>NC_141153.1:113674901-114304431 GCF_053477565.2 Lygodium microphyllum | reverse complement strand
GTTTTCCTCTTCTTAGTTGTGTAAGCCAAAAGAACTCTAGTACAAAAGAAATAGAAGAACCCTATATATGGGTCTCAAACCAAACTCAACTAACTAAGGTGGCATACTAACTGAGCCATGAACTAGAGTAGATAAGGATAGCTGTCATCTAGCTATTATTCATGGGCGGTGTACCAACCGCATCTGCAACAACTGACAAGTCAATGACATAAATGCACAACGGTCACCCTGGCATATCACGAGTGGAGCTCGATATCTCAACACTCCTCTTCGAGCTCAATCCCAATTCCTGCACACCAAGCAGGTCTCTGAACTTGCGCAGCTTCTCTACACCCAATGCCTTCGTAAATATATCAGCTACTTGATCCTCTGTGCTGATATAAACTAGATCAATAAGACCTAGTAAAACCCTCTCCCGCACATAGCGATAATGCACCTCAATGTGCTTTATTCTAGCATGATAGACTGGGTTATTTGCCAAGTGTATACTACTCATGTTGTCACAATAAATGACAACTGGCCCATCTGTAGGCTGATGCATATCATAAAGTAGCTTATGCAACCAAGCTACCTCACATGCAGCCATTACTGCACCCCTGTACTCAGCCTCTATGCTCGACAAGGCAACTGTAGGTTGTTTCTTGCTGCTCCAAGTGACTGCAGCACTCCCAAAAGAGAACACATATCCACTGGTAGATCGTCTATTAGAAATACTACTAGTCCAATCAGCATCAATGTATCCATGCAACTGTATCTGAACCCTAGTCTCATAAAATAGTCCATACTGCAATGTGGACTTTACATACTTGAGTATGCGTCTAGCCATATCCAAATGCGGTTTCCTTGGAGCCTGCATAAACAGACTTACCAGGCCACCTGGACAAAGTCTAAATACTTCAAGCCAGCAAAATAATCAAGGCCATTGGCCAATAAACAGAGACCTAGAATATAGGCGAGTGACTAGCAACCTCCTCCATACACTGGTGACCACCCTGGTAACTCTAAGCTTAGGCAATCTGCTTAGGCAGCACCCAACACTATGGCTAGAGCTAAAGTAGTGAATTGAAGAACCAAATGAGCCAATTGCCACAAACTTGCTTGAGCATGATGTAGAAACTCAAATACCAAGCCTGACGCTGCACTCCATATCTAAATCCCTGCATGTCAACGCCTTTTGGGAAGGCACAGAAATGCATACAATCTTGCCAGTCCTAGCACTGGGAGACGTCACCAGAAAGGGGATCATGGACACAGGGGCAAGAGTGAGTAT
This sequence comes from Lygodium microphyllum, assembly GCF_053477565.2. Classification (NCBI taxonomy): domain Eukaryota; kingdom Viridiplantae; phylum Streptophyta; class Polypodiopsida; order Schizaeales; family Lygodiaceae; genus Lygodium; species Lygodium microphyllum. Next base: position 114,303,161 of record NC_141153.1, on the reverse strand, counting down.
ACTAAGCCATGAGGTACTCCAAACTTGAGGTAACCCACCGGTCGAGACTGCTATGTTTAATGTCACACTAGAAAATGGAATGAAGATGAAGCCATTCGGAGTGTTGAAAAATTGGCCAGTAAATATTAGAGGGATCCAATTCTCTGTTGACTTCATAGTCATGAAGGGAGTGGACAACGACATCCTGCTAGAGCCCGACCCTGGATGCGCAATGAGAGAGTCATAGAGGACTGGGGAAATGGTCTTATCTTCTTAGGCAATTGAGTAGGAGCTGTGAGAGTAGAGATGGACACGTGGGGAAGACTAAACTAATCGCCTCAATGCCATCTCCACCATGATATACATTCCATGCCCGGAGGATGAGACAGACTGGATATACATTCTTGCTACCATCGACCTACCGTTCTCAGATACTGAGACGTACGAACAAGCCATCAAGGCAACTGATAAGTTCAAGGACACGCCTTCAGTGCTAGTCTATATGATGATCGAGAGTCTACGTGGATGGCCCACTCATGTTGCATTTGAGTCCCAAGCAATAGACGCAAGCTCCAGGAGATCCTAGGGTACTTAACCAACAAGTTGACTGGCAAACCTTAAGTCACTCCAAGATCTCTTAGATGAGCTTGAATGGTGATGGTCCAAGGTACACGATTTTAACTTGAAGTACAATTGGACCTTACTCCTCGATCAACAAGAAGGGAATTGTCAGAATCAGGAGAATTAGGAGTGGCTGGACAAAGACAACTCCGACGATGAATATGAGGACTATTGTTCTTTCAGTGATAAGAGTCAATGGGAAATCGATACCCTAAAGTACAATACTGGGGACATATAATCAAAAAAATTACAAGTAGACCTCAGGCTGCACAAGCGCAGCACACCTAGAGTGGAGAAGGTAGTCAAACATAAGGAATGCGATCAAACTTGGTTGGAGTACACTGGTGCAATCGACTATGAGCAGGCAAGCCTAGCCCAACCAAGTGATGCACCACTACTGCAAACAGACTCACCTTCTGAGCTACAACCATCGAGAGAGAGCCCCTCTTCTAGCAAAGATGCAGAGTTCAATTCCGAATTGAAAATCAAATCAAATAGTGACCCAAAAATACATCAACCTCCCAAGACCAAACGCACTAAGGGGGACCTACCCGTCCACCTATGATGCAGACAAAACTACAAACATGGAGCAAAGAAATGTGGAGACAAACAACAAAAACCACAAGACATGCCAAAATGATTCACAAGGTTCAAAAAAGGAGATAGAGTGGTGATCTTGTTGGGAGCCAAACGACAGGTGCAAGCAAGTGAACCAAACAAGGGACCCACCAGGGTTAAATAAGTCAATTTAGCTAAGGAAGGGGAGACCCCACAACCTATCTTTATAGTAGATGACTTGGCTGAGCAAGATGAAGCAAGTCTCGTTACTCTCGTGCGAGAGTATATAGACGTCTTTGCTTGGTCCCTAGAAGAACTTAAAGGGGTAAACCCGAGTGTGGTGACTTACAACATACCCATGACACCTAACGCAACACCTACCAAAGCAGCAACCATATCCCATGAATCCAAAGCACGCTCACGTCATTAAGGAAGAAATTGACAAACTGATGAGAGTGGTATTTATCTACAAAATTAAACACGCGGATTGGGTCATCTCGCCCGCACTCATCGTCTTAAAGAAAAATGGAAAGATTCAAGCGTGTGTCAAAAGAGACAATTATCCACTGACGTACATAGAGCACATGCTTGAGAGAGTAGCTGGCAAGGAGGCCTACACTTTTTTGGACGGGTTCTTTGGGTTCAATCAGGTGCAAGTGCATGCTAATGATAGGCATAAGATGGCATTTGCCACACACTAAATGGGGAGTCTTTGCCTACATAGCCATGCCTTTTGGATTGACTAATGCACCAGCCACTTTCCAACGACTGATGTGTACAATATTCAAAGACATGCTAAGGAAGGAGTTAGAATTCTTTGTGGATGACTTGTGTGTTCACTCTACTTGGTGAGAACACTTAGGTAGGCTCCGAGCGGTCTTTGAACAATGTTGGCTATATCGCCTCTCATTGAACCCCTTGAAATGCCAGTTCTGGGTGAAGCATGGATGTATCCTAGGACATGTGGTGTCAAAGAAGGGCATTGCCATAGATTCCTCCAAGATCAAGGTCATTTTTTATCTTCCACCCCCAGCTAATTACAAGGGTGTTCAGTGCTTCTTGGGACATACCAGGTACTATCGACGGTTTATGATTGCTAGACCTCTATACAAGCTGTTGATTGTATTTGAATGGACCGTATAATGCCAATGTGCATATGAGGAACTAAAAAAGGCTTTAACAACTGCACCAATACTATGAGCCCCAGATTGGACACTCACGTTCCATGTGCACATCACGGTAGGAGCGGTGTTGTACCAACCTTGTGAACACAACCTGGATTACCTAGTGAGCTTTGCTAGCAGACAACTCACTAAGACCAAAATGAATTACTCAACAATGGAGAGAGAGGGCTTGGCCATGGTGTTTGCTGTAAAGAAATTCCAACATTATCTTTTGGCTATGCCTTTTACTTTCTTTGTTCATCAAGTCTTGTTATATCTTGTTAACAAACCATGTGCTACAGGACGCATTGCTAGATGGCTTCTTCTACTTTTAGAGTTTGACTTCTCAATGGTGTGCATAAAGGGAAGAAGCATTACATGGTTGACCATCTATCTCATGTCCCCACCACGGGAGAAATGGCTGGACAGGTCATTATGGATGAATTACTAGACGCGCATCTATTCTGCTTATCCAGCAAAAAAGATTTGCTTAGAGATGACATGATGCCATATTGGGTAGATGACATAGTTCAAGTTCTTGAACAGGGACTACCATAACGATCGATAGAAAAGGCCCGCCTTAGACAACTTATCTTGAAAATCCAACCCTATCAGTTGATAGCTGGCCAACTTTACAAGCTAGGGCAAGACGGGTTGCTGCGTAGATGCATGTGTGGAATCACAAGAGGACATTTTAGTGGAGATGCAATAACCTGCAAAGTGTTGCAGTCCCAGCTATGGTGGCCTACCCTCTTCCAAGATGCGACGTGATTCGTGAAGCATTGTGATGAGTGCCAACAAATTAAAGTCCCTATCCGTAAAAATCGCATGGAGCTAACCCCAATTATTGCATGACAACCTTTCAAGAAATGGGGGATTGACTTCACCTGCCCATTAGTCATGCGGCACAATATTCATAGGCTAAATACATCATTATGGCCACCAACTATCTAACCAAATGGGCAGAAACACAAGCTACGAGAAAGAATGACTCTAGGACCATAGCTAAGTTCCTATGGGAGCAAGTGATCTCACAATTTGAATGCCCCATCGAACTAGTCAGCAACCCCAGGGCACACACTTCATCAACGAAGTAATATCTCACCTCATGTCCTCCTTCTTAATCGTCCATAAAAAATCCTCACCCTATTACCCACAGGAAAATGGTCAAACTAAATTGACAAATAAAATCCTTATAAATATCCTAACCAAGGTCATCTCTGCTTCACGCAGTGATTGGGATAAAAAATTGATGGTGGCCTTGTGGGCCTATCGCACATCTTACAAGAGAGCGGTAGGATAGACCCCCTTTAGATTGACATATGGTACGGAGGCAATCCTTCCCTTGAAATTCTTCGTACCAAGCCTCAGGATCACCCTTCAAGAAAGATGGGATGGGAAGGGGGTATGGATAGAACACTTGATTGAACTCAAATGCATAATGGAAACTTAGCTTCTAGCCACCCATGCGCTCATATGCGAGAAGGCAAGACGCAAAAGATGGTTTGACAAGCATGTCAAGCAATGCAGCTTCGAACAGGATGACTTAGTACTACTATACTCAGTCAAGGGACATAAGCAAAAGCTGAAGTTTCGGGGGCTAGGACCTTTTAAGGTTTGAACCATCAGTCGAACTGGCAACATTGAACTAGAAACCCTAGAGGATGAGGGCATAGGCTTCTTTAATGGTAGCCGCATAAAGACGTATTTCCCTCCTTTGCACCCATTGCATGAGCCCCCAATGCTAGCACCCCCTATCCATGTGCGAGTAACCATTATCATCAAGGTGAACGGTGGGGATGAGGAAGTAGTACCACCAGCTTACCTACGCATGACGGTCATTGCTAAACACACATGCAACATCAACGCATTGATCAATGAGGGAGCTAATTTTAATATCTTGACTCATGAGCATTGGACCCAAATTGGCAAACTGCACTTGCAACCCACTAATGCTAGTCTCACCCCTTATGGAGGCCAACCCTACAAACTTTTGGGGAAAGTGCAAGGTTGCAGTTTCTATCGAGTCTGAGAGCATGCCGATAATTTTCTATCTGTTGTGAGGACTAAGGATTCAGGCACAGAATCGCTGCTAGGATGGACTTTTAAGAAGCAAGCTTGTTGCAATGTCAACTACGAGTCGCAACGCATCCACCTAGCCGTAATTAACATTCACATTGTTATAGCTTTCAGCAAGGGTGGTGTGACTCCTTCCACGTCCACAAAGCCACTGGAAGAGAAGCCCACCACCAAGTCTTAGGAGAGGGATTGTGACTTGTCGCAGCCTACCCAGTCTCGAGGCCAACAAACCACTAGAACCAACAATGAAGCCCATGAACCCTAGTTCAAATGGGCACCTAAACAGGGAGTGCCACCTAGGAATAGAAACCCACGGCCTTGCAAGGCTAACAAATTGCACTCAAAAACTAGGAAGCCAAGGCTAAACCATAAACATCAATGCATGGTCAATGGGTCCCCCAAGTCCTTATTGCAAGTGCAAGGCTACTATGTAGGGATTTGGCTACCTAAAGCCCAAGCATCCAAAGGCTGCAAGAGAAGATGACAAATTGTTGTAATCTATGTAGGTCGCGTTTTTTACCTTGCTACTATTTTTTCCATCATTGCTCATGCAACAGAGCTCTTTCAAGCGGTAGAGAACCCCTCTAGAAAGCCTCAATAGGTTGTGAACTAATAAACCACAAGAAACATATCTTCCAACTGATCCAATGTGGCTTCCAACACATGAACATTTGCAGGTCACAATTTAGCTCTTGACTTCAGGCTCTAGCTCTTGCAATGCTGATGCCAATGCCACCGCCAAGCCTTCAAGCTTCAAGCTCTGATACCATGTTCAAGATTTAGAGGGAGAGAGAGAGACAAAGACATGGAGTTGTAACAATGAGTCATGAACTCTCATTGTTCTCTTCTTCTCATTATTCCATAATGCTTACTGAAGTCTAATCACACATAACTGAAAACACACTAGGTCACTCACTTAGCATACCACTAATATATTGTGGTTGATTTTGACCCATTCAGCTATTACAACACACATGTAGAGTGACAGCTCAGATGACAGTTGTCTAGATAAGGTCAGTTGTGTCAGTGATATTGATTTTGATTCTCAACAAAATGGAGGGATCTCATTTTTCTTTTCTTTTCTTTTTCACTTCTTTTCTTTTCTTTCTTATTTTCTTTCTTTTTTTAAAAAATTACAAGGAAGCATGTTAAGTGGCATCCCATTCATGGGTAGGGGTCAAGCTGTGGGGAGGCTTGAGTGATTTTCTTATCATAGCTTTGCTTTGCATATGGCCCTTTAAGTTGATTCTTATTGAGGCACGTGGTGGACAAAAATGGGTGGTTGCACCTAGTAAACCTAGTATCACTCATATCTGTCGTACACAAATAAAAACCATATCCCATTCTTTGAAAAGTAGCTCTTGTCTATTTAGATCTACATAGGCTTTCTGTCTATCCTCTAATGTCTTGTCTAATGGCCTTAACCTGCTCATCCATCTCCTCTAACATTTTCTTGGAAGCTTCTACCCTTCAGGTAGGATCTGAAACATTCAACGACGTACGACGATCATACCCATACAATGCTTGAAAAGGTGTCATTTGAATGCTTTGTTGGTAAGAAGCATTATAGTCAAACTCTACCAATTGTAGATATTGGATCCATTTCTTAGGTTCGTGGTAGCAATCAGCTCTAAGAATATCTTCAATGACTTGGTTGACTCTCTCCGTTTGGCCATTAGTTTGAGGGTCATAGGCCGTACTGAAACAGAGTTGAGTCCCAATGGCCTCAAATATCCCTCTCCAGAAGTGAGATGTGAAGAGGGAGTCACTGTCACTAATGATCCTTCTAGGCAACCCATGGAGTTTGAATATATTCTTGATGAATAATCTGGAAATGTCTGAAGCTTTATAGTTTGCCTTGACTGGAATGAGATGTGCAACCTTGGTAAGCATATCTACTATAACCATAATTGAATTGTATCCTCCTTGAACTAAAGGTAATCCAACAACAAAGTCCATGCTGATAAATTTCCACTTCATTTGGGGAATGTCAAGAGGTTGCAGCTTCCCAGGCATCTTGACATGATCTACCTTAATGTGCTGGCAAGACAAACATTCCATGATATATTTGAGTATATCTCCCTTAAGCCTTTCCCAATGGTAGCTCTTCCTGGCTATGTTAAGGGTCTTGACATATCTGGGATGGCATGAAAAGGGGGAGTCATGTGCTTCCCAAAGTATTCTCTGTTTGAGTTTCTTGCTTGAGGGTATGCATAATCTTGTCCTAAAATAGACAAGTCCCCCATTGATAGAGAATTCTTGATACCTGACTTTAATTTTGGGATTTTTGTCCTTTTTCAAAATCTCTTTTATCATCTTCAGATATTCTAGGTCATGGCTAGTTTCCTCCTTAGCTAATTCAAGGATAGGGTTGCTAGGCATTGCCACCATAGTTGCTAATGATTCCGCCATTGAAGGTTCCTCCATAATAAGAGAGTTGAGGAATGCCTTGCGACTTAAGGCATCAGCAACCACATTCTCTTTACCAGGTCGATACCCTGATCTCAAAGTCATACTCCTACAAAACCTCAATCCAATGATGTTGCCTCATATTGAGGTTCGGGACCAAAGAGAACTTGTTGCCAAGCAAATAGTGTCACCAAAGTTTGAGAGCATGAATAAATTGCTAGTATCTCTAGGTCATGAGTAGCATGATTCATTTCATGGGTTTTTAGCTTCCTCAAAGAATATGTTATTGGATGGCCTTCTTGCATTTGTACACAGCCTAGTGCAAGTGAGCTAGCATCCATGACAACTTTGAATTCCTTGCTCAAGTCAGGGAGTTTCAGAATTGGTGTTGTCACCAAGTTATGCTTGATTTGATCAAAACTCGATTGTTCGGTGGGCATCCACACTATGGGAACATGCTTTTTTAGTAGATTTGTGAGGGGTATTGCTATTAAGGCATAGTCCTTAATGAAGATCCTATACCAACCTATTAATCCAAGAAAGCTATGCACTTCCTTGACAGTGGTTGGTGGAGGCCACTCTTGGACATCCTTAACATTTGTAGGGTCTACAGAGATCCCTTCTTTCTGACACAATAAATCCACGATATTCGATCTACTTCTTAAGGAAGGGACACTTTTTCTTCTTAGCATAGAGCTTGTGTGTCCTCATGGTCCCAAGGACAATGCAAACTTGGAGTTCATGATCCTCCTCTTCCTTGGAGTAAACTAAGGTGTCATTAAAGAAGAAAAGTACAAAATCATCGAGAAATGGTCTAAAAATGTCATGCATTAACCTATTAAATGTGGCAAGGGCATTATTCAATCCAAAAGACATTACTATGAATTCAAAATGACCATGTTTGGTATTGAATGCCATCTTAGGAATATCCTCATCCTTGACGCGGATCTAGTAGTATCTAGACCTCAAATCAATCTTGGAGATGCTTTTTTCTCCCTACAATCAATCAAGTAACTCGTCTATCCTTGGAATAGGATATTTATTCTTGATGATTACTTGGTTCAAGCCTCTAAAATCGATGCAAAGGTGAAGTGTCCCATCCTTCTTCTTTTGGAACAAGACTGGAGCCACCCAAGGAGAACTGTTGGGGCGTATGTACCCTTGGTCCTAGCTGTTTGAGTTGTCCTTTTAACTCAATAGCTTCAGGAATGGACATCTTGTAGGGCCTTTTTGCAACTGGTGTAGCACCTGGTATTAGCTTAATCTCATGACCCACTTCTCTAGGCGGTAGTAATATTGTCAAATCTTCCATGACTACATCTATGTATTCATGATGGTTCTTCATTGGAGTCCTCTACATGTTCCAGCTTGTTTAGCTTGATCAGATAGATGGGTAATCCTTTTCTTATTCCTTGAGCTATTCATGTTGCCTTGGCTAGCTGGATCTTTGGTTTACCTACTTCTTCTTGAGTTGTAACTAACTCACCTTTAGGATTCCGAAAGGAGACTTGGCCCTTCCCACAATGGATGTGAGCATCATTGGGGACTAGCTAGTCCATCCTGAGTAGACACTCATGGAATCCTAGATTCATTATTCTGAACTTAATATATGTGGCCTCATTTTTTAGTAGAAATTCCACCTTAGCAGTTTGTCTAGTGCAAGTGATTTCTTGCCCATTTGCTAGTTCAACAAGAAAAGTAGGTGCAACTACAGCGGCTATCCCTAACCTTCTTGCACAAGCTGGTGAAATGAAAGAATGAGTGCTGCCACAATCAATCAGGGTTTTGAATTTCTTACCTTGGTAATCTGATGCTGTTTGGATCACCAAATATTTGCAATTCAGGCCCTTTTTATGGAGAGCGGCATGAACTGATGCCCTCTCGATCTCAACTTCCATGGATGGATCTTCATCCTCATTGATTCCCTTAGTGGTGATATTGGAAGTTTTCGCCCTCCCTATTGTTGCACATCCACGGCTACGGGTCATGAGTTTTCCTTGATGATGATCTTTGCCAAGTTTGGGACATTCCCTTTTGAAGTGTCCAGGATCCTTGGAGTGAAAACATCATAGGCTTTGGTCGTTTCATTGAGTAGGGACAAATTCATTGATTGCATTTGCCCTTGGCTTCTTCCTTTGGCCTTGACTCTATCCTTGCGCCCTTTTAAATTGAGCTTTCAACATCCCTGGATTTTGGTCTTTGTGAGACCAGGGTCTGTTATTCCTAGGGTGGACTTCTTGGGCAATGGGTCCTGCTCTTATTAATGCATCTTGTAAATTCGAAGGACGGATTGAAGTGTTCATTGGTGGGTTCAATCCATCACAGAACTTCGACACTTTTTGAGGAATACTCATTGTCAGGGCATATTTTAACAAGGAGACAAATTTCGAGTAGTACACCTCCAAAGAAAGGCCCAACTGTTTCAACTTAAAGAACTCATTCATCTTCTAATTTTTATACGTAGGTGGCATGTATCTTCCTTGCACTGCTTCTTTTAGCTTATCCCAAGTTACCATGCTTTCCGTGACTACTTGGTCTTTACACCATTGCTTTCACCAAAGCCTAGCTTCACCAGTAAGTTTGAGCTTGGCAATCATGGCCTAGTTTGTAGGTGTTGTTCTTGCTGCACTGAAGTAATCTTCCTTGGATTCAATCCATACTTCGGCATTGGCTTCAATTGTCTTCCCTTTCCCATCAAATTCCAGAGGTTTGATTTATTTGAGAAGAAACTTCTTCTCTTGTGCCTCCTGCCAAGCTTAGTGCAGGAACAAGATTCTGATTTTGTGTTTGGGGTTGTATCTGGTTTTCAATTTAAACCTTCGTGTTATGATTGCATTTACACATCTCTTTATAACTTATCTCAATGCACATATTAGTTTTTATCAATACTATGCAACAAATCAAATAAATGTAAAATTCTTATTTGTCCATAAAGAAGCATAAGCCTCAAGTACAATTATTTGGGGATAGATAGAGATTGGCTAGGATGATTTTCTTTTCAAGAGATACATCAATGCCAGGTTAATAATTCCCTATTGGATTCAGCTATGGGAATGGAATAATAATTTGAGTTTGGGGAATGGATTCTCAAGCAGCGATAAGTCATGGCAAGTTCAAGAAATTCCCGTTTTTAATAGCCATGATGTTCATTTCGTCCCATTACTTTAATTATATCTGTTGGCAAGACTTTGAACACCTCATCATAGGTGTAGTAAGTCTATTCTCCTTGCCGCATCCAATGTGTAGGATTGAATTCACATGTGCCTCATGAAATATGAATAACTTGATAATTTTCAAGTCCTCCGACCATTTTAGCCTCTTCAAATTGTTTTGAAGATAGGCAAGTCGATTGGCATCTATATAGTAGTAACCTGCACTCCAAGTCCAACGTCTTTCTGCATGCAGTGGTAAAGGGTTATAGAGCCGATCCATGATCCCCATCATGTCAGTTCTTCTGCGATAACTTGAAGAGTTCATAGTAGTTCTAAACATGATATGTGTTAGAAATCAAGCTCCACCCACATCAGTTTGTCTTGGTGTGTAACCGACATCTGTGACAACTACTGTGTACAGCTGTCTCCATGTGACTACATTAAATAAGTCGGGTTAGTAGTTAGTCAGTGACTTGACTAGAGTTAGCCAGTCTAGTCAGTCTAGTTTACTTTACATTATATTGGGTGGTTTAGTGTTATTCTGCATAATGAAGAAAAGACATAGAGAGCCTGAAGGCTCATGGATATGGTGTTTTTCTCTGTCTCTCTCTCTCTCTCATCTTTGAACATGGTATCAGAGCATCCACAAGATTGGGCTCTGTGGAGTAGAGCATTGCAGAAGATGACTTCAAGACTAACCTGAAGGGCTGGAAAAAGAAAAGGACTGACTGTCATTTTCACTATTTTGGTCACACAGAGGTATGGATTGTTGAAGGAGACTAGCCATTGATCAAGAGGTTGTTGGTGACCCTGCTCGAGCATTTGAAAGGCCCTATTGAGCCTATGCAAGCCTTGTATAGGCTTAGATCAGCCATCGTGTACAGTAGCAACCCCTGCTAAATCTGCGTGAACTGCGCCTGTAGGGCTGAATGGACTGCAACCTGTGGAAACTCAAATGGGGCACTTGAACAAGACTCATAATGTATGAAAGCTCACTCTTGAAGGTACTTGAAGAGTAAAGAAGCAAATGCTTGTGTGGGAGCTCTATTATGAGCTAGAGTAATCAGACACAGACCTGTAATCAGTTCTGAACTGCTGTGAAAATGAATGGACAACAGGCATTCTGTCATTATTGACATACAGGAGCTTTGTGTTACACTCAGAAGGCATCTTTAAAGCACAAGAATGTGTCAAAGCATGTATACATTGGATCTAATGTCTTGGAGCTGAGATTTCTTGCTCAGAACACTCAGATCTGAAAGCCATTGACAGGCTGGAAACTATCATACACAGTGAATAGCAAGCATTGTATCTTGCTGAAGCAATACATGTCACTTTGGAGCTTCTATCACCTATATGAACTGATATATGCATGTTGAATGTATGGAGGATTGTGGAAAGCATTGGGTGCTGCTGAATACTCAAATCTGGACCTGAAATAATTGCCTTGACAGTGCTTGGGCTGGTTATGAACAATCATGGTTATGAACAGTCATGTATTCCTTGATAGTGATTAATGAAGACAGGTTGTCTATGCCTACCCAAATGCTCATGTATTGAACCTATCACTTCAAAGCAAATGTATAACATGATTTGAAGACTTTTTGGAGCTACTTAAAGCTTGTTATGCTAATTTTTGGTTGACTACAACCTGCAACCAAATTAGTTGACATTTGTACTTGCTGGTTATGCACTGGTTTGTGCTTCTATGCCTATGTATGGCTTGACACATGTACCAGCAGCTATCTGGGAAGTTCTAGGATATGTATGACATGTATGCATGTTGTTTTTGGACTTGAAATTGTTGCTGGTTATACACAATCTACAGTTTTCAGACTGCATCTTTGGTCCCTAGCAGTGAGGTTGCAGGAGTTTAAACTGAAGCAAATACATAGCATATGTATTGACTGTTTTACCTACGAGTTAGACCATTTGTTTTGGGATTTTTTGGGTTATCAGTGGACTGAAATACCCTGGTTTTTTACTGCAATTAGTTGTAGAAAACTATCATAAACAGTTAAGGTCTCATACTTGTTGGCTTGCAGGTAGTTAAGCATCTGGCAGACATAGTCTATTGCATCATGGCTAATGCACATGGGACTGATAATATCACTCAAATAGTTTGAGAGAAGTTAGACAACAAGAACTTTGCATTATGGAAATTCAGAATGAAGAACTTTCTAGTTGGCAGGGATTATTGGGATCTATGTACAAGCTACTCCTGAGTTGCCTACAACAAATCGAACTAATGAACAGAAAAGAGCTCATAGGCTATGGAATGAGAGAGCATGCAAGGTGCTGCATTGGTTTTCTCTATGTATATCTGATGCTATTATAATTCAAATCACTGGATGTGAGACTCCGAAGGATGCTTGGGACATACTGATGAAAAATTATGGAACCATGACACATGCACGAAAGATCCAGTTGAAACAGCAGTTCAACAACATGTCTAGAAATGGCAGGAGCATCCAGGTATATACCACGGAGATTAAGACCATAGCTGATCAACTTGCTACCATTGGCTCAAGTGTATCAGAAGATGATATGATTGCTGTTGCCTTGAATGGATTATGAAAAGAGTACAAAGCTTTTGACACATCCATTTCTGTTAGAGAAGAGCCCCCTACCTAGGAAGAGCTAGTTGCTTTGTTGCTGCATGAGGAGGGCAAACTTGGTTTGAATATAGGTTCCAGTGTATCTCAAAGTAGAGACACTTTGTTATACTCTAGCCAGCGTGGCAGAGGATTTAGAGGTCCTGGTTCATTTCGAGGTCGTGGTGACACTTGTAATGCTTATGGACAGCAGTACCAGCAGGGTAATTGGCATGGTGCAAATACACAAGGCCAGCATGGATCTGGCAGGTTTAGAGGCAGGGGGAGATCACCCCGAGGTAGAGGTGGTGGATCTGGTTCATGGCAGTCATCTGATCAGTCCAACAGGGACAAGTATTGCCATTATTGTGGCAGGTATGGGCACACTGCAAAGGATTGCTACAAGAAGCAGGGAGATATGAAGGCAAAGGGCAAACAGCATGGGCACTATGCATCTTCCAGTGGTGCTTATGATGAGCAAGTTGATAGACTATTTTCCATGCAGCATGTATCCAAAAATGCATCGAGACATAATAGAGATGATAGATGGTACATTGACTCTGGAGCGTCGAACCACATGACACCACATGGAGAGTGGTTTGATGAGATGGTTGCAGGTACACATGGTCATGTATGTACTCGGGATGACACCCAACATGACATAAAGCATAAAGGGATTGTTCCTCTCATGATGCCTGATGGCAAGAAGAAAGGCCCGCATGATGTATTACATGTACCGACCATAACAAATAATCTTTTGTCTGTGGGTCAAATGGTAGAACAGGATCTACAAGTAAGATTTAACAAAGATGGATGTTTCATTGAGGAGTATGGAAATGGCTGCAAGCTAATTTCCAAGGGCAAAAGGGATGGCAGGATTTTTACTTTGGATGCGACCATTCCGGGACTTAAGGCAGCCATGTTTGCTCATGATGAGAGTGCCATTCGGGATGTAGGGATTTGGCACAAGCGGATTGGACGTGTCAATGTGCAAAAGCTGAAATCTATGCAACAGAAGGAAGTAGTACTTGGATTACCTAAATTCAAGTATAATGACTTTGGTCATGTATGCCTTGCATGTCAGTTTAGGAAGCAGGCACGGTTTTCGTTCATGAGACATGTAAAAAATAGCACTAGGCCTTTACAGTTGGTGCACTCTGATGTCTAGGGTCCTTCACATAATGCTTCGTTTGGAGGTGCACAGTATTATGTCTCATTTATTGATGATTTCAGCAGGTACACTTGGCTTTATGTTTTGAAGCATAAAGATGATGTATTTGATGCATTCAAAGATTTCAAGAAGCATGTAGAAAATGAGTTTGGACTGCTACATATCATGTTTGAGGTCAGACGGAGGAGGTGAATATGTCTCTAATTACTTTGACAGGTATCTTGCTAAATATGGGATCAGAAGATAGCTCACATGTAGCTATACACTGCAGCAAAACGGTGTTGCAGAGAGGAAAAACAGGGTCCTAATGGAATCAGCTAGAGCTATGCTAAATGAGAAATGTCTACCAAATGGTTATTGGGCTGAAGCAATGATGACTGCTGTTTATGTGCTAAATTGAACCCCTACAGCAGGGATTCATGATGTCACTCCATATGAGAGGCTGTATGGTCATAAACTTGATATTTTGCACTTGAAGATATTTGGTAGCATTGCATATGTGCATATACCAGATGAAAACAGGAAGAAATTGGATCCTAAGGTAGTGAAGAGTGTGTTTCTGGGATATGCACAGGAATGGAAAGCTTATAAGTGTTATGTACCTTCTATGCATGAGACACTCATAAGCAGAGATGTGGTATTTGATAAGTTAGCATCCTGGTATGGGAATCCTGTTGCAGTACCTACTGATGGCTCACCCAATATGAGTCGTGCTGAAAATACTCCTGCAGAAAGTACTTCCATGAGTGGTCCAACAGGTGATGTATCATCTACAGTGAGTCACACTACTGCATCCACTGACACGGATATGTCAGTGAGGGGGATAACAGATAAGGAAAAAGAAAAGGTTTTTGAAGATGTAACAGGTCCACTCACTGCAGGTTATGAGTCATCTAGCAGTGACAGCTTAGACAGTGAATTGGGGATTCCATCTGTTATGACGTCAGGTGCTAGGCAGAGTCGTTATGTGCCACGTCATGAGAGGCAAGCTCATAGTGAGCCACAGCTCAGGGGATCAAAGAGGGTTAGACGACCTGTTGATAGATACACTTACACTGGAAATTCAGCCCGTCATTATGCTTATATGATGAAAGCAATAGGTTTTGGAGAACCAAGTAAGTTTGATGAGGCAATTGCAGATGAGGATTGGCGTGCTGCTATGGATGAGGAATATTTAGCTTTGGCTGAAAATGGCACATGGGATTTGGTACAGTTGCCTAAGGGCAAAAACACCTATTGGCTGCAAGTGGGTGTATAAGGTAAAATGTAAATCAGATGGATCATTGGAAAGATACAAGGCCATGCTGGTTGCGAAAGGATATGCGCAGTAGTATGGTCTTGATTATGATGAGACTTTTAGCCCTGTAGCAAAGATGGCTACAGTCAGAACTGTGATTACTTTGGCAGCAGCTAGAGGCTGGAAACTATGGCAGATGGATGTAAAGAATGCCTTTCTGAATGGAGAGTTACAGGAAGAAGTTTACATGGAACAGCCTGAAGGCTATGTGCATCGAGAATTTCTAGCACATGTATGCCGGCTGAAAAAGGCATTATATGAGCTGAAACAGGCACCCAGAGCATGGAATGCTCACATCAGCAGTTATTTGCAGCAACATGGTTTTCGATTGGGTAATGCTGATCATAGTTTGTTTGTGAAGAAGACAGATCGTGGCTATGTATTCCTAGTTGTCTATGTTGACGACTTGATCATTACAGGAGATGATGAAAGCGGGATTGCTGAAGTAAAGACATGTTTACAGGCTGAGTTTAAGGTCAAGGACCTAGGAGAGCTGAAATATTTTTTGGGGATTGAGGTTGTCTCTACACCTCAAGGCATATGGCTGCTACAGAAGCAGTATGCTCTAGTCTCTCTTGGTTTATACCAAAAAAAAAATCATCCTGCAAGTTTTGGCATGAGTGATCGGACGTATAAAAGGTTTCACGGATTGTACCAATTGCTTTGACTCAATGATATTAGAGAGATGGGATGCGACTATGAGGATTACATGGATGTGTTGGATCCACTTTGGCAAAAGGTACAAGATTTGGCATATGGGGTATATCCACAAAGCAGTGTTCAGTATGTTGAAGAGAAGGCATGTATGTATACAAAAGAGAGAGAAAGATATACATCAGTGGATTATTCTTTAGCTTTGGAGAAAGCGCAGTTTTTGGTAAGTATGATAGTTTATGATAGTGATAGAGAAGAGGGGGAGGGCTTCCAAGAGTCTCCTACATCTTTTGTGATACAAGAAGTGTTATGTCTGCTAATATTGATTTGGATTCCTTGGTTTGCAAGGAGCATCTTAATGTTTCTTTGGAATTTGGTGATGTGTTGAGAGATTTTGTGAGTCGTCATGTTGAGGTGTTCCATGATGATTGTGGAGATGTACCCGGTGTTGAGAGTGATATGTCGGTTGATGAGTTGGTTGTTGAAGGAAGTAGACAAGAGCACATGTCATGTATGCTAGAGGATGAGAGAATTCTTGAAGAGTACTCCTTGAAGATGGATAATGCTTTTGGTATTGAGAATATGTTTTTGGATAGTTTGGAAAGTGATGATGATGATGATGAGTATGTTGTATGGCAAGAACTGAAGTGAAATGTTGTGCATGGAGCTCAATTTCCACTTGTTATCTTTTCATCTACTTTGGAAGCAAATATGTTTTATGGTTTGTACTTGTAGGGTATGCTATCAAATGATGGTATTTCGGGGAAAGAACTTGCTATGGATATTTCTTGTGGAAACTCTCATCTATTGGAGAATGCCTATGAGTATGAAGATGCTAGTACAATGTTTCTAATGGAAAAAGAAGCGTAGGATGTGTCTATAAAAGAGGACCAATGTTTGCTACTAATAAAGGAGGCTATTCCTAGTGTTTGGAAAGTATTTGTTGGATGTATAAAGCAATGTGTGGTGTCCAAGGCAACAATGAATATTATTTGATGAAGTCATTGGAGTTGCTTCTTTCTGAGGAAGTAATATCGGGTATGAGGTGTGGTATTGTCTATTGCATTGCAAAGTCTAAGGGCAAGAGAAGAGATTGTGATGCTTGGTATATATATCTTTTAAGGATACAAAAGCTTGTATGGAATTTCTTGGATTTCTTATTTGGATATAAACATATGATTGCAAAGCTTGTAGGTTTTGAGAAAGTGGTTATGGAGTTTAGAGGCAAAGATTGGTTCAAGGCCTATTTATAAATATCATTATCCATGAATTTTTCTTGGAATAGTTTATACATTTGACACAAGAACTTTGGTTTCGAGTGATTGAGTAGGTGGAGAATCCTTGTGGCTTTTGAGCTTTAGCAGGTTCGAGATTGTTTTGGACAAAGATTAATTTGGAGGTCCCAAAAAATCACGAACATGAGGAAGAATTCTACACAAGCTTAGAAGAAGGTTGTCGAGTCGTAAGTGTATGGTTAAAATGTGTTTTAAGGGACGAAGAATATAAGTAGAACTGATTTTTTTGTGGCGAAGAAGGGAGACATCGGGGACTTTGTTTGCTAGCTATTATTGGCCGAGAGACTCTTGAATTTTCGAAGATGAATGAATGCATTTACGATCTTGGCGAAAGGTGACTGACTAGTCGGCCAATTCGGAGGACTTCGGCATGGCTAGAGCATGAGGGATAAGCCTCAATTCAGCCTTGTCTTCATGTTAAATTCCGTTTTTACTGCCTTTTACAAGAAAAACACATGAAAAAACCGATCTTTACACCTATCAACGAAGCATAACCTAAATGATAGGGGGAAAGAGGGGTTTTGATGCTGATTAGTTGTTGATAACATTTGAAATTATAATCTATTTGTTTGTGCATACCATATAGGATGTTTATAAATTAAGTTAAAAGGGGTCAAGCAGCACAAGGATGCTTAGTGTTGACCCTTAGCAACGCAACATGATATATAGGCTAGAATCATTGAAATAAATGTTTGTTGCACTTCACAATGCTAATTCAAATGAATCAAAAAATATTTCAACACTATGGCATTTACAATTGCATTGCGCATATCACATGGTGTAATTCTTGAATGCATTGCAGTTGGTTTCTTATGCATATGACCCACGTTGAGTTGTGAGATACCTAAGTTGTAGGTTTAGGTGTTGGGGTTCCTTGGGTAACTTTTAAGTAAGGAAATATCTTATCTCCTAGAACGTTTTAAAATAAGAGGAGTTTGTGATGGGTGAGAGCGCTTTCGGTGGATGTATATATTCGTGGCCTTCCTGATGCCCGCCGACAGTCGCACCTCAGCACGCCAATTAATATATCGTGGTGCTAAGCATCATCGTTTGCTTATAGAGATGGAGGAGAATCTGATTTAAAACTTAAAGGCTTTTTATTGTGCTTTGAAGTGTTGCTTGTGTAAGAAATTATCTCTTCTTCCCTTGGTTGCGTTGATATACTTTGTGAGCTACAAGAGGTACAACTTTGAAGCTTGCCTTGTGTGTTGCGGTAAGGGAAAAATATATGCATGGTTGTGCTCTTTTGTGTCATGGAGTTTGTTATTCAAATCAATCTAACCTGCCTCCAAGTCTTTAGAGGCTAGCATCAAGCCACAACCTATACTCCTGCTCTTGTTTCTGACATGTCTTCGGTTGTGTGAGGGGTTTATTCCTGATCACCACTCTCAATACAACAGTTTTTAGCTCAATGGGAAAAAAATTGGCTCCATCTATAGCATATCATCTCCAAATTGAGGGCCAAAATGAGTGGGCGAATAAATGGCTTGAGACTTATCTAAGATGCTTTTCTCATGATTTGCAGCATATGCAGGACGACTCATGGATCCATTTGGTTGAGTTTGCCCACAAACCGAGTTTTAGATAAAGTGAGAAAAGTCCCATGATATGGGAAAATTGAAATGGCAAAGGTTAACATTTTATGTAATGAGTTTATTTATTACTGCAATTTTAGAAAATGGATAATAGGATTGAGATGTATCATTTTTGGTGTGCTTATCTTCTTTTGATTTTGAGCTTTGCCATGTGACCACGCCTAACATCCATGCTTTGGATATGCTTGGTCCATTTGCATATAGTTAATATCCTTATTTCATGGTAAATATTGATGGTGACATGTGATAGTGTACAAGATGTTGGATCAATTTAGCAACTCCATCGATTGAATCTAGTATTAAATCTCAAGAAAAGGTGTTGTTTTGAAACACCATTGGAGCTACTTCTTTTCATCGATATCAAATGTTATATTTGAGCTACACTGACACTTACCTTGACATATTATTTGGTGTGTTCTCTCAAGCTTGATTGCACAGCCTTCTCATATGCAACTCACTCTTTTATGTTGAGCTTGTGTATTTGGTTTCCATGCCCAAACAATCGAATCAACATTTTTCAATACCCTTGGGTCTCTACCTTATTCTCCATCCAATACTTCTTCCAACAATCATGATAAACATCTACATCAATCATACATTTTCTTTTTGAACATGGTGCCCAATACTACATGAAAACCTTTTGGTAGTTTGGTGATGTCTCCACCACAACATTTGACTGAGCAATAGCAAGCCAAATGGGATTGATCGTGGTGTCATTTGGATGCAGTAGGAGAAAGTCTCCATGTTGCACATCAACACATGGCTTAAATTTTTCATTTGGCTTCATGAAATGTGGCCCACATTAGTGTTTATTCCATTGCTCAAATCTTAGCCATTCTTCCTCTTTTATCTCTCCACTTTTTGACCCAATAGTAAAATCCTCTATACGGCATGTCTACATATAATGCCGAGTCCTGGCTTATTTGAGAAATAGGCCGCTTGATCTCTTTGATCACATGTTTAAAGTACAAAAGGATATAATCGCCCTTTCATGTGCTCTCCCAAAACCTCATATGAGTCTTTATCCCTAATACAATTACCTCATGATCTTTAGTAAAATTAACCATTGGTAACAAATTGGGATATCTATTTGGAAGTAATGAATTACTAAGGTTATCCTTCTTCCATAGCTCTAGACCCCCCTCCTTGGACATCTGATCAATTTTTTAATATATACTTTATATTGCATGAGTGGATTATTTTCCTACATAAAAAACCAAAACTAGAGTGATTTTGAGTGGCCAATAAGAGCATCATGTCCTGGTGCGCAGATCGGTCGCAGTATGCTCACGTAGTGAATCCCGGAAGGTCCCCAAGAACAATGAACTCTACCTTTTTGCACAAAAAATAATGTAAAAGCATGAACGACAAGAAGCAAGAGACCAATTGGGTTCAATCTCCCCCCATGCCTTGTGTGAGCGCTTCACAAAGCATGTATTTTATGTATATTTCCATCTTCAAGCTCAATAATAGCCCAATTTACAAAAATATGACAAGCTTTTAGCTTTTGAGTTTGCCTTTTACAAAAATAGGAAATAAAGCTAATGGAGGGTGCCCATAGAGTCTGGCACACCCAATCTCAATGTCCAAATAGAAATAACATATCCGTGCGCATAGGCGCATACAAAATAATAATCAATAATCAATGCCTCAATAGATATAACAAAATATAGGCGTGGCGCCTATCAAAATATAATCCAAAGGTCGAATACTCGCTAGACTCCAATGCTTTCCTCCGCCACTACTGCTATCTCTACACATCAACTGAAGCATTCACAATCGTTAGTAAAATAATACAATTAAACCGACAAAAGTGAATACCTAGCAGTCTTCAGCTACATAAATAAATCAACTGGTTAGAAATAAATCCTAACCTTAATTTATTACGAGTGCGCACTCTAACTCATAAACGTTTATTAATTTAATATGTATTTTGCGGAATCACCCGCTATGGAATCACCCATGTACACACTAAATTAATGAAACGCCCGAAAAGGACAGGCGTCCCCATCAACTTCTCGCACAAAGAATCCACTTTGTGTATGAGCCCCGGTCATCAAAGTTTACGGAGTCCACCGTAAAACCTCACGGAATCCACCGTGGCACAGAATCCACCATGGAATATGCCTCCTGGCATCATACCCCCGGGGTGGGATAGCAATTGACCTCAATTGCTATTAGCTCAATGTGGAGCTAACAGAGTGGGGAAAGCATTTAAGTCTCTAGCGTGCATCCATTGTGCTTCCTCTACAGGATGGTTCTTAAATTTAACTAGATATCTAGAATACCTTCGGCCAGTTCTAGTGGTCATAAAGTCAATGTCTATAATAGCTTCGGGTTCAAGTATTTCAGTCTCTTCCTCTAATAAAGGTGGCTTTTCATAAATAGGGTGGATAGGTAATTGGCCTCTAAATGGTCTCAATAAACTAATGTGAAATGTATTGTGAATTTTCCAATGAGATGGTAATTCTAACTTGAATGCATTATCATTAATTTTATGAATGATTTTAAATGGTCCATAGAATCTAGGAGCTAATTTGACAACTGGATGTCTATCTACACTTTGCAGTCTACGTTTTTCTATTCTCAGCCAAACATAATCATCAACTTTGAAATTCATGGCTTGTCTTTTCTTGTTGGCTTGTTTGGTATATGATTGCTGGGCTTTAGCAATCATATCCTTAACCTCATCAAAAATATTGTTATGCATACTAGCAATATCATCAGCACTCTGAATTCTGTTAGACAAAGATGCAACAGGTGTAGATAATCTATATCCATAAATGACTTCAAAAGGTGCTTTCTTTGTAGATGTGTGCGGTGTATTGTTATATGCAAACTGTAATAAATGCAAATGAGTATCCCATGTCTGAGATTTAGAGATAGTATATGCACGTAAAAGATCTAGAATGGTGTTGTTTGTGGCTTCTGTTTGTCCATTAGTTTCTGGATGAAATGCAGATGAGAAATCAATCTTTGTGCCTAGATTAGCAAACAGTGTAATCCAAAAATTGTTACAAAATCTAGAATCACGATCTGAAATAATCACTTTTGGCAATCCATGGTTAGTAAAAACAGTTTTCAAAAATAATTGTGCTGCTTGTGATGCTGTTAAAGTTTTCTTACATGGAATGAAATATGCTTGCTTACTAAATCTATCGACAACTGTCCAAATCATATCATGATTAGATTTAGTATTTGGTAAACCAGTAATGAAATCCATAGAAATTTGTTCCCAAGGTTTAGATGGAATAGACAAAGGCATGAGTAATCCATACTGTTTACCATGATGTCTCTTAACTCTTTGACAAATCAAACATTCAGAAACGAAATTAGATACATCTGCATCTATATACGGCCAATAAAAATCTTCAGTTAACATATGTAATGTAGATATGATACCTCTATGACCTTGATATGGGGGACAATAAATTTCATTCAAAACAAAAGATCGGAATGGAATAGTAACACACAGTCTCTTTTCATAAAACATAAATCCATCATTATATGACAATGAATCAACAGGAATGAAATTATTTTGAACTAATTTATTCCAATCAGAATGAAAAGTAATATCCTGGTGATATGTATCTTTCATAGCAATCAAAGAATCAAAAGATATAACAGAAATATTATGAATTGCAGGTCTTCTACTCAATGCATCAGCAACTACATTTTCTTTTCCAGGTTGGTATTGAATGATAGGATGAAAACTTTGAATGAAGGAAGCCCATTTGATATGACGGTCAGAAATTTGGGGTTGGCTAAGTAAATGTCTAATGCTTTGCTGATCGGTCTTTATCATGAATTTTGAACCCATTAAGTAGTGTTTCCACTGTCTTAATGCTTGTACAACTGCTAATAGTTCTTTGTCATATGTGGAATATTTCAGCTCAGAGGGTTTCAGCTTACAACTAGAATATGCTATTGGATGATTGTCTTGCATTAGTACGGCTCCTATTCCTGATCCGCTAGCATCAGTCACAACTAGAAAGAATGGTCTATTAAAGTCAGGCAACTGTAGAACAGGGACATTAGTTAATGCATGTTTCAGTAAGTCAAAGGATTTCTGCTGATTTTCGGTCCATTGATAAACAATTCCTTTCTTTAGAAGTTTGGTTAATGGTAAAGCAAGTAATGAAAAATTACGTACAAACTTCCTATAGAAACTAGCAAGACCAAGGAATGAGCGTAACTCATGCACGTTTTTAGGAACAGGCCAATTCAATATTGCATCAATTTTCTTAGGATCAACTTTAATTCCTTCAGATGATACAATATGACCTAAATACTCAATTTATGTCTTAAAGAATTCACTCTTTTCAGGATTTGCAAACAGTTGATTTTCTTTCAATAATTGAAAAACTAATGACAAATGCTCATAATGCTCTTTCTCATTTTGACTAAACACCAAAATATCATCAAAGAAAACAATCACACAGTACTGATATTTCAAAAAGATACGGTTCATCATTCTACTAAAGGTGGCAGGTGCATTAGTCAATCCGAATGGCATGACTACGAATTCGTAATGGCCAAACTGTGTTCTGAATGCAGTCTTAAATATGTCAGATTTATCTAGCCTCACCTGATGATATCCAGACTTAAGGTCAATTTTACTAAATATAGAAGATCCTTGCAGTTTGTCCATAAGGTCATCAACTCTAGGAATAGGATACCTATTCTTTACAGTGATCTTATTTAAAGCTCGGTAGTCAATACACATACGATAGGTATTATTCTTTTTCTTGACTAACAATACAGGTGCACCGAATGGAGAACTGCTAGGTCGAATTAAACCTCTATTTAGTAATTTCTCAACTTGACTCTGGATTTCTTTTTGCTCTATCTGGTTGTGCCTATATGGTGCTTTGCAAGGTGGTTGTGTGCCAGGTATCAAATCAATCTTATGGTCTTCTGGTCGTGAAGGAGGTAAACCTGGTGGTAAGTCTTCTGCAAAACAATCCTTAAAATATGCAAGAAATTCCTTATGCCTAGGGTGCAGATGATTTTCCTTTGCTTGCAATTCATTCACCCAAATGAGATATGATTTACTACTCTTGCGTAATGCACGTTTTGCTTGAGTATGCGAAAGCAGTGGAAAAACATTAGATGCATGCATACCATATAATGTAATAGATCTTCCTTGAAAATTAATATTCATTGTGTGTGTGGAATAATCTATATCTGGATTATGCTGGTGTCGCCAAGGCATTCCTAAAATAATGTCACTTGACTGTAATGGAACAACTAAGAAATTTCTTCTTTCAGTGTATTGGCCAATTTGAATCTCTAAATCTTGCACTTCTTGTGTATCATTATACCTAGTACCTAAAAATGCAGCTTTTATGCGATAATGCGTAGGTACAGTCTGTAATTTCAATTTCTTTACCAATTTTGCTGAAATAAAGTCATGAGTACTACCGTCATCATGCAAGATAGTCTTTTCCTTTCCATGCACCAAACATTTCATAGTCAATAATGAATGTGGAGTAGGCATACCTGGTAAAGTGTCGGAAGTAGTAGTAGTGTCATCCTCATCTTCAGTGAAATCAGGCATATCCTCATGTTCGTCTTCGTCCATGGCTCCAAGATAATTGATATGAGCTGGTGGCTTCTTTGAATGACAATTTGCTGCGAGATGTCCCGGCTGGTGACATTTATAGCATACTATTGGCTTGGCTTTGGTTACATTATTTGCAATGGCTGGAAGTCTAGGTACATTTGGATTTGCTTGTGGAATAGGCTTAGGATTTGGATTGACATTGGATGGTAATGCAGGTGGTTTAGCCCAATTCTTGCGGAAAGATGGTGAAGAGAAACGACCTGGATTAAATCTTCTAAAATTGGAATTGAATTGTTTAGATCCATAATTACCATTGGCTTGGAATTGCTGTGGTCGTCTGTCTCTACCGCGTAACTTATCTTCAGTGTCGTGAGCTAGTGAGATGGCGTCTTCAAGAGTAGCAGGCTTGAACATGTTCACTTCAGCGTAGTAACGTCCAAGAAGTCCAGACATATACTTCCGCTTATGTGTCGTCTCTGGTACGTCTTCAAGCATGCGTAGCTGTAGGAGTGCATTCCAAAAACGCTCTGTATACTGAGGAATAGGCTCACGATCCCGTTGTTGAAGTAGATCCCATTGCTTGATAGCCTTCTCATGAAATTGCGGTGGAAGGAAATTCTGCATGAACTTTTTCTTGAAATCTTCCCAAGTAGCAGGACATTCTATGCTCTTGCGTACTATAGTCCACCAAAGTGATGCTCTGTCTACCAAATGATTAGTAACACACTTGATTTTATCTTTTTCTGGATAGGTTTCCTCATGGAAATAGTCATCAAACTGGCTAATGAATGATAAAACAGTCTTTCCTTCTCGTATGCCATTGAAAGTGCGGAATTTGAAACTTCGTTTACTTATCTTTGATTCCTTGCGAATGGTTTGAGCTTCAAGAGTGGTGTCGATGGTACGTCGAATCAAATCTTCAGCTTGAGGTTCTTCTTTGTCGGTAGACGCTCTTTGTAATTTTGTCAATTGCGCTTACAATGCTTGCCTAGCCCTTCGTTCTTCTTCCAATTGCATCATGATTAGGTCCAGCTTTTGTTCCATGGTAGGCTCAGGTAGGTCGTCTTCAGCCATAGGATCATCCATATGTGGTTCTGTCATCCTGTAAAACTCAAAAGACCTTTCTCACTCAAAATCAGGTTAGCGGGATGAGCGTAGCTCAAATTCGGGGTTACAAGGCTTTGTGTTTTTGGGTATTTCTTTCTCAATTTTTCAGAAAATCTGCGATATTTCCTTCTTTGTTTGCTGAAAATACTTCAGCGAACCTGTGGATGGGTAGAATACCTTGCCGCGAACAACTTTGCAGTTCAGA
Source organism: Lygodium microphyllum (assembly GCF_053477565.2). Classification (NCBI taxonomy): domain Eukaryota; kingdom Viridiplantae; phylum Streptophyta; class Polypodiopsida; order Schizaeales; family Lygodiaceae; genus Lygodium; species Lygodium microphyllum. The sequence goes on along the minus strand of NC_141153.1, from coordinate 114,277,716 downwards.
GTTTCTGCGCAGGAACAACCCTTCTAGGAGTTTTGAGCACTAGTCAGAGTTCTGACTCCAGTTGACTAGTCTGACTTGCAGAGTTGCAGACTTAGCCGACTTACAGAGTTGCAGACTTAGCCGACTTGCAAAGTTACAGACTTAGCCGATTTGCTGAACTTGCAGGACTTGATTACAGTCGACTTGCAGGACTTGATTTCGAAAGTGCAGGACCTGGAGTTTGTTAACTTGATTGTCTTGTATGACTTGATGAAAGCTTAGTGTCTTAAGCTTAATAGCTTAAGCTTATGGAAGGGGGGGCTAATTGAGAAAAATGGTGCAGATCGTGGAGGACGTGGGCAGCCGTTTGTTGACGACGCGGATTTTTCGGACGTCCTCAGATACCTCGATGAAGATTTTTGTGAAGCTTGTTGAATTTCCTTAAGCTTTTAAGCTTTATGACTAAGCTTTTGAAGAAGAAAGATATGAGCTTCTTACTGTATTTCCATGACTTGTGTACGGAGATGATGGAGTGGTCCTCCGTCTGTACGGCCTGGTCCTTCGCGATCTGAGAGTAGAAACAGGGGTTCTTGATCGCCAGAAGTCTGCCTATATCGACGGTTCGCGACGAGATTGACCGTAGAGCCCGATCGTTCCAGGAGCTCCGCCTTCGCACGAGATGGGTAGCGATTGGAAGCTCTTGATCTCAGCTCCGCTCTGATACCACTGGTGCGCAGATCGGTCGCAGTATGCTCACGTAGTGAATCCCGGAAGGTCCCCAAGAACAATGAACTCTACCTTTTTGCACAAAAAACAATGTAAAATCATGAATGATAAGAAGCAAGAGACCAATTGGGTTCAATCTCCCCCCATGCCTTGTGTGAGCGCTTCACAAAGCATGTATTTTATGTATATTTCCATCTTCATGCTCAATAATAGCCCAATTTACAAAAATATGACAAGCTTTTAGCTTTTGAGTTTGCCTTTTACAAAAATAGGAAATAAAACTAATGGACGGTGCCCATAGAGTCTGGCACGCCCAATCTCAATGTCCAAATAGAAATAACATATCCGTGCGCATAGGCGCATACAAAATAATAATCAATAATCAATGCCTCAATAGACATAACAAAATATAGGCGTGGCGCCTATCAAAATATAATCCAAAGGTCGAATACTCGCTAGACTCCAATGCTTTCCTCCGCCACTACTGCTATCTCTACACATCAACTGAAGCATTCACAATCGTTAGTAAAATAATACAATTAAACCGACAAAAGTGAATACCTAGCAGTCTTCAGCTACATAAATAAATCAACTGGTTAGAAATAAATCCTAACCTTAATTTATTACGAGTGCGCACTCTAACTCATAAACGTTTATTAATTTAATATGTATTTTGTGGAATCACCCGCTATGGAATCACCCATGTACACACTAAATTAATGAAACGCCCGAAAAGGACAGGCGTCCCCATCAACTTCTCGCACAAAGAATCCACTTTGTGTATGAGCCCCGGTCATCAAAGTTTACGGAGTCCACCGTAAAACCTCACGGAATCCACCGTGGCACGAAATCCACCGTGGAATATGCCTCCTGGCATCATGTCCATCACAAAGGTATCTGCCAACAAAATGTTTAAAGTCAAGGATTTATGTGAGTAAAAGTGGGGATGGGGTTGATAACACAGATGTTTGTAGTATCTCCATCAAATGTGGAAATGTATACACAGTTACTACTCTTAATGCTTTTGAATATCAGTCAAATAGTGCATCTATATCCTCATGTGCATGACCCACCATCAAAAATCCAAGAAGATGCATTGTTTTGAAAACCCCCTTTGCAACAAGAGAAGAGAGAGATATGAAAACATATATCGATTCTTATTCTTTGATAAACAGTTATCCATTTGTAGTAACAAATTCTTAGGAAGCTTACAAAATGACCACCCCCTATTTCACCATTCATATTGGTGGTGTAGCCTCTCCAATTGACCCATAGCCAGTTATATATGATGTGGGATTACAAGAATTTTCATTGAATGGTTGCAGTTTTTCTTGTCCTTTGCCACCATGTGCTATATGATAATCTAGAAAATTTCTACAATTCAAAAAGTACAAAACAAGGAATTATTACTCCTTGGTAGACCAATTGTTCTTAGGTCTCCAAATTCATGTCTATCTTGTCTCTCTAAGTTATGCAAACAAAATGCAAGAGATCCAATTGTGAGATTGGGATTAGAAGGCCATAAACCATTCAACTCAAAGTTCCCATAGTGACATTCTCCATGATTGTGAGTGATTTCTCCAATAAGTGATACTTGGAGTTGCCATGTTGAGTCCAACTCTTTTGGAACTTTGGCCAATCTAGGTATTGTATTCCTCTTTTGTTCCATCTTGTCATGGATGATGCACACATACTTTTCAAGTTGAACCTCAAAGTACTTACACCATGTGTAGTAAAGATTCTTGCAACTTAATTGTAGTGTCATACATAGTTGTCTATTTGGAGAAATTCTATGCCTCTCTTGGATATCCTTTGTGGCCTCTAATTGAGATTGTAAAGAGCTAGAAATATTGCATTTAGAAAACTGACTGGACTTAATGCCATATGTTGATATTCTTTATTCTAGATTGTATTGAATGTTGACTTTGATGTTCCCTCTTTGTAACCTTGTTTTGTAGCAACAAATTCACCTCACATAAAATATCAACCTACTTATATGTGTCTAGAATAATCGATTGAATCTCCCTGACTCCATCAAGTAATGTCCTACTTTTATTTGGCATATGTTCTCCATTACTTTCAACAAAGTCTACCAAGATTGATCTTGTCACTCCCATATATGCTTGAATTCTCTTAAGTCTCTGTGTGTTTCCATGGACATAACACCTTGTACCATTCTCAGATTTTCTTTTGTAACGATAAAAGGTTTTTTTGGGAATCCCATGCATTGTAAACCATACCTTGCACAGCATGGAATCATCTATTTTGAAATCATACTTGATCTTTCTAGTACTATCGTGGTGCCAAGAAGTGAAGAGCATATCATACACATAATTAGTTTAAGATTTAGAGTTTTGACCCCAAAATTGCTTGCGTATTTGCATCACAGTTTCACAATTTGCATGTTGGCAACATCTATTAGAGCAACAATCCACATTAGCCACCTACTATTGTACTGAACTAATTGAAATATATGTGCTAGAAGATGTTAGGTACTTGTCTTTTGGAATCCTCTTGATGAAAGTATACTTTTGTTTCTTGGAGAATGATTCATTAGAAGCCATATCTAGGATTCCATTGGTCAAAGTATTTGCACTTCTTTCTGTTGACTGGCCCATTTTATTACATGGTAGTGGACTACCATCCAACAAGGTCACTTGATTAATCATCCATCTAACGACATCAATACTATTGACACCATGTGAAATCTTATGAGAGCCTTCTATAAAAGTGTGCTTAATGCTAACCCCAATATAGTTCTCTCCCAAGTGCTCAAAATGTATAGCATTATCAGAGTGTATAAATAATATAATACCTTCATGGCATTTTTGAATCTTATTTTCATCCCATAAGGTGACATGCTTATCTTTCCATGACTCATGGATCCTTATATTATCTTTTTGCATGGAGATAGCTGAGATGAAATCAGTTGTTATAGTGTCATTAGAGGGTGTACTTTCTTCACACATGTACAAGCTATGTATATTTTGAGTAACATCACATTGCTCTATTTTTTAACAATCCTCAATTGGAGACACTAATGTTGTAGTGCTCTCTTAATCGACTACTATTTGCATACCCAACAAGGGCCATCGAATAGCTCTCCACACTGCATGTTTCAACTCTCTCACATATGAAGTAAGGAAAGGAACCACAACATTTATGAAATATACGTTCACTATCACATATGCTTTCCCGATCCCAATCTTTGATTTGCCACAATATGCATGTGGACAATTTGAACATATGGAACCAAAGCCAACTTCTTCATTGTCTACTAGCAAATAAGCCTTATCTCCACATTGTAAAAGACAATCTATTAAAAAAATATAATATTCTTAGACTATGGTAGCATGATATGACACAAACACAAATATGAAAGTTTAGTACATAAATTTATACATCAAACAAAACACATGATTGACCAATCCCAATATCTTTTCCATAGGGCTAAGCTTGAGCACATGGCGAGTATTTACATCATTTGAGTTGATGTACACTTGAGCTAGACCGTATACTCAAGCTTTGAGATAGAACTTGGAGAGGTGTAGTTGATATAAGTTTTATCGCATGGCCAAGCTCTATCTCAAACCTCAAAGGAAGAGTTGAGATTATGTTGCTCATAGGGCCAAAGCTTGAGCACATGGCCAAGCTCTATCTCCAATACATCTCAAAGAGAGCAAGTCAATATAATATTTACCACCTAGCCATGTTTTGTCTCAAAGATATCTCAAAGAGTGACACAAAACCTTCTTGCTCATAGGGCCAAGCTTGAGCACATGGCCAAGCTCTACATCAAGGAGACCTCAAAGGGAGACTTAAAGCAATCTTACCTCAAGGAGAGAGTTGAAGGCTAGGCTTGAGCACATGGCCACCAAGCTCTTTCTCAAAGACATATCAAAGAGAGAAAATCAATATAATCTTGACCACCTATCCAAGCTTTGTCTCAATGATATCTCAAAGAGTGACACCAATATTTCTTGCTTATAGGGCCAAACTTCAGCATATGGCCAAGCTCTATATCAACAAGACCTTGAATGGAGCGTTTAAACTATCTTACCCATAGGACCAAGGTTGAGCACATGGACAATCTCTACCTCAAGGATGTCTCAAGGAGAGAGTTAAAGGCCAGGCTTGTGAGCACATGGCCAAGATTTCTCTCAAAGACATCTCAAAGAGAGCAAGTTAATATAGTTTTGAGCACCTATCCAAGATTTGTCTGAAAGATATCGCAAAGAGTTGAAGGCTAGACATGTGAACACATGGCTAAGATCCCTCTCAAAGATATCTCAAAGAGAGCAAGCAAATATAATCTTGACCACTTGGCCAATCTTTGTCTAAAAGATATCTCAAAGGGTGATGCCAAACTTTCATGCTCAAGGCCAAGCTTGACCAAGCTCTATGTCAAGGAGACCTTAAAGAGAGAGTTGAAACTATCTTACCAATAGAACCAAGCTTGAGCACATGGCCAATCTCTACCTTGAGGATATATAAAGGAGAGAGTTGAAGGCTAGGCTTAAGCACATGGCCAAGCTCTGCCCTCAAAGACATCACAAAGAGAGAAAATCAACATAATCTTGAGCACTTGGCCAAGCTTTGTCTCAAAGATATCTAAAATAGTGATGCCAAACTTTCTTGCTCATAGGGCCAACCTTGAGCACATGGCCAAGATCTATGTTAAGGAGACCTCAGAGGGAGAGTTGAAGCTATCTTAGCCACAAGACCAAGCTTGAGCACATGAGCAATCTCTATCTCAAGGAGAGAGTTGAAGGCTATCTTAGCCACAAGACCAAGCTTGAGCACATGAGCAATCTCTACCTCAAGGAGAGAGTTGAAGGCTAGGCTTGAGCACATGGCAAAGTTTCATCTCAAATACATCTCAAAGAGAGCAAGTCAATATAACCTTGAGCACCTAGCAAAGCTTTGTCTGAAAGATGTCTCAAAGAGTGATGCCAAGCATTTACATTATAGATTTTAGGGAAATTGCAACGACCATGGATGTCAGAGTTAAAGTCCATCCCTACCCTTCTTGGATACGGCATTTATGTTGGGTTCTTTCTCTCGTAGGGTAAGGTGCTGCAAAATGACATCCATGCATCCATGTTCCTGTCACAAATTCTCCAGATTGGCTATGACTCGTACCCCTTCACGGTCTTGGGCACCTCCATAGCTTTTCCTTCCTAGTAGTCATATGCCTCTATCCCCCACAGTATTTGATACTTCTCTCTTTCTGTGCTCCATTGATCTCCAAGCCTTCTACCCATGCTTATCACCTCCTCTACCACTTTAGGGGATAATACTCGAATCAGTGTGGATGGGTATTGGAAAGTAAATTTGAAGGGCTTTCACTTGTTTTCCCATTGTTCCCACTGTTAATCTCAGCACAAGAAAAATCAAAAAAAAGTGGAAGAGTGCAAGTGAGCAGCTCAAAGAGATGGCCTAGAAGGAAATTGGACACAACGAAAGAAGCAGGAAGAAAAATGGCCGAAAGCTCAAGGGCGGCCTCAAAAGTTAAGTCAAAGGCAAAAGCGCATTTTTAAATGCAAGGCACCCTCAAAACTTTCTGTAAAAGAGTGTCAAGCTCCCTCTTGTGCAAATTGTAAAGGTAGATGAGTGATAGAAAAGAAAGCTAGGAAGATAGGAGGACAATGAAAAAAATGGCCTACCGACCATGCAAAAAAGGGGATAAGGGGATAACCGCCGAAAAGGGATTTAGGGTTTTGTATATAAAGTTGAAAAGTGAATGAGAAGCTCATTCTTTGGTGTGTGGCAAAGTGGACTCATCTTCTTCTCTCCTTCTTGCTTGCTTGTGTGTGCTTGAGAGAGGGAGTGTGAGAGTGTGAGGGAGTGTGTATGTGAGGGTGAGGGTGAGGGATCAAGAAGAAGAAGCCCTCCATCATCTCCTCTTCTCTTCTCTTGTGCACAGCTATGGAGGATGGAGCTTGAAGGTGGAGGCTTGAGGTTGCTTGAGCTTGCATCATGAATTGTGGAGCTATGGGTGTGCTTGAGGGAGAAGGCAACTTGTTTGGGCATCAAGGTAAGCTCACTACACCTCGGTAGGATCGAAGGTGTGTTGGCTAGGTGAGAGATAGCGATAGGTGTTTGAGTGAAATACTTGAAAAAATAAGTGGTCTATGTGTCTTGGCGATTGATCACCTCTACATTTTGGTTATATTACTAGGACAAACAAATTCAAGCTTGAGCACTTTTGCACCTCAAATCAAGTGACGAAGTAAGGGTTTCGTCTCTGAACCAGAGCTTGAGATAGGTAGGGGGCTTCGGGTTTGTAGTCCTTGCAAAAAGTAAGTATTTTGTGCACCTCAAATCAAGCAATGAAGTAAGGGTTTTGTCTCCGAACCGGAGCTTGAGATAGGTAGGAGGTTTCGGGTTTGTAGTCTTTGCAACAAGTAAGTATTTTACTTTTTTTATGCTTAGACAAGTAGAGGAAACATTTTAGTTTTTTGTTTTTTGTTTTTGTTGCATTTAGAGTAGGATAGGACCAAGAAATTGAAAGGTGAGAAGGATCGAAGCTTACATTCGAGAGCTATGGTGGGAGAGCAAGAGCAAGAAAGAGAGAGACAAGAAATGGGAACTCCAACAGTCAAAATGTGTGACCGGGTCTTCCTTTATTCAAACTGTCACTAAAAGAATAAAGAATAAAGTGACAGTGACGGGTGCCCACCACCTGCAGTGTGCAGTGGCGGTGACTATCAGTGTAGTAATACACAGGTGGCTAGGCAGAGGCGCCTTTACCCCCAACAACCTCCCACTTAAAGGCGAATCTACCCTAGTGAGGAGTGAAAAAGAAAAAGGAAAAAAAGACAGTACAACATGTACACATGTATAATAGGATGAGGAAAGACGTCATCTCATCCCACGCCCATCAACCTCCTAAGGAAGGCAAAGCGCTCTATAGAGAGGCTTTTCCTAAGTAGATCTGCAGGATTCTAGTCAATCGAGATCTTGACAAGATCAACAGACTTGTCCTCAATGACTCCACGTATGAAGTGATACCTCACCTCAATGTGTTTCGTCTTCGTATGGAAGACCGGATTCTTGGCTAACTGAATAGCACTCATAGAATCCGAATGCAATGTAGGGATAGCATCAATACCAAGGTCAGCACAACCAAATGACCCAACCAAATGGCCTCCTTGCAAGCCTCAGTGGCTGCAACATACTCGGCCTCTGTAGTAGAAAGGGCCGTGCATTTTTGCACCCTGGACATCCAAGAAACGGCACCTCCAGCATAGGTGAAGACATAGCCGGAAGTGGACTTCCTACTATCTGCATGTCCTACATAATCAGAGTCACTGTACCCCACGACTCCTGTATCTTGATTGCCATAGCACATGCACATATCTGCAGTGCCCTTCAGGTACCTCATGATACCCTTCACGGCATCCCAATGCTTCTTGCTAGGTGTAGCCATATAGCGTGCCACAACACCAACTACAAAGGCAATATCTGGACGAGTGGCGATTATGGAATACATAAGACTGCCCACTGCGGATGCATAGGGAATCTTGGCCATCTCGGCCCTCTGCTCATCTTTCTGCAGATAATCAGCCTATGATACCTTCACATAAGAAGGCAATGGACAGCCAATAGGCTTTACGTCCTGCATGCGGAAGTGCTCAAGGACTTTATGAATGTACTCCCTCTGTGACAAGAAGAGGAGTCCCTGATGCCTGTCGCGTCTAATGCGCATACCAAGTATGTGAGCGGACTATCCTAGGCCTTTAATCTCAAAGCTCTTCTTGAGCTGAGCCTTAAGAGCATCTAGCTCATCATGAGCTTTCCCTGCTAGCAGCATATCATCCACATAGAGTACCAAAATCAATAAAGAACCATCATGGGCTTTCTTCGTGTAAAAACACGGATCCATAGCACTCCTGTTGTAGCCCTGTGACTGCATAAAGGCATCAAACTTATGATACCACTCCCTAGGTTCTTGCTTCAAGCTGCCATAAAGACTTTTCTTCAATTTGCACACTAGGTGCTCCCTGCCAGGTTCTTCAAAGCCCTTAGGCTGCTCCATATAAATCTCATCATGCAAGTCCCCATGTAAGAAATCCGTCTTGACATCCATCTGGTATAAATCCAAGTCAAGCTGAGCAACCAAAGCCAAGACTAAGCGCAAGGTGGTCATCTTAACCATAGGAGAAAAGACCTCATCAAAGTCTACACCCGCTCCTGCTTAAAACCCTTTGCTCCCAATCTAGCCTTGTATACCGGCTTGGGGTATCCAAGGGTACTTTTCAGCTTGTACACCCACTTGCATGGCAAAGCCTTCTTTCTCGTAGGCAAGGAAACCAAATCCCAAGTGTCATTCTTATGCAAGGAGTCTATCTCAGACTGCATAGCCCTCTCCCAGGAGTGACTGTCACCCCTCCGCATAGCTCATCATAAGTGAAAGGCTCTCCTGCATCTGTAACCAAGACATAATGCATTGAGGGCTGAAATCTATCAGGTGGACATCTGTCTCTAGTAGACCGTCTCACGGCAGGCTCTTCTGCCTGTCCAACACCCTGACCATGAGCATCTGCTGCAGCTATAGGCTATCCAATTGGCTGTGCAGGAGCCCTCGGCTCCTCCTGAAATATGACCCTTCGAATCTCAACAACTCTCTCAGGTTGCTTATCCATCTTGTCTTCATGGAAGACTACATCATGACTGCGGTTGACTTTCCGCGCCTGCGGATCCCAGAGACGGTAACCCATCTCGCCTGCATCCCCATAACCAAGGAAAATGCATTTGACACTCTTAGGATCTAGCTTACTTCTCTTGTCCCTAGGCACATGGCAAAATGCCTCACATCCAAAGACACAGAGATGCGCATAAGAGGGAGGTTTTCCAATCCATACCTCCTCTCCAACCTGGAAATCCAGACCATTAGAGGGTGATCTGTTTATGACATGCACAGCTGTACTAACTGCCTCCGCCCAAAATCTCTGTGGTAGGCTTGCATGGCTAAGCATACTGCATACACGCTCCTGGATGGTTCTATTCATCCGCTCAGCCAAACCATTCTGGGGGGGTGTAGGTCAACTGATGCTTAATACCCCTCTCATCACATAACTGCTCAAAAGCACGTGAGACATACTCACCTCCATTATCTGTCCTTACGCATTTTAGCCTATACCCAAACTGGTTCTCAAACAATGCAAGCCATCTCTGAAACACAACCAAGACATCAAATTTCAACTTAATGGGATAATCCCAAACTTTTCGTGAAAAATCATCTATGAAAGTAACAAAATACTTTGCACCACCCATAGACTCACAAGGCATCGGCCCACAGACATCGGAATGTACCAATGCCAAGGGCTCACTCATGCGTGGCCTACCAGACTTCTTATGCATAGACCTAGTCTGCCTGCCATAAAGACAATGCTCACATGAATCAAAACATGCATAATCAAGGGGCAGTAAGTACTGCAAACTAGAAAGCATTTTCATTTCCTTCAAAGACATATGGCCCAAACGGGCATGCCAAAGAGATACATGTGGATAGAACCCACAGACAAAACATTATCAAGGGAAGAAGCAGATACAATCAAGGGATAGAGATTGCTAGCCTTGGCACCTCTCGCAATCACAAGTCTACCACAAGTGATCTTCCATGCAAAGTCTCCAAAAGATACATGATAACTTGCATCATCAAGTTGTCCAGCTGACATGAGACTGCGTGTCCAAGCAGGTACATGATGTACATCCTGCATAACAAAACTGCTACCAGAAGGAAACTGCAGCCTAACATCACCAATGCTCACAATATCAAGAGAACTATCATCACCCAAGCGCACAGAGCCCGAAACAGTACGGTATGAATGAAACTACTCTCGGAAAGGTGTCACATGAAAGGACGTACCTGAGTCCAAGAGCCAACACTGTGAATACATAGAGTGTATCACTGTCATCTGCGAAGCAGTAGAAGAAGCTGCAAGGATATAATCATCATCATCAACATCCTCAGGCTGCATAACATTGATCTCTTCCATTTTAACACTGGACTTTGCAGACACTATGCTGCGATCAGAAGACTTATCCTACACTTTGTCTTTCCCCTTATCTTTGCGCCTTTCATTGCGCAGTTCATGGCATTGTGGCCTAATATGGTCCTTTTTCCCACAATGGTGACAAGTAACATCTGCATTCCTACCACGGGATTTGCTACATGACTTTCCACGAGACTTGGATCGAGATTTCTGAGAATCCCATCCATGGCCACTGCCACTGCAATGCTTTCCATATCCATCAGTCCTGCCTCTAACTATCATAGCATGCAACACACGAGAGGCATCCAAATTCTTACGGTTAACCTCTTCCTGTAGAAGAGCACTCTCAACATCAGATAATTTCAAGGTAGCAACAGAGGCACATAATGCAGTGTGAAATACATCCCATGACTCATTAAGAGTACCAAGCAAGAAAAGAGGAGTTACATCCTCTGCAAAAGTGATGTCCTGCGAAGTTAAGTTCTTGAGTATAGCATGGAACTGGCTCAAGTGAGCGGACATGGTCACATTCTCCTTCATGCGCAGATCCATAAGCTACTTCAGCCAATACATCTGACTCGCTGGACTTTTCTTGTCATAGAGATTCTTGATTTTATCCCACAACTGCCATGCACTCTGTTCTTCCTCAAATACATTGTAATGAACCTGTTCTGTGAGAGATAATACAATAGTGGACTTGCATAACTCATCAAGCTCAAACCATTCCTCATCTAGCATAGTTGCAGGCGGCTGCCCCCGCTGAACCTCAATGGTTTGATTTGCGATTTCTGTACCAATACCTGCCAAATTTGGCTCTTCCAACAATAAGAGTAATTCATACCATCAAGCTTAGTGATGTTGAAAATAGCATGATCAGTGGGACGAACTCACCATAATGCAAGTTGGAAGACTGTAGAGAGTTCAAAAACTGCTTGCCGTTTACTACAAAAAATGACCAAAAAATCACCAAAATCGAGAGAAAATGGTGAGAAGTGTAACCAAAGCTGCTGCCCACCAAGTACTAGTGAAAGTACATCATTTCAGAATATTTTAGCATGAAAAATACATGTCAGTCCAGAGTTATATGCTTGTTGTAATAAAGGACAGCATGGTACTGTGAGAGTCAATTATTGACCAAATCACTGCACCAAGTCAATAAATGACAGCCAAGACATGCCAAGCCATAAACGGGCATAGATCAACACCAAACATTCATCAAGACCTTGAGCAAACACCCAAACATGTCACCAAAGCATCCTCAGTGAGTAGGCATACCGCTTGGACAATAGGGCAAAGTATACATAACATTGGCAAGACCTGACACCAATAGGTGTATGCTCACAAGAGTGCAAAGCCCAAGCTCAGGTCAAAAGCAACTCCAAGATATCAATGCATGAACCATGCAACATTTAAGTGTAAGAGATCTCAAAGTCTCAAGTATCTGCAAAATGCTCAAAATAGCATAAACCTCCTACTCAATGTCGGTCAAGCATACAAGATGCTCCCACTGGCATAAAAGGTAGATAAACGATCTCAGTAGCTCAATCAAACCAAGTTAGAGTACCAAAGACACCTAGGTAACCAAGACAATGCCTCAATAGCATCCCAAGAGCATGACGGCTACAAAGCAACTGTAGGTAGCATCCATGAGCAAGACATACATCCCAATAAATATCTCTGGCAACCAAAATGACAGCCAATACAAAATTTGGAATAGAAAATGAGAATCCAAGCCAAGTCTTTAGAGAGCACTAAATCTCAACAAGTACATGGTACATTGTGCCAAGACAAATGCATCAAGCCGTAGGCGTCGGGTAAGCATGTACACAAATAGCATATAACTATCAAAGCACTGACCACTGTCAAGCATAGACCCATGTCAATAAGTGCAGGCTGAAATAAGCTCAAGCTTCCAAAAGCATACGGATCCAATGACAAGCTCGAAGTCATCCATCGATGATCAATACATCATAGCATAACCCAAGACATCCACCCGGAACCAATAGGTATATGTCAAAGCATGAAAGATAGCTTCAGTCCAAGAGTATTTAGCATGCATTTATTGTTCTAAACTGAGTATTTCCAGCCCTACAATTAGGCCAAAATCATATCATTACATGTAGCTTCAATCCCCCAATCAATCGGGATGCAATAGGCATCAAACCGGTTATGTGGTCATGCCCAAACAAGCATAGGCATAAACTATGAATGTAGCACTAGCATCAAATGTCTGTGGACTGTTTATAATAGTCTTGAAACACTGTTTTCAGCCACCAATCAATGCCTAATCTCAGAGGATCAATGCCAACTACAATACATGTGCAAAAAGGCCTGAAATGGAGCCCGAACAAGTGATCAATGCCAAGCTGGAGCTGGAGCTAAAGTGGCTGACTGTGTGGCTGCCCAAAAAAATAGGCACAGATTGTTGATGTTATTGCTTCTCTTGCTGGTCCATGTGGCAGCTCTAGAGTGGTTGGAGGGCTCAAACATGAGCCAAAGGGGCTAGGGAACAAGCCTCTAGTAGCCCATAACCGAGGGCAAAGAGATATGAACGTTGGAAGCTTCAATTGTGGCTACCATGTTTGCCTGGACCTGTGGACTAAAATAAAAATCTGAAATAATGAAGCAATACCTCAATGTCAATGCCCTGATGGTGCCTCAATAGGTCGGGAAGAAGCTCGGGAAGCCGGGGAGTGACGGGAGCTCAAGAGAATGAGCTATGGCTGCCGGGAAGGAGACCCAATGCAAGTGGGGAGTCAATGGGAAGCTGAGAATGTCATGAGCCAAGCTCAAGAGTCAGGAAGCCGAACTCTGATAGCAATTGAAAGGTGAGAAGGATCGAAGCTTGCACTCGAGAGCTATGGTGGGAGAGCAAGAGCAAGAAAGAGAGAGACAAGAAATGGGAACTCCAACAGTCAAAATGTGTGGCGGGGCCTTCCTTTATTCAAATTGTCACTAAAAGAATAAAGAATAAAGTGACAGTGACGGGCGCCCACCACCTACAATGTGCAGTGGCGCTGACTGTCAGTGTAGTAATACACGGGCGGCTAGGCGGAGGCGCCTCTACCTCCAATAGAAATTGAAGGAAAAAGCTTTAGGTTTTCTGCTATTGAACAGGCCCAAACAAGGCACAAGCAGGAAGAAAAATGCGAAAAATGAGTGCATGGAGGCATTAGAATTGCATGGGGAGTGATTGGGTAGATTAAGGTTGAGTCCAGCAACAAGGGTTTAAGACCCTAGGAGGCAAAGAGAGACCTCATTTTCAGGTTCTACAGTAGAGAGAGAGAGGGCTTGAGAGCTTGTGTAGGACTTTGTGCTTCCAGCGAATTAATCGAAGGCCACATGAGTTTATTGCTTGGATCATGTGTGTAGAAACCTTTCTATGCATCTATCCTTTGATCTTGGTGAATCTTGCTAGCAGACGTGGCCAAAAATCATTGGCGTGAAGTGATTTTCTTTACTACTATATTTACGTACCGGTAGATCGAACGTGATCCATAGGCATCCAATTCCTAGAATCAAATGCTCGGATGCTCTAGACTCATACAATTCCAAGAATCAAACAGCCTATAATTGAACCAATCGCACCACTCGAACTTGGACTGTCTAATTGGCCAATTAGAACAACCAAAATCATACACCCCAATACTCGAACCTGACCTTGTCCGATTTTGAAAATCGGACACTTGGACCACCCTGTCTAATTTTCAAAATTGGACATACTCAAATCTGACCAGCCTGACCTATCCGATCGGATGCACCCTGTCTGAGTCCTAGAATCAGACATCCCATAATCGGACCCTACATAATCGGACACCTGTCAAATCGGATGCCTAATTTTTGAAATCAGACACTGCAGAAGCGGACCAGATTTTGATACATCAAATTTGACAAAATTAGCAGATCCAAGATGACAAATAGTATGACCCGCAATAAGAGAATTCACCGAAAGCCTTGTAGTCAAACTTAACCCTAGAAATCATAGCCAAGCAGCCAAGCACAGTGTTGACACTCGTAACAACATATTCAACACACTAGGAGTCATAGGCAAACCAGCGGACCCCATTTGACCCTGAGCAAGCTGAGTGATGTAGCATAGACCCTAGAGACGAGAGGAAACAGCCAAGAATCAAGTTTAGAGCCCCATTAGGCCGAGTATGTAGATGAGAGTGTGAGAGCTGCAATCATCACTTTGTATTCGCACCCACATTGTTTTCCAACACTTGATGTACACTTAAGAAAAGTTGAAAGCCTGATTTTGCATGGTGCACAGAAGAGAGCATGCACACACACACACCGAGTGAGTTTAATTGAGGATTGTTTGTAAATAATAAGAAACTCACTTAGACCTAACAATCAAAATGAACCCACCAGTGGAGAAGACCCTAAAACATAGTCGGGTGATCAAGAATCCCAAGTATAGGACTAAGCACAGACACAATCCAGGAGCCAAACGTTGCAAGGACCGACACTATTGGAGGAGTGGGTCTATCCGACTTGATCAATGTTATCGACAACCTGGTGGAGCACGAGACCGCAAATATGGCAAAGTCAAGCACTAACCATAGACATGGTAAAGGTCTTGACCTAGGCAGTTTCCCAACAGAAATCCAGCGGCTAGTTACCAATTACGACCTACAGACCCGGACAGACCACCACAATAGGACGTCCAAGGATATCATAGTGGACCTCGAAGAGGAGAGGAGACTAGCGTGGGAAGCTTTGCAGGGCATAGTAACCTACAATCAGGAACAGCAAGCTAGAATCTTGTGATGACAGAGTATAGAAATGCACGAGATTCAGCAAGTGCTGGCCCTAGCAAGTAGAAATAGGACAAGACCTGACATAGAAAGGAAAAGAGCATTGGAAGGCGATTTCATGTTGAGTGAGCTTCTTACAAAGCACCTACTAGACAACTTGTCTAGCAAAGTAGAGCACCATTGCAATGGCAACCTCATTGCTTGCAAGTTTAGGAGTCAACCAGGGCTCTAAGAGCCAATCAACAATTCATGTGTAGTGGCTAAGCAATTAGACAAGTACTAGCCAAACGACAATCCATATAATAGCTTCATAGATTAGTTCGAGCAAGTTTGTGAGGCCAACAGCCTCACCGATCTTACCCTACACTCGCAAGCTTTTGGTCTATGCCTAGGAGATAAGGATAGGACCTGGTACACGACTCTAGAAGCTGTTAACCGAGCTAACTTCAACAACCTCAAGAGTCTCTTCATTAAGAGATTTTCTAAGCCTGGGTACTCCGATAACCTTCTAGTGAGGCTGATGAATGTTACAAGCAGAAAGACAGGGAGGACATAAGGGACTACGTCACCCACGTGCGAAGTCTTTTCAATAGGATCCCAACTGGTGATCAACCCACCGAAAGAGTGGTCTCCATAGTCTTCATCAATGGGATATGAAGTGGGGAACTCTACAAGGCCTTAGCAGGCAATTCAAGCTTGCAGTGAGACAAAATGTGCTAGAGCTAGGGTCTTTGTTTGAGGAGGCAATTAGAGTGGACGACCAACTCAAAGAGAGAATCTCCAAGATCTTGACCCGAGAGGAGACAAATGCTACAAAATCTAAGAGAGTTTCAATGTCAAGTGAAAGATCACGCCCAAGTGCTAAGGATAAAGGGAAGGGCACATACGCAAGTCAAGAGCTGGTGGAGATGAAGACGGAGCTAGCCAAATTACAAGAAATAATGAGACGACCAACAAGTCCTCATGTCTAATGCATGTATTGTGGCAAAAAGCACCTACCAGTCGAGTGTTAGGACCCGAGGTCCCGACCTTGCACCAACTACACTAGGTTCTATCACAATGTCATGCAAGTACTATAGACTACCGAGGAGACTCCTGTTCTCACAACCATACAAACATCCTTACCTAGCAAATAGACCACAAAACTTTTTCAAGAGGGGATCCCCATTGGCTCTCCCATTACCTAATGACCCCAAACCAACCATTCCTAGGATGGAGATAAACCCCACATGCATACCTAGACCACCTGGACCCTATGTAACCCATCCACCGAGCAATGCTCTAGTCCACTATGTGGAGGAGCTAAATGACGAAGAGGGCAATGCAATCCTTATGGATTATTGACCTGTACACCAGTGATGGCATTAGGTAGAGGTAGAGGTAGAGGCTTTGGAGGACAGACCTAAGAATCAATCTTGTGTATTACTTTCATAAAATAAATATACATGAAAAATATGCCTTAAACCTACCAACGAATGCATAACTCTAAACGGTAGGGAGAAGGGGGTTGTTGAGTGTTTAAAATACACTAAATTCTGATTTTTTATGATGCATGTTATATAGGGTTCGTTGTTGTCTAAAATTAAAAGGATCTACTAGCACGAGAATGCTCGATACTAGCTCTAAGCAATGAAGCAACTGCATATTAGAAGAAAAGCATGAAAATAACTATTTTTGCACTATCAAGATGCTAATTGTTAATTAATAAACTTGTTTGAGCAAGATATTCATACACAATTGCATTGCACGCACCATATGGTATCATCGTGGATGCATAAAAACTCTTTATATGAGTGGTGACCTACATTGAGAGTGTGAGGTACCCTAAGTTGTAGGGTTGGAGATTCAATTCTTTGGCGGATACTCATAAGGATTATCTATTATCTCTTGGATCGATTTATCAAAAAACTGGAGCTTGTTTTGAATGTGTTTAATGTGTTCACGGCACATCTTGGGGCCAATCCCCGAGATGTAGGAGAGCTAAGACTAGTTTTTCAAGCCTTGTGAAGTGCCAAGATGGAGTGGATTAGTGCAAAATTTAGGCAGGAATTTAAAGCCAACGAAAGTAGAACATGAAGATCCGACAATTTTAGAGACCAAGGAAGACAAAAATGCAAAACTTCAGTCGTTGCGGTAGTTACGAATTTTTAGTAATTTTGTCGATAGTAGCTGGATTGAAGAGAGTCAATCTCCTAGTCGTTTGGAATATTGAGTCGATCGAGCAAGATTTTTTGGATCAGAATTCGAGCATCAGACAGGACAAGAGATGAAGCTGGACAATGCCAATGATAAAAATGGCCAAGATTTTAAAGAATTTGGGCATGGCCCTTTGGGGGGGGCCAATGGACCCCTAAAAATTTTGTAATTTTAGGGGGCGGAGGGGGGGGTTGGTGGTTTCAAATTGGAACCGTTCAGGACGTGACGCCCCCTTCTTTCGCAATGAATTTGGAGAGGGGGGCTATGGGAGGTCACAAGAAAGCAATGAATCAGACATTGGCAATGTTCTTCCCAAATTTTTCACTTCCAGTCACCGGTGTCCGATCGAGAAATGGCTACCCAATGATGGATCTGGAAATCTACTATTTCTCTCTCCTCCCTCCTCTCTCCTCTTAAGGGCTGTACGCACTCATGAATCTATGGAAGAAAGGGAAGGTGTTGGATGTGAGATGCTAATGGGATAATAGCACCGAAGCAGAGTAGATTGTAGATCAGAGTTGGAGAGAGTGTCAGCGGCAAAAAATAAACATCAACAGCCTCCCAACCATTAAATACGTGCCTCCAATATCGAGTTTATATGTGTAAGCAATCATTTCATTTGTTTTATAAAAGATATTTGATGAAATTGTTTGTAAATGCATTCCTTTGATTGCAATGAACTTTATTAGAAATCTTGAAGAAAACCAAAAAAATTAGTCATTTAGTAATTTATATCAAAACTCGCAATTATGCGATTTTCATGAAAATGATACATTTTTTGTGGTTTTATTGTGATTTTGGGGTTCATAAGGAGTAGAAATGAATATAAATCAATGTTTAGTAATTGTGATTAGTTCCAATCCATAAATCAAAAATATCAAAAAAAATTATTTAAATAAATAAATAAAAATATTTCAAAATAAAAATTTACTTTTTTACGCTAGAAAATTAAGAAAAAATATGGTTTATGTCCATGAATGTATGGCATGGTTGTAGCATGAGGGATAAGCCTCAATTCAGCCATGTCTCCATGTTAAAGTCCGTTTTTACTGCTTTTTACAAGAAAATCATATGAAAAAATCGCTCTTTACACCTATCAACGATACATAACCTAAATGATAGGGGGAAAGAGGGGTTTTGATGCTAATTAGTTACTGTGAACATTGGATATTTAAATCTATTTTTTTGTACATAACATATAAGATGTTTATAAATTAAGTTAAAGGGGTCAAGCAACACGAGAAGGCTCGAGGCTAACCCTTAGCAACAAAGTATGATGTGTAGGCTAAAATCATGAAAATAAATGTTTGTTACACTTTACAATGTTGATTTATAAATTGTTTGAGCATTATAGCATTCACAGTTACATTGCACATATCACATGGTAACTCCTAAATGCATTGCAATTGGTTTCTTATATGTGACCCACACTGAGTTGTGAGACACCTAAGCTGTAGGTTTAGGCGTTTGGGTTCCTTGGAAAATTGTTAAGTGAGGAAATATATTAGCTCCTAGAATACTTTTAAATAAGAGTGGAGTTTGTGATGCCTATATTATTTGTGTTAGCGACGCATTGAGGGGCCAATTCTCGAGGTGTAGGAGAGCTACAGTGGGGCTACGGCATTCAACCGAAGGGGTGCCTCCTTCTGCTTATGATTACAAGGTATTTTATACCAATCTATGTGTAGGGACTCCCTTTGAGGAGTGCGGGGCTTAATCATTGGACTACAATTCAAACCAAACACAAGATTTACGACAGTAGTTATTAAGGCAATGTGTCCCTTATATGCTCCTGGTTGTGAGGCCGAGGGGTGTGGTTTTTGAGTATAGAGAGGCGTCGCTAGTGCTTATAGCCAATGTTGGGCCCATTTTAGGTCTCTACAGGTGGTGCATTTGCCAAAAGCCACTAATAAGTGGCAGTTTTCGAATCTCGGTCAATTGGGACCAATTCTTTAGTGTGTGCCAAAAATCGGTGAGATAGACTCACAAGACCGTTAGACCGAGCTTCAAAAGCAAGAAAGAGTTGAACGGGCTAGACAACAGGCCAAAATAAATAGAAGATATTCTCCGCAAAGGAGTGACCCAATATCCTTACAAGGGCGGGGTCTTGGTAACCCTAGCTCGATGCATAGTCCATTAGGGGGAGGAAGCTCTAGTACTTCCCCCTTTCAATCAGTCTGTCCACTTCGAGTGGAGTGATAGTTCTGATTGTTCGATCTCCTTTAGCGAATCTGGTTGTTACCATGGCGGCACAACCTATTGCAATCCTTGCAGGGACAGCAGATTTGCCAACCTTAGGGTTTCCTCTATCCATTTTTAATGGGTTAGTAGAGGAAGATGCGGAGCTTCACATCAATGAATTCCAGAAGTTAATGTGTTTAACTATCGAATTCAAGATGAGGGACACTTGATGATGTTTTTCAACATGACTCTGAGAGGATGAGCTATAGTGTGGTATCACAGCCTAGACATTGGAACCATAACTATGATCGATTTATTCTTTGCGGCCTTTCAAAGAGAGTTTGCCCCTGAAAGGGGAGGTCAGTATTGGCTACGTGTCATTAATTTTACACGTCAAGAACTCATGAGAATGTCCATGGGTATGCCAAGAAACTGAAGGAGGTATTTTGAAAGTTGCAAACCTATATTTCTATTCCAGCTATTGTTCAATTGCAATATTTTTTGAATGGGTTAGACTTTAACATTCAAGTACAATTGAGCAATGTTACTCTTTTCGACATTGGTACGGCTATTACACAAGCAGAAGAGGTGGAATCGCGATTACAAGCGGCTTATGCCTCTAGGTCAAATTGGAATTTGAGTTTACGGTTTGGAAATACTTTAGCACTGATGAATGGAGATCTAGGGCTACCCATGAGCCCTCCTAATGGGAGAGGAAACATAATTCCAAATGTGCCCATGTTGCCAACTCCTCCTAGTGTGACCATGCCTATGACTAATCAAATGGCTCCACCGACTGTTGGACGCCCAATGATAAACCCTACCATTGTTCCAAGGAATCAATAGCCAATCCCTAATCAAGTGATTAGGTCAATGGAAAGACAAGTAGATGATCACGGCTATGAGTCAAGTGCCTTGAATGTCCTTGGAGAAGTTAAGGATATGATGAAGCACTATACTGATATGATTAGCGAACAATATGGACAAATAGGTGTTGATGTTAATTTCTTTAAGAAGTAATAGAATTTGATAGGGAGTCGACGCCCTAAAGAGGGTGGCCCCTCAAGATTCACTTGTAACTGGTGTGGTGGCCAACATTTCCCTAGGAATTGTCCAAATATTAAATGTGACATATGTGGAAAGTCGAGCCATTTACCTAGTACATGTTGGAGTAAGATTAGCTCTCTCTAGCAAGGAAGTACACAGCCATGTCCAGTTAATCATTGAGCGCAAGAGAATAATCTCCGACAAGATGAAGGACTAAAACAAATATTACAAAGAGGGAAAGCTATGGTAAAGGAGCTACCTAGTGGTAGTGGAGTTAGCCTTATAGAAGCTATTTACGTCAATGGCATTGAAGCTTTTAATCTATGGTTATTATGAGAGGTCAAATGGGTAAAGAAGTTGACAAAGCCAAGGAAAAACCTGTCGAGGGAAAACCCAAGCAAGATGATAAGTCCTTAATCACAATATGGAAGGCGGACCTCTCAAGGTCGTAGATGGTAAAGCCGACCCCAATAAGGATAAGGAGTCACCAAAGAAGAAGGAAAAATCCAAGAAAGAAGTACCAAGGTAGTTCAAAGACCAAAAGAGAGAATGGTCTAGCAAGAAAAGCAAGCTCTTGCTAGTTATCATGAATTTGATTTAGTGAGTTCTCTTTGCAAAGTTAAGCCACATGTAAATATTCTACACTTGATTAAGTTCTCTCCAAGAGTGCACAAGGAATTTAAGAATATCATATGCACTCGGTATATCGTTGAGCCCTTGGGAATAGTGCGAGTAGGAGATGATTGGTTTGAGCATGCTGAAAAGCATTATTCAAGGGTAGCCGCATATCGTTGAGCCCTTGGGAATAGTGCGAGTAGGAGATGATTGGTTTGAGCATGCTGAAAAGCATTGTTCAAGGGTAGCCGCGAATATTGATGGAATATTAGTGGACCATGCTATTGTGGACACAATATCCTCTGTCAACATTATGAGTTCAAAATTGATGGAGAGACTGGGATTAGAAATCAAAAAAGATACCTCCACAATCCTCTGAATGGTTGATGATAGTTTAAGACAACCTAAAAGATGCATTACTAAAGTCCATGTGACCGTTGCCAATGTGGAATGCATTCTGGACTTCAAGATCATTAGGTTTGCAGGGCGACCTAGCTATCAAGTATTGCTAGGTAGGCCATGGATCTTACAAGCATACTATCAAGTTGATATACTCGTTGGGCAATTAATCTTTGGTCGAGGTGCTAGACCTATAGTAGTAGATGTTTATCCAGAATCTCCTCAGAGTGAGAGAGTTACTTTATCTTCTTCAGAGTTTGATATGCTAGATGCTCCATTTGCTAGTGAGACGTCATCAAGTGATGAGTCCAATGAGGGGTCCACTACAAAAGATATCTACCAAGTGACTTTGAATGAGCCCATAGAGTCTCAGGACAGACAAGGGATGCAGATGTAATTGAGCTCGACCTTGGCACAAAACCTTGGCAGAATGAATGATTCGCAGCCAATTAAATTAGGGTACGTGCTCAATTCGGAAGAAAGGAAGGACTATGTGTCCTTGATTCAAGAATTCCGTGATATTTTTACTTGAGCTATGATGAGGTGAGAGGCATTCCTTCCAGCTAGGCTGTTCATATGATTCCTTTGAAGCAAGGAAGTCTCCCTGTGCAACAAAAAGTAAGGTGTATGCCTTTCAAATTAAGGGACGGGCTATTTGAAGAATTGACAAAGCTATGAAAGATTGATCTGATATTTTCAGCTCAACACATAGAATGGTGTTCACCAGTTATTATCAAGAAGAAGAAGAACAATCAGATTCAGCTTTGCATAGATTTCAAAGAGCTTAATGAGCAGACAATTAAGGATTACTACCCATTGCCTTTCATTGACCATATTTTGAATCAGTTAGTGGGTAGGAAAATCTATTCGTTTATGGATTTCTTTGTTGGATATAACCAAATGGCTATTGCAAAGGAAGACAAACTGAAAATGACATTTATTACTATCTTTGGTACCTTTGTGTATCATGTGATGGCCTTTGTTCTATCCAATGCGCCTGGGTCTTGGCAACGAACAGTTGATAAGACCTTTGATGATATCTTCCTAAAGGAGTTAAAAGTCTTTATTGATGATCTGGGGACAGCCACCACAAGGGAGTGACAATTGATTATTTTGAGTAAATATTTTGAGCGTTGTAGATAGTTGTGCATTATTCTTAACCCTAGAAAGTGTGTATTTGGAGTGCCCTATGGGTTGTTACTCATCCATGTGGTTAGTATAGCTAGTATTGCGAGAAAAGATAAAGGTTATAGTCCCTATGAGCCCGCCCTGTACTCCAAAAGAGGTGCACAACTCTGTGTCATCAGTGGGATATTATCCAAGTTTTATCAATGAACTGGCAGAAAGAGCATTGCCATTGATGAACCTTCTATCTTTTAACTATCTGTTTGAGTGGAATGAAGCATGTCAAGTATCCTTTGAGGATGTGAAGCAAGAATTAGCGAAAGTGCCAATCCTAAAAGCACCTAGATGAGGTGAAGTTTTCTATATATTTCAGCAGCCACAATGCATAGTATGAACTCTGTTGTTTAGCTCAAATTTGGGAGAAGAAATGGTATCATCCAATTGCCTTTGCAAGTAGGAAATTGCGAATATCTGAAGTTAATTATATGTACATGGAGAAATTGTGCCTTGGAATGTTCTTGGTGACAAAGAAATTTGGGCATTATATTCTCTATGAGAAGGTAGTATCCTTTACGAAGGTGAAAGGACTCAGATTGTTGTTGAACAAGTTGCAGCCACCTGACCGTTTAGCAAAGTGGTTAATCACTTTGCAAGAGTTTGATTATGAGATTAGGAGCAAGCCACTAAAGCTGCAGGGTATTATGGAATGTCTTGTGGATTTCGAAGAGCCGTTGGCTGAAGAAAGCGATATTGAAGGTCTATTTAAAATCAATACAGCTTCCATCCCTTCCTGGTATGTAGCTATAACGCATTACTTATCTACATGAGGATTTGGGGTTGTTTTATCGAAGTCTAAAAAGAGAAAGATCAAGCAACAAACATAATGCTTTTCGATTATAGCAGGTGTCTTGTATTGGAGAGGAGTAGATGATATCTATTGTCATTGTGTAGTACCCGATGAGGTACCATTTATTCTTGAGGAGTGCCATGATTCATCATGTGGGGGACATTTTGTTGGCCGGCTTACCGCCCAAAAAGCTCTTTGTGTTGGATATTGGTAGCCATCGATTTTCTAGGATGCTTTCAGTTATGTTAAGCACTATAATGTTTGTCAAAGACACAATGCGAGGGAAAATCATAGGCAACCTCTAAATCCCACTTTGGTTACATTATCCTTTGAAAAATGGGGTATTGATTTTGTGGGACCAATATACCCTTCATTAACTATGCAAAAGGAGTATACTATTGTAGTAACTGACTACTTTACAAAGTGGTTTGAAGCTTGAGCAATGGTGAAGGACAATGCTAAGGAGACGGCCAGTTTCATTATGGAGCAAATTATTTTCCATTTCAATCCACCAAAGGAGATTGTGTCTGATCGAGGGATACACTTCTTAAATAAGGTTATAGTGGCCCTAACTAAAGCTTTAAAGATTAAGCACAACAAGACTACCCCTTATAATCCTGCTTGATCTAACATTCTGGCCCTCTTATTTTTTGTTTCTGCCTTCCTTTCCGCTGTGGCATCTTGTTCTTGAGGGGTCTCTGGTTGTGGTGAGGGGGATGGTGGGATCCACTCATCTTGTTGCTTTCCTTCACGGCTTGACCCTACCCCTGCCTTCTGGGGTTGTTGTTCTTGAAGTTCCATGGCATCAATCTCCTCTGGTGTCAAGCCCTACTCCTAACTGTTTCTCTTGTTGATCTTGACTGATTGGGTCAAGGCTTACATCTTGGACCTGGGAGCACAACCCTTTTTTGATCACCTTCCTGGCTATTTCTAGTTTCGCATGCTGTTGGATTTTGAGGCTAGCTTGAGCGGTGCCTTCCCTACCTTCTGCTAATATTCGGCCTCCCTCTGCAAGGGCCAAGCAACTCGCTAGATCCTTCACTTGCTTCTTGCTCTTGGCTTCCCATTCCCTTTGGTCTTGGCAATATCTGATTGCTCTTGGCTTCCCATTCCCTTTGGTGTTGGATTCATGCTTATCAATCATCATATGCTTGTGCTATGCCCGCATGATGCCGGCTTTGGTCTTGGCAATATCTGATTGCCTTGGGATCCAATTTTGGCACTATTAGCTCTCTTTTACTGAAATCTGAAATTTATTACAGCAAGCATACATGTATGGACTGACATGGATTTTTCATGCTGAAACACTCTGAAATGATGTACTTTCACTAGTACTTGGTGGGCAGCAGCTTTGGTTCCACTTTCTTCGCCATTTTTCCTCGATTTTGGTGATTTATTGGTCATTTTCTACAATAAACAGCAAGCAGTTTTGAATTGTTTACAATCTTCCAGCCTGCATTATGGCGGGTTCGTCCACTGATCATGCTATTTTCAACATCACTAAGCTTGATGGTATGAATTACTCTTATTGGAAGAGCCAGATTTGGTAGGTGTTGGTGCAGAAATCGTAGATCAAACCTTTAAGGTTAAGCGGGCATCCGCCTGCAACTATGCCAGATGAGGAATGGCTTGAGCTTGATAAGTTATGCAAGTCCACCATTGTATTGTCTCTCACAGAACAGGTTCACTACAATGTATTTGAGGAAGAACAGAGTGCACGATAACCCTGATCTTAGATGAGTCAGTGGGCAATGCCATTCTTGGATACCATGTGCCCTAAGATGCATCCATGTTTCACCCAAAATTGGCACTTTAGGGGGTTCAAAGAGAGACTACAGAGCCTATATCATTCAACAACTACACGAAGCTTCTCCATGTTTTCTTTCTAGCTAGAGTTCAAGCATAGATTATCAACAAATATTTCTAGCTCTCGCCTAAGCATGTCCTTAAAGATGGCGCACATCAAATTCTGAAAGGTAGCAAGCATGTTCATCAACCTAAATGGCATGACTATGTATACAAACACATCCCACTTTGTGACGAATGCTCTCTTATGTCTGTCATTGGGGGGTGTACTTGAACTTGGTTGTAACCTGAGAAGCCGTCCAAGAGACTATAGGCCTCTTTTCTTAGTGATCTCTCAAGCATGTGGTCTGTGTAAGGCAACGGATAATTATCTCTCTTAGTTGCAACATTAACTTTCTTGTAGTTCATGCACACTCAGATTTTTCCATTCTTCTTCAAGACTATCACAATGGGTGACACCCAATCTGTGTGCTCAATCTTGTAGATGAATCCTGCCTTCAACAGCCTGTCGATCTATTCCTTCACAGTGTGAGCATGCTTTGGATTCATCGAGTAAGGTTGTTGCTTCAATGGCATTGCATCGTCATCACGATTCATTGGGATATGATGCATCATGACCCTCAGATTAACTCCTTGGAGTTCTAAAAAGGACCAAGTGAACATATCTATATACTCTCACAAGAGAGCGATAAGATTACCCTCTTCTTACTTGGTCAGGTTGTCAGCTATAGACATGGGTCGAGGCTTCTCTCCTTCCCCTGCTAAGTTGACTTCCTTAACTTTGGCAGGTCCTTCTATTGGTTCACTTGTCTATCCTTGTCCTTTTGCACCCAACAAGATCACTATCATGTCCCCTTTCTTGAATTTAGTGATGTGCTTTGGTAGGTCTTGGGGTTTCTTTTGATGTTCAACTTTCGACCCTTTTGGCTATCCTCTCTTTTCCTCCTTCAACCATCTATGCCTTAGGTGGACCGGCATGTCTCCTTTGGTGAGTCTAGTTTTGGGTGGGTCAGGGTATCTCTGGATCACTCTCAGATCTTACCTTCAATTCTGAGTTGAACTCACAACCCTCGCTAGAGGATGGAATTCCCCCTAGTGGTTGCAACTCTCTGAGGTCTCGACTCCATCCTAAAGAGAGCCGCAACACTTGGCTAGACTAGCCTTGCTTACTCATAGACCATCACACCTAAGTGATCCAGCCAAGTGCGATCGCATTCAGTTCTGAAGACTCCTCTTTCAATCCTCAATGCATTGGCTCTCTATGGCTTAGAGTCTACTTTTATTTGTTCAATCACCTAACCGTCAGTGTCATACTCTATTATCTCGGCCTCTTCTTCATTGCCTTCATTCAAGGAATAGCAGTTCTTACACTCATCATTTGAATGGCTATCTTTTGAACTTCTCATCGCCATCTAGGTCTATATTCTCAACTCTCTTTTTATCTGTGATCATAGTGCCCAATTGTACATAAGGTTTAGGTCATGTATTTTGGTCCATCGCCATCTTGGCTCATTCATAAGATCTTGGAGCGGCTTGAGATTAGCAACTAGGTGACCAGCTAGCTCCCTTGTTAGATTCTCAAGAATCCCCTGGAGTTCAAGCCTGTTAAACAAGACATGGAAAGGAGCAGGCATTTGTTGCATGTTAGGGTTTTTGGCCATCATACAAAGTGGCACTAATGGTAGGGCCTTATCCCTAGGAATCTTAGATGCACGGCTTTATGGGAGTCAATGGTTGTTCTTGCAGCCTACTTATAATCTTCCTTCTCATCTAAAAATGGCAGGTCGATGGTGGCTAGCACGTGTATCCAATCTTGCTCATTTTTGGGGCAGGAAATGTACTTCATCAAGGGTCCACATGAATTCCTAGCTTTGGTGTCTTCTTTTTCAAGATAGAGGAGATGGCATCTAAGTCAACCTCCATGGTGTTCCAGGAATCCATCTTAACTCTTACTGCCTCCAACCTGTTACCCAGGGATATGAGGCCGTTACCCCAGTCTTCAATCACTTGTGTGTTCCTCATCCATGGTTTGCCTAGCAAGATATTATAATCTACCCCCTTCATAACAATGAAGCTCACCTAGAACTAGATACATGCTATCTTCAAGGGCTAGTCCTTCAATACTCTAAATGGCTTAACTTTCATGCCATTGGCCAGCATGACATTAAACCTTGAAGTCTCCACCACTAGTGGGTTATCCCAAACCTATAAAACTACATGGCTAAGTACACTAACTCCCGCTCCCGTGTCTACATTTCCCTTTCTCATGACATCTCCTAGTGCTGCCACTAGTAGGACCACATGCATCTTTGTGCCTTCCTAGAAAGCATTCACATGCAAGGACTTCAACACTGAGTTCAATGTGAGGCTTGGTATCTGCGTGGCTATGTCATTCTCATGCAAGTTGGCTATTGAGTTCAATGTGAGGCTAGGTATCTGTGTGGCTGTGTCATTCTCATGCAAGTCAGCTACTCCTGGCTTGTTAGATTCCTCTACCCATTGCTTCAATTCTTGCCATAATGAAGGGCTTTTCCTAAAGTAGATCCCCCATCGGCAATGTCACAAGAGCAGATAGAAATGTCGTCAATAGGCCATTAGCCACTTGCCTTTCATCTTGCCCTACACTCTTGTGCCAATTGCCTTGAGCAACTTACCCATTGATGGCATCTAAGCCTTGTCTTTGTGGTTTTGCGTGAGGTGCAGATACATCTCTTGAGTTTATGTGTGTTAGTGAGACGATAGGCATGCTCATGCTATGGAACTCACTGATCTCGTCTTCTAGGACAAGCTCTCATCATCCTTTAGATGCTCTTGGGCTTCTCTCACCCACTCCTTAACCTTGTCCACTATTTTCGATTGACACTTTGGATCAGGATATTCCCCAACCTTGGCACTCCCCTTCTCTAGGGTTTCAGGTGCTAAAGTTTCAACCTCTGCATCCGCCATGCTTCCCTCTCATTAGTGTGGTTGAACTGTCTGTTTTTAGTGTCACCTTGCTCTCATCCCTTGTGAGTCTTCTTTCCTATTGAGGCCACATCTAGGTTGCTAGGTCTTGGCAATCAAATACTCACTTGCTTTGTTTGTGCCCTAGTCATGACATTCAATGAGATGGGAGTGGCCTCACCATCAAGTGTTTTGACTCCAAACAACCCCAAGGGTACAGAAGGTACGAAGGCTGAGCTAGTAGATGGTTTTTACTTGGGACATTTGGCATATAAGTGAGTGATTCCACACTCTAGGCATCTCAAGTTGACACTTTCTCAACTCACTTGTTTTCATTTGGGGCAATGAGATGAGATGTGCCCTAGGTGGCTACAAGTTCTTCGAGCCTTGGCCTTGCCCTCCTAGGCCTCCACCCCTTCCCCGTCCTAACACCATCAGCAGGTACTAGTCTAAAGTCTATTAGGATGGGATTTTCCTCATCGTCGTACAAGATTTAAGGGTTCATGTACGCCTTTTCCTCATTCGGCTCCTCTACGTGTAATGTATTAGAGTGTCACTCGGTGGATGGGTCACGAAGGGTCCAGGTGGTCTAGGTATGCATGTAGGGTTAACGTCCATTCTAGGGACAGCTATCTTGGTGTCATTAAGCACTAGGAGAGCCAATGGAGCTCCCCTTCCAAATTGTGATAGTCTATTCCCCAATTAGTATGGCTAGTTGTAAGGCTGCGGATACATCAATCATCTTGGTAATCGGCAATGCATAGCATCATGACCAAACCTACCGTAGTTGACACAAGGTCTGGATCTAGGATTCATGCACTTGGCTAAGAGGTGGTTCTCTCCACAATGGATACATTGTATATGAGGTTGCACAAGTCTTCTTATCATTTCTTGGAGCTTGGACAGCTCTAACTTTATGTCCGCCAATTCTTGGCTTGGGTCAATGCTCTTCACTTTCTCTTGGTTACTCTGACTAGATCTCTCACTAGTGGCGGTAGCTCTCTCTGAGGCTCTAGAGGTTGCACTATCTCGGCTTGTGGCCCTTGATCTCCTCTCCTTAAGCAAGTCATATATGCATATGGCTTCTTCAAAGACCCTAGCTAGCACATCCCTTCGTAGGTTCAAGTTGCCTACCAAGGCCTTGTATACCTCTTCACTCCTAATTCTGCTTATGAATACAGTGAAGACCGCTCACTCACTAGGTCCCTCTACAGCTGGGATTCTCTTAAAGAGACTCTACATGTGGGTGACATAATCTCTAATGTTCTCCTTGTCCTTTAACTAATATTTATTAGTTGAACCATGAGGTTATCCAAGTACCCTGCCTCAGAGAATCTCTTGATGAAGAGGCTCTTGCGAGTATTGAAGTTGTTGCATTCAATCAACATCATCTAGACTAGTGTGCCAACTCCAAGGCAAAGTCTGAAAACTTGCACATGTTGAGCGGGGCTCAAACTACTCTACGAAGCTATATGGATCATTGTCATGCTGATACTTGTCAAGTTGCTTGGCAACTACGGATATCTTTGGTTGGCTCCTCGAATTTGGAGTGATTCCTAGTGCCGCTAGCAATGAAGTTGCTAGGGACGCCCTGCTTTGCTTTGTATGCATGTTGTCTATGAGTCTCTATGTGTGAAGCTCACTCAATGTGAGATCGACTTCTATTGCTCTTTTCTCTCTACATTATTGGTCCCTATCCTATTCTGATTGGCAAGCGCTAAAACTCATTAGATATCTCACATTTCTATTTCTTGCCTTAGCCTTTGGGCTTGTTGTTCCTGGTTGTAAGGAGCCATGCCCTCCTACATCACCTTCTTGGCCAATCTCCACTCTTCCTCAAGGTCAGCTATGATATCCTCAGTCGGCCTACCATGATGCTCCATCTTGGTTTGTAAATCATACCGATTGATCGTCTACTAGATCTCAATTGAGAACTTTTACAAGTCAAGGTGGTCATTTTTATGATTGGAGCTTGGTCTTGACATTTGATCGGTCTCATGATCTACTAGGTTATCGATCAAACTAATGAACTCAAGTAAGGTTGTGTCCCTAATCGTG
This sequence comes from Lygodium microphyllum, assembly GCF_053477565.2. Classification (NCBI taxonomy): domain Eukaryota; kingdom Viridiplantae; phylum Streptophyta; class Polypodiopsida; order Schizaeales; family Lygodiaceae; genus Lygodium; species Lygodium microphyllum. The sequence continues at coordinate 114,247,033 of NC_141153.1, read as the reverse complement.
TCGGTCTCCTTGCTCTCCAAGAGACTTGGGTTTGATACTTGGTAGCATTGGCGACACGTTTGAAATTTGAGGGTCTCCTCCTCAGGTTGCTTATCTCGCATGTGAGTTCCTTATTAGTTCAACTAGTCCTCAAATTTAAATGCGCTCAAGTGTTCGTGGGGTGCTTCTTTTCATGTGCAGTGTGAAATCAGGCTTTCTACTTCCTAAATGCACTTCAAGTGATTATTCAAGCAGTGTGTGACAAAAACAATGTGATGCAACATACTTTTCTAGTTCACTCCCTCATGTGGTGGTCACTCTAATAGTTTTGGTTTCAGATGGGTGGTCCTGAGAGGCTTTGCTTGAGGTCGCTTCCTAGGTGATTGAGTCATGATCTTGAAGTATGGAGGCTCTATGAGCTGCCTGACATGTCTAGATGCCCACTAGGGTGTCGCCGTACTTTGGGTTGAACTCTATGTGGCCTAGGATGTGCTAGATTGATTAGTTTCCAAGCTCTGGTTAGTGTGTCCGATTGTCTGATTTTGGGTCTGTCCAAGTGAGAAAATCGGACAATCCGAGTCTGAGTTTGGATGTCCAAATCAAATGGTTTGAGCATGTCTAAGTCTGAGTCTATCCGACACTCGAACTAGCTAATGAAGTCCAATCGGATGGTGAACTATAGGCATCCTACTGGCCAAATCGGATTGTTCGAGTCCAAGTAGTTGCTACATATATGTTACATGTTATAATTTCATGTGTGGTAATGTTTTTATGAAGTTACTATATAGTAACTTTTTTGATAAGGTTACTACATAGATAGCTATAATAATAAACTTCCTATATAGTAAGTTTACCCAAAAAAAACCTTCCTATATAGTAAGTTAACTAGGAAAATCTTACCATATTGGAACTTATCTTTCTAGATTGGCAATCTAGTAAAGTTTGATTTTTCCTATAGTACTCTTTCTAGTTATGTGGAAATGTAACCAGCAAATTCTCTTTTTTCTCCTATATAGGAAGTGGTTTAGAGTTTCTTGTGGCACACGATCAAGGAGGCATGCCAGCATGAGTGTGGAGTTGCCATGGAGAAGGAAGGACACGTGTGTGGCAAGGAACCAGTGCAACAATGTGGTCACCAAGAATGAGAAGGTTCTTGATAGTGATTCCAGCATGAATGGCAAAGAGGAGGAAACTACCACCTTCAAGCGATTCAAGAAGTACAAGGAAGTAGAGATGAATGCTCAAACGTTGTAAGACTTTCTTCACTACCAATGAAGTAGTGAAGGTGCTTGATAGTGATGCCATCACAGATGGCAAAGGGGGAGGAGGAAGTTGCCACCTTCATTGAGTGATGAAAGAACGATGAGGAAGACAAAAGCAAGCTAGTAGAATGTCGTGTTAGAATCAACTCTCCCAATCGTGTACTTCCCACCGGGGATAGTGGAGAATCAGGATTATGCTAGGCACGGGCCGCGGCCCTTGAGCAAATCGCCACCTTGGCCAATGGGAAATTTGCTGTCGAGAGGCCTCGACTTAAGTAAGAGCCATGATTTGAGACGAGCAAGAAATCGGTCCTTGATTGATGTTAATCCACGGCTTGCTCACTGCTAATGTCTCCCTCCATCAACACTGATTGGCTGTAACTGCTCGGGCACTCGACTCATTAGGAGACAGACATGCAGTCAGCTGCGCTCGCAAAATGCCTCGTGACACACAAATTCCAGCGCTCTAACTGCCCGACTGACAAAATCACACACTTGAGAAGAATGCAATTCCCTTGATTCTGGGGCATTCGAGTCGTATCAACATAACACTTGACGTAGTCTACCCCCAAATCCATCGCACGTCACACCAAGCTTGGTTACAATACACTACTGTACAGGGTGACCCTGCTACACAACAAGCCAACTGAAGAAGTCACGATCATACTCCAATGTAGCGTAGCCGTCACGGGATTGTGGCACCGTGTGAGTAGTAACATTGAGCTTATATGGTGACATCCCATACCACATCTCCTGTGCACATTTTGCTAGAAATATGTAACTCTTTCTTATTAAGAATCCTATCCAAAAGGAGGACTTGTATTCCCTCATACAATTGTCAGCACTTAGAGTGAACTAGGGCTTTGAGGAGGTTTTGAGCACTCATCTTTGCTCCACATTCATCATCCTTTAATAGCCCATTTTTTTAATGGAAGCCCAAACAAAGCACCATTTCCTTTCAAATGCACTTTATCCTTCTGCCTTGCATTGCAACTCTTTGTGACCTCTGTGAAACTCTTCCGGCACAACTCTGTACTATATGGAAGGAGGGGATGAGCCATAGGTATTTGGCTATGTAGTCGGGGATGATCCTTAATATTCATCCATGATCAAGGGGTGCTCTATACATATGTGCTCGTGCAGTTCCCATGTCACTGAAAATGCCAAGTCTGACTTATGCACCTCTAGAAAAACACCCACGTCAACTTAGACATAGGTGTGGGCAAGGGTCTAAATCATGGCATCAAAGCTCTTGGAATTTTTGTATAATGGTTTACTCCCCTTCCTAGGCTATTCTCTTGCATCCAGCTCTTGGGATTACTTAATCATGGTTTACTTCCCTTCCTAGGCTATTCTCATGCAATCTTCAAGATGGATCTAACAATAAATTTGGTTTTCAAGTGTGCATATGGTTCTAGTCATGAGGAGCTCCTCTTGGTAGAGGGTTGATTCAATGGCACTCCCAACTTTCCATGCCAATATCCTATTTCATTAAAACACCAAGGGCTTGCTCCTTGGGTAGAGTTGACTATGTTGGTAGTGACCGAGGGGTAAGACTCCTAGGGTCCATTCTAGACTTTGAAGTAGTAGATGTAGGGTTAATGGTTCTAGTAGCATTGGCAGTTGATCAACTGCTCAATTTAATTTTGGGCCAAGGATTTTGCATCTTGGGAACATGGAGTTTTGAATTTGGGATGCATTGTTTGGGCAACAACCAAAGGATGTTGTTGTTCGGATTTCATTCATGAGTTGGAAGTTCTCACTACAATTTATATGGGCTTGCCTATATTAGTGGTCAAGGGTAATTGTTCACTCAAATCCTTGGGTTGGTTGGAAGGGTTTGAGGTTAGTTTTGTTAAGTGGTGTTCACTTCTCCTTATTGATCCTTCAATAATGTTGCTTTTCATCTCCTTGGTTGGAGTAGTGGCACATGGTTGCTACAAGTGCAATTCCTCTTTTCTTCTTAGACAACGAGGGTTTGGAATTAGAATACATCAGGCATTGAAACAGACCAACAACTAATGTGGGTTGTTGCTTGTCAACATTTAAGTCTTTCATTATCTTAGTGCTTGATTATTCCAAATCGGGCTAAGCAACATTGCCGATGTTCGACACTTTCAACTCCTCATATCGTGATGGCTTGGTTTTTACCAGTGGATCAATCATATCATTGGGGTAAGTAGCATTCCCAACATTTGATACTTTTAACTTCTCCTCTTGCTTGATGTTTTGGGCTTTACCAGTGGATCAATTATATCATTAGCTCCTTGATTTTCAAGAGTTGCGAACTCAATGGCTTTTTGTCTGTAGACGAGGCTTGACTCTTTGGAGACCAATGGGGTCTACCCAATTTCTACGATCGTCTTATCATAAAAGTCACACTTGGTTAGGCATTTGAAAGGTCATCCAAGTAAGATGTATGTTTCTAGTGTCTCATAATTAGGCAATACGTAGAACACGATTAGCATGCTAATAGTCTCAATTATCATCAAAATTTTGCATTTTCCTAGAAAAGGATACAAAGATCCTCCATGGGGGTGGATTGTAGTATTCGTGGGTGTGAACTATGGATGTCTGATCTCAATCCATGTGTCATTAGTTTAGGATATTGTAGTCCGCACCTCCATCAATGAGAGCATCAACCATTTGCTCTCAATCGCACTTAACCCTGACATATGCTAGTGATATGAGTTCTTTATCCTTGGGGCAAACATTGGTGGCCTCCATTGGGCTGCAGTATTGGCTATTGTTGTTCCCACCAAGTCATTGCTAGTTCCTCCCTTGCCCTACTCTACGACTGGGGTGCTAGGTATAGGCACTTCTCTCAACGAAACTATAATGTCCCCTCAATCTTTCCTCCCAGGGCCTTGTAGCCATATCCCCCATGTATCTAGCTATTCCATAGTTAATGCACAACTGCCCCACGTCCCATTATAATTGATCTTCTATTTTTTGGATGAAGTGGGCTAGTTCTATTATTTCACCCCAAGATTTTCTTGTTGAGATCCACCCACGTTCTATATTGGAGCACCACATCTCTCGAATCCATGTTGGCCATAGTCCAACACCACAAGAACTTAGGAGAGCTGGAGGGTTTGACCAGTTGTGCTCCAAGTCTATGCACGCCCTCGAGTTTACTACGCTCGATTCCAAGCTTTCCTCTTGCAATCGGACCTTATTCTTGCACTCCCCTTATTGCATGAGCCAATTTGTTGGCTCAAGCGCCGAGTGGTCTTCTTGGGTCAATTTGACTGCACCATATTGCCAGGCGGTTGAGTACAATTCACTCGACTCTTGGGTGACAATGTGCATGTAATGTCTGGTGATGCTAAGTCAAGCCATTGGCTCGACTGGAGAGTGATGACACGACTTGGGCGACTGTGGTGAGTCGATGCCGCCCCGCCCTCGCATGAGGCAGCTCAAGACACAAATAAGGGAGCAGGAATGACCACCCGCCGTGATTGAGAATCGACTGTGATCAAGGTTGGCCGATCAAACCCTGCTTCCCCCTCCTCGGTCTGATATCTCCACGGCAGTTGAATTACCCCACCAATAGCCATGCACCATAGCCCTAAAGCCATTGGGCCACACTCCCTTTGCTGTTAACATTGCCATAGTTTGGTGGTGCGGTTACACAGCGTCGGACGGATTGCCCATTACCCCACCCGTCCGAGGCAATCCTATAGCTCACAAGGCGCCTACCAAAGGACAAGCAACTTCAATTATGTAGGTGTCAATTGATAATTTGGCATCTATTGTTGATTGAAGCAGCTATAAACATGGACCACCATCCCTTGTGTTGGTCCCAAATTACCTCCTACTTTATTTTTTGGTTAGAATTCGTTACAAAACGATATTAAAGGGTTGTGAAGTCCTATTCTCCACTGGCTCTTCTCATAATTACTCAATGGGGCTTCACTTTTATGTGCAAGGCACCATGTGGGGTCAAGTTAATTGCTTCTATATCTTTAGCATTGTCATATGTATAGGATCGAAGGACGTTGTGCATTCAGGTCTTGGCTTTCGAATATTCAGCAATCAAACTATGTCAAGTGTAAGATCTTAGGAAGAGGTCCTAGTTCTTTCTCTTTTACATATGCATGTGCGAATGGTCTCGTAAGAGCCATGGAAGACTTAAGTGATCAAGTGATCATCACAATCTTGAACAATAGTACCTGGCTATTCATGGTAAATGACAAATTGAATGCTTCTACAAAAAGAATTCCCTTTATTTTTACACGTATGGTTCTATGTTTTGTCTTGAATCTTCATCTTTACATAAGACTTTCATCTCCATGTGCATAGCTTTAACTCCCAAACTATAATCTTGCAATTCTCCCTAAAGTGTGTACCTCCACACTCTTCCTAAATAAGTAGAAGAGAGAGTATAGACGAAAAAAGAAGTATAGGTTATAGTAAAGTCTAAACAAGTGATGGTTGATGACTATCTACCATGAGCCTAATAATTTTAGCTAGACAATATACACTTTAAAAGAGCATGCAAATGTGGTAAATCAAACACCGCATTTTTTCTAACAAGAAGTAACAAGGACTAGTAATTCAAGTGCCCAAATAGTGTATGACACAACTTAGTATCATTCATAAAACTAGCACTAACAATATCTTCATCATGGGCAACCCTCTTGTAAACATGCATCATGTAAAGTCGATGACTTAAGGTTCCTTGAGTAACATTAAAGTAACCATTACTGCTATGACCATGAAGCACGCATCCATCATCTAGGGCTATAACTATAAAAAGCCACATTTAGCAATTGGAAAGACTAACATGTTCCTTTTTATGCCTAATGCAAAAAGCACTAATGCGAGACTAGGTATACTACCCATTTGATGTTGTGAGCGGCACCTTACCAATTATCCATATCCAAAAACTATACATGAAAACTACTAAACCCTATCCAAACTTACCCATAAAGGAATCTCACTATTGAACCTACAACTTTAAATAGTCCTTAATAACCTAACCATATTTCCAAACGAGAGAAAGATTTCTTATTATCATCCTAGTGATTATTTTTTATAGAATTGTGTAAAATCAAACTTAGGTTTGGAGAGACTAGCAACAACAGAGGCATTCACCTACCCTTCTGGTAACCTACAACAAATTCTCTACACGCAACATTGATTTCAAAAAGGCGCCTTTTTCTTGCAGCAATGTTGAAGTCTACTCATCAACCATGATGGATTCTGCATTTCCCTTCATCATGAGCCAAAGTGCAAATGTGAAATCTTGACAATAGCTTGGTAGGGTATTCAAAACCTTGGTAACTAAGGTAGCACCTAGAATGATTTTATCAACTACAAGTTGCTTCCTGAGATCTTAGTTTTTATGATAAAATGCATCAATAGAGTCCACTCATTAATATGTTGAAAGTGAATTATCTATGCAAGTAGGCAACATTGGCCTTTTTCAGCACCTAATACAAATTAGCAAGTGTATTCCAAGTCTAGTAAGCAATTTCACATCAATGAATATCAAGTACAATTCCTCCAACATGGACATCCCATCTAGATTCATGGTGAATACAATCTACCATTTGAAACACTAGCACTTGAAATTCCCTCGTCCTCCACACTGTTGAGAAGCATAACACCAACAAGAAGCTCATCTTGCTTCTTGCTAAAGGATATTTCACATCCATTTTGGCAAGTAGCACATGCCACATCATATGGGACCACATTGGATTAGCAGGTCTACATCAAGCAATCGAGTCCAAATCTCAACCCACCTTGAAGGGTGCAACAATCTTATATTTGCATCCATGGCTTGCAAAAACGGATGGAATAAAGTTTCTAACGTCAACTATTGAAAACAATGGCAAAAGGAGAAAGAAAAAGTCACAAGAAAAAATGGATGAACAATGAGAAGCAAGACAAGGCTCACATCTCCACCACCAAAGCTTAATGGAAAAGAGGAGCAAACTAACGTCCAATCTTCTTTCTAGAAAGGGCAAGACTCAAGTTTGTACAAGCCCCTAGGGAAAATCTCCATGTAGTTGCAAATGTATCCACACATTACTACCATAGTAAAACGTTCACTTAGCTATTCACACAAGACCTCTCCAATACATCAAAAAGCTTTTTAAATGTTCAATCAGTTACCAAAAATGGAATAGAAACCATCCTTCAACAATTCATTTTGCATTGCCACTCACCATCCCACCGAGTTCTCTTAAAGACCTAAGAAAACTTACCACTATTTACTAGTGTGAGTAAAATACAAATTATATTGTGTGCAAAGGAAGCAATATTTTGCCATTGAATTCATATGAACCAAATCCTCAAATATTAACAACCAACTAGATAAACAAATTTGGACCTTAAGTCCTTTAGCATAGACAGTAAAGTCTAAACACCTCAAAAAAAATTGTGCAATATGTGCCATTTTATGAAAACTTTCATTGCAAATAAAATCATGAAGTCAACTCAATCTTAAAGTGGCTTAGTTTCAAGCTTGGAAATTTCACATTGCATGTATACTTGAGTACATGTTAGATTGTTCACTATCCGTAACTCTCCTTCAATATCTTGTGTCACATACCCCAAGAATTCCACATGGCCAAGAGAGATTATATAATTTGGAGCATCTAGAAAGCCTACTCATGATCAAGAATGTTAAGGGGATTAAAAGCCTACTCACAATCAAGAGTCAAGGGAATTAACCAGCCATGGATTAACCATGTTACATGATCAAAGGATCACTAAGAGACATTGCAATTAACCTCGAAATATCACCCCAAAAATCTCTCAAAAGTTGAAGGGAAGGAAAACATTCAGCAAAGCTCAATCAAAGTTGAGCATTGGTTATAAGTGAACAAAGGTTTTCAAACATGTAACAACTATTAACCACATATTACCGATATCAATCTATGAATAACTCCAAAAAGCTTGTAGCTTGACAAGGCATTCGAGAACTACTTTTTTGACTCATTTTACCATACTATCATTAAAATATCCTAGTGCATACATAAGATCTCAACCATGCAACCAATCAATGTGGAACATCACACCTTTTTCCACAAAATTGCATGTGGAAAAAGAAATAATACCCTATTCATTTGAGTCTACTAACTCAACCTTCTCTTCAAAGCTAATATTAACAGACATGAAACCACCATAATCCCTTAGGTTTTCAAGCCAATATCACAAAACCAGCTTTACCGTATACAAATTGTAATCAACAAAAAGCTTGTAGCTTGACAAGGCATTCGAGAACTACTTTTTTGACTCATTTTACCATACTATCATTAAAATATCCTAGTGCATACATAAGATCTCAACCATGCAACCAATCAATGTGGAACATCACACCTTTTTCCACAAAATTGCATGTGGAAAAAGAAATAATACCCTATTCATTTGAGTCTACAAACTCAACCTTCTCTTCAAAGCTAATATTAACAGACATGAAACCACCATAATCCCTTAGGTTTTCAAGCCAATATCACAAAACCAGCTTTACCGTATACAAATTGTAATCAATTCCTGTCCATCAAACTATGACCAAATATGACCAAATATATGCACCTCGAGTAACTCCATGAAATGGATCGTTGAAGACAATGTTAGGAGTGCCCGCATGATATACAAGGTTGCAAAATGTCACATGCTTAATAATACTAACACCATTACACAGCTATTGATGCCTTGTCTGCATAACAGAATTTCATCATCTTGCCAATTGTTTCCAACATATTCCAATTTTTAAAATGTCCTACCTAGCCCACATAAATCCTCTTAGCCTATCATGCTAAAAGATCGTTACAAAACCACCACTGCATTGCATCCACAATACCTCCAATCCACTAACATATATTTGAAAATGCAATTCAACATTAGGTGCAATGGTGAGACACTTCCTGACATTTTCCAATTGTGTCATATTTGAAAATGTTATCAATCATCAAGTGCAATGATGCAACACTGGCATTTTCCGATTGTGTCCTATTAGTGCAATCTCATTTCCTCATCACGCCTAGCAATAGTTGTATTCCAAAAGATCCAACTTAGCAAAGCAAAAAAAACAATGTCGTCTGATGGAAGATCACAAGCCCAAAGAAATAAGGAACTGACATAATGCTTTGGGCAGTGCAACCTCACATTTCTGTACACTTTTCCTAGGTTCTGCATATTGCTTCAACCTCACATTTCTCTACACTTTTCCCCATCACCAAGGCCCATTCTCTTCCTAGGTTCCGCATCTTGTTTCAATGATAATTGTAATCAAGACCTAATGGCATAGCTAGTGGCGTGATGCCTTACCACCACCAACCACCACACGTGTGCAATCAAGACCTAATGGCATAGCTACTGGCGTGATACCAACCTTACCACCACCAACCACCACACGTGTGTGCATCCACACACATGCATGCACAAATATTGAACCAAAAAGATGGGCAAACACTACAGCAATAACAGATATTTTAACGTCCCTTGCTAGGTGGAATTGTCAGCTTTTGTACCGAAAATGCAAAACATTAGAGACACCAAAGCTAACGTTAAGCCTGTACAAGCAAGCCACAAAACAAAAGGCAATTACTGAATCTTCTGCGACTTCATCCAAGCCAAAATGTATGGAGATTTAACCAATTCAACCATGGCCTACACAGCAAACACACTACCCCAGTAAATGGTCTTATAAAAAGTGATTTGAGATCAACATGGGTTAAACCCTTGGCAAAGGCCACTAGAGCACTTCAGAGCCAACCCAAAGATGGAACCAACACACCATGGCAAGTGAAATGAACTTTCCAGTAAGCCCACACCCACAAGAAACGAATAAGGTAAAGTAAACCAAAGAAAATGTCGCGCAGTGGGGGGAGAAAAAGAGAGAATCTTGAGTTTAGAGTCCCCAGCAAACACTTCCCACAAGGGGCTTATGCAGCATATCTATACTTTCCAGTTACAAATCAAAATCTGAGAAGGAGAGAATTACATCTTTGCATTTCTCAAAATTGATGAACAATCGAACTCGACTTGGTGTAACATAGTAGTCAGACATTCAGCAGAAGTATTATTCCCCAAAGAAGCTTATAAACATTCATGCTCTCTTGAAGAGCAGATCCTTTACTAGGATCTCTCACAATCTTGCACGAATCAAACCAAAAATATATATCCTCTCCTATTTACCTCAGGAGGCAGCAGCAGCTCCATTTATTCAATAATTGCTGAAGCATGATATGGATCCATGCAAAGAGGAATTTTGAACTGAATCGAAAATACTTTCAGCTCTTAATGTGGCCTGCACTGTGAAAAAGAACCTTGGCAGAACAAGAAATCACTTAAATCTTTGAGCTACAGTTTCATACCGAGGAACACCGCCAACTGCACAAAGAATAATCAATGTCAATCTCCCTCATCCATCCCCTACAGCACACTCCCCCTCCTTCCCACCTGTCCCACACAACCTCTCCACTCCCCCAAAAATATAAATTTATATTCACCCCCTTTCACACGCTCCCTCTATATTCCCCTCTTTACAACACATTCAAACAATATCCAATGTTAGCAGTGCCACCAGCAATTATAGTCTGCTTAACTGAACCCATGACAGATCACATTTTCACTGCAGTACCACTATACATGGTCAAATCATCTCTCTGCTAAGCATTGTTATGTCAAATATGAGAAAAAAAAGATCATACCATCACCCCATGAGGCCATCGTTAAAGGTGTCTTAATGATCTTCTGTGCAATCTGTTGTATATCTGAAACAGTGAAGCTTTTTACTACATCAATGAAGTCCGCAACTGACTTCCTGCAAAAAGTGATACAAACGTGGAGTCTTGTTATCAATCATCTATATTCACAATTTAACCAGGTAAACATTTCATAATAAATTAGTCTGAAGTACAAGATCTAAGAGAAGTACAAACAATACAGCAGCAAATCAAGAACCAACAACAGATCTGTTAAGACTGTTGAGAGAAAATCCAAGGATACATGAAATCAATCATGTAACAAACTAGGAGGCAGTAATATGACCACATAGAAGCCTTTTACTGACCTTTGGTAAGCATGATAAAAGCTTAGATACTATCAGCAAGACTGACAGTTATCAATACATTAACAGAACACTCAATACCAGAAAGAGGCTTTAAATAGTTGACTGTGAGATAGCAAACCTCAGAGACATTAATAGTCGAATAAGTGATTTTTTTTTTTATTTTAACAGTATGAAACATAAAGATTCATTGTTGCCATTCACCTCACGCCATATGTCAAAATTTGTCTCCCAATGTCTTCAGTAACTACAACCTGAAAATTTGAGAAGAGTTAAAATCTGATGATAAACCTGCTTTTCTTCATAAACAAGGCATATGCTTAAAACCATACCCGAGACTCCAAGTTCATTAAAACAGAAGATATGGTTGAATTTTTGGCCCTTTCCAGTTCTGCCTCGGATACTGTTACACAAGCCAAAAAGACATTAACACGCAAAACACTCCATTAATGTTCCAGCATGCTAAGCTCTCTTTTGACCCAGAACTTATGATTCTATTAGAGAAAAATAGGACTTTTGTGCCTCTTCTCTTCCAAGATTACAAATCCATTAAACTCCTGTGCTTAGAAACTGATGATCTACCATTGTCAGGCAGAACATCTCATAGTTCTTCTCCTTTGGAAACCAATGGCAAAATACTAATGTGACCCATAATCATTCCCATGATCATAATGTAATAAACTCGTCACAGCATTTCGTACTGCATAGGCAGAATTCTCTTATGCTTGCTTACAATGTGACTCTCTACAACCTAAAGCTCACCTCCAGTATCTCATTCACATTATGTCTAGCAGTGTTATACTGTGCTAATCTTTCAGGAATACTGCCACATAAGATAGAACACATGTAGATGAATAGGCAGATCATTACCACAACCAGTTTCAATTATGCAGATAAGAATAAGAATCCACTGATCAACTACAAACACCAATATATGAGGACACATAACAGATCCACCATGGTAAAACACATCCATCATGGCATCCACCTGTACTGCAACTAAAGCAGGTATTCTGCAGCAGAACTACAGCAGAATAGAAAAAGGGAACAGGTTTCCAACACTGCCTTGAGCCAGGATAGCATATGCTCCTTTTTAAGCTCAAAACTAGCTAATGAAGTAATTTGAAGAACGGAGAACAATAAAAATCAGGGGCTAAGATGAGCATAATAAGACTGATATAATTGAGTCAGTTTGCATTTTCCCAGGCGTGGTAACTACTCCTGAGCATTATAAAACTCCTTTAGTCGAATCAGTTTACCTTTTCCAGGTGTAGCAACTGTCAACAACTCTACACATGCAATGTCAACCATCTTTGGAACAAAAGGTACATCCTGTAACAAGTTCCCAAGCAGCACAAAGGTATTCAGTATGGTAGACTTCAATTTAAAATATTCATTTGAAGAGCATTCACACTAAATGTATAATGAGAGATCTTAAGCACATAATTACTAAGGAAAATCTAAACACAACTAGTACAAGAGCCATGAAGAAATAAAACAAGAGTGATTTTAAGTTTAATGTTTCCGCAATCTGTACCAACCACCTGTGAGCTGTCACAATACTACACAGTTCTTATGATGCCTGTGCCAACTTTGGTGTCACTTCTTCTGTTGCACAGACACACAAAAGCCTACACTGAGGATCTGCAGAAACCAGACCAGTAAGGTATTACCAAGTTCCCTAACATATTGACCCTTCTGCACATGCCATCAGGTGCTTTGGCATTTCTTACACTTTGCCATCTTTCCTTTCGCAGGAAATCAGTGAGAAAGAATGCAAAGAACCTCAAAGCTTACTAGTGACCAAAACTATATAGGATGAGTGGAAAATGTGTCACAGTCGTAACAAATCTTTTGGAGGATCCTAGGATATAATAGCACCAGTTCCAACTGCAACATCAGCCTCGACATTCTGATACACATTGTCGAATTTTAAGTTTAGGGTCTCCATTAACCCATCATTACTCTCTTTAAATCAGCTCCCAAAGCACATTAATGCTTAATTATTATCATTTAATTTAATGGAATACATTAAATGGCTTACTTTTGGCAGTAGATCAAGTGCACCCCAAATCTGGAGCCTATGTGAGTGTATCTCTCATCTATCATTCCACCATCAGCCCTCTCCACACCCACAGCTGTCTACACCCCTCTCCCCATGGATACCTCAGATTGTGGTGCTTCCCGAATTGTTGCCTCAGTCGTCCACGCAGTCCTATAGCCTTGTGACCTGATTCCAAGAGCCTCCATTGCATCTTCAGCATCAGAGACACATCATCCAGCTGTCCACCATCATTCCTTAGTCAAACAACCAGTTTCCACACCCTTACCAGGCTGCATTTAATAGCAACATGGAACGGGAAACGGAAACAAGGAACGCCATGCATGGAACAGGGAATTGGAACGGGGAACAGGGAAAAGATGACGTACCAGCGAGACAGTAGGGTTGGCGGGTAGAAACACGGAGTGAACTCGGCAAACATGGAGAAGAGAAGGGAAGAGGGAAGAAACTCTGATGAATGGAACGATGAAGATTTGAATCATGAAGTGACTGTGATACAAGGGACCAAGGGTGCCGTAGCACAAGGAAGATGATGAAGACAGCCACAAACCACGAACTGCAATGTCCTCTTGAAGGGGTGTGAGGTAGTGGAGAGGCTGGAGAGAAGAGGTGACGGACTGAATGAATCAGCCATAAGGAATGAATGAGAGAGTGGCCTATAAATAGGCATAGTCAGTCTAGGATGGCGCCCCTTTTTGGGGCTGCAAACCCTAAACGCACACCACACCCTAAAAGCAAAACGCAGAAACACAAAAACACAAACTACGAGTGAAGAGTGAAGGGTTTCTCAACCACCCCTCTCAGGCCCAAAAAGGGGAAGAAGTGAAGAGTGAGGTGGAGATACACATGCTACATTCTGAAGAATGCTCATGTAGCAGGTGCCACTTGGACAGTGTCCCTCGTGGGGAAATTGTTCACTGGCCCAAGCGCCCTAGTACAAAGATGATGAAAACATGCAATGCATAGGAGAAATGTCAGACTTTGTGCGGTGCCAAGAACCATAAGGATATGCCCGTACTTGATCTCGGGAGGTGGCTCCATACTGACCAAGGGACGAAGGCAAGAAGAAGAGGAGGAAGAAGATGTAGAGGTGCCCTAAGACCCAAGATTTCCACCAGAAAGTGAACCTGCAGTAAAGAATAGTAGACAGAGTGAACTGAAGAACCCGAAACTCAACCTTAGGAGAGAAGCCACTAGCTCCGTGCATCCATGCTGGAAGAAATACGAAGGCCTTGTCACCAAGTAGCGGCTGAACCTCCGAGGTCTCAATCTAGGTGGTACCTAAAGATCTTGGGTATCAGTAGAAGAGATGACTGGTCCACCCTAAGAAAGTAGAGGATGGGTGAAGATTTTCATGTGGAGTAGGTTCCCCCTCTAAAGGTGGGAGGTGGAGGGGCCCCTCTGAAGTCGAAGAAAAAATAGATGCCCCCTCTAAGGGCAAAGAAATAACATTCCCCTCTGAATCCCCCTCTGAAGTAGATAGGAAATCCAAAAACTCATGGATCACGGACTCCGAAATGTTTGATGACGAAGGAAGTGCTGCCGATCGTGCCGAAGAAGGTATTTGGGGTGCCAAAGAGCGCCCAAAGGTAGCCTCTCAAACCTGAGTAGTTGAGGGTGGGGAAAGGTGGGGCTCAGAATGAGTAAAAGGTGGGCAACAGTTGTTGTCTCTCAGTAGAGCAGACTGGATAGCCGAAGAAGAGGAAAGAGTCGAGCAACCACTGTCTCTCGAAGGAGTAGACTGACGAGACGGTATCAAACAATCACTGTCTCTCAATGGAGTGGACTGCAAATCCGAAGGTCGTGGAAGCCACTGTACCAGAAAATAAGTGGGAAAAGACTGCCGCTGGCATTGCAATGATCTCCAAGAGGTCGTAGAGCCAATGGATCCTCCATGTGCTCGAAAGGACTTAGTGCGCATCAGATAAGTCTTATTGCCTTGAGCATAGTACTCTAATAGTCGATGCAGAACAATATTTGTGGCCCAGAAAGGAGAGGTAGCACAAGGAGTGCTTGGTGGAAGACGCATATACTCCGAGGGGATGGGGAGAAAAGGTCAAAGTCGGCAAGCATTGGTGGTGTGTCCGATGATGCCACAATAGAAGCACCCAATAGTTTGGTCATCTATTGGTAAAGAAGCCATGGATACCAGTGTGCCTTGCTGAAGAAGGAAGAGGTCAGCCACCATGAACCACGAACCGCAATGTCCGGCTCAAGGGGTGTGAGGACAGTGTGAAGCACGAACCGCAATGTCCGCCTCAAGGGATGGGAGGGTAGTGGAAGGGCTGGAAGTGAGTTGCCAGTGGGAGGAGGATGTGACCAACAGTAAGAGGTTGCAACCAATAGAAAAACGCAGGTGAGGAGAGAAAAAGACTAAAAACGCAAGCAAGACAGCCTGTAGGAGAGAAAGACTAAAAACGCAGGCAGGACAGCCTACAAGAGAGAAAGACTAAAAACGCAGAAAATGCAGGAAGCAAGAGAGAGAAAGACTAAAAACTCAAGCAACAGGACTATGATGACATGGTAGGTTGTACGACAGATCTGCACAAGAACAACAATCACCTGGCTGAAATCAACTCCAAACTGCGTGAAGGCGCCAACTGATGGAAACAGGAATGGACAGCTTCGACTGAGATGTCCTCCGCAAACGGGGTGTGGGCAGCAAGTTGAAACACTTGAAATCTGTTTCTGAATGGAGAGTGATCAGTAACAGTCGCTCTGCTTACAGCTGCAAACTGCGGGTGGAAGGCTGAAAACAGGCGCCAGACTGTAGATGATAGCAAGGGACAGTTGAGAATGTGATGTCCTCTATGAAAGGGGTGTGGGCAGCAAGCTGAAAACACCTGAAACCTGCAAAAACGAGATGTTGATGTAGTGGAAGAAGAAGAGAAGTTGATGTAGTGGAAGAAGAAGAGAAGTGGATGCCGAACCCGCCACCGGTCTTTGCCTTCTCTGGAGTGGAGGATCTTTGCCGCTGTTTGAGCAAATCCAGCTCTGATACCATGTCAAAAGACGACGTACCAATGAGACAGTAGGGTTGGCAGGGAGGAACACGGAGTGAACTCGGTAAATATAGAGAAGAGAAGGGAAGAGAGAAAAAACTTTGATGAATGGAACGATGAAGATCTGAATCATGAAGTGAATGTGATACAAGGGACCAAGGGTGCCGTAGCATAAGGAAGATGATGAACACAGCCACGAACCACGAACCGCAATGTCCTCCTGAAGGGGTGTGAGGGTAGTGGAGAGGCTGGAGAGAAGAGGTGACGGACTAAATGAATCAGCCGTAAGGAATGAATGAGAGAGTGGCCTATAAATAGGCATAGTCAGTCTAGGATGGCGCCCCTTTTTTAGGCTGCAAACCCTAAATACAAAATGCAAAAACGCAACATGCGGGTGAAGAGTGAAGGGTTTCTCAACAGGGGGACCAAAACTGGTCATTCCAAGTTGCTATGCTGCATTTTCATCTTCTGATCCACCTGTTCAGGATCATGCAACAGCTGTCGCCATCATTCTCAGGTGTGCTTGCTGCTGTTCAGGCCCAACCAGTGTCCACAGACACTGCAACTGTCGCCTACTGTCTCCAACCGTGTGTTTGCTGTCAGAGGTCACATACATGGTACACCATGCTGCAATCTACATTTTCATGCCAGGCAGGTGGCTGCCTTGCTGCCACCCAGTCTCCTCGTGCTTATCAAACCAGTTAACACCATCACCACTAGCCAGATCAGCATTTTCTACATTCTGGGCTGACACAATGCTGCCCACCTTCACTCAAACATCATCAAAGAATACCGCTGCATTTCGAGATCCATTCAGAGAATGACACAGTCTCACAGCTGTGTTGAGTGTCTCCAACTCCTCTTCCAGCTTACTTCATTCCCAGTCCACATGACATGTAGGTTTGAGGCCCATTGTCTCATACCCTAGCATGGAGTTTGATTCATACGTTCATACATTTGTCACTCTAAGTTCCCTTCATCTTGAGTTCTACTATTCAATGTGTTTGTCATAAACTTTTGAGTTCTTTATCTCTATTCAAGCATTTCTTTACATACATCAAATTGACAGGTGCATCTGTACAGGATCATCTCTTCCCTCATAAGTGCAAGACAGCATGCGGATTTCTCATGTTTTGTGACAGTCAGCCCTACAAATCCACCCTTGCACGTATGTAGATGAGACCAGACTGAGACGAGCATTGAGAACACCGACCAGTTTTAATTGTGCAGAATAGTTTGTGGAGTCTTTTGCCAATCTACATCATCTTTGAGCAGATTGACAATCGAATGTTACAGTAGCTATCTTTATGGCTTTTCTCAGTTTTGAAAAGGCGACATTGCTAATAATGAAGTGTGAGGATATACTAGGGTTTGCAAAGAAAACAGTGTACAAACACGACTAACAAAATGAGCTCAAACAAAACACAGACAAAGAAGATAAAGATAGATGAAGAATAAAGACTGAATGAATGATGAAAGAGTGAGGTACAGATACAGTTATGTGCTGAAGGAGCATAGCTCTCCAACTGTCACCAGAATGTGAAATGCAAAGAACCTTTTAACATTTTCATCAAACTTCACCTAAGATTTTCAATTAAAAATGCTCTAATTCTAATATCCCTCGCTTTGGCATGCTGATGTCTAACATTCTTTTTTCATGGAAACACAATATCAAAACTCAGAAGCAATTAATTTTAGAAGGAACTCCAACTTCTGGAAACTGGCACTAGAGTTTCATCTTACTGAAGAACCATGGATTCCAAAAATCCCTGTGTCGTTGTAGATGCTGTTGAATGCAGTGAATGACTGGACTTCTGCATGTTGATTTAAGACACGTGTATCTGAAAAGAGAGAAATAAAGCCATCAGCCAGATGAAAGAACAAAACCAAGCAAAAGAGGAAAAAGCACAAAGTTTTCTTGACAAACCACTGTTCACTATATCATAGATGTACAAAGGGAGTGAATTTGAGGAAAGAGCACAAACGCAAAAGAGAAACCAGGAGCACAGACAACTTACAAAGGCGTGAATACATCCCTTTGCCAGGTCCTCCAGCAGAAAATGAACCACCCCCACCAAGCAAAGTCTGCAAAGACAACCTTCGCATTTCTTACATTTAAAGCTCATGACTACTTATAGGTCTCAACTATACTAGCAATCTCCGTATTGGTAAGAATAAGCACCCAAAAAAATCGAATCTTATAGCATACAAAGCCATAATTTAATAGCATACAAAAATAAAGGCTACCAGCCTCACTACCTGTAGCACTGTAACAGCAATTGAATCCCTCTCATTCTTCCAGCCACCTGGGACTTCAAAGGCAAGGGCAACATGTGTTTTCTGGCCATGAACAAAGGAGAGATGTAAGCATCAATGATGAGACAATCTCATTGAAAATCAAGACACACTAAAACATTCACATATGGATGTTGAGGATATTACAGGTGTGTCTGCAGATCCTCGCCAATCTCCACCCACATACAGTGAGAATGGTGTCTCAGGGTCTGCCACATGCGGCAAGTCATCAAGCAATGGCTCGGCTACAGAAAGCAGGTCATCATGGTCCACTCCTGAAGCTGCCAACACCATCCTTGGGGCAGTGTAATTAGCCTGAGTTCAAACAACAAAATTCTTTTGTCAGAGTATGTCAAAACATCTGAAGCACCAGTTACAGGATGAACTTTCTAAGAGATGTTTATATTTAGAATTGCACAATCGCAACAGCCAAAGCTGATCCTTCCATTCAAAGCAATGAGCTCACAGTGAAGAAAGTGACTTGTTCACACAAAACAATCAGCTGCTTCACACAATCACAAGAATCAGCCTTTCCAGGCCTGATTTGTTGAAACATCAACCAAAAATGCCAGGACCTGGAGAGCATTCGAATGTTGAAGAAATAATTGTAAAACAGCTCTCATGAAAAGCATTCATTCAATGGATGGGACGAAGTCAAAATGGAATCATCAAGAGAAACATTACAGAATGGAAATTGTCAAGCAAGAAAAAGACTAAAGAATGGACAGACCAAAATCAGGTATTAAATATTATAGGCTACCACATCCTCTTTTCCCTCACTAAATGCAAGTCATAAGATCTCAGAAATTCCATTAGATATTGCTTCTTCCCCAGCTTTTGGGCCCAGGAATTAATCCAACTTGCCGCACACTCTCAGCCCCAATTGCTTCTTTCTTTCCTATAATTAATTTCATAGGGCCTCCAGCTTCCACAGCTAAGTCCTGGGAAATTGCTATCAAACCAAATCGAAGAGCGCACCAGATCTTCACCACATCTGATACATGTAAAATATTGCATCTCGATCCTCAAGTAATCACACTTTCAGGTTTCAGATAAGGATTGTTTTCTCAACTAATTATTCTCATTGTGAGTAGCATCTTCAGAGTTAAACCTCTTTTTTCCCTCAAAGATAAAACATTGAGAAGATTTGGAATCATAGGATGACCTTAAGGTCAAGTTTGCTGAGTATCCAAGATCAACCCTGAGTTGATCTTGGGCAGGTGAAGCAGCAACAGCTTGCTATAATACATCTGTTTCTGCATTTACAGCAGGCACAGATCCCAATGCAAGTAGCAAAAAACCCTCAAAGACATTACCAATCTCATAGGTAGCTGGCATTTCAAACTGACCTTGAGAATAGGATGCATTTTCAGCAAAAATGACATCTCTGCTGGAAAAAATCTTTGGAGTGCAAGGATCGTACAAATGATAGCCTTTGCTCTCCGAACTATATCCAACAAAAATACATTTAAGTGTTTTATTCTCTAGCTTCCCATGATGCTTTTTAGGCACATGAGCATATGCTATACATCCAAACACATAGAAGTAATCAACCTTCGGTTTCCTATCACGCCAAGCCTCATAAGGAGTGATTGTCTTAAGTGCCTTAGTTGAAGCACAATTAAGCACATGATTTGCACATTAAAGGCCTCAAGTCAAAACTTATGTGGCAGCCCTTATCTTTTCAGCATACATCTGGTCATCTCCATGAGTCCACGATTCTTTCTTTCAACCACTCCATTCTATTGAGGTTTCATCCCCACAATGGCCTATTGTGTAACGCCATACTCAAGCAAGAATGTCTCAAATGCACGAAATATATTCTCCCCCCCTCAATCCATGTGTAGGGTCTACGCCTTCAAACCTGTTTCTACACCTTCAAACATGTTTCTACTTCCAATTTTGCAACCAAATGTTTGAAGTGCATACATACATATGAGTTTGCCTTGAGACTATTCACCCATGTGTAACGAGAATAGTTGTCTATAAAAGTGACAAAATACAAATGGCCATTGAGTGCTCTAGTCCACATAGGACCACACACATCAAATTGTATGAGTTGCATTTTCCAAACATGCACTGCACCATCCTTCTTGAAAGCAAAGTGATGCATTTTGCCGAGTATACACCCCTCACATGATGGGGAGGTGGAGTACTGACTAGAGGCAACGCATCCACCATCCAACAACACTGAAGTTTCATTAGGCTACCAATGCTCAAACCATAGCAAGCATGCCAAAGCTCCGCAATTTACATAGTGGGAGTAAGTGTACTAATTGTCAGAGCATGATGATAATTTTTTCTCATAAGTATCCAACAAAAAGAGATATTTGTACAAAATACCTGACAATTGAAGAGCATAATCAAGCTCTCTATCTCTGACAATGCATTTGTCATCTTCACAGATGACCTAACCTAAAAGCCTTGCTTATTGAAAGCTGAACTAAAAGAAGGTTTTTAGTAATCCCAAGCACAAATAATACATCAATAAGCTGAAAATCAGATCCATCACAATTGTACCAATGCCACAAACATCATAGCTAGAGCTGTTCACACAAGAAACTCTTTTACAAAATACCTAACAATTGAAGAGCATAATCAAGCTCTCTATCTCTGACAATGCATTTGTCATCTTCACAGATGACCTAAAAGCCTTGCTTATTGAAAGCTGAACTGAAAGAAGGTTTTTAGTAATCCCAAGCACAAATAATACATCAATAAGCTGAAAATCAGATCCATCACAATTGCACCAATGCCACAAACATCATAGCTAGAGCTGTTCACACAAGAAACTCTTTTCCCCGCAAGGGCTAATTACATGGATGTGAACAAACACTTCCCAGAAGTGATGCCCCACTATCAAAATACTATGTATGTTTTCTTTCAATAGCATAAAATGCTGAATCAGCCATTGACATGTCATAACTGCAAGTTAGAAATGCACAATTCTCCTCAACCAAGTTGGCTATAGCATCACCATCCAAAGATTGTGTTGCGTGGCTGATGTTTTGTGGACAACCAAGCTGGAGACTTTCTTTTTCTCCTTTGCTAACCTCTTTCTACATTCATCTACGTATTGGCCGGGCTTTTTGCAACAATAGCATTTACCCTTCTTTTTCCCTTTGTCTGAGTCTTGGGCAGCCTTGCCAAATGGTTGTCCCACATCAGCCTTAGGCTAATTTTTCACATGTTTGCCTTTGCCTTTGCGTTTATAACTAGAGAGCATAGCTACATCACCTAATCTCATAGCCACATTCTTCCAAGTCTATTCCTCCTACAACAAGAGGCCCGTTAACGCCACGAATATGAGGGGTGGTTGTGCCCCCCTCAAAGACAAATTCAATTAAGTATGAAAACCAAGATAAAACTCCCGAAGAGAGTTCAATGTGATGTTTACCATTTCCTTCATCGAATATCACCTCATCAATATTCATTAGCTACGCTCTCAAATCCTGAATGTAAAGTGATTTGTCATACCATCACACTCATCCATGTCTGCATTTGTCGATTCTCATCTCGAGTAAGACATTCTTGCCTCACTTCTAGTTGCAAACATCTATTGAATATTCCATGTTGCCTTCACGGTCTTACAAGACTAAATATGAGGCATTATTACTCTCTTGATTTATAGAGCAACTAAAGACAAGGCCTATGCATCTTTGAAGTCCCATTTTGAAACTGTGTTCTCATGTAGGAGGAATGTGGGAAGCAATAGGGGTAGCTTGCTATCTTCCAACCCCTCTTTGAGGCATTTGAGGAGTAAATCCTCCTGGTCTAGTCGGATCACCGATCACAAAATCCCAAAGACCCTTGGCAACCAGCAAATTGTGCACCATGAAACTCCACAAGGAGTAATTGGTGCCATCCAATTTGTCCTCTCAAGCAAGGACACCCAAAATGTTGCTATGATCATTGTGGCCTTGTTGAGCTATTGCTACAATAAAATGCACAAATTGCAACCAAACACTTCTAAGCTAA
Source organism: Lygodium microphyllum (assembly GCF_053477565.2). NCBI lineage: Eukaryota > Viridiplantae > Streptophyta > Polypodiopsida > Schizaeales > Lygodiaceae > Lygodium > Lygodium microphyllum. The sequence continues at coordinate 114,224,428 of NC_141153.1, read as the reverse complement.
AGTACAAAGTGGACTCACACGAGTATTGAAATCCCAATAAGAAGTAGATTATGCAATCACAAAACTATACAAAGCTGTCTCCAAGCAAAATTTGCCTTAAATGCCTCGAAAAGCATGCCAATATTGCTCAAAACAGCAATACAATGTTGTACCTTGGAATCAATGCCCAAAAAGTCAATTTCACCAATTTTCATACCAAATCTATATCAAAAGCAAATGAATGTTATACCTCCACCTATTTGACCATCAAGCAAGATATATAAGCTGCCAGATCGGTAGAAAGCCTATGTTGACCTAGGGAGAAAAGAGTCAATCTTCCAAGAAGGGGACAAAGTTTTTATCCGTGTAAGCCCAAAGAGAAGTTCTTTATCCTTGGGAAAATTCAAGAAGCTTAAGTCCAAGATACTGTGGACCTTACAAAGTCATAAAGGCTCTTGGACCTAATGCTTATGAGCTACAACTTCCTCAAACCCTAAAAGTTCATGATGTATTCCATGTAAGTCTCTTGACCTATGTACCTAATCTTGATCATATTCCTGATTATCAATAAGTTGTAATGCGAAGCCAAGGTTTACTTAAACTTCAACCTGATAGAATCTTGGATGTAAAAGAAATAATCCTTAAGAATAGGACCCTTAGAGAATATCGCATCCAATGGAAGGATTATCCTGAAGAGGATGCCACTTGGATCGATGAGGTAACCCTTATGAAAGAATACCCCCAGTTTCTCTCAAGATAAGGACATCTCGATTTCTCTAAGGAGGGAAGAATGTAATGTCCCCATTACTTAGTTTATTTTAATGTGCGTATACATTTCAAAGAAAATTGATTCATGTCACACATTTATTATTATTTTTTTAAATACTAGCTCTAATTATGAAACTGACTCTCATTATGAAAATAATTAATGAGGTATTATATGTCAATTCATGAAAGAAAGACTTGGGAGACTGATAGATGAAGGAGAGACTGATCCAATGATAGATGACGGAGAGTCATAAAAACTCAAAACGATGAAAGCACGAGTATCCCCTAAATTTACCTTAATGTGACATTAAATATCACTTTTAATGTCACATTCCACATTTATGACCTTAATGTGTCATTAAATATCACTTTTAATGTCACATTAATGTCACATTTCCTTCCCCTTAAGAATCGGTTTCGTCCTCGAAAACGATACTTGGAAGGTCTAACTGTAAATCGGGAAACCTTTTCTTTAAAGTACTTACTCGCTCCCATGTTGAGCTTTCTTCTGAACAATCTTTCCACTTAACCAAACATTCTTGATAAATAGTATTCCTCGTTCGCCTATTACGAACATTTAATATTTTTTCTAGTTCATGTGGATTAGATTGGTCATAGAATAACTCCTCAATATCATCATTTAAGATTATATTATCCAAATCACCCAGCTTCTTCCTTAATTTGCTTACATGAAAAACTGGATGTATTTTACTATCAGCAGGTAGTTGGAGCTTGTAAGCCAATTCTCCCACCCTTTTAAGTATTATGAAAGGACCACAATACCTTGGTGAAAGTTTTGGACAATGTCCCTTTTTCATAGTTTTAGTTTGTTCAGGCACCTTAAGATAGACCAATTCTCCTTCTTCAAAGGAGATGTCTCTTCGGTGAGGATCTGCATATGCTCTAGCTCGATTTTGAGCTTTTTTAATATTTTCTTGAGCAAATTTTAACATAGTATTCATATCCTCCAAAAAATCTTTAGCTGTCTGAACCTTTTCCTTATGCAGTCCTACTGCAAAAGGAGCTCGGGGCTGAAACCCATACATTAACATAAATGGACTATATCCAGTGGAAGAGTGCTTGGCACTGTTATATGCAAACTCTACTAACGGTAAATACTCTTCCCAATTAGTTTGCCTTTTACTTACATATGCCCTAAGCATATCTTCAAGAATTTGGTTAACCCTTTCAGTTTGCCCATCAGTTTGCGGGTGATCCGCCGTACTCATGCTAAGTTTAGTATCCAATTTCCTAAATACCGCACGCCAAAAATGGCTATCAAATTTTCTATCCCGATCAGAAACTATATTTGCCGGAAGGCCATACAATCGGTATATGTTCTCTACGAACAATCTAGCCAATTCTGGTGTTTTAACATCAGTTGAAGTTGGAATAAACCTAGCCATTTTGGTTAACCTATCCACAATTACCCACACAGAGTCGTGCCCCCTCTGTGTTCTAGGTAGAGCAACAATAAAGTCCATGGAGATACTCTCCCATTTTCCCGAAGGAATTTCTAATGGATGGATAAGTCCTCCCATTTTTAATTTTTCAGCTTTATTAACCTGGCATTTATTACATTTGACCACATAGTCAAGGACGTCCTTATTCATTCCAGGCCAATAGAACTGCCTTTTAATAAGACTATAAGTCTTATTAACTCCTGGATGTCCCGCACTAGGGGTATCATGACACTCAAAGAGTATCTGGCGCCTTATTTCTATATCTTTCGGGACACATACCCTACCCTTGTAGAGTAAATAACCATTATCAATGGTAAAATTCTTCCACTTGAATCCAGTTTGAGCAACCCCTGATGCTCCATTTCCTTGTTGAACATCCTCAGATATTCCTTCCTCAGTAGAAGCACTTTCATTTGGATCCCCATTTTTTATTGCTTCCCATATGTTGGAATATGCCGGATCAACCTGGCATTTCCCTTTTAAAGATTCAAGCAAATTGGAAGTGAACTGAGTAAAACTCAATTCATTAATGATGGGCATTCTGCTGAGTGCATCAACTACTATATTATACTTTCCCTTTCTATATCTTATCTCATAGTCGAACTCTTGGAGGAGTTCGGCCTATCTGGCTTTACGCCCGTGTAAATCTGGTTGATCATTAAGCCACTTAATGCTTTCATGATCCGATAAAATCAAAAGTTTGGCACCATACAAATAGTGTCTCCATTTCTTCATTGCATGTACTATTGCATACAGCTCCCTCTCATAAACAGAGTAGTTCTGTTTTGCACGATCTAATTTCTTGCTTTCAAAAGCAACTGGTCGACCTTCTTGTAATAAGACCGCGCCTATTGCCTTATCACTGGCATCAGCTTCAACCACAAATGGTTTATTGGGATCCACTATTAATAATACTGGAGCTGTAGCAATAGCTACCTTAAGTTTTTGAAAACTTCCATTTTGGTCTGTTCCCCAATTAAAACTTTTCCCTTTCTCTTTAAGTTGGTCTGTCATTGGAACAGCTATTTTGGCATAATCTCGAATGAATCTACGATAAAATCCAGATAAACCTAGGAAGATCTGCAGCTCTTCCAGGTTCCGTGGAGGTGGCCATTCAATAATTGCCCTTACTTTTTCTGGATCCATGTTGATTCCCTCTTTCGAGATAATATGCCTTAGATATTTGACCTCTTGTGCAAAGAATTCACATTTAGTTTTCTTTGCATAAAGGGAATGTGTTCTTAACAGTTGGAATACTAATTGTAAGTGTTCCAAATGTTTTTCTCTTGATTTACTAAAGATCAAGATATCATCCAAAAAGACTACTACAAAATGTCCTAGATAGGGCCGTAAAACACTATTCATCAGCTTCATAAAGGTAGCTGGTGCATTAGTGAGGCCAAAAGGCATCACCAAAAAATCATAATGCCCGTATCTAGTACGAAATGCCGTCTTGGAAACGTCTTGTGCCTTAATTCTTATTTGGTGATAGCCTGATCTTAAATCTATCTTTGTGAAGAATTTTGCCCCTTGCAATTGATCAAAAAGATCTTCCATTCTGGGCATAGGAAATTTATTCTTCACCGTTATTTTATTAAGTGCTCTATAGTCAACACAAAGTCGCATAGAACCATCTTTTTTCTTTACCAATAAAATTGGTGAAGCCCAAGGTGAATTACTAGGTTGAATAAATCCTTTATCCAGGTAATCCTTAATTTGTTTTTCAACTTCTTGATGCTGTGTTTCACTTAACCTATACGGTGGTTTTGAAATTGGGTATGTGTCCTTATTTATATCAATTGGGTGATTTATTTCACCCCTATCTGGTGGAAGGCCACTTGGTAAATCAGAAGGAAACACATCTTTAAAATCATCTAACAAACTGTTCAATTCATTATTAACATTCAATTCACAAACATAAGAAAATTGTTGCTTTATATTACAGAAAGTAAAAGTATTCTGTACAGGAAGAGACCATAGCATATATACCTCACAAACTTCCTTCTTTATCAGCTTCTGAACTTCAGTGGAACACAGCAAAGGATTATCAGATACTTCATGTTCACCTTGAATGACAAAAGTCTTACCATCCCTTTCAAATTCCAGTGTATTATGGTGATAGCTACGTTTTAAGGATGGTTCCAATCCCCATAGCCACTCGCTCCCTAGAGCAATATCAGCTCTTTCCATGTTCATTATTTGGAAATCAAGCTTATCTTTATATCCTTAAATCTCGATTTCCAAATTGGATACCATTGTATCCCATATTTTATTGTCTTGGCCTTGCATCATACGAACAACATATTGATGCTCACTGTTTTGTTGGGGAAGTTTCAATTTTTTGACAAGTGCATATTTTATAAAATTATATGTGGCAGAGTCATCAATCATGACTCTAACCCGTTTTCCAGCTATCAATCCATGTACTCTAAGTAAATCATGTGGCCCAAAAGTAGGCTGCCACAAAGAAGTTGACATACAACACTTATGTTGTACATCCATGTGCAAGACCTCTAAAGATTTATACTTTTCATGGCCCTTTAATTCTAAGGTCTGCACTACATGGATTTGTTTTTCTTTTCCCTTGCCCTTGTCCTTTCCTTTGTCTTCCCCCTTTTTCTTTTGAGGGCAATTCCAAGCAGCATGGTTAGGGGATAGGCAATTAAAACACAATTTTTCTTTTTTGGCCTTATCAAAGTCATCAGGACTTAACTTTGGCCTCATATATGGTTTCTTTTCAAAAGGTTGTTTTTTACCCTTGAAAAATGGCATTTTTCTTTTAAATTTGCCCACAAATTTTGAGGTTTCCAATTCCTTAGACTTGGGCTCCATATCAGTGAGACTAGTGAGTGTACCTGGACGCGTACTATCTTCATAAATTAATGCAAATTTAATTGCCTCTTCAAGCGTCTTAGGTAAACTCCGTTTTACTTCCTTTTTACAGGCTTTATCCAGTCCCCTAATGAATCCTCTTGTTTTTTGGAATTCATCAATTTCTTCCAGTTTGAGGATTATCTCATGATATTCCTCCAGGTATGTCAGTAGGGGTCTTCCCTTTTGTCTGACATAATCCCAATCTTCCCAATTTCTTTCCATTTCATTTTCAGGAAGAAATTCTTTTAAACAGACGGATTCAAATTGAGCCCAAGTTTCAGGTATTTTATTCGTCTCCTTTAAGGTTCGCCACCACTTATATGCTTTAGGCCCCAAAGTTAAACTAGCCTCCAGTGCTTGGAGATGTGGTGGGGTATTTTTCAATTTATGTAAATCTTCCCATTTTTGGAGGAAATTAAAGATTGTATCTTTATTCCTATCTTTTTCCTCCCCGTAAAATTGAGGTGGTTTCATATCCTTTAAAACCGGATTATCCCTCAATTTATGATAAGTTTGGGGTTCTTTAGGATCTCGCATAGTCACATCTAAATCTTTCGATGAAGATGGGACATCTGAGATTTCTATCTTATTTTTATCTTTTTCCAACAATAAAGTTAACTGAGATTTTATTTCAGTAAGTGTTTGAGTTAAAAATTCCATTTGAACCCCCTGAGTTTGCACACGAGCAGAAAGATCATCGAATTGCTCTCGCGTGGCAAAAAATTCTTCCCATTGTTCTTCTTGTATGTCTTGTTCATGGGGATCTACCATAGGTTGATCCCCGGAACTAGAACTTTCCATTACCCTTTCTTTCCCTTTTTCTGCCATTAATACACTGGAATTGGAAAGCAAAAATAAGAAATTTGCATACAAGATAAAGTACTTCCCTGATTTTTAATGGCAGGCTATGGCTTCAGTCGTGTATGATATTTTTCTGTCTGTCTCACAGCAATTGTCTCACGCACAGCAATCGTGACACATTTTGCCTCCGTTGAGCACCATCAGATCACGTTTTGCCTCACGGTTGATGCCTCACGACTGATGCAGCTGACGCCTCTTCATTTATTGACCAGAAACGGAATCGTGTCATCTCGCGCTGGTTCTGGTTCGTTGTGCAGGCGTTGACCAGAAACGAAATCGCCTTTTTGCCTTTCGCCAGTCGACGGACCAGAAACGAGTCCTTACGTCAGTCGTTTTTCCCAAAGAAATGTCACTTACGTGACGTGGCGCTTCTCTTCTCCCCTTTTATTTTCCTTCACGGCCCGTCGATTCTCACGCGACGGGACAGGGCGCTTCTGGCTTTCGTTTTTCTTCACGACCCGTTTTCTCACGCGACCCGTTTTCTTCAAATTCGTCACTGCCCTTCTGTTGAAGACCTTCAGGAATCCTCACGGCTCTGATACCAATGATAGATGAAGGAGAGACTGATCCAATGATAGATGACGGAGAGTCAGAAAAACTCAAAACGATGAAAGCACGAGTATCCTTCACCTCCCAACCACGCCTAGATGAGTGCTGGCCCTCTAGCCTGATCCCTTTGCCAGCCGTCAACTTCCTGGAGTCCTACTATTCCTGGACTCCCTTACTCTCTAGGCTTCCCTTAACCCCGTTCGGGCGCCCAAGAGCCCGGACGGTCATTCTCGTGCATGTTCCCCTAAATTTACCTTAATGTGACATTAAATATCACTTTTAATGTCACATTAATGTCACAGAGACCCTCCCAAGACTAGCTTATTAAAACTATGTTTGTAGTATAGAACAACAAAAAAAAAACTAGCCTAGTGGATAGTCACTTGGCAGTTAAGCGCACTTGCATAACGACATTGCCGAGATGGGTGACCTCCCGGAAAGATTTTCCTACAAGCTAATGAGAGCTTTTCGCGTGCAACCAGCGACGCCAACGAAGCCTTCGTAGCCCGGTGCCAAGTATGCCAAGGTGCTTGCCGATAGATTCGTACATTTTCATCTTCACGCTACAAAAATGGATCTCTCTCTCTGACGTCATCAATGATGTCGTCAAAAGCGCTAAAAGAAAGCATTCTCTCTTTGTCATCAATAATGTCATCGAAAAACACAAAAAAAGCAAGTGTCCTCTCTTCTACTCCTCCTTGCAAAACTGTAAATTGAGGGCTTGGGGATGACCAGAAGGAGCGACAAGAGTAATCTTGACGGAACGAGATGCTGATCTCTCTGGCGTCATCAATGATGTCATCAAAAGCGCTAAAAGAAAGTGTTCTCTTTGTCATCGATGATGTTATCAAAAAACGCAAAAAAAAAAGCAAGTGTTCTCTCTTCTACCCCCTTGCAAAACTATAAATTGAGGACTTGGGAATGACCAAAAGGAGTGACAAGAGCAATCTTAACCGGACGAGACGCTGATCAAGAAGGAGGAGACTCTATTCCACAAGGCGAAGAGACATAATTCCGTTCAACCCAAGGAAGGGGATACGTTGAAGGTCTCTCATCCTCTTCTACTCTAATTCGAGAAGAGAAGACACTAAAGAACTCTATCCTATTCTATCATACCTCTACTCTCGTCTCTATTCCATCTACTAGAGAGAGTGAAGTATTGCTCTCCCCTAGGTAAGAAGAATCATCCGCGAGGCCTACATCATTGAATCCCGCAATATCCACCATCATCATCAAGAGACTTACACCCTTGCCAACCGATGTTACTGCCGTGTTTTTCTTCTTCTTCTACGAATCATATTTCTGTCATGGCCCCAAAGAAAAAGAATTCAAAAGCAAAAATCATGAATGACCGTACTATCGTGGAAGCAACAATTGGAGTTGCAAGCACAAGAATCACTGACGGAGTCACAGGCGCAGACAACAACCCTTTACCAATCTCGATACCATAGGCTTTTCTAAAAAAGTCCTATCCAAATAAAATAAGTCTCTTGAGAAATACTGACTTAAGGCCAAGAAACTTGGTTACAATAACTAAGACGTTAGAGATCCCAAAATCTAGATACCCCTAGTTAAATTCCAAGGGGAAGATTTCATTATGTGAAACTCAAGTGTCGATTGCTACTAGAATTGAGCATCACTTGAAAGTTGTATGATTGATTGAAGTCATAACTGCTTGCAGACATCAATCTTGTTTGTAATCTTCTAGATAAAGTTTCTGATTAAATTAAGTATTGGAACAGATAAAACTTGAGGAGCCCTATACCTCCCCCAAGGATAGGTGTTGAATCCCCATACCAAGAGGGGATGTTTTTACCGTCGCGAAAGTATGGACTGGCTCCAATGGCGAGAGGTCTCCCAACAGGGATCGTATTAAGTAGGAGATGGATAGGGTGCCAAGGGGGCTCTGGCTAATAAATCCCTTTTCGCATCTAAGAACAACTAGGTCCCCTGTATGGCCCAAGTTCAACTTGGGACACCTATAAATGCTAGCTATAGGTGGATTTGATCTTGGTGATATGCAGATGCATCGGATGAGGTAGCACGTGATTGTAATTTTTCTCCTGTATGGGCAAGAAAACACATATTATGGAATATAATCAATGAAATTGTTTTTATTCTGATTGTATGTCCATGAGTAAATTACGTAAATGAACAATTATGCATAAAAGGATTTTAATTAATGAAGCTGTTTTTATATGTTTCACATAATGTGGTAGGTAATTAAATAACTAAGAGCTTTCATAGAGAAAAGCGGATGGATGGATTCCCGACGAATACAGTCCTATGGCAAGGTGGTCTCAGTTAGCCAAGAGATTTTCCCAAAAACAAACACTAGGAAGAAACTATAAGTAAATTACGTAAACGAACAATTATGCATAAAAGGATTTTAATTAATGAAGCTGTTTTTATATGTTTTACATAATGTGGTAGGTAATTAAATAACTAAGAACTTTCATAGAGAAAAGCGGATGGATGGATTCCTGACGAATCCAGACTTATGGCAAGGTGGTCTCAGTTAGCCAAGAGATTTTCCCAAAAACAAACACTAGGAAGAAACTCTAGGAAGCACCGCCGATTCGCTGACTTACTTAGGGTTTGGTCTCAAAACCCGAACGGTAAATTATCTTAGGGGAAAGGTACAATGGCTGTGTCAGAGCACTGCGAGGGATTTCATAAATCCCTAGTCTGCTACTGAAAAAAAGCGTTGTACTCCATGAACCAAGGGTAATGGCAATCGCTCCTTCCGGAGAATAAGCCTCTCAAAGAATACCTCCAGATGTGAGTTAGTTGTTGATAGGTGACTATTAGGTCAATTAGGAACCTTCAGGTCGGTCCTCCGTAGGTAACGACAAGACGCTTGCCTTGCGGGGTAGACCTAGGGTTAACTAGCCAGACAGGATCCGATCATTCTGATTAGAGTACAGATAGCAACGGCTAGAAGGTAAACTCTGGACAACTACTAAAACGTTATCCATCAAGAAATCAAGGCGGATACATTACAGACCTACTTCACCGGCTGCCCACTTAAGTTTTAACAGTCACATGTGTCAACTAACCAACTATCAAGTTGCCTCTTGCCCGCTCTAATACCCGTTTGAAGACAAGTGTATACGAGAATTGAGATAGAGTACAACTTAGATATGCAGTGAGAGGAGAGTGCAAAGTTCAGAGTAGAAAGTGAGAGCACGACACTCAATGTGTGGGTACAATGACAAAGTATACCACTTTATGTTTTTTGATCATGTATATAAAGTACAAGCGTAAGGGTGCGTGCACACCCAAACACCATAACACGCACGGTGAGCCTTTATTCCTAACATTTTGTTGGAGAGAGGGAGCTAGAGCCAATGCCCATGCAAACAATGACTCATTGTTGTATGCGACAATCTTGTGTTTGGTATATGGATCCCATTTTCTAAGCATTCTTCTAAGTTCTCTTCTTTGCAATGTTCTATTTGTTTTTCCCTTCTGTCCTTGTGTTCAGCAGTTTATTACAGCATCTATTTATACTTCTGTTGCTACATCCACTTCTAACATGGCATCAAATTTCAAGATCTACACTTCTACTGCTGTTTTCTACTGATTGCACATCTTCTACTGCTGATTACTGAATCTCCTTGTTTGTTGCACTGGGTAACCAGTTTCACGGACCTTTCAACCATCAGCAATTTGCATTTTGCTGCTGCCTGCATCTCACATGCTGCACTGGCTGTATTTAATAGCATTGTTGCCAACATTTTCTGATTTTCTGCATTACATTACTGCCGTCGATTGTATTTAACAGCTCTTTTGCTTGTGTTTTCACCTACAACCTTTGTGTTTTCAGCCTCTTGGGCTCCTGAAGGTTGAGTGACAGCATTTTTGGCTTCTTCCATCTTCTCTTGGCTGATTCTTCCCGGTGTTTGCAGATTTTGTGATCAAACACTGCATGTGAAGTCTATTTTGTGCAGTCTATGCTGTGCTTTGGCTGTACTCTTTCTCTCCTCCTCTTCGTAACTTTATTTTCTATCCCTATCCTCTACAAATGCCTCCCCCTTGTTGTTCCAGGACAAATTACATGGCACTGATTACCTTACTTGGAGTGATGTTATGAAAGCCTAGTTTGTACAAAAGCAATTATGGTACATTGTCTGGAGCTTGTGAGTGTCCTGAGTGTCCTACTCCTTTTCCAACTGATTTTGACAAGGACAATTATAAAGAAGTCGTGCTCACATGGGATACCGATGATGCCCATGCATATTCTGCTATTCTCCGCTAAAGAAGTCCTCCAAATGATCACCTACTACAAGACCTCTCCAACAATTCGAGGAAAGCTTCAGATGTTGTACGAGACTCCTTCGCCTATGCATGTGTCATGCCATCACTCTTTATTGCCAACTCCAATAGATGGGGTTCACAGCGATGGATACTATTCAATTTTTCTTATTTTGTGTCACACAGGTATAAGACCAGCTTCAACACATGCAATCCACCCTTCCGGAGGCTCATCTTGTGGGGACTATGCTCTACAAGCTCCCTCCGAAGCTTGATGGAGTGACCAATGCTTTGCGGAGTTAGACTTCATCAACACCCATCAATTTTCTACAAATGTCCTCGATATTGCTTGAGCACGAAACGTCTTTGCGATTACAAGGGAGGCTTCCATCGCAATCTAATGGTTCCAATGACGCCCTTGTAGCTTCAAAGAGGGGTGAAAGAAAGAAGAAGTCGAGAGGGGTGAAAGGAAGAAGTCGTCGAAAGTCTAGTATTATCACTGTGGTAAGAAGAGACATTTGCGCAACAATTGCAAAGAGTTAGCAACTTTGAGAAAGGAGGAGAAAAAGGAGCAAGATCATGACTCTTCCATTGAGTCATCCTCTTCCTCAAACTCCAACTCAAATCCTTTGTTGAGCTAAAAATGCATTGGCTTCACTTAAACAGCCCCAAAACATCCTTAATTAAGGAAGAAACCTCGTTTATTTAAAAGAAATGCATTCCTAGAGAGTGTTTGTGTCCCATATGCACAAATCTTAGATGCCGTGGAGATGACCTCGATGCAAAACACAAATGCCAAAGTTGTGTAAGCCACCAAACGCAGATGGTGATAGCCTAGATGCTAACACCAGGTGTGTGGATGTGACGCCAAATGAAAGGAGTATTGGCAAGCTGCAAACGCAAGCTGGCCGAAGAAACCCTGAATCTACCAAATACAACAGCCAAGATGATGCCATGAGTAGGAGGGGGTGACACGTGATGGTGGAGATCCTCTAGGAGTGCAAACGCAAGCCTATAGCTTGACACCGACGGCCAAGGTATGGATGTTGTCATCAGGTAGAAAAGTGAAGGTAAGCCTCCAAACGCAAGATCTAATGATGGAAACAAGGCACCTAAAGGAGAAGAGGAAGGGCGAACATGAATTGCGATATCCTCCACTAGTATAGCAACAGAGAAGAGAGGAAAGAGTACCAAAGTGAAGGAGAAAAAGGAGTGAAGTATGACTGAAGGATAGGGATGTGGGCAGCAACGAAGAAGAGAGGAAAGTGTGTCAGAAGGACAGAGGAAGAGGGGTGAAGAATGATTGAAGCGAGGCTGTGGTGAACAATGTGTTGAGAAACCACTTCTTCAATTTACACACTTCATTCAGGGTTTCACACTGATAGCGCTAAAAAGGGCAAAAGGGACTGGTGTCCACATTTTGGCCACTTTTTCAATATGCACCCACACAGTGGTGTGCCACATTAGACAAGTTATGTATAGGAATAGGCCGTCACTTCATTCATTCTTCACCTACCACTCCTTCAATCATTCTCCACTCTTCTTCCTCCATCACTCCCACACTCTTCACTCCACTCTTGCCCATACCCCTACTTGAGGACATCCCTATTCATGGTCACCCTTCTACTTCTCCTTTAGGTGCCCTGTTTTTAATTAATCAAATCTACGTTTTGAGGCTTCCTTCATCTTGGCAACAAGTTTCTCCAGCTTGGCATCAGTTTCTTCCACATAGGTGTCAATCTTCTCCAACAAACATCATCATCCACTTTGTCGTTTCATCATCTGGAGGCTCTTCACCAATAGGCATCAACTTCCATCTACCTAGCATGACCCTTGCATTTGTGTTTTGCAGTTTGAGTCCTTCCTCCAACTGCCATCATTTTCTAAAGCTTGGCATCAATTGTCTTGCATCTGGTAACAACATCCATAGCCTAACGTTAGTGATTTCATCTGTGTTTGTAGCTCATTTCCATTAAACATTTGCATTTTCAGCATTCAAGTCTTTTCGGATTTGCGTTTTGCTGCCCAAGCCGCTCCCTGACACATGAGGACTACGGTTTGCTCCCTCCAAAACTAGTGATCATCTTCTTCATCTCTGGCAACATTAGAGGACTACGGTTTGCTCCCTCAACAGGTGTCTTCACCTTCCAATGATTGCTTCAATAGCCTACTACACGAAGGACTACGTTTCGCTCCCTTTACTGTGCAGATTCCCCACAAGTGTTGCCCCCTAATTCAAACAGGACAATGCAGTCATCTTCAGAGCTTATGCTCTGCTATATCAACTTTTCTTCTCATAGCATGATTCAATGCATCATCGCCGTGTTCTTTTGTGTCTCTAAGTTTCTCTTGTTAACCTACCCTATTTAGTCATGTCTTTCTGTCATCTCTAGGTTGTGAGCTCCTATCTGTTAGCAGAGTATTTGTCAGCTCATGTGTGAGTCTGAGCTTGATCTGGGCTGGGCATTTTTTATTAGGTATTTTAGGTATTTTTCTGGTGTGGCATTTTATGCCAGTGGAGCATTTTATGCACCAGTCGGCCAGCTTTAATGCTGTCCGACCAGCATTATTGCTCCCCACTTTTTCAGCCTATTTATACTCAGTGGCTCCTCCTCAGTCAGTCACTTCATCTTCACCATCTGCAGACTCTGTGGAGAGAGGAGCCAGTGCTAGTGCCCACGCAGCCAGTGACTCACGTTGTATGCGACTGTCTCGTGTTCAGATATATGGATTCCATTTCCCGTGCATACATCTGAGTTCTCATCTGTATCGTGTTCTTTCTTTTCTCTTTTTGTCTTGTGTTTCAGCAGTTTATTTCAGCACATGTTTATGCTTCCACCGCTGCTCCACTTCTGACATGGTATCAGTTTTCAGGATTTGTGTTTCTGCTGTGTTTTCTTGCTGATTTCAGGACTGTTTTGTACCCCTGCTGATCTGACGCTTGCTGTTGCAGCCAGGCGACCTGTTTTGGGACTGTTTTCAGCCTGCGTTTTTTGCAGTTTTGCCATCGCCTGCTGCCTCCGCACCCTCTGCTGCCTACGCACCCTCTGCTACCTGCGTTTTTCATCTGCAGCTGCTGGCGACAGTTTACTACCTGTTTTCTCCAGTTTACAGCCTGCGTTTTGCTGATTCAGCATCTCTCGTGGCTGGGTGGCTGTTCCTTCAGGCCGTTTTTGCTGTTTTTGGCAGTTTTTGACTGATTTTTTGACTTTCTGCAGCAGATTTTGTCTTCTATTGATCAGATTTTGGGTTATATTGCATGTGAACTCTCTTTTTCTGTAGTCTGTGCTTGTGTTTTGGCTGTGTTTCCTCTCTAAATTCCATCTCTTCTCTACTTCTCTTCTTATCCTCTCCATATGGCTCCTTCGTGCACTTCCACTGATGATAAGTTACATGAGGCATCCTTGAGATTACAGGGGCGGCTTCCGGCACATTATGGAGGTGAGGCTTATGTAGCTTCAGAGAGGGGTGACGGGAAGAAGAAGTCGAAGGCCCAGTGTTACCACTGTGGCAAGAAGGGACATTTGCGGAAGGACTGCAAGAAGTTAGCGGCTTCCAGGAAGAAGGAGCAGAAGACGAAGCGGGATGCTGACTCTACCGATGAGTCCTCTCCTTCATCAGACTCCGACTCCGATCCTCCGACCAAGGTGAAGTCCAAGGCGCGGAAGGGATCCTCTTCTTTGGATCGCGGGAAGGGCTTGGTGGCCCCTTCCTCGGCTGCTTTCTAGTGGTGGTGATGAGGTCATCCCTCACGACTCTCTTGTGCCAGAGAGGGAGTGTGAGCGGGTGTTCAGATGGGGCAGCCGCACCTCATCTATACTTTTATACAGGTGCACAGGTTCCAGAGAGGGACGTCCCTGACGTATCGACTTCAGTCTGGCGGAATCAAATCCTGGAGTTGGGATTGACATCCAGGTTCATGCTGAGCTGGTTATCTGACAGAAAGCGGGAGGCTTTCGTCTGGAGCTCACATGAGGGGACACTTTGGCGGTCTGGCCAAAGGCAGGGACTCCATGGTCACCTATGTTCAGCGGCATTTTTGACAGGCTGGTCTTGTATGCTACTGCGAGACATTGGTGATGGACACAGAGACATGCTATGATCTTCTCTATTTTCAGGTGTTTGGTACAATCGACATCGACATCAGGTTCTCTCCGAGGCACCTTGGTGGTGGCTTGATCACCCACTGCTTGGGTATCCATGGTTCTACTTGGTGGTTCTATGTTGTATAGTTTCTGATCCCTTTTCATTGTACTATTGTATTGTATCAGATCACTCATGATCTGAGAGAGGGTGTTAGCAGAGTATTTGTCAGCTCATGTGTGAGTCTGAGCTTGATCTGGGTTGGGCATTTTTTATTAGGTATTTTAGGTATTTTTCTGGTGTGGCATTTTATGCCAGTGGAGCATTTTATGCACCAGTCGGCCAGCTTTAATGCTGTCCGACCAGCATTATTGCTCCCCACTTTTTCAGCCTATTTATACTCAGTGGCTCCTCCTCAGTCAGTCACTTCATCTTCACCATCTGCAGACTCTGTGGAGAGAGGAGCCAGTGCCAGTGCCCACGCAGCCAGTGACTCACGTTGTATGCGACTGTCTCGTGTTCAGATATATGGATTCCATTTCCCGTGCATACATCTGAGTTCTCATCTGTATCGTGTTCTTTCTTTTCTCTTTTTGTCTTGTGTTTCAGCAGTTTATTTCAGCACATGTTTATGCTTCCACCGCTGCTCCACTTCTGACACTATCAAAGTCTAACAGAGACATTGAAGCTCTAACAATTTAGTGTGCATTTCTATGTGTTTCCTACATTTTAGGCACATTTCTTGTGCGTTTCCTCTGTTTATCAAAGTCTAACAGAGACATTGAACCTCTGACAATTTAGTGTGCATTTCTATGTGTTTCCTACATTTTAGGCACATTTCTTGTGCGTTTCCTCTGTTTATCATCTAGATCCCCCCCCCTAAACAGTGCCTACCTACTCCACAACTACCTAGGATATTTTGTCATTATTTTTCCATTTTTTATGTGCAGTTGGACTACATTTATTGGAGTCATTCCTTATTTTATCAATTCGGCTAGATTTAGAGGCCTTTTTAGCAATCAGCCAACTTTAGGGGAGTTTGGCTATATATAGCCATAGCCCACACTTGACTGATCGTTCTTGCAGATTTCAGCACACTCTAACTCCCAAATACTCTCCAACTTGGTGTTGCCATCATCTCAGCCTAATTTGGTGTCCTCACTAACGCCTTGGGCTGCGTGCAAGGACTAATCAATCCACATCATTGTATTCAACATTCATCTTTGGTCAATGCAGTACTTCCTTCATTTTCTTCTCTCTCTCTCTCTGTGTTCGTGTTCCTTCTTCCCTTGTGCACTCTCATATCTCTTCTCTCTCGATGTTTGCCATAAGCACATTGTTTCTCCCTGCAAACCCTACTATCTCTCATCTCTCTGTCATTTTTTTGACATGGTATCAAAGCCAAGGGTGCTCAATGAGCCAGAAGACCCTTTGCATCAAAGAAGGTAAAGACAAGTTGTAGAGTTGGCATCATCTATTGATTTTCGCCTTCATTTCTACTCCATCATCAGGAGACAAAGATACCCTTTTATTCCTCCCCCACCCCCTCCCTTTACAGATTGACACTCCGGTGCTATGACTTTTCCACACATGGATGGACAAACCACTAGGTACTCCTCTTTCGACATCAGCGGAACCCCCACCAATGCTTGCCAATGTGGACCTTTGCTCCCTACACCCCCAAAGTACATGTTAAGAATACTGCTAGGGTATGCACTGAGGACACACACAGTGTACGACCATGACAAAAACACAAAGACACAGACACAGACACAGAGGGCAAAACTCAAACCCTAAACACAAAACTCAAAACTCAAGCCCTATATGCAAAACTCAAAACTCAAACACAAAAACTCAAACATAAACAGAAGAAGGGAGAGAGAGAACACAACTCTGAAGTGAATGAATGCTGTAAATGAATGTAAGAGTGTATAGTGTGCTCAAGGGTAGAGCAATGTCGGAGTGTGACGTCCACCGAAGACGGATCCCAAGTCTCTGACCACCAGTCGGAGTGTAGGAGTGCTGAATAGTGAATGGCAGCAGGCTGGTCACCAAAACGCAGCAGTCTAGAGGCTGAAAACTGGTGAACACAGCAGTGTACCACCCATCGGGGGCTGGAAACTATGCACAGTCTGCTGTAAACAGCAGGCTGAAATAGTGTCTGAGAGTGTCAGGGCCTGCAATGCTGAAAACGCAGGCTGGCTGACCCTGGAGATGATGGACAGCAGGCTGAACAACAATCTGGGACAGTTTGGAGCAGTCGCCAGCAGCTGAGAGCTGTCGCCTACAGCAATGGACAGGCTGAAGATGATGTGGCTGCAGTCGATGATGGCTGGACAGCAGATGGAGGCGGGCAGCAAGCTGGAAACTGGGCACCAACAGCAGCAGAGGGTGTGTGGGCTGGTGTAACCTGCAAAACAAGGATGATTGCTGAATGGAGGCAGCCTGTCTATTTATAGATGTGGAAGGACGCCCCAAAAATTAGGGTTTCCACTAAACTTTCTCGAACCGCTCCCCGTTTTAGGGTTTCCACTGAACTCTCTCGAACCGCTCCCCGTTTTAGGGTTTTACTCTAGAAGAGCATTTTTAGTGTGTTTTGGGGCTATTTAAGAGGCTAATCAGCAAGTAATGCATATTTTAGCTCAACACCAGGCACTTCCCTTCTAGCCCATAGAGTTTATGCTCATACAATAAGACGCAGCCGATGCACGCTAAGCCCTTTCGAGCCACAAGAGAATCGACTAGTACCACAGCCTCCTCCCGACCAGCGCAATGCACTACGGATGTTGCTTCTACTTCTTCTAGGGTTTTAAGAATGCCATCTTGATAACCCACAGTTCTACAATCCACTCCATGAAGAGACAGTGATTGTTAGATACCATCCCCCAACAGTCCGCTCCTTCACAAGATAGTGGCTATTCGACACTTTCCATTACTTCAGCTCTACAATCCGCTCCACTAAGAGATAGCGACTACTGCCCACCCTTGGATCCGCATAAGCCTTCCCTTTCCACCCTCGACTACTCAAGTTCGAGAGAGACCACCTCTTGGAGTTCTTCAACATCTTCGACACCCCAAATACGTTCTTCAATATGACCAACGGCACTTCCTTCATCATCAAATGATTTGGAGTCCATAATCCATGAGTTTTTAGATTCCCTATCATGAAGTTCTTCACCCACCATTTACTCTTTGGGGATGGTTATCTTCGAGCAGTCGTTTCTCCTATTGACACCCAAGATCTTCAAGTACCACCTAGATTTGGAGATTCAGCTATGACTTAGTGACGAGACTTTCAAATTCCTTCCACCATGGAGTTCCGAAGCTGGTGGCTTCTCTCCCAAGGTGGAGTCAGGTTCTACAATTCATCATGTCTACTGTTCCTTCCTACATGTTACTTTTCATGTGGATCCGATATCCTCTACATCTTCATCGTATCTCGTCACTCCTCTTTCTTCATCCCTTTTTGGGCCTAAGAGGAGGGTATTGAGAAACCACTTCTTTGATTTACACACTTCATTTGGGGTTTTGCACTAATAGCCCCAAAAAGGGCTAGTGTCCTAACCGCTTTTTCAATGTGCACCTACACAATGGTGCACCACCCTAGACAAGTTATGCCTATAAATAGGCTGGCAAATCATTCATTCATCGCCCACCACTCCTTTAGTCATTCTCCACTCCTCTTCCTCCGTCACTCCCACACTCTTCCCTCTTCACTCCACTCCTTTCCATACCCCTACTTGAGGACATCACAATTCATGATCACCCTTCTGCTTCTCCTAATAAGCCATGCTACATCTTAGCCTTTTATACTCTTCCCTAAGCTAATGCTTCATTACAAGCCTACCCAACCTAAAGAAGCTTTGTTCTCAAAGGTTAGCACCGATAGGAAATTTACAATGGAATGTACAAAAGAGCTTTAGAGTATCTAGATCATGTTGAGAATAAACCGCATGTCAAAAGAAAAAGCCCTTTAAGCACACCTATTTTATCTGTGTTTTTCTCAAGCTTTGAAGTGTTCGTTCCTTACTTGTTTTCCTTCAATTCAAAAGTTTGATCTTTGTCACCACTACGTAGGCGACCATGAAAAAGGTGATCAAAATGTGGACATCAATCCTTTTTGGGGCTCACAGTGCGAAACCCCAAATAAAGTGTGTAAATTGAAGAAGTGGTTTCTCGACACAAGTGATGCAATCATCCCTCTAGATTCTCCAGTGCATCATGCATCTATTTGCTTCAGAGTTCTTTGTTGCAATGTTCCTTTCTTTTACAGTGTTTCTCTTTTCTCTTCTCTTGTATTCAACAATCTATTACAACGATTTTCCATGCTTTCATCACTGCATCCACTCCTAACACCTCCTTGAGAGAAGCACTAGTATTAAAGGGTGTTGCCTAATGTTAACTAGTATTAAATAATGTTATCTTTTGTGCTAAGTGATTCTTCTCATCCCCAATCCTTTCACATAACCCTATCACAATGAAGGGGAAGCAAGCTAGATCAAAAGCTCACAAATGCAATGTTTATTCTATGAATCGTGAACTCCTTCGTCACTTTTCAAAGAGAAAAGAACAGAGCTTCTAGATGTATACACCTATAAATCACCTAACATAGGAAAAGAGCTCACCAATGCAATGGTTGTTTGTGGTTCTACAAAGAGCAACATTCCCCCTATAAGCTATCAACTCTATCATCTTAGAAAAAAGAGTTAAGAAGACACCTTGGGGTGAGGTCCATGCAATGGATTATAGAGTCTAGACTTAAGACCAAAAATGATGAACTATTTTGGTTTTTCCCCTCGTGAGGAAGAGAATAATACTTTTGTAAGCATCACTATCCTAGCCCTAAAGGCCTAGTCACAAGTGATGGTCATTTTTTCAATTGAGGATTGCAAGGACAAAAGCTTATTTCTATTCCATGTCACTATATAGTCACAAGTGACGACAATTCCTGCCCGTTCCCCCTCCCGTTTTGTTTCACTTGTGACTATGCCTAAAGGTCCAACAAGATAAGACCAACACCTAGATAAGGCAAGTCATACCTGTAAGACAAAAATTAGTAGTAGTAGCTAGCTCCATGGCAATGCATCCCCAACTCACTCCACTTTCAATTCTCAACAGCCACATTCCAAATTTGTAACTCATACTATTCGAGGACTGTAACAAAATCAAATCCATCATATGTATATCTTGCATGTGTCATGGCAATGCAACAAAATACTTGAGATATATGCAAACCTTGAATAGAAGCAACATTTATCCAGCTCACACATTTGTAAAGAAAAGGTGAACAAACTATTCAAATACATGATTGTACACCCTAGGAAAAATAAAAACATACCACACCGGCATGGGTGCCATCCATCAATCCAATGATAACTAAAGCTAAATGCACACAGCTTTCAGCAGACATGCACAATTGAACAAATGTCAGTAAGCTGGGCTTTCGGCAGAAGTGCACAAATGAGCAAAGGCAAACAGACTAGGTGTCAAAGGAATTGAACATGGTGAGAGAGCAAAGCAAAATACAATTAAGAACAAAACAGTGCAAAGTCAATCACAAAACTTTTGGAAAGATGGTAGATGACAGGCCAGTAATCTGGCAATGTAACTGATAAACTGGGGAATGTGATACTTACTGAAACAAAAGCTGCTAAAGCATCCGAATTTATCCTTGCAAGCACAGACTCACCAGCCACCAAAGGCTGTGCCAGAGCTCCTTCATAGCCTACAGAATGAAGAGCCTCTAACAGGATACTTTGTGGGTTATTCATAAGATCTGACAGCTCTGCCTTTATTTTTGCAACCTGAAGCAGCATGTTGTATGTAATCAGAATCAAATTAGCTACAATATTAAGACACTGCGCTAATGAAGCATATCATCACCATCACCTGTTCCTTGACCTCCCACTCATAAAACACTGGATTGCGGACACTGTCTACAAGCAGCTCCACTATTTCAGGCATGTGGGTCTTGATAGCATCACCAGTATATGCCATCTGTTCGCGAGATGCAGAAGCTGTAATGTTTCCACCAATTGCTTCCACTTCTCGTACAAGACGAAAATGAGTGCGATTCAACGTACTCTTGAATGCCACACGCTCCAACAAGTGGGTTGCACCATAAGTGTCATAGGTTTCATTGACTGATCCACAGTTGATATACATGCCAACTGATATGGTGGGGCCCTACAAGGATGAAATATATATCAGCTAAAGCCTCATTACAGGAGAGAAGACCATATAAAGCAGAATTGTACCGGTGTATTCTCCGATGCAATCTTCAAGCCATTCTTTAGTGTAGTTATTTTTGTCGGTGCTGGTTCCACATAGTCTGGCAGAGGAGGTGGAATTTTGACATTTGGCAATGGATCATACAATGGGGGAAGCTTCGATGCTGGTGTTTCTCCTAGAAGCCAGCCTAGCAAACCTCCTTGGGTAGATTGTGTTGATATTGCAGGGACTGCGAATCGAGGTGCACTGGAAGTAATGCCCCTCCTCTTGACAAGATTGAGCTGCTGCAAACACAAAGCAAAAAGCCAAGCAATAAGGAAATCACATAAATGTAGTCTGCGACATGACTGAACCAAATTCCCTCCCTGATGCAAAAGTCAATCGCACTATATACAGTATGCAGGATCGATACAGAGACATGTAGCAAGTAACTTTATGCAGAAAAGCCAAACAGTAGCAAGCACAAGTTATTGTCACAGACAGCACATATCTCTCGGTACTCCAGACCTAATTTTTTCACATGAAAGCCATCAATGCATCATTACACGAAGCACCTGCACAATGGTGTGTTCCCGCATTGAGCATTCAACACGCTCGGTGGAGACATGGAATCATGTTGCTCATTTCTTTCTCTGAAGCAGCGAGATTTACTATAGAGGCACGTGGATCAATACATTTTTACAAGAAGATCATAACAGTGATTTTTTCCTTTTTTGTTGTGACAGTTCGAAAACAGGGGGGAAGGGAGGTACCTTGGAAGAAGGCAAACGGCGCGCGCTTGCTCGGAACATGACGTCGAAGGACGACCACGATCGCGCGCGCAGACGGAGGCCTACCCCCTCTCTCTCTCTCTCTCTCTCGTCAGAGGACGATGCCCCGATGCACGCAGAAATGCAGAGAGTCAAAATAAGCCTTGCAAGACCTAGCCTAATTGTTAGAAAAGAAAACACACACACACACACACACACACACACAGCGCTTCAAAAAAAAGAGGACTTGGGTGCTTTACAAACTCTAGCAATTTCTTTTTTCCCCCTAACCCAGCACCGTTTAGAGTAGCCGTTAAGACATCTATGTGCATAGCATCAAAAGCTAGGTTCAATTCCCAAGGATGGACTGGTGGATTTCAAGCTCTACTTGTATAGCGCGTTGTGAGAGTATCTAATAACAAGCCATACATGACATGATCATCGCTTTTTTTTTAATAAAAAGATTAAGGTCCTCTGTAGTTTTACATTTCAAGTAAACCTTTTCCTATTGGTATTTTTTTACAACAATGGACCTCGTGATCATACCAATGTGTGCAACAACATGTATACAAGCTAGTATATTATACAAGGTTTTTTTTACAGAGATATTTTCTTGGTGTAATTTCTTCACAAAAATTAGTATGGTTCCTTCATGTCATCATTCCCTTTAACATAATTTGTGGTCTATTGCTTCATCATTGTAAGTAAAGTTAAAACTTCATTGAGAATGTTTGGAGCAATTAAAGATAGAAGTCACAACCATCTTGTTGTTTTCTAATTAAATGGCAACAAAATAGCTTGGGGTGAGGTAATAACCACTTGCATCCCTCTTGCTAGGGTAAAGGCACTAGTAAAATGATGCCTAAGTACACAACTCAATTTCTTGGCCATTTTATACAAAATATGTATCAACTTTAGCTACTTGAAGCTATGACAAAGGTCCAAAGATATTGAATCTTTTATAATGCACTAGTTGGCATGGCTAGCATATTAACTACATGTTGTGCACTTTGCATGCTTTCAAGGCTTTGCCTCCCTCGCTTCATGTTTCATGTGAACAAAAAGGGGAGTTGTTGCATAATATCACTAGGCTACTTCCCTTTTATTTTTAACTAACTGAACAGCTTGAGCTATTGTTATCACTTTGTCTTCCTTAATCTTGCCACTATCAACTTGCAATCAACTACATAGTACAATTGTCATCACAAAGTGCAATTTGTTGATCCTTACATAGTTTTACACTCCAAAATGTAGTTTAACACTTGATTCAAGGAAACAGAATCATAAAAAATGATAGAACTGAATCATGAAAATACGATGTTCATGGTGGCAAACACCCATCAATCTTAAGAAGCAAAAATTTATACTGATAACAAGGATGGCATGCTTTACGCAACATGACGATGAGCCTTGGTTTGTTCCTTTGAGTCATGTAATGGGAAAGGGTGATGTGGAAAAGGGTGTAAATGTGGATTTGGCTACAATGGAAGAAAAGGGTGGGATTGGAAATTGTGGTCGAAGTGAAACTAGAAGAAGCGCCTAATTTTTCCTTAAGTTAATGCTCAAAACTTGGTCCTTTTTTGGTCAATTTCTCTCACCCCTTCACGTTTAACTGTGGGTGTGATGTGCTTTGAGGAAGAGTCAACTAACACAAAACGCAAACAAAGAAGGCAACAATTAAATAAGCATTGATGAGAAATTGGTGGTGTAGGCCCAAGCGTTATTGACGGTGGGTTTGCCAAGGTGGTTGGACAGGTTCTTGATGGGATTCTCGCCCATCATCATGGCCTAACAAAGAAACCAAACATCAAGAGCTTGGCTAGTTACCTACTCTTTAGCTCCTTCACTTTTTTGTTCTATGAGTACTTCAAAGTTGTCTACAAGCCCCAGAAATTGTTTTGGTCACACTTGAGCACATAGCCATTGCAAGCTCTTCAAACACATGTAGTAAACTCATTGTTTTACCTTCTTGTTGTAGTCTATCCATGAAAGGCTTGTCGATGGCTTCAGAATCCTTACAACACACCTCCTATGAGCTCCATCTCCTTTACTTCAATTGTCATGCAAGCTCCACAAAGAAGAAGAATAAGAAGAAGAAGAGAGAGATTCTCCAACCGTGGTCCTCTCTCTCTCTCTCTCTCTCTCTCTCTCTCTCTCTCTCTCTCTCTCTCTCTCTCTCTCTCTCTATATATATATATATATATATATATATATATGTGTGTGTGTGTGTGTGTGTGTGTGTGTGTGTGTGTGTGTGTGTGTGTGTGTGTGTGTGTGTGTGTGTGTGTGTGTGTGTGTGTGTGTGTGTGTGTGTGTGTGTGTGTGTGTGTGTGTGTGTGTGTGTGTGTGTGTGTGTGTGTGTGTGTGTGTGTGTGTGTGTGTGTGTGTGTGTGTGTGTGTGTGTGTGTGTGCGCGTGCAAGAAGGGAGCTCCCAAGATTGCACACCACAAGAATGAGCTTATCCATTCACTTTCCAAATTTTAAACATAGCCTCAATTTTTGGGCATCCTCATTTTGCAGTTGTTTAGACACGCAACCACCCTTCTCCCACTTACATATATCAATATTTATATTTTTTCAATTGTTTTCCAACTAGCTTGGCCAAAGTTGTTACAATTTGCATGGGAGTAAGCCTAGTGCTCTTTTACAAAAATAATTATAAGTAATTTTCTAATTTAAAAATTTGCATGTGATAAGTTTTTGCTCTATTTTCGCTTTTCTTGTGCTTCTATCAAATTTTTTAAATATTCATTCGCACTCTCCTTGGTTGCATCTTCATAGAAGGGATTAACATTACCCCCTCCTAGAATAGTGCCAGCAGTCCCATGGCTATCTATGGTTTGATGGGATCTATGTGTAGCAAGTGTCGGTTGGAGGTGTAGAGGGTAATCATTTGTATGCTTCTACTTCGAGCTAGTGTTGGCAGGAGTGGGATGAACTTCAGCTTAGTCTTCGGAGGTAAGCTTGCTGTTGAGATAAAAGAAAGAGAGAGATAAAGATAATGTGGACCACTAATATCGATGGTTTCATTTAGCAGCTCTTGAAGTTGGATTCTCATCTTAGAAGAACGTGTATACTTCCTAAGGGAGTGTCTTCATCACCATGCTATGACTTTTGTACACATGTTAGTGTAAGTGGGAGATGAATTGAACCCCAAGTGAGCTTGAAGTATTGTCTCACACTTGAGGACTTGATTGGTGCTAGGGGAGGTGCAGTGCAAAGTTCAAGGTGAAGAGGTCTACCAATGTTCTCAAAATGTCCCACCCTTAAGGTGCCCTCAATTTGTAAAGTGGGGAAAGGGCTAGGGGTTAAGGCCCCCTAGGTGCTTTGATTATGTGTGGACTCTTAATTTTTATTTTCTTTTTCTTTCCTCCATTTTTCTTTTTTCTTTTTCTCCTCTGTTATTTTCCTTTTTTCCTCTCTTTTTTGTAAAGCAAAATAGTATACAAATAAATGGCATGGACTTCATTGTGGCTCTCTTTGATTCCTAGATGGTGGTCGGGGTAGTGGCCACAACAATCTTTCCAAGCATGCCTTGCTCATCATATAGGTTTTTAGCGCAAACCTTATTGTTAGGGATATTGATGGAAGGAAAGGGCGGCTACAACTAGTGAATTGGCTAACAATCATATCTTTTAGTAGTTCAAAGCAATACACCAATAGCAGTGTAGTATGAAGTAGAAATCTTACCATAGCATAACTATCTATTCCCGCATTTACTTCAAAGAATAATGGGTGGAGACCCTCCTTTTTTGATACCTTCTTTTGGTTGAGCAATTGGAGAAGCAACCTTAAATAATTTCATATTATAGTGAAGGCGAGGTCTAGATAGGAAAAGGAATCCTCCATGAATTGTTTAAAAGAATGAATCAAGTCATCTCAGAACTTGAGGCTATATTCTGGCTTTTCTACATTAATGTTAAATATCAAAGGGAAATCATATCTACCTTGCCTTATAGAGTCATAGTCGACTCCTGCCTCGTAGGATAAGGCATATAAGTGGAATTTCCTTGTTTGAAATGTAGTGAGCTACATAAATCCACCCATGCTTCCATGTTGTCATCCAAGATATTCCTTCACTAGGTAGGCTAAGATTCGGAACCCTTCATAGTCTTTGACACCACAAAAACCTTGTTGTACCAGTAATCAACTAATTCTCATTGCCACAATCTAGGGTTCTAAATTTTTTTCTCCACTCATTTCTTTCCTAGGCTCAGTGACACTTGAATTACTTTTTACATAATCGTTAACGATAGCACCTTTTTAAGCCAACGAGGGAAGGTGACTGCAAATTAGATAGGTGATTACTGAGCCTTCCATTGTTCCCAAGTGGTGAGTACCCTATCCCAACTGATCAATAAGTACTTCCCCCTCTACAGGAAGGGTGTGTCTAGTAGTGGTTAAGATGTAGCAGTGAGTTTTCTTTTACTCTTTTCCATCCAACCTCTTCTTCTTTATATGGCTTCGGTAATATTTTCTAGAGGGTTGGGTGTCCTTTTCATTTTCATGACAGCTTCTGGTTGTGGGGATAGTGACTTCTCACATTCTCCTTGTTCCCAATTTGTTTCAATCGCAAGGGGTGACAATGGTGGTTCTTCCATGGTCTGGGTGGGTTCTTTGGTCTAATGGCCATCTCGATCATTCTCGGTTCTTTTGTGGAGAGTCTCATTTTTCCTAAGCCTTTGCATCTACTCTTCATTTGTCATGATGTATGCTCTCTTGGGAATTGTCCCCTCCATACTGTGCTTGAGTACTTGCCTTGTGAGTTGCAACTTCTTCTTGAGATTTTCCATTGTGTTGTCCTCACATGGCTTCCACACCTCCAGCAATGTTTTAATGAAGCTTTGCTATTGAACTTGCACCATTGCCTCTATGGCTTTAGCTCTTTCCATTGCCAAGTTTTTTTCACGCTCATCAACTTGTGCTATGCAGCTGGCCATGTTTTGCAATGCATTCACATTCTTTTTTTCCCATTGACTCACCTTCTCCTTTGCCTTGGTTCTGCCACTTAGCAAGGATTTCTAGCATGGTTCGTCGTTCTTGCCAAGTTAAGGCTAGGATGTTCTTTTGCTGTACTTCGTAATCCTGTTGCTTTTGGACTGGAGTGTAGTTATGCATGGCATTTTGGAGTTGAGCATAGTTATGCATGGAGTTTTCTATCTCATTCTCCAACTCCAATAGTTGTCTAGTCTTCTATTGGGCCTCCTCTTTTCATGGCTTGGGCATACTGGCTTTCAAGTTGCACATGATTTTCTATTTCAACTTCACATTGTTCCTACAACTTGTCATATTCCTTTTCCTCGTCATTACTTTCCTCTACTACATCCAACTCTCTCTTTAGACCAAAAATTTCTCTCATTTTTTGTTGTTGGTATGTTGCATGGGCCTTCTTTTCCTTCTCTAAGGTTGCTAAGGTTCACTTCCTCTCCTCATCCAACTAGTCCCTTTGCTCTTCCATCTATTTCAATAGCTCTTCAAAGCCTTGTGTTGGGTGGTTATAGGTAGAAATGCCAATCATCCTTCCACCCTTGTTGTTTTAGGTGCTTTTTAACTAAACTCTGTATCGACCACTACTAGCCATTTGGTATCAATAAATATGGCTTCTTTTGATCTCACTAGTGAGAGCGTGGTGACTTGTGTAGTAGGTTGATAAACCATGCTTTCTAGCTTGTATCCAGCCAAGCCTTCTACTATGGGGGCTAGGATGGGTGATGTGGTGGCTACTAGTAAAGGGGAAGTTGTTTCTAATGGGGCCTTACCCTTGTTCATAATGATTAGTGGCCTTGCCATAGGTCCTCTTGCACAGGTGCCTACTTTTGAAGAACCTCCAATGTTAAGGCTTATCAATGCCAACTCTTCTCCTCTTAAGGATTGCTCCATTGATCTTTTAATTTCTAGGGCTATGTCGTCTTGCTCTTGTTTCTAATGGTGTT
The DNA here is from genome assembly GCF_053477565.2 of Lygodium microphyllum. Classification (NCBI taxonomy): domain Eukaryota; kingdom Viridiplantae; phylum Streptophyta; class Polypodiopsida; order Schizaeales; family Lygodiaceae; genus Lygodium; species Lygodium microphyllum. Next base: position 114,196,681 of record NC_141153.1, on the reverse strand, counting down.
CAACCTCCTCATGTTTCTTTTTCCTTCATTCCTCTCATTCCTTCTTAGATGCTTCTTTCAATCTTTTAGTTCTTGCTTCTCTTTAGTCATGTCCTTCTCTTGTATGATTGACACTTTAATGATAAGTTTTCCCCCTTCTTTCCTTCTAACTGATAATGATTGTGGCTTCCAATGTTGCTACTCAATTTCTAGCCTTTGGTATTGTGAATCTTGGAATCTCTTGCTTCTCAACTCGGGTGATTGCTCTAGCATCATGGCTTGAGCCTAAATATGAATTGTCATGGGCTCTGATTGAGTTGCTTTATATTCTCCAATTGAGCTTTGTCATAGGGGGCTTTGTTTGCAATTCTCCTACTAGGTGCTTGCATGGTTTAGAGCTTTTGTTGCATGGTTGCAAGTCTTTTAGCTATCTCCTCCACCTCTAGTTACAAATTCTTGATTTTTTTTTCTTCTTGTTCTGTTTAGGGTTCGTGCTCCAACGAGAATATAGCATGTATCAGTTTAGCTTGAATTTTAATTGAGGGATTTGGGATGTCTTCTAGGCTGATGCCATCGTTAGTAAAAATCTTATGCTTATCCATCCCTAGTATCGCATAGACATCTTTCTTTGGTTGTAGGTCATAAAAAATTATGTGCAATGCTCATAATTTGCTTTCCCCTCAAACGTTTCTATATACTCCTTCAACCTATATTGGTCTACTAATTCCCTAGCATATGCATTTTTGTTTCCACCTCTTTTAGATCGTGGATTGTTTGTACCACAAGTGGTAATATCTCTTAACTTCTTTGCACAACTTGTATTCCACTTGTTATTTTTCAAAAAATGGTGTCTGGGACTTGGTTAGCTTTTTCCATGCAACATTTTCTCCTTGTCCTACCATAACCGAAGTCTAACAACATTTTATGGTGAGATTTTGAGAATCTCCAAAAGTATACATAATCTCAAGAATAAGCTCCTCTAATCATTCACAAGTAAAGCCCTGATGTTAAGAGGTCAATTTCCTCTATTACAACCACATAGATCACTTGCTTACTCATCAAAATGGACAAGAACAGTGTGCTGCCCTGTGACTGGTTTTTTCAGTCCATAACAGCCCATACACCTTCAAAATCCTCCCCTTTGCTTGCCCCAAAGTCACTCAAGTACTTGGGTACAAGACGGGCTTCATTGGACCATGAATAAGGTAAAAGAATGAGAGAAGATGTACATAAGAGCAGGCTGAATCCTTTTTCTCAGGTTTTTCCCCTTTTATGGACTGTCAAACCATTTATTTTCGTCATAGCAAATGGACGGGTAAGAAGAGCTCTCACCTTCCTTGTTTGTATGTCCTTCTTTGGCTCCAGTTAGCCTTGAGTTTGCATGCTCTAGAGCATGCACCATAGCCCACAGCTCCTTCTCCATTTGCCACAGGTATGCAATCTCATTTTTTGAGCCAAAAAATGCGAGCTGCATCCTGCTCAGCTCCCACTTAACATTTTGTCCACTTAGGTCACTTACAAGTCATTTTAGTCCATTATGTCAGGTCCCACATGATCCTATTGGACTTTTGGCACTTTTCTTGATTTCTAACCAAATTTTCCTCTTGAACCAATGTGACTTAGCCTGCAAACTGTCAATTACTTCCAGCTGATCAAGTTGTGGGTTCCCATAGACTTAATTTTTTATCAATATACATGATACAACTGAAAATTGTATGACAAATACAAAAGAACTTATGCAACTAAGTGATATCTAAGTTGGTTGTTGGGTAACAATGACTGAGTTATGTATAAAAATTCCTCATATAAATCCTAGTAAAGTTCTTCTGTGTTCATAAGAATTCCATGTTTTATATTATGAACAATAAACTTTCTGACATTCACCCCCTCCTAACCTGCACATCCTCTAGCATGTGCCATTTCACAAAATTACAGGTTAAGGAGAGTCTTCTTCTAACATATCTTCATCTTCATCCTCTACGTCTTCTTCATCTTGCTTGTCTTCAAGTAGATGGCTCATATCCAAGTCATCGAGCTCATAAGTAGAAGACTCTCTTCGTTTGAAGAGCTTGATACGTTTATCGGCTATTGGTGCCTTGACCATGGTCCCATCCATTTCAGCCAAAGTATAAGTAGCATTATCATGTACTATTTTCACCACATATGGTTCAAACCATCGCTTGACTAACTTCCTATGAGCACTATATTGATTGTCCAGACTAATGTCATAAACAAGTACCCAATCATTCTCTTGAATAGCTGTTTAACGGAGTCGATGATGTTTGTCAAACCTCTTCTTATTCTTCAATCTTGCTGCCTTCAGCCTTTCAATGGCTGTCTTGACATCTTTTGGCCTTCTTTCAAGCTGCCTTATGCGCAAGATCAGCAACTCTTCTCTATTTATGCCTTCATCCCAAGGCAAGATACTCCATGTGACAATAGACTCCTCAATAGGCATAATAGGTGGCTGCCCATATATCAGTTCAACAAGCATATAACCTGTTACTGCACTATGGGTAGTTCTATTAGCCCATAATGCGAATGGTAGTATTCTAGGCCATTCTCTCATCTTTCCTCTACAAGATTTTGCCAATGCTTTGAGAATTGGTTGATGACCTCTTTCACTCTTACCATTGCCTTCAAGATTGTAGGCTAATGTAAGAGATAGCTTGATTCCCAATTGAGCAAAGAAATGGCGAGCCTCATCGGCATCCAATTCTCCTCTATCAGCTGTTACTTTGGCAACATAGCCATACCTGTAAAATACTTCTTCAAGTAAAAATCTACAAACGGCTTGAGTAGACTTTGTTGTCAAGGCTTTTCCTTCCACTTGATTTGTGAGATCTTCTCTAGCAAGTACTAGATATCTCATGTTCCAAATTCCTGTAGGCATGGTTACTAAATCAATAACCCATCTATAGTGAATGGATAAAGAAAAGATAGGCTGAAGCCCATCTCTATGCTTAACCATAGAGTACATTTGACAAACATGACAAGGCTCAACAAAATGCTCAATGTCTTTATACATGTTTTGCCACCAAAATTTCTCTTTAATTTTGGCAAAAGTGCCCCATATGCCTCTATGACCAGCCAATAGGCTTTCATGAAATTCTTGCATGACCTGTCTTTGAGTCTTCTTATCTCTTAAGGCACGAATAGGCGCCCTTCCTTTCTTTTTCGCATGCCTCCAAAGGTAGCCATCTTTGAGAAAAAAGCCATAAGCTTTTCTCTTGATTCTCTTGAACTCTTCATTAGTCCAATCTTCCTTCTTTGTCATAGTGCTCAAAAATGTGTGAACAAACCATAACAAAACATTGAGCTTGCTGCCTTTCAGCTGCCCAACTGACCTTCTATGGTTGTTTCTTCTTTCTTTGCTGCTGTAAAATTTGTTTCAGCAGCTGAACCTGTTGTACTTGCTGTAATTAATGTTGTACCTACATTTTTGACAATTGAACCATCATTAGGTACAACTATACTTGCTGTTTTCATATCTGAACCTGCAATTACAGCATCATTTTTAGCAAATATAGACTCTGTTTCTTCCTCATCCATCATCTCTTCTTCATCCTTATATCTGGCACGCGAAAGCATGTCCGCAATCGGATTATCTCTTTCTGCAATATGTTTCAAATCAGGATTTAAGGATTTAATATAGGCTATCCATCTTAGCATAGCTATGTTGGGAGTGGAGCAGTTGGCAATCATACCCAAGAGTGGAAGACAATCTGTTTCAACTATTACATGTGTGCCCATGAAGTACTCCCGGTCACATTTCAATGCAATTACCACTCCCCAAAGTTCTCTTTTAATTTGAGCATACCTTCTTTAACGTTCATTAAGAACCTTCGCTCCAAAATGAATTGCATATTTGTTGCCTTCAAGGTCGTCTTGACCCGACTGCCCATCCTATTCCAATAGGAATTGTGTCCACTGTGAGTATGATGGGCTGTCCATTAGAGTAATTAGCCCTCTTTAAGGTGGGGGCTGAAATCAGCAATTTCTTCAATTTTCGAATAGCTTGAGTATGCTCTTTTTCCCATATAAACCTTTGGCCTTTTCTTAGCAGTTGATAAAGATTTTCAGCAACATGAGTGAAATGTGGAATCCAAATAAGGTAGAAGACACATGCTCCAAGAAATCTTATCACCTCTGAAACATTTGTGCATATTTCTCGCATTTTGTTGATAGCATCAATCTTGGTTGGAGAAGGCTTTCGGCCATATGGACCACACATATGCCCTACCACAAGAACTTCTTCGACTCCAAAAACAGATTTAGCACCTGAAAGAGTAAGATGGACTTCTTCCAATTTAGACAAGATTTGAGCACAATCATTAATATGATTGGAAACAGACTTGTGACATCCAAGTTCATTGAGTTCTTCATTCTTCTCATGAACTTCACATCCTTTGATCGGTACATCATCAAGGAAAGGAAGAGTTAGTTGGGGAATATAATCTCTCAATACTTTATGCATGGCATTCATCATGTGAGCTACTGAATTTGTAGCTCCTTGAGGTAGAGTACACATTCGGACTAAACCAAGAGGCGTCTTCATTGTGCTAATGTCTCGGCTCTCCAAAGCAAGCTAAAATTGGTCATAGCCTGAATATAAATCTCCCATGGAATAAATTGCTCTACCTGCAAAAGCCTCAGCAAATTCATCAATAATTGGCCCCGAACCAACATTTCTAATAGTGACTTTATTGACAGGTTGTAAATCTTGAATGAATCGCAAAGATCCATTCTTCTTAGGCACGATAAACCATCGGTTGGAATATGGAGCTGAAGATGGCTCCAATATTCACATTTTTATCTTTTCATTTAAAAGCTCTAGTAACTTAGGCAAATGAGCCCTTGGTACCGGAATTGGTTTAAGATTCTGAGGAACATGTGGGACCGTGAAAATCACCATTGGTGCCACAACACTTGGATACACACAGCCAATTTCATGTGGCTGAAATGAAAAGGCTTTTCCATGTTTCTTTAACATCTGCATGAAGATTTGCTTTTCAACTGGCAAGAGAAAAGAGCCTTCTCCAATTTTTAGCTCTTGTAAACTTTCAGCTGTAAATTGGTGACCAATATCTTTAGGATCACGAAGGCTTGGCTGTTTGGATGCCCTTTTTGCCAGTTTTCCTTCACTTTCGGGAGGTAGAGGAGTAGCCACCGGCTTGACTTTCTTGTCAATTGTCTTATATTTTGTTTCTACTCTTACCTCATCCTTGTTTAGCTGTCCAAAAACTTCTTGATCTACAAATTCTTGAATGATGTCATAAATATCCAATGTGCGTACCTGTATGGACTGATTTTCAGCTTGATTTTCAGCATGGACAACTGCAGATATTTCAACCAATGTATCATTATAAATCAGCCCATGAAATAGCCCTGAAATTACTTCATTTTCAGTCAAAACATCAATTTGCTTCAGCTCTCGTTCCACATGACATAAATGCTTTCTTTCAGTCCTATTCATGAAAACTGTTTATAACAGCCCACACTGTTGGCCGTAAAAACCTGCAAGTCAGCTTTTGGCATAGCCCCCTTTACATGTGGAGGCAAATTTTTATGACATGAAGCACCACCGTAGCCTCCACTTATAGCAGTGCTACCCGAAAACCCTTAAATTCTCGAGCATTAGGAGGTACATGATAATCTCTCAATCGATCTCTATTCTGGTGATGATTTACACATATAGTCAAAAATTGGACAGCTTTGTCATTATCCTTACTTCTTATCCGAGCATATAATGAACCATCATCACGGGCCTTTGTCTCCAAACGAGACTCAGAAATAAAAGGTTGGCCAAGAATGATAGGATAGTTGCAAGAATCTTGAACAAAGAAATGAAATTCATCTTTTACATTACCAATAGTAACTTGTACATAAGGGGATGCCGCATAGAGATCGTTAGAGGAGTAATTGGCTACTTTCATGCGCCATCCTGGGTCCACATCTATGGGCCATCCGCCATTCTCGTAGAGACTTCTTGACATGACATTGATTTTCGAGCCATGGTCTATAAGGGCAATGCATGGAGTCTCTTTTTCTCCAATCTTGACAACGGTTTCGGTGGTCACCCTTGCACAATGGGTACGGGAGTAGTGACTACTAGGAATAAAGTGAGCATCATTTGCTTCTTGCATGTTGTGAAGATGAGCTTCTTTCTTATGCATGGGCTGAACTTTGGATTGAGAAGACCCCACCATAATAGCTTCTTCAATTTCTGCTTCGTAGATGTCTTCATCTTTGGCTTCTATGGCTACAATCAATTCTTTGATTGCCTACAATCGAATCCCTTGAGTTTTTAGCTTCTCTTCATCCTGCAAATACACATGAAGTGCTTGCAAAAAAGCATGCACAGATTCTTCAGTTTCTTCACCAACATATTGTCTTTTTCATTTAATTACATCAATTATTACATCATGAAATCCTCGTTTTGCAATTCTGAGAATTTCACCTAATGTAAATTCAATTCTACTTCCAAGAATCCTTTCTTCTAGGATCCGCTTGAGATCCGTTGCAGTCTCTATGTCAGACTGCAACTTGTAGCCGGGATGTTTGCCTTTTCTTTTTCCTTCCGTCTTCTTTGCTTGGGGGGCATCTCCCATATCAAGCTCTGGCGGTGGTGGATTTTCAGTAGCCTTCTGTTGATCCGGTTTACTTCTTGTCACACGTTTAGTTGGCCCCGAAGAGGAGGGACTGGCAACATCTTCTTCTCTTTTCTTCTACCATAGCTTCATGATTATTAATTTCAGCCAACCGAGCAAAAGCTGAAAATAAATCAACTGGCTCGGTCCATCCGGTTCTTCCTCGGATGCATTGACTGGTAGTAGTTAAATCATCTTTGGTTGCCTTGCCTTGCTCCATGCGATCTAAGGCCTGCATCCACACTTTAGATTTTGCATCATTTTTACATGCTTTAACAATTTCATTAGTTGGTTCAATTTCCAGCCCATAGCTTGCTGTATCAACAGCTGCATAGGCTGTTCTTGTTGCCAAATCCTCTAGTCTTTTCTTCATGCCACCGTTACCGAAATTTGGCTCAAGAGGAAGCTCGATTTCGATTGCATGAATTTTATCATCCTTCCAAAAGACTAATTTTTGTGCTTCAGCTTCACGGAATGCACCGCACTCCCTCTTATTATGCTGTAGGCTATCACACCAAATACATCGTCTTTTGAAGCCTTCTCGTACGGGTCTTTGGGCAGTTGTTTGTCCTCTCTCTTCCACTTTCACATCAAGCCTTTCCACCTTGGAATTAATCTCTGTTAAATTAAGATGGAGATCTCGCATGCTCTTAATTAGCTCGTCCGTGACATCCTTCTTTGGAGATGGAACAACAGGATTTCTTGGTTACTTGGCCATAGAGACAGGAGGTCGAGATATAGGAACATGCTCCTTCATGGATTTAGTTGGTGCAGAGGTAGATCCCCATCTTAGACGCATTCGCTCTCTTCGAGCAATCATATTAACTGCTTTAGTGACATCACTCCAAGCAGTCTTCAATCCCGTCTCAGAGTCAGGATCTTCAAGCCGATCAGTTAGCTTCTCTTAAAGAAAAGGATCCGCAGCCTTTAGAAATAATTCAATCTTCTGGCTTTCCATACCCTGCTGATCTTCAGGATCTAGTTGAGCAAATTTTCTTTCAAATTTGCGGTGAAGAGCAATGGCGGTTAGTCCCTTATTGGGCCTTTCGACCCATTCAGTGAAGACTTTCTTCATCATGAGGCCAGAATCTTCAAGAAAAAATTCTTCTCGAAGAGCCTTCTTGAATGCGGACCATCCCGCATCTTTTTGAAAAAGACCATGAATTCGGTCCTGGAGGCCATGCACGGCCAAACGGGCAAAGTATCGGCTCCATGCATGATAAGGAACTCCAAAGAAGACCATCTTGTCAGTATAGAGGCGGATAAAAGAGGACACATTTTGCCCATTAAATTGCTTGAGCTCTTGCCCAACTGCTTCCAAAGCTTTAATGGCAGCGGTATCATTCCGCTCTTCTTCTTGTCTCCGCTATTGTTGCAGTTGCAACTGCTGCTGAAATTGCAATTGTTGTTGTTGGCTTTCTTGCATCAGATGAACCAACTGTTGCAAGGCATCTCCTCCCGAACTTGACGATTCTCTCATTGTACTTCCTCTTCCGCGGCTAACCTTCACGTCGGGTTCACCACTGTCGTCATGTTGGGGGTTGAAGGTCTACCACCAGGGTTTAGAGTAGAAGAAGAGTGTAGGATTCAAGGATTGGAGAAGGAGGAAAGATTGGGGTTTGATAAGATTTGGATTTTAGAAATGACTTAGTTGAAGAAGAAGATATCAAGCTTTTTCTGTTTATTTAGCATACATGAATGGAATGAAAGACTTTGTCTTGATCACATCAAATGCATATGGGAATAATAATTCCTTACATTAGGGATAATCTCAGATTTAAACCAAATGCATATTCCAAATGTAAGCTCAAATGGTTTTCATTTCATGAACATGGATGGATAACAACTCCAAGAAAAAAATATTTTGATGGTAGATACAAGTACATTCAAGACATAGATCAAAAGCTCATGAAATGCACTGATAAAGCATAATTTTAACTTCAGCCCTATTTTAAAACAGTAAATTTCAGCCCATAATCAAGCTCCAAAAGTGTACATAATCTCAAGAATAAGCTCCTCTAATCATTCACAAGTAAAGCCCTGATGTTAAGAGGTCAATTTCCTCTATTACAACCACATAGATCACTTGTTTACTCATCAAAATGGACAAGAACAGTGGGCTGCCCTGTTTATGACTGTTTTTTTCAGTCCATAACAGCCCATACACCTTCAAAATCCTCCCCTTTGCTTGCCCCAAAGTCACTCAAGTACTTGGGTACAAGACGGGCTTCATTGGACCATGAATAAGGTAAAAGAATGAGAGAAGACGTACATAAGAGCAGGCTGAATCCTTTTTCTCAGGTTTTCCCCCTTTTATGGACTGTCAAACCATTTATTTTCGTCATAGCAAATGGACGGGTAAGAAGAGTTCTCACCTTCCTTGTTTGTATCTCCTTCTTTAGCTCCAGTTAGCCTTGAGTTTGCATGCTCTAGAGCATTCACCATAGCCCACAACTCCTTCTCCATTTGCCACAGGTATGCAGGCCCATTTTTTGCACCAAAAAATGCAAGTTGCATCCTGCTCAGCTCCCACTTAACATTTTGTCCACTTAGGTCACTTACAAGTCATTTTAGTCCATTATGTCAGGTCCCACATGAACCTAGTGGACTTTTGGCACTTTTGTTGATTTCTAACCAAATTTTCCTCTTGAATCAATGTGACTTAGCTTGCAAACTGTCAATTACTTCTAGCTGATCAAGTTGTAGGTTCGCATAGACTTAATTTTTTATCAATATACATGATACAACTGAAAATTGTATGACAAATACAAAAGAACTTATGCAACTAAGTGATATCTAAGTTGGTTATTGGGTAACAATGACTGAGTTATGTATGAAAATTCCTCATATAAATCCTAGTAAAGTTCTTCTGTGTTCATAAGAATTCCATGTTTTATATTATGAACAATAAACTTTCTGACAGCGTGAGCTATGTGAGAGAGAGAGAGAGAGAGAGAGAGAGAGAGAGAGAGAGAGAGAGAGAGAGAGAGAGAGAGAGAGAGAGAGAGAGAGAGAGAGAGAGAGAGAGAGAGAGAGAGAGAGAGAGAGAGAGAGAGAGAGTGAGTGTGTGTGTAAGATGTGGGAACTCTAATAGTCACACTGTATGACCAGCCTTTCCTTATTCGTCAATCACTAAAAGAATAAATATTGAAGTGATAGTGATGGGCACCTGTTAGTTGCAATATATATGTGTGTGCGGACACTATAAGTGTAGTGAATACACTAGTGGCATATGTACATGCACTTTTTATTTGTAGCAAAACAAAGGTACATATTTATCACAATCCTAATGGATTTGTAGCATCACAAAGACACATGTTTCCGATAGATTTGCCAAAGCTACTCCAAACTATGTTGGAGCTATAGTGGAAGTATGGGCATATGAGAGATAAATATTTGTTGAGCCAACCATGTTGGAGCTATATCCATCTAATAAAGGTCTAGATCTAACTAAGCAACCAACAAAGCCAATACCAAGCATAAGGTAGTCATATTGACTATAGGAGAAAAGACCTAATCAAACTCAACACCATACTCTTGCTTAAAATCCTTAGCAACCAATCTAATCTTATATGCTAGTTTAGGGCATCCAAGGGTACTCGTCAACTTGTACATTCACTTGCACGGTAAAGCATACTTTCCACTAGGCAAAACAACCAAATCCCGTGTAAGATTTTTTTGCAATGAGTTATACTCTAATTACATGGCCATCTTCCAAGAGTGACTATCATGTCTACACATGGTCTCATCATAGGTAAGAGGCTCACTAGAATCTATCACCATAACATAGTCTATGGATGGTGCAAATCGATTAGGATGAATCATGATATTGATCTCTAGTAGATCATCAAAATAGGCTATGATGCCTATATATTCTATCTAACATCATTGGTAATGGGCTGATGGGTAGACTCTCTAGTTGGTTGTATAGTAATAGGAAACTCCTTTCAAAAGATCACCTTGCGTACCTCAACTATTTGCCTAGGCTAGTTATGCATTTTCTCTTCATAGAAAACAACATCACAGCTACAGATGAGCTTCCAAGCTTGCAAATCCCATAGGCAATAGCCCATCTCATTGCATTTCCATAACCAAGAAAGATGCATTTCACTTAGGGTCAAACTTATTACACTTGTCCTTGGGAACATGGTAGCCCCATGGTAGAAAGCCTTGCAACCAAAGACACACAAATGAGCATACTATGGAGATTTTTTAGACCATATCTCCTTTGTAACTTAATGGCCAATAGTAGTGCATGGGGATCTACTAATCAAGTGTGTGATAGTAGTAATTGCCTTAGCTCAGAAATAATGTGGTAAGCCTACTTAGTTGAGCTATGGACTTTCTCCAAATCATCTTACTCATGCGCTTTTCCATACCATTCTGGGGTGGGTTGTATGAGGTAATCAACTAACGCTTAATGCCCTTCTCATCACAAAACTACTCAAAAACTTTAGATATATACTCACCCCCATTGTTAGATCATAAATATTTCAGCTTTTACTTGGATTGGTTCTTAACAAGAGCAAGCAAATGCTAAAATGTAGCCAATACTTTCAATTTCTACTTATGAGATATCCCAAGACCTTATGTGAATAATCATCAATGAAAGTATAAAAATACTTTATGCCACCTAACGGCTACTAACAAGGCATAGATCTACAAATATCAAAATGGATAAGTGACACATGCTCACCCATACATTAATGCTAGACTTCTTATGTGAATTGTGTGTCTACTTGCCATAAAGACAATGATCACAAGGATCAAAACACTTATAGTCAAGGGGCAGAAGATATTGCAAATGGATAAGCATTTGCATTCCCTTTAATGACGTATGCCCAAGGCAATGATGCCATAATAATATAAGTGGTACAGGGGCCACCACACTGCCAAAACATGGTCAATAGACCCAAATACAAGTAAGGGACAAAGAGTGTCAAACTTGGCACCTCATGCAAGGACAAGATCCCCACGGGTATTCTTCCTTGAGGAATCACCAAAAGATACAAAGTAACATGCATCATCTAATTGGCCAACAAAGAGTAGGCTTTTGGTCAAAGCATAAACATGGTGGACATCATGCAATGTAGATATGCTACTTGAAGCAAACTGTAGCCATACATCTCCAATACCAACAATATCTAATGCCAAGTCATTACCCAATGTGAGAGATCCTATCATGTTACGATAGGAGTGGAACTACTCTCAATGAGGAGTAACATAAAATGAAGCTGTTGAATCAAGTAGCCAATATTAAGCATAAGTAGACGAGGCATTAATCAACTGTGAAACATCAAGAGAGGAAGTTGTAAGGATATAATCATTGTTCGAATAAGCCTACATGACATTAATCTCTTTAATCTTGATGCTCGACTTACTAGGGACAATGCTATGATCATCATTATTTTCCTGCACTTTGTCCTTACCCTGTCCCTTGCACTCGACATCACACATTTTATGGCATGGTGGCCGAATATGACCTTCCTTTTTGTAATAATGATAAGTCAATGTGGCTTATGGCCATGGGACTTATTGTGAGACTGTCCATGCGACTGAGAGTGAGACTTTTGAGAGTCTCTCACACGGTAGTCATTACTGCTTTTAATATTATTGCCTTTGATTGTCAAAGCATGAGAGCTATAGGAAGCATCAACATTCTTTCTATTAACTTATTCATTCAATAATGCACCCTCTAGATCCTACAATTTTAGCCCATTAGCACGCATAGCAACATGGAATGTGTCCCATGATTCAAGTAATGTAACTACCAAGAACAATGGTGGAAGATTGTTCTTAAATTCAATTCCATGCAAAGACGAGTGGGTGGAAAACTCATTTAAGTGGGTGAACATGGAAGTCCCCTCCTTCATACAAAGGTCCATGAGTTGCTTTAGCTAAGAGATCTAAGAGACAAGGATCTACTTACTTAAAGAGCGACTAAATGATTATGATTTACATAACTCATCCAATTTAGCCAAATCCTCTATATTAAAGTGTTAGCGCTTTACGTTTGCATGTCTCAATGGCTTAATCTGCAAATTTTTCACCAAAACTTGCTATATCTATACCTTCTAGTAGCTATAATTAGTGCCATCCAATATTTCAATATTAAAGATAACACTATCATTTGATCCACCAACCATCATGCCCAACAAAGAAAAGCACAATACAAGAAGACATGCTACTATAAATGACTGTAAATTAGTTGCAAATTGGATCCAAGACAAAGTCTAAATGGAAGAAAACATCAAAGTGTAGGGCTATTCACTATAACTACTAGTAATAAACTGTCAACTCAAAGCATCTACTCTCATGAATAATATAAAAACTTGCAATTACAACACTATTGTAGCAATACAAGTCCATAACTATTGGCAAATCAGACAACATACCAAACTCCCACTGCTAATAATATCTGCCAACAAGCAAGATATGTAAGAGTCAGTAGCAGTGAAAAGGCATAGACATCATCGTGTTACTAAACCATACATCCAATAGGCATAGACATTGTGCATGTAGTAAGTCTTAAGAGGAATAAAAGAGAACTGCCAAATGCATGACCAATTGAGCAAGGGTAATGAAGCTCACAATACATAGCCAAGCTGTGTGTAGAAAAGTACTAGCATCTAAGACATGAATCAAATCAGCCCACTAGAAGATAACTGCATCCAAGAAGCATCAAGGGAGCATGTACATAGCTCAATGAGTCCCACAATCTCTAGAGACTAAGCTCAACTACATAAAAAACTTGCCTGAATGCAAAAAAACCAAATAGCACAAAGTAACTCCCACTAGAACAAAATTGAAAGCTAACTTAGCAAGGCAAGCTCAATAGATCATATACATGACATCCAAGCATCCAAGATACATAAAGTACATAGCCAAGAGCATGAAACCTGATAAAAAATTTAAAGTTCATTAAGTGAATGATCACTATAGGAAGTGATAAAGCTCAAAGACATGTGACCAAGCTTAATTCCTTAGCTCAAGTATCACCATAGACATATTGGGATTTACACATGAATGATAGACACCAATACATCCAAGTGGTGTACCCATGTAGCTTCAAAGCATAATAGACATAGCTTTGTCCCAGGTAAGTGCTTGTTGCTCACTATGAACAATAATAAAATAGCCTCTAAAATCTATGTTAAATAAGCTCAATGCATCCACAAAACATTCCCAATACATTTGCCAAGCATTTAATGATGACCCCGATACTAATAGGCATGAATAGAACCATAAGCAAGCTTTAAGATTTGAAGAGAAGACCCTTTACAATTAAATAGCTTACTAGTTACTATATTTACAGCAGCAACGAAAAGCCTTGGTAAAATTAAGCCCATACAAGCTCAAATAAGTCTAATGGCACCTTAGTTCATCCTCATAACTTCCCAACACTAAGATCATATCACATAAGCATGGTGTGAGCCATAGGCATTCAAAGATAGGCTGCCATACAATATTACAATAGACTCGTCTATTACAACCAACAATGGTTAATCAATGCCACATCCAAGGAAGCTCAAACACTAGCTATGAGTCCCAACAAAGTAGCCCAATTATCATCCAAGTGTGTCAAGAGCAACCAAAATGAGTAATAGGTTGTCGAAAGGGGTGAACTATGCTATCCAAACTGCGTCAAATGATGGCCCAAACAACATGAATAGATGATGAGGAACTACTCCTTATGCTAAGTACTATGGTGGTGATAACAATGCTCAATTCACCCCAAAGGAACCTTGAGACAAGCCTTGAGAAGCTAGAAAGAAGTGGGAGATCAATGCTCACCTCGAATGGAAGAAGCCATGATAACCATTGAAACTTGAGCTATGGGTATTCACAGGCTGAAGCAAAATTGAAGAAGAAGATCCTTGAACCAATGCTCTAATGCCAGTTGAAGGAAGAAGCTTAAAAGAAAGCATGAGCAAGTGGAAGCAAGAGAGGTGTGAGCAACGGCAAATGGAGCAAAAGAGAGAAACTCAAGACATGGGAACTCCAACAGTCACATTGTGTGATCATCCTTCCCTTATTTATTAGTCACTGAAAGAATCAAGAATGAAGTGATAGCGATGGATGTGTACTACTTGTAGTAATATATGTATGCGAGCACTATAAGTGTTGTGAATACATGAGCAGTATAGGCACATGTACCTTTACCCCCAACAATGGCAAGAGTTTGATTTTGAGGTTCTAGTCCACTGACTTATGTACAAGAATATGCCCAACTACTTTTGCAACCACCAATCGTAGAAGTGCAGATTATATTCCATGGTGGCGTAATGGTCCATACCTTATGATCGAGTATCAATATAGGTTATATTGGTCAGAACATTGATAAAAAAGTCACATGAATCTATTTGACTAGTTATGTGAAGCTCCTCTTTGCTAAGGATTCGATTCATGTGTGGATGCATCATCACATCATCTTCTAATAGACATATTGTGGAAAATCAGAGTTTGCAGCAAGAAGAATGTGCACAAGAGGGAGATGAGAGCTCAAAGTACAAGAACAAAATATTCTTACTAAGTTGCTCAAAGTACAACTTGGGTACACTCTATCTCACTCTTGATAATGACCCATATGCTATTTATATAACCTCTACCGAGCTAGGGTTAGGGTTTCCCTTGCCCCTTAAGGCCATTCACATCCATTTGCCCTCATAGACCCTTGCGTAGGGTGAATTCCCATGCCTATATTGTAACACCCCCCCTCAATGCCAGGGTGACATGGCATCACAAGACATGTTAAAGTTCCCCCCCCCCCCCCCCAAATCAAATGGGATGCCTTTATAAATCAGGCTACAAGGATATTCATAGGTAGAGGATGTTACAAGACTCAAAAGAGTCAATCATCTATGGATTGGGAGGTAGCGTTGGCCTCCAATTCCTTAGATACTGGTGGAACACTAGACACTTACTGGTGATATACCCGGTCTTTTTGCATTTGTTGCACTTCATTTTGTCAGGATATTTCTTCCACAAATTGCTTACAATATGCCCTTTTTTGTGACAAAAGGAGCACTTAGTAGAAGCGGTATGTACTAATACTTGCTCGTGGGAAGTGACTACTGAAGTTCCTTCAGTATGGTTTCTCTTCTCTTCATCCATGCAAGACTGGATGGTACTTGCCAAAGTTGGGTTCGGGATATTAGTTAGGGTAGTCACAAGGGTTGGAAAAACATTCTTCACATACTTTAGCAGGATGGCAATGGGATCTTTATCATGGATGGGTGCTTGAACGGAGGCAAGCTATGCCATAAGCCCCTTCATATGTGAAATAAACTTGCTTAGATATTCTCCCTGTTTGTATTCCAAGCTAAAAAACTCAATCGTGAGAAATATCTTGGAGTTCTTCCCTGTAGCACCGTAGAGCCTTTCAAGCTCATCCCACTTTTCCTTGGCAATGGAGAGTTGGTCAATATGATGAATCAAAGATTCATCTAAATGAAGCATGATGATGGCATGAGCCCGTTCATCATCTTCTACATCAAGGGGATTGGATGGGTCAATTACTTTGGTCCCTTTTATGAAGGGCAAGTAGCCTCTTTCCATCATTTTGTATTTTACCAAGACTTGCCAAGGATGGAAATCTTTTCCATTAAATTTGCAAATTTGAGTCCTTACATCTGCATAGGCCATGGCCATTATAGGAAGGTCTTACCAATTGCCTTAAGCAATGGTAGTGTCTAGTCCTTTACAGGTGGCCAAGTACAACTAAATAGCAGAACTGATAGCCATGTTTTAAAGTTGTAGAGTTGAAAACGGTTGGAAATCATACATATGCAATATCTCAAGATAGGATTTAGGAGGTCTTGTTCTTCGAACAACCCTTGATTTAGGCTTTACTGTTTTTCTAGGTTTCAACGAGGTGAGCTTTGACTGGACTTCAGGCCATTCCCGATAATGTGGGGTATTAGAGGAGTTCTTGGTGGAGCACGGCTTATCAATCAACTCTATGCTCTTGGATAAATCAGAGGAGAGACAATAACACTCGTATCTCTAATGTACCAGTAGACTAATATTGGGATATGGTCTATGTGTTTATAGTTGTACACATAGCCATACAACCAAGCAAGAAGAGAGAAATCTTATAAAGCACTTTATGGATTTAATTTTTTGATTTTTTTAAAAAAAGAGATTGAGTCAATATCTAGCTAGCAACATGATTGTAAAATGCAACATTAGTGCTTACAAGCACTCATCTCAAGGTTTATGCCACTTGAGATGTAAGATGTGGATTGTTTGATGAATTAAAGAGATCCACCAAGGGTAAGAACTTTGAAATAGAGCTTTCAAACCTTCAACTAACTTTGAAGAAGATTAATTAGTGATTAGAATCACTGTTAGTGCTCAAAAATTGAAAATTTTGAAGAATGGAAAAGCTTGAAGCTAATGGCTATGGCTGCCAAGAAACAGGCAGTTAGGGTTTGACTAATTGCAACCACCATAGGAAGAATTTCACCAAACCCTCTTAGAAGGAGATAGCCCACTAGGAGGGCTTTGAAAGCCCTGGGTGGCCAGGAAGATTGCATTTTCGCCTGCTGCAGATCACGCCATGCTCTGGAACTTCATGCTGCCCAAAACTATGCCATTTTCTGGAACTGAGCAATGCTGCCCTCCTCGTCGACTAATTCTTGTGTTTAACATGCCATGATGAAATGCCTTGTGTTGGGGAAGAAGTCCTCAGTTGAAGTCAGGAGCTGAAATGCTCTCCTTTGGCTTCCCCAGGTCCTCCAAGCTCAGGGGGTCAAGCTGGCTATGGAGGTTGAAGGTCCAAGATGAGAGAATGAAGCTTTTCTTATGCAGTTAGTGAAGTTGAGGTTAGAGGAAGCTGAAAGGATCGGAGGAGGCTCTAATACCATGTATAAAATCAAAGTTTGTAGCAAGAAGAATGTGCACAAGAGGGAGATGAGAGCTCAAGTACAAGAACAAAATCTTGCTTACTAAGTTGCTCAAAGTACAACTTGGGTACACTCTATCTCACTCTTGATAGTGACCCATAGGCTGTTTATATAGCCTCTGCAAAGCTAGGGTTAGGGTTTCCCCTACCCCTTAAGGCCATTCACATCCATCTGCTCTCATAGACCCTTGCTTAGGGTGAATTCCCATGCATATATTGTAACACATATACAAATTAAATCAAGCACCTAAAAGGAAGTGGAAGCAACGTAAGTACGATCGTACTCTAACATGTTAATGGCATGTCCTTGCTTAGCATTGGCCATGATCTGGCATTTCAATCTTTACCATTATACTTGTAATCTAAACCAATCTTACAAGAACAAGGAGTCAGTTGATGCAAACAATTGAGGTTGGCAAGTTTATCAAGTGTTGTCTCAATACAACTACATTTGAAAGAAGTGATTAAGCATCCTTTCAAGCCATGCCTTTGTGAGACCTGAGTTGCAATGAGCTCATTTGCAATTGAGATAGCATTAGTGAAGATGAATTCATATTCCTTCCACCATGAGCATGGTAGAGACTTCACATCATTTGTATTATTTTCATCAAGAGAAGGCCTAGGTCTTGTTGTTCAAAGTTATGTGTGAGTAGAGCAAAGGTGTTATCCAATGTTCGAATATGTGTGACAATGTCATCATTCGTATTTGTAGCCATGCTAGTAGGTAATACCAAGAGGGATTGCCTTTTGTAAGAAGATTGTAGGCTTAGGGGGGGGTTTTGGCTTTTGCTGGGGCTAGTTTGATGAAGGGGTGTGATTGCTTGATCTTATTGTTGTAGTCATTGAGTTAAGGGCATTATTTAGTTCAAATAGGGGTCTTACATCTATTGGTTGGGGCTTGGGTTTGAGGATGAGAATGGGGCATATTTCTGGCAGTCTTTGTATTCTCCTCATAGCTAGGATGGCCAGTCTATGTGGATTGTCAGTTGAGTGAGCTACGATTTTTTATAGGTTGTTTGACAATGTTTAGAGTGGCTTGGCATCCCAGGATTTCAGTTGTGGACATATTAGGGTAGACTTGTGTGTAAACTTTGGCAACCAAATTTGCTTGTTTCCAATGTAGTAGCCTTGTGCCTTGAGCAGAGCTTTAGAAATCCATCAAGTTGGGTTTGGGACATGATGTTTGCATAATCGGCATACTTGGTTAAGTATTAATTTTTGAGCTGGTGATGAACATGTGAGTACACATGTTTGCTTTTTCTAGTTAGCATTAGAACCCACTCTTGATGGCTTGGATTTAACTAAGGTACATGACTAATTGGTTTACTATAGTCTACCTGAGCTTTGAGCTATTCATTAAGGAGAGCATTCTTGCTATTTTTAAGGGGTAAATTAGTGAGTGTGGAAAGCATCAATGGTATTGCCTTCTCATTTGGAGTGTTAGGACCCTTGTTGAAAGTTGTGATGATCTTGACTTTGGGTAGGTGGATGCATTACAATTCGAGGTTAACTATATACTTAGTTATTTATTTAAATGTGTGTCCTAATAATACCTCATTACCAACTCCTTTAGTATTAGGTAACACATATAAGATGGCAAGTAAACTTTTAGTCTCAATGGCCAACACGATTTGACATTTTTCCAATAATGCATAAGGAGATCCTCCATATGGATTCACTTTTGTAGTCGTCGAAGTGAGTTGTAGTTTCCCAATGCCCATGTAGTCATTATATAGCATAATGTCACAATCACTGCCTTCGTCAATTAGGACAGTGACTCTGTGAGATTTCCTTGTAGTCAACATGATGCTTCGGTAAGTTGTGGATATGGGGTTTTCATTTTCAGGGTGTCAAGCTCACTAATCCTAATTGCCCATATATGACAATAGGTAATAGTACCATTGTAGGTTTGTATAATGGATGTACATGTGGATAATAGTTTTTCAATTGGCTTCTGTTGACGAAGCCTATGCCATTGTTGTTCAATGTTTCAAGCTTAACATTACTAGTTCTACTAATCGTATGTACTTGAAAAGGGCCTAGACCTCATAATTTAATTTTCTACTTATGATCTCTAATGGAGTAGAGAAACACAAGGTTGCCCTTCTCAAAATCCCATTGCTTGATGTGTTTCTTGAACCAAGCCTTTCATCATGCTTTTTCACAGATAAGAGTGTGTATCGCCAATAATTAAGTTTAGACAATCTTTCTAATTCTATTAAATGGTTGGTACTCTTGTATAGCCACTCTCAAGCTAGGGACAATGAATTCAACTAGCATAATTGTAATTATACCATAAGTTAATTTAAAGGGGGTTTGTTAGTTACGATCTTGTAGCCTATGTGATAAGCTCACAGTGTTGCTATCAACTTGTTGTCCTAGTCACTTGGAGAGGTAGAGATGTTTTGGTTAGGATGTTAATTATGATTTTGTTTGTATCTTCAACTTGACCATTTACTTGTGGATAGTATGGGAAGGATTTTAGGTGTATGATCATGCATGTGGATAGCAAGTATGAAGTCATCTCATTAATGAAATGTGTGCCTTAATCAGTCATAATCTCAATGGGGCAGTTGAATTGTGAGACCACCTACTCCCATAATAATTTTATTTTTGTTATTGCATCATTCTTGCTTGTGGCCCTAGCCTCTCATCCTATTGTTGGGGGTAAAGGTGCTTGTGCCTATCTACCCATGTATTAGTTACACTGATAGTACTTGCATTGTGTATTAGTTACTCGCACACCTATACACTGCACGTGGCGAGCGCCCATCGCTATCACTTCATTCTTTATTCTTTTAGTGATATTGGAATAAAGGGAAGGCCGGTTACACATTGATTGTTGGAGTTCCCACACATCTCTCTCTCTCTCTCTGTCTCTGTCTCTCTCTCTCTCTCTCTCTCTCTCTCTCTCTCTCTCTCTCTCTCTCCTTCCACCATAGCTCTTGCTTTCACTCCATGCTTCCACTTCAAGGCTCACTCCAACTGGTATCACAACCATCTTCCCTAAGAGCTCGAGCTTAAACTGACATTTCTTCAGCATTTATTCGAGATACCTACATCAATTCACAATCAATGGTAACCATGGCTTCTTCCATTCGATGTAAGCTTTGATCTCCCCTTTTCTTCCAACTTGTGTAGGCTTCTTTTAGGCCATAGGTAGACTTGTTTAAGTCCTTTGAAGTGCTTCCCCAAACCCATTCCCATTAGCAAACATGACAGTAGGAGTAGCAACAACAGTGTGAATTGCACCTATTGCTATTACCCACTTCCTAGCTCTCCCAGGTATATTCTCCATATCTTTTGAGCTCCAGGTCACTTTGCCCTTCTTCCCCTAGCTCCCTGGTATCATTGTGCATCTTGGGAATCCTTTGAAGCTCCCAATCTCTATTTTTGCTATTTATGAATAGCATATTTGCTATCAGAGACCTGAAATAGTGTCTACTCAAAGATTATAGCTCTTGTATTGCTCTATTGATGCTCATAAGATACTGGCACATTGGTAGATGAATAGAAAGAATAGTGCAAGGTCAAAGGGCTCTAGTGCACTCGTGGTGATGAGAGAAAGGTCAAATGCTAAGGGACAATCTCGTGAGAGAGGTAAGTTAAGAAGCAAGTGATGTAGTAAAAATAATGTGGAATACTCCTTTTGTAATAAGAAGGGATACATAAAAAGGATTCCTTCAAGTGGAAGAGCAAGCAAAAATGAAAAAAAGAAATTAAGAAATATACCAAAACAAAGTGAAAGCAAGGCAAAGATAGAGAAGATAAATGCATGCCACATTGATGATGGTGATGTTTTGTATGTATTCTCTTTAGGTGATGCATTCTTGGTTGCCATGGGGATAATGACATGTCTTAGAATTGGCATTTAGATTTTAATGCATAATTTGATGTTACTTCATATAGAGAGTGGTTCTTTGTTTATCATGCTGGAAAGAAAAGATGTGACCCTCTTAGAAATTATTATGCATGCAACATTGTTGGCATCAGGGATATACACTTTTCACCACCAAAATAGATATTTTTTCATCTTATAGAATGTATGCTATATTCTAGACTTAATAAAAAATTTAATTACTACATGATAGCTTAATGATTATGGTTTTAGGGTGATATTTGGTGATCATATGTAAAAGATTTGCAAGAGATCTCTTGTTGTGGCCAAAGGGCTTAACTCTTACATTTTGTATTCTTTGTATGTTTTTAGAGTTAAAGACCATGTGTAGATGTCATCAACAACCATCTATCTCTTTATGGCATTGTTGTTTGGGTCACATGTCAATCATTGGAATAAATGCTTTGTGCCATTTGAAACATTTTCCTGTCTAAAATTTTTAAATATTGGTTTTTGTGATCATTTTCTCTTTGGAAAGCAAACTAAAATGTCACATAAAAGAGGCAGTAAAAGTAGAAGATTAAAATATATTGATTTCATTCATAATGATTTATATGTCAACACCATGGTTTCATTGGGAGGAGCTTCACTTGTATTTTGTTACTTTCATGGATGATATCGTTAGGAAGGTTTAGGCTTACCCTCTTCGTAAGGAGAGTGATGCGCTAGATGCACGTCAAAATTTCCTAGCATTTGGAAGGAATTAGTCAAGCAAAATCTTAATTGCTTAAGGATTGATAATGGTGATGATTACATCTCTCATAAATTTATGAACTTTTTGCAAGCTATGATTTTAAGGGAGAGTTGACAACTCTTGAGAATCCTCCTCAAAAATGGTGTGGCATAGTTGAAAACATGAGCAAGACTATTTAGAGAAGAATTTGTAGTATGCTCTTGAACGTTGTCTTTAGAATTGGTTTTAGGCTATAAATATAAGAATGTACTTGATCAATAGGTCTCTTAGCAGGAATTTGGATGGCAACATACTATAGAAGTTATGGTCTGGCAAGAGACCTAGTTATGATAACTTACATCTCTGTGGGAGCTTTCGCTCAACCGCCAAGACCCACGGACCGCTTATTGTTTCAAGCATTCTAAGCGAGCTCTAATGGCTATCTCTCACCTAGCCGACGCACCGTCGATCCTACGAGTGTAGTGAGCTTACCTTAGTGCCGATATGAGTTGCCTCCTCTCTCCCACACAACGGTAGCTCCATGATCCTAGATGCTAGCTCAAGCATCCTCAAGCCTCCTCCACCTCCAAGCTCCATCCTCCATAGCCGTGCGCGCAAGAAGAGAGAAGGGAAGAGAAGAAGAGAAGAGGAGATGGTGAAGAGCTTCACCCTCTTGATCCCTCACTCTCACACCCTCACCCCCTCACACTCTCACACTCCCTCTCTCAAGAGCACACACAAGCAAGAAGGTGAGAAGGAGAGAAGAAGAAGAATACTCTTTTTGCCACACAAACCCTAAAATCCCATGGGCGGCCATCCCTTTTTTACATGACCGGCCATTGTGGCAAGGTCCTTTTTCCATTTCCCTCTTCTAGCCTTGTGCCTCTAGCCTATACCCATCTAATATTTTACAATTGGCACAGGAGGGAGCCTGGCACTCTTTTACAAGAGTTTTCCGAGTTTTTTGAGGCGCCTTTTCATTTAAGGTTGCGCTTTTTGCCCCGGTTCATCTTTAGAGGCCGCCTGCGTGTCTCTGCTCTTTTTCCATCTTCCTTTTGCTTTTTCCTCCATTTTTCCGCCATCTCGACTTGGGGTTAACAATCTCTTTGAGACATTAACATGTACCTAGAGACAAGAGAAGTAAGCTTGAACTTATGTCCAATAAATTTATTTTGTTTAGCCATGGAGATTTAGGTGAAACAGGTTATCACTTATGGGATCTTGAATCAAATAAGGTAATATGCAACCACAATCTCATTTTCAATAAGGATAAAATGCATAAGCATCCAATTAAAATGGTTGAGATCCATTGAGTAATACTTCAAGAGATGGGCAACCAACACATGAGTATAATATATGGCTTATTCCATATGATGTAAGGCTTAGAAAGCCAAGAGATGCTAAGATGGACATGATGATGGGCAACCTCATGTCTCATAGGTTGGACAAGTGGGATAGCTAGTAGCTCCCCTTGACTGAAATTTGCGCAAGTCTATGAGGGTTTCTAGACTACCAGATAGATACACTTCATCTTTAGATTATGTCATGGTTCTCAAATCTTTCTTAGGATAATTGCCATCTAGATCTTTCCTAAAACATCCTAAATCTTAACACTTTTCAGTTCAACATCAAACGTCTTGCTTTCCTCTTATGATAAAGTTTTTTAATTTTCTAATTACTTACCACAATTAATTTAGCATATCAAAACAAATTCTTTGATTAGCTTGTTAATACAAGGTTCATTTATGTAATTTAGGCACAAACAAAAAGCCAATATTAAAAAATCTTTTGAAAACAATATTAATAAAGTATTCATTTGCACCTTCTCCAAGGTGCAATGCTAATCCCGGTATTCCATTGCTTACACCAAGTTCTATATCCAAAGCACTTGGATATCCCTGTCCAAGTCCCATGGACAAAATCCATAATCCACCATTTATCCAAAGTAGAGTCTTCCAACATCTATAGATATTAGACCATGGAGGTTTTCATCTCCATCCTAGGCCCACATTAGGGGAGTTTTGAACTCAAAAGTAGGCATTTTAAGGAACACCATGTCACACTATTCCATAAAAAAGGGGAACACTTAAATTTTTTGCAAATGAGCTTCAAATTTGTTAGAATTTGAGGATTTAGACTCTACTCATCATCTTTTTGGTGATAAATGGGTTGATAGGGTTTGGAAGTGGGACAATGAAGTTATACAAAAGATTTATTTTTTATTAGGGAATATTACCATAACCTATGGTAGTATGCAGGTCAAAGAGGCTCTAGATACTCCATGCTAGGCCTAGGATGAAGATGGAAAACCTCCATGGTTTAACATCTACAGCATTGGAAGCACCTATTCTAGTGAAGAGTGGTATGGATTTTGTCCATGGGACTTAAACAAAGGTATCCAATTGCTT
Organism: Lygodium microphyllum; assembly: GCF_053477565.2. Taxonomy (NCBI): domain Eukaryota; kingdom Viridiplantae; phylum Streptophyta; class Polypodiopsida; order Schizaeales; family Lygodiaceae; genus Lygodium; species Lygodium microphyllum. Next base: position 114,172,167 of record NC_141153.1, on the reverse strand, counting down.
TGGTATGGGACCCAATATAAGTTATGAAACACTGAATTATGGATTAAGAGTGGATTATGGATTCTATCTATGGGACTTAGACACATGTACCTAGGTAGTTTGGATATGATACCTAGTAGAAATCTTGGAGAATATGTAGATGAATATATTATTGCTATGATTTTCTAAATATGGTTTATCTTTCATTTGTGTTTGTGCCTAAATTACATAAACAAGCCTTGTATGATCAAACTAATTACATAAGTAATTTTTATATGCTAAATTAATTGTGCTAGGTAATTAGGCAATTGAATTTTTTTTCATAACTTGCATAAGTAGTTGCCCCTCATTGATACTAAATAAATCATCAATTTCTTTAAGAACCTTATTTCCAGGTTTGAAACATTGTGGGTATGGGGTGTAGCTTCCCTTGCGAGATAAATTCAAGCGATCCTAGGCAACAAAGTCCATAATATTCCAAGGGAGCTTTGAGTGGTGTCACCTGGGTCTTTGATAGGCTAGCAAAATTGCACCATTAAAGTAGCATTTGATAGGTATGTTACACGTGGTATTGGGGCGAAACAATATGAATAAGCTAGCAATAATTTGTGCATGTGTTTATTTTTAATGTTTTTGACTGTAACCTCAAGAGAGATAAAGTTAAAGATATCCTAAAGAAATAGCCTAATTATAATCTTAGATTGCCATGCACCTTTTGCAACAATGGATGTTGAGCTCCAAGAAAAGAAATTTCTCTTGAAGCAAATCAAGCCACCTAAATTTATGGGAAAGAGAATTGATGTTGAGCCTAATGCCAAAGTCAAGATCAAGAACCTTGAAGACTATTTTGACGTGATAGGAACAAGTATAGCTAACAAGGCTAATAGATAAGGCACACTTATGGTGAAAGTAGTGGTTTCATGACAACGTTATCACTGAAACCCCTGTAATCTAGGAAGATATTAAAAGGGTAGTAAGATAGAGATACTAACACCTTCCTATCATTCTATTGAGATGAATGAGTTCTTTACCTTGCACCAACTATCCTTCTTGTGTTTGCACTAAAGGTAAAGCTTGAAGATTCAAGTTTGTGGAAAGTATTGATAAGCTTAAAGAGGAACAAGACAAAAATGGCTCCACATCATCACATCACTCCTACTACTACATCAAACCCACGAGTTGCAAAGGACCCCCAGGTGCTTTATTAGTTCTCTTTTCTATTCTTGATCTTTATTTATTTTTGGTTGGTTACAATGAGCTTAGTATTATTTAGATGAGGCAAAAATATTAGCTTTAAATTCATCAGTACCTAAATTGAAATAATCTTGTATTGAAGTAGTGTGGTGAGTGCTCTCAAAAGTGAAGGTCATTCATGACATTGTCATATTAGAAGAATGGGAGTTGTTCATCGATATTCCTTCCACAATAGCAATCCTTGTAGCCTAATGTTAGTACTAATAGCAATTGTTTGATTATGATGTAAAAGAATATAAATAACCCATGACTAGATTATCTTGAAGGGTTATAATCAACCTATATATGGTACTATGTGGGCTTATAGATTGTAGCAAACTCATTCTCTTAGGAAGACACTACAAGGTTAAGAAAGGATCTTTACATGAACTTATGTATTATGAACAAAAAATGGCTCTAAAAGGTAGAGTAAGCCAGAAACTAAGTCCTAGGGCTATCTTCAAATAAGAAACAAATATAAGAAACTGCCAAGGGCCAAACATGAATATGAAATCATATTCGACAAACTGTTGAGGATGAGCTATGTGTTCATTTCTAATAGAGTTGTACTTCCTAAAAGGGAACGTTGTAAATTGTATTTCTCTTATGGGACAATTCCTTGTGAGACATTCGAAGGAATTTTTTTTGGTATTAATAGATGCAAGATACAGTTTGTTGTGTTGAAAAGAAATGATTGCTTAACTAAATATAGGCTATTTGCCTTGCTTTTGATTGAAATTAGAGAATGTTGGAAGAGAGGGAGAGAGACAGAGTGGAGCAGAAGATGAGCCTCAGCTCATTGTTGTTCTTCTTTCATTATTCTTCCATCATACTAATTGAAAGAGACTTACACACATAGGTATGACTAACCAAGACTAACTGTGGTTAAGTCAATGACTACACTGACTTATTGAATGTCACACACGTGTACAACTGTATCCAGCTAATGTCGGTCACACATATAAAGATAGACTGACGGAAGAGTAGTGGGAGCTTGATATTCTAACACTCCCCCTCAAGCTCAAACCATCTGATAAACTCCAAGTAGTTGTCTGAAGTATATAAACTTTTCTTTACCAAGAGACTTGGTAAATATTGAAAGGTGAGAAGGTTCGAAGCTTGCTTGGAAGTGAGCTATGGTGGAGAGCAAGAGCAAGAAGAGAGAGAGACACAAATGGGAACTCCAATAGTCACGGTAATGGACAGCCAATAGGCTTTACGTCCTACATGCTAAAATGCTCAAGGACTTTATGAATATACTCCCTCTGTGAGATCCCTCTGTGAGAGGTAGAGTAGTCCCTGATGCCTGTCGCGCTTAATGTACATACCAAGAATGTGAGAGGCCTATTCCAAATCCTTCATCTCAAAGATCTTCTTCAGTTGAGATTTAAGAGCATCCAACTCATCATGAGCTTCCCTGCTATTAGCATATCATCCACATAAAGTACGAAAATAAGCAAGGAGCTATCACGGGCCTTCTTCTGTAAAGACACAGATCCATAGCACTCCTGTTGTAGCCCTGTGACTGCATAAAGGCATCAAACTTATGATGCCACTCCCTAGGTGCCTGCTTCAAGCCATAAAGACTTTTCTTCAACTTGCACACTAGGTGCTTCCTACCAGGTTTTGCAAAGCCCTTAGGTTGCTCCATGTATATCTCATCATGCAAATCCCCATTCAAGAATACAGTCTTGACATCCATTTGATACATGTCCAAGTCAAGCTGCGCAATTAAAGACAAAACCAAGTGTAGGATGGTCATCTTGACCACAGGAGAAAAGACGTCATCAAAATCAACTCCATGCTCCTGTTTAAAACCCTTAGCAACAAGTCTTGCCTTATAAGCTGGCTTGGGATTTCTAAGGGTACTTTTTAGCTTGTACACCCATTTGCATGGCAAAGCCTTCTTGCCCTGAGGCAATGCAACCAAATCCCAAGTCATATTCTTATGCAAGGAGTCTATCTTAGACTACATAGCCCTCTCCCAGGACTAACTGTCACCCTTGCGCATAGCCTCATTATAGGTGAGACATAATGCATCGAGGGCTCAAATCTATCAGGTGGACGTCTAGCTCTAGTAGACCGTCTCACGACAGAGGCTCTATGGTTGGTCCAAAACCTTAGCCATGTGTATCAACTGCTACTGCAGGCTATCTAACTAGCTGTGCAAGAGCATGAGGCTCCTCTTGGAATATAATCCTGCATATCTCTACCACCCTCTTAGGCTGCCTATGCATCTTGTCTTCATGGAAGACTACATCATGGCTGTGGATGAATTTCTGTGATTGCGGATCCTAGAGGTGGCAACCCATCTCTCTTCATCCCCATAGCCAAGGAAAATGCATTTGACACTCTTAGGATCAAACTTAGTATGTTTGTCTTTGGGCACATGGCAAAATGCCTCACATCCAACGACACATAGATGCACATAAGATGAAGGTTTCCCAACCCATACCTCCTCTACAAACCTGGAAATCCAAACCACTAGAAGGTGAACTATTTATGACATGCACAGCTGTACTGACTACCTCAACCCAAAAGCTCTGTGTGGTAAGCCTGCATGGCTAAGCATATTGTGTACACACTCCTGGATGGTTCTATTCATCCACTCAGCCAAACCATTCTGGGATGGGGTATAGGGGGTGGTCAGTTGACGCTTAATACCCCTCTCATCACATAATTTCTTAAAAGCACGTGACACATATTCTCCCCCATTGTCAGCCCTAAGGCATTTTAGCCTATGCCTTGTCTGGTTCTCAACCAATGCAAGCCATCTCTGAAACACAGCCACGACTTTGGACTTAAGCTTAATGGGGTAACCCTAGACTTTACGTGAAAAATTGTCAAAGAATGTCACAAAATACTTTGCACCACCCATAGACTGATAGGGCATGGGCCTACAGACATCTGAATGTACCAATGCCAGGGGCTCACTCATATGTGTCCTACCAGACTTCTTATGTGTGCCTAGTCTGTCTGCTATAAAGACAATGCTCACATGAATCAAAACATGCATAGTCAAGGGGCGGTAAGTACTGCAAACCAGAAGCATTTTCATTCCCTTCAAGGGCATATGGCCCAAACGGGCATGCCAAAGAGATACATGTGGAATGGAACCCACTGACAAAACATGGTCAACAGAGGATCCATCAACTACAAGAGGATAGAGGCTTGCAGCTTTGGCACCTCTAGCAAGCACAAGTCTACCACAGGTGATCTTCCAGGCAGAATCCCCAAAAGAAACATGAAACCGAGCATCATCAAGCTGCCCTGCAGATATAAGATTGCGTGTAAGCGCAGATACATGACGTACATCCTTTAAGAGAAAGGTACTACTAGTAGAGAAATGCAGCCGTACATCCCTAATGCCAACAATAACAAGTGACCTATTATCACCCAAGCGAACTGAACCAGAGATAGTGCGATAGGAGTGGAACCACTCATAGCATGGTGTAACATGAAATGAAGCACCAAAATCCAAAAGCTAGCATTGCGTATACATAAAGCAAACATCGATCAATGACGTAGTATCACAAAAACTACCTGCAAGTATGTACTCCTCATTGGAGTCATTAGTCTGCATGACATTTATCTCCTCGATTTTCACACTGGATTTCGCAGGCATAATGCTACAATTAGAGGAAATTTCTTGTACTTTGTCTTTTCCCTTCTCTTTGTGCTTCTCATTGCGCAACTCATGACACTGTGGGCGTATATGACCCTTTTTGCCGCAATGATGACATGTCACATTAGCATTTCTCTCACGAGACTTACTGCGCGACATACCATACGACTTAGACCTAGACTTCTGCGAGTCTCTACCATGGCCATTCCCACGGTCATTCTTGCCATTACCATCTGTGCCTCTAACAGTCAAAGTATGAGACACACGAGAGGCATCCAGGCAAGTTCAAAATAGTAGCAGGAGCACATAAGGCAGTGCAGAATACATCCCATGACTCACTTAGAGTCCCAAGCAAAAACATTGGAGTAACCTCTTTATTAAAGGTAATACCTGCGAAGTTAAGTTCTTGAGATCTCTTTGTGTTTTTGATATTTTCTATAATGCGATGCCATTTTAGGAGAATGAATTTCTTTTGTGTCTCTTATTTTGAAAGAATAAGAAACAAATCGAAACCCCAACTTCACATCCGTTGCACCTCAATGGAGAATGCGAAGACTCCATGGTGGCCCGAGAAGACTACACTATCTGCATTAGGAGTCCAACAGGGTGTGTGAATCATCATAATCAATAGCTTGAGGATGTCCCTCATATTTGTCTTGCACCTTCCAATTGAGCTTAGACTTGTGTTTATTCTAGAGAGCTACTCATGCAAGAAACCGTGAATCTTCTTAGGAAAGGTCTCCAAACCAAGTTCCTTGATTGGATACTAGTATCAAACCCTATTAGTATTGTTAGGAGCATCTAACCATCTAGTGTATGGTAATTTGAAATTGCAATTGATGGTCTCGAATTCTTTATCAATAATTGAAATTGTGCCCACTTGAGTACATTTGTCTCTTATAGGCTGCAGAGTTGTGGGTCATGATGTTCTGACATTCAAAAGGAACCTTCTATTGGAAGACCAATATTAATTGCAAAGGCAAAGAAATTCTATCCAAGGTTAAGATTCTCTATGTGATTACTCTCTAAGCTCCTCTATCATTGCACTCTCACTATCACTACTATAGTTGTCATTGTCATTATCCTTGTAATCACTCTCTGAGCTCCACTATTTTGTTTGACAAGAAGAAGCGATTTCTCTAAAGTTGATCGAGAAATTCTTGGAGACACTAATGATGGATTAGTCACCATCAAAATTGTTGCATTGATTGCATCGGCAACAACAACTCTTTATCCTAGTTTCAACAAATGCCCCACTGGAGATTTAACAAGATGCTCATAGGAAAACAAAGCAAGATAACCATAGAGGAGTTTCTCATAAAGGCATGCTTCATTAAATCATGCAAGCTTTGTTTGAGCATAGGCAATTGCTACTTGTATTGGTCCTGTGTCCACTAGCTCTTGGTAAGTTATCTCAATGCTCTCCATCTATCCAATGCATAGCACTCTATGCTAAGATTGTAGATCTTGCCATGCAAGCTAACATGAGAAATTCATTGAAGACTAGCAAAATCATCCAGATTGCTATGCATGCACCATCTCTTGTAGAGACGTTATCAAGGCTATTTGTGTTCCTGCATTTGTCTTAGTTTGGCTACCCCCACATGTCATAAGACATTGTTGTTTGGTCTAGAATTTAGAGAGTTACATTATCCTGCATACAAAAGAGGTAGTATTGTAACCAAAGCTCATGTACCAATTAAATAACATATAAAATTAATTTTTGTTTCCAATGCCAATAAAAGCTTATGACCCCATTCTTAGCCTTATAGCTTTCAACTTAAGGCCTATATATTATTAGTGAACATGTGAACTCATGATTGAAACATAAAAAGCATCATTGCCCTTATTAGCTTGTGCATTAAGTTTGGGAGCATCCTGATAACCATTTTTTATGGCAATATATTTTGACTCCTTTAGTAGTGTTGTAACAATGCAATTGCAATAGGAATGGTTGCAATGATTGTATCCATATCTAGAAATTTTCAAAATGGTTGCTAGGATGAAAACATGAATTGTTGCGAGGATAAAAATAGGAGTAGAGAGTTCTTTTCAGATTTGTTAAAGGCATGGCCATAGTTCTACACTTGCTACCTTTATCTTTCCCTCTGTCTATTAATAATTGCAATCCCAACATCAACCATTTTGACTTAAACTACTATATCTGCAAACTGCCAGAGCCTAAGAGATGAGAAACATTGCAAAAACAAGGAGATCATTCACTTAATCATATCTGTTGCTAAGCAAGACCTATTGGACTACTCATTGTAAAAATTACACGACGCAGCGAACAGAATCTGAGAAAGAGATAGAGAGTACACAACAGATAAGAGGAGAATCAATAAATTCTTTAGCTCCAAACAACTGATACAAAGATGGCTCTGTCCACCCGTGCGCTTCCACTGTGTGAAGCTTAGATGGCGATCTAGACAGAAGATAGGTGAAGAGCTTAAGGCTAGCTGGAACAACAACTTTGACTGGGTGAAAGATGAATGATGGATGGCTATGAAGGGGTTTAACTTTTATAGCCCGTGAAGGCCGTTAGGTCGGCCTGACCGACCTACCATATGAGCCTCCACTAGTCGGCTAGGGAATATTCCCTTTACCATCGGGCCGGGGGTGCTGCCCCCAGACCCCCGCTAGGGGGGCCAGTTCCGTGGCCCCCGGACCCCAAAATAGGGGCCCTTTTTAACTCCCTTACCCTGCAACTCAATACAATGCGCCTCGAGTTGCTACCAGCTTAACCACTCCGTCTAACCCAAAGATTAGATGTACAATGGTCACCTTTTTGCCATCCGGTCACATAGACCTCATCTGATATACAAGTCAGGACTCAAACCAATGTCTGGGCTCACATTTGGCTTCTCCTCATAATGGGGGCCTTACAACTTTGAGCACCATGGATCATTGGTGGCATCTAATGAGGGTGGGGCATTGATCATATCTCACACCCCCCCTCAATGTCCACCCATAGGTGAACTATCTCCTCGGCCCAACGCCGAGTCTCTGAAGATGAACTTGAAGCAGATCCTTCGTAAGTGCTTTGGTGAAGATATCTACTCCATTCTCCTCTGTTGGACAGTAGACCACAATTCCACTATCCCATCCTCCATCAAATCACGCACATAGTGATATTGGATCTCTATATGGTTGGTGCATGCATGAAACACTGGATTTTTGGCAATGGCGATGCAACTCCGATTGTCACATCTCAGCACAGTTGGTTCTTCATCCTGCACTCCCATATGCCATAGGATCCTTCTCAACCATACTGCTTCACATGCAGCAAAACAAGCTACCTTGTACTCTGCTTCGGTAGAAGACAATGCCACTATTGGCTGCTTCTTACTAATCCAATAGAAAATTCCTGAACTCAAAGAGAAACATTTACAAGAAACTGACTTCCTGGAATCACTGTCTCCTGCCTAATCTGAGTCACAGTTCGTCACAAGGGAAGTTCCGAAACTGTATGTGATACCATAGTCAAGAGTTTCCTTCAAGTATCTGAGCACCCGCATCCCAGCCTTCCAATGACTCTCATGAGGCTTGTTTGAGAACCTACTCAAAACACCAACAACAAAACTGATATCTGGTATGGTGTTACACAAGTAGATCAGATTGACGACCAATCTCCTATACCTCCCAATGTCTACTAGTGCTGATGTATCCTCGATGGATAACTTTGCATTCACCTCCATAGGTGTAGCTATCTCCTTGCACTCGGTCATGCCAAATGCCTTCAAGATCTCCCATGCATACTTCTTCTGAGAGATGAAGATCTTTCCTGGCTCTTGCCAGACTTCAATCCTCAAACAATAGTGCAGCAAGCCCAAGTCTGTCATTTCAAACTCAGAACTCAAAGCCTTTCGAGTTTGGTTGATCATATCTTCATAGTCACCTGTAATAAAAAGGTCGTCCACATATAGGACAATCACTATAGACTTTTTACCATCCCTGTAAACATACAAGTTAGCATCTGAGGCACATCTTTTGAAGTTTAGGTTTAAAAAGAACTTATCTATCCGCTAGTACCATGCTCTGGGGGCTTGTTTCAGCCCATACAATGCCTTCTTTAGCTTACACACATTGTTCTCAGAATGGGGGGCCTCAAACCATGGTGGCTGAGCCACGTACACCTCCTCCTTGAGGTCACCATTTAAGAACACTGACTTAACATCCATTTGGTACACTGGCCACTTCTTGTGGGCAGCCACTGCAAGTACCATGCGAATAGTGGTCATTTTGGCAGTTGGGGCAAATGACTCTTAAAAATCAAACCCTTCAACTTGTGAAAATCCTTGGGCAACCAGTCTAGCTTTGTACTTTTCTAAGGTACCATCAGCCTTGTACTTTACCTTCCAGATCCACTTGGTGCCAATAACCTTCCGCTTTGCTGGTCGATCCAGTAGCTCCCAAGTGTCATTCTTCGTTATGCTGTCATACTTCGCTTGCATAGCAACCTTCCATGATGGATCTGCAACGTGCTTCTTCTAAGTTAGTTGGCTCCTTTACTTCTCTCATAATCTCAACCATCAAGGCCATATTGACTATGTGAGCAGAAGCCCTCCTTTGCTCCTCTATTCTCTGAGACCTCCTTGGTCCGTCTGCCTTCTCCTCAACAAATGTAGGCATAGGATTATTGTGGTCATAGAGTTGCTTCACCCAGCACGGAAATGGCTTTTCCGGTGGGTGATGTCAGGTTGGTGAACTTTTTCCTCATCATCTGAAGATGATGCTTCTTCCTTCTTAAGGATAAGGACAGCTCTCGGGACAGGTTCATAGTGGATGATAAAGTGGAAGAACTTGCCTTCTCCTCCTCCACTGTATGTGGCTCCTCCTTGAACACCACATCACGGCTCGCGATGATCTTCTTTGCCTCTTGGTCATATAATTTGTAAGCCTTCTGCTCATCACTATAACCCAAGAAGATACATTTTTTGCTTTTTGGTTTTAGCTTGTTTCTCTTCTCATCTGGAACATGTGCATAACATTCACATCCAAAAATTCTAAAATGTGAGACAGATGGTTTCTTACCAGTGTAAGCCTCATGAGGTGTTTTTCCCTTGAGAGCCTTTGTGTAGCTCTGATTTAGAATGTAGACTGCAGTATTAACAGCTTCAACCCAAAAATGGTTAGGCAATCCGTTGCCCTTTAGCATGCAGCTTGCCATCTTCACAATGGTGTGATTCCTACGTTCCACAACACCGTTCTGTTGAGGTGTGTGAGGCATCATCAATTGACGCTTGATCCCTTTGCTCTTGCAAAAGTCTTCAAACTCCTTTGAGTTGAACTCACCACCACCATCTATTCTAAATTTCTTCACACTTCCTTGATTCATGCTCAACAAGTTTTAGCCATTCTTTAAACTTAACAAAAGCTTTTGAGCCTTATCACGAAGGAAGTACACCCACATCTTTCTACTGTAGTCGTCGACAATCAACATAAAATAAGAAGATCCCCCCAAGGCCTGTGTAGGCATCTTACCACACAAGTCAACATGCACCAACTCTAGAGGAGCCTGTGCTCTATTCTTGCTTTCTTGTGGAAATGCCTTTCTCTGTTGCTTGCCCATTATACAAGCTTCACATGGTTCCTTCAATTCAGTTATTGTAGGTAAGTGAGCAACCATACCTTGCTTTTGCATCTCCTTCAACACTGCAAATCCAATGTGTCTAAACCTTTCATGCCAAAGCTTACTTGTGCCCACTCCAGCGGTGGCTGTAAGAGCACTTAGCTCATACAGGTTGTTCCTTCTTTCTCCTTTGCCAACAATTGTGCCAGCACTATCAGGAATTTCTGCACCTGTCTTCTTGAACCTCACTTGATAACCAAGATCAGTTATGGCAGCAACTGATAACAGATTTCTCCTGATTTCGGGAACATACAACACATTTGAAAGCTTTTTGACTTCACCATTTACAGCAACAAAAGAAATAGTACCTGTGCCCACAGCAGGGCATTTAGCATAATTTCCAACTATCACAGTGATGGATTCTTGTACAGGATGCATAGAACTGTATAGACCTTTCTTGTTGGTCATGTGACGGGAGGCCCCACTATCCAACACCCATGAGTTAGTGGTAGATTCTTCTTGCACCGAGGAGCACACTTCCTCAATGGTCGCCATGAATAATTCCAACTCTGCTTCAGCCGTATTGGCTGTCTCTTTCCCTTTACTTTTAAGGGTACCATTTTTTTCATTTGCCTTCTTGACACGACAATCTACAATTGCATGTCCTTTCTTCTTGCAGTAGAAGCACTCTCCTTGAAACTTCTTCTTGCCACCCTTCTTCTTTTTGTCACCATCATTTTTGGTGGAGGAACCACCTTTGCCTTTTGCATTGGCAGAGAATGCAGTATCTCCATTGTTGCTTCCTTCTCGGGCTTTCAGCCTCAACTCCTCCTCCATCAATAATCCACAAAACTCCTCAAAAGTCAAAGCTTGAGGTCTCACCTGAGTATTAAGGGCAGTTACTAGTCCATCAAACTTTTGTGGACAAATCCAAAGACACCTTCGAGCTAGCTCTTTGCTAGTCTTTTGTATCCCAGCGCCAGTCATCTGGTCACGCAGATTCTTAATCCGAGTGATGAATGCTTTAACCATCTCTCCTTCAGCAAACTTCTCCGCTGCTAGTTGATTCTCCAAGTTTTGAATTCTTGTTTGGTTTCGTGTTTCATACTGACTCCTTAGTACATTCCAAGCCTCTGACGCTTTTGGTTGTATGCTGAATCAAAGTCATAACACTGTCAGAACAGCTTGTAACTAAGGCACACAATGCATCTGCATTCCTTCGTTTCCAAGCTTGTAGAAGATCTGCATTAGGAGGAATCATCACACTAGAATTTGATGGGTTGGGGGTAGGCTGTGGTTCTGCGTCAGTCCCCAGCACAATCTCCAGAAGCTCATAAGAATCAAGGATAGTTGTAATTTTGAACTTCCACAGGGTGTAGTTGGTACCATCTAACTTGCCTTCTCTGAAGGTTGGTGGACGAATCCTCAGTGTTTGAATAGTCGGTACAATAGCACCACCTCCTGCACCACTTCCTGATGCGCCAGAATCGCTTCTGGAAGTTGACATAGTTTCTCTTTGCTATTGAAGCCTTTGCCTCTTGCATACTCTCCGATCTCTAGAGCCCCCTGGGCTCTGATACATGTAAAAATTACATGGTGCAGCGAACAGAATCTGAGAAAGAGATAGAGAGTACACAACAGATAAGAGGAGAATCAGTAAATTCTTTAGCTCCAAACAATTGATACGAAGATGGCTTTGTCCACTTGTGCGCTTCCACTGTGTGAAGCTTAGATGGCAATCTAGACAGAAGAAGAGCTCAAGGCTAGCTGGAACAACAACTTTGACTGGGTGAAAGATGAATGATGAATGGGTGTAAAGGGGTTTAACTTTTATAGCCTGCGAAGGCTGTTAGGTCGGCTTGACCGACCTACCATATGAGCCTCCACTAGTTAGCCAAGGAATATTCCCTTTACCATCGGGCCGGGGGCGCTGCCCCCCGGACCCCCGCCAGGGGGACCACTGGCCCCCCTGGGACCCCCCAGCCGGGGGGCCGCGGAAGCAGCCCCCGGACCCCAAAATAGGGGCCCCTTTTAACTCCCTTACCCCGCAACTCGATGCAATGCACCTCCAGTTGCTACCAGCTTAACCACTCCATCCAACCCAAAGAATAGACCCACAATGGTCACCTTTTTGCCATCTGGTCACATAGACCTCATCTGATATACAAGTCAGGACTCAAACTAATGTCCGAGCTTACATTTGGCTTCTCCTCATAATGGAGGCCTTACAACTTTGAGCACCATGGATCATTGGTGGCACCTAATGAGGGTGGGGCATTGATCATATCTAACACTCATGAGAAGCTTAAGTAACCTTTCTTAGAGCTTTCAAAAGCTCTCCACACATGTTGGATCCCACAATTTGTAGCAGTACAGAAGTTTGTGGATTCAACACACACATAGTCAATATAGATATGAATAGTATGGTTGGAGTGACCAAGAGTTGAATAATAACTAAAATGATCATCATTTAGCTTCCTAAGCTTTCTTTAACCATGCTAAAAGGAAATAGATCAAGGCAAATAACAATGAACTCCTCAGTTCATGTTGAAATGATTGCAGCTTTGCTTAATAGGGAAATAGGAAAGAGAGAAGCATAATGCTCATTTGAGCAAGTAAAATACCGTAATGATAATCATTGTGTAAATATGCCATTGGAGTTGTTCTTTACCAAATTTAAAAAAAAGCACAAAATGTGCTAATAATCCAAGCCATGCTAATACTCCAAGCCACATTTCCATCAAAGTTCTTAGCTAATTGGTGATGTACCTAGTGCAAATGATGCTTTGGGAAATGATAAATGATGCTTGAACCTTAGATGTAACCATAGGAAGCAAAACTTCTAAGTTGTTGTCAAACTTGCTTTTTGTATAATGTATTCCCTCCAATTCTTAGATATGCCTGCTACTACTTTGAACTTTCAAGGCTCGATGAAGAGGCTTTCAATGACCATTATAAGGAAGTAGAAGCCCCCTTTGATCAACCAATAAGAAGAGATATGAAATTGTTTTCCTTTTTATTAAATAATTAGCCGTTAAAGGTGTATAATATTCAAATTTGATCCCCAAGGCAAGAAGAATAAGTTCCAAGCTTCATCTCTAAGATTATGAATAGGCATGTATAATTGCATGGATTACAATCAACAAGGTAGGTACAAATGGTGCTCCCTTTGCTCCAATTGTGATGGAATAGATCTTCCCTACAAATAGGCACGATTTTTGTTGAATGGTTGATGCTATATGTGGCTTCAAACCTCATCAATGTGGTGCTTGATGGACTCCACATGAAGCATAGAGTCAAGAACTAATGGCTTCCAAGGTAGAAGTAGTGATGGTGAAAAGGTAGGATTAGAAATCTTCCATGAAAGTTGTAATGGATCTTTAAGAGGAAAGAGTGAAACCCTATTGCTTGAAAAGTAGTGAAGTATTTAGTTTCCACCAAAGTTTGAGAGCACCATTTTGTACAAGCACCTCCAAATTTTATTTGATAGGTTGATCCCAACATGTTAAAATGGTATAGAGACTACTATTTTTGTTAGATTCCTCTTTAGATGTCTTCAATGGTAGTCACAATTAATTGTAGAAGTGTGTCCATAGTCACACTAGACATAGCAACCACAATTGTAACTCCAGTTACCTATCCTAACTATAGACACCATATCTAAAGCTTGAAAACAATCTATTAGTTGGATCTAAACTAAAGCTTTGATATCAATGTAAAGAAACCTTGCTCTAATTGAAACAAACTAACATTTAATGCCTAGAAAATAAGAAATGAATTAGGAAAAGCTAAACTACCATCAATCTTAGCACCATGAATCCATGGCTATTGCCAAGTACAAGGAAGAAGACGACTAATTTTAGTGCTACACTAAACTAGGCTTGAAAATTTGTATTTGTCAAATGGAAACAAACTAACATTTAATGCCTAGAAAATAAGAAATGGAACATGAAATAATAAACTATCATTAATCTTAGCACCGTGAATCCATGGCTACTGCCAAGTTTAAGGAAGTATACAACTAATATTAGTGCTCCAGTAAACTAAGATGGAGACTTTATAATTGTAAAATGATTAAAAAAAGTCCCTACAATAGCAAACTCTCCCCTATTTATAGTCTTCCCCAATTTAGTTGGTATAGTATTTACAAGGCTTAGTGTAGGCTTATTTTACAAGGCTTTTCCTACATTACAAGTTATACCTTTGACTTCTAGGGATGGTTCCCTAACCTCTTGGTTTCTCCTCTCGAGGTCTATCATATAGCTCTCTCTTTTTCAACTTCTCTAATCTCCTCTCCTTCTCATTTTCAAAAATGATGATGATATGTTGATGGCTCACCTCATATATTGTATGACTATGCAAAATCGATCACAATGCTACTCCCTTCTTCTCACATTGCTTATCCCTGATGATGCCATGGTATAAGCATTATTCAATTTGTGTGAAGAATTGTGCTTATGAGAAAGAGTTGTCTTCTTGCTTGACATGGCAAGTTGAGAGAGTGAGACAAGTTGGTAGGAAACCTCGTGGGGTGAGAGACCATGAGCAAACTTGACTTGAGGGAGCGCATGATTGATATGCATCATTTCGTCTAGATCCAACATGTAGGCAAAGTGGTCCTATAAATAGTACCAACTTGACCAATGAAATCTCATAGTAAGGGAGTATACAAATCAATTTATGAACTTGACTATATATGTTGAGAGCATTAGTGATGATGCAAAATTGTACAAGTACATCTATGGGTTAGAGCCAAGCTTATTTGCTGATGCAATGGCTCAAAAACCATCTTCTCTATTTGATGCAATTGAATTGGTTGAATGATATGCCCGCAAGTATGTAACTCAACCAAGCCCTTTAGGAGGTGCTTATGGGAGGGAAAAAATACACACATACCCACCATTTAATGCTTCAAAATTGCAATCTAACTCTAGGTCAATAAGCAATATAGAATCAACTAAAAATGCACCAACTCCCACTTCAATAATCCAAGGCAGCCAAGTGGACCTCTTTCAAGAGCGCAAAGGAAAAAGCTAATGCCTCCAATGTGGGGAAAATTACATGATATATCATGCATCTAAGTGTGCTTACAAATGGGCTAAACTCAATAGTATACTTATCCTGGAGGATGTGATGAGGATGACCCCAAGGATCACTTCTACAATATAGTGGGTGCATTGGATCATGGTTATCCTTTTGACTAGGGTGGCAGTGAGGAGACTTGCACTTGTATGGATGACTGCTACCATCTTGATGCCATCCATGCACATTATCCATTTGATCTTGGAGGATAGCATGGTTTGAAAAAGCTATACTTAGCTCAACATCTCCCCGATGCAATTCCCCAACCTCACGGAGCCTCAATGGCTCGAAGACTAATCGAACATGCCATGTCTTGATCCCCAACTGCATGCACACATCACTTTGTTTTAGAATAATTTTTTACTTTGCATTAATCACCGCCATGTGTTGCATACATAGTTTTTCATCATAAGCTTAGTTTTGATAGTAGGTGGCACACCTCATTTGGAGCAGCCCATCAAAAGTTATGATAGTTTTACTCTTGCAGGCTTGTAATGGACAGCACATTGACCATAGTCTTCAAGACCTAACTTATGATGAATTGGTAGCCTAATTTTCCCATGTCCCCATGCCCATTTCATATATATCATCTATATATCCATCTATCCACCCCAATTCCTCTTTGATATGAGCTCCCTATCCATAAACTCCCCTCGTTATAATGCTAATGAGATTAGTACTCTATAGCCCTACTCCCTCGCCATTGTAGCAAGTCCCTCTCCATTGCATTTGTTTTTTAGGGCAAAAATCTTGGGGTCAGGATGGAGTGTAAAGAGTGAGATTTCATGAGAACCATAGGTAATTACTTAGTCACATTGATTGAGGTATTAAATGTGTTGCCAATCTTTGAGCATTCAAGATGTTGACTACAACATGGGAAGATTAGTTTGTGAGTTCACTATACCTAAAAGCTAGTCTTGCGTTCATTGCTTTCTTGTTGGAGTAGAGAGAAAGGATGTTGGTTGGTTTAGATGACTAGATGAGAGAGTTGATTCAAGGAGACTGGAGCTCTTGAAATAATAAGAGTTCTATCCAATGTCCAAACATTTGTGTGTTTAGCCTAGCATTCATCTATTTTGTCCTCATGATCAAAGTTGTCTTTTCCCAATATGCTAGCTAGTAGGCTATTATGATAATTAATCAACACATGTTGCAACTTGGTTTGTTTCCAACATGGGTCTTCCAACAACCATTTGAATATCAGTAGGTTTGCTTTAAGTTTATCCTTTAAGCACCATGGAGCCCCAAGAGGAACACCAAGGAAAAGGGAATTCTCTTGCAAGAAAATCTATCTTGTAACATCAACAAGCTTTTTTATTAGGTTTCATATGATCACAATGAAGAAAAGAACACCAGGCACAACAAATCTTCATGTAGCATCATTAGATCTCCCACGGATTTGATAGAATCAACCATATTCTTCAATATCTTCACAAAATCCATCAATATAACAAAGAAAGCAAAGGAATACACCATCTTTGAATGGAAATACATCACATAGTATTCATCTTCAATGTCTTCATAGTCTTCTCTCTCAATCTCTCATATACAATCACTCTGTTTTAATAGAATTGGCTATATCTGACTCTCTCTCTCTCTCTCCATCAATAATACATCATATCCTCACTACAATCTCTCATAATCACTCTCAATAGTCCTTCTTAGGTCATGGATACCCCTCCCAAGAGGTATGTCTGATATGAAGAGTCACCAGAGCCACTACAGTGTCTTTTCATAGCTCACTACTGTCACTTCACTCCAGTCTTCACTTGAGTCTTCAGCAGCTACTTCTTTCACTTCTTTTAGCTCTTTTGCACTTGTATTCACCTCTTTACAAGGCTAGAAAACTTTCCGAAGCTACACTCTCATCCAATAGAACACATACAGAAGCATACAGAACATTCACAGTACAGTACCAATACAGTACCAGAACAGCTACACTACAGAGACAATACAGAGACAGAAGCTCTACAGAAGATCTACAGAAGGTTACAGAAGGTCATCAAAACCTCATAACTCATACCAAAACCATTCCAAACTCTCAAAAACTATTCAATAAGATTTCACAAGATCTCAATCTTCATCAATCAATACTCCATCCCTCCTTACAGAGAGAAAATAGAACAAAACAGAACAGAAGGACCTAAGATAGATCTTCTCTGATAGGCATTTGTTGGTAATACAGGAGGGTAGGAACAGAAGGACCTAAGATAGATCTTCTCTGATAGGCATAAAAAAAGGTAGAATCAAACGGATTATGTTTTGAAAGATAAGCTAAGAGATCCACCCTCAGTTGATTAGTGCTCTGGGCATAGGTAGGGGCTGTGTTCTGTCTTTGATTCAGGACCACAGAATCAATCATGGTATGCCAGGAATTATCAGGGCAATTAGCCACTTTGGAGGAGTAACTCTGAAACATGTCATCTATGTGCAACTCCAAATGGTTGACATACAAAACAGCTTGTAAAACCACGTCTCCCATATACCAAGCCATATCCACTTCATTTGGAATCAACAAGTCTCCTCGTAGATACATATATGACATCAACATGGTATCGGTCGTGACAGAATCTTCAAACACCATACGGACCACCTCTGTCAGCAACTCAGGAGACCAAGCCCCACTTCAACCATCCTCTAGAATACGAAGATCCATCGTGGAAAGCTTCATGTAGAAGGCCAACTTTTGTAATTGGTAGTGGACAAAGAAAGAATGGTCTGGAGGAACATATTCCTGAAACTGCTCAAATGTAGACCATAACAAGTCCATTTTGGATTGCAATCTTTCCACTTTATCTTGGAATAGAGGACACAAGGTAGCTTGTCTCTGAAGAGCAGCCAAGTCCTGTTGGGAGAGAGAAGGGATCAAGGGAACATTAGGGCTTGGAGAAACAGATCGTGACTTTGCCAGTTGATCTTGCAACTGCTTGATTTGGGAAGCTTGTGATTCCACTGTGTCATTAGCAGTCTGTAAGGCTGAAAGTTTGACATCTAAAAGAGTTTGGAACTCTTGCGCTTCTCTGGACATCCTCTCCTTCTCCTCTGAAAGACTAGTAACCTCTGATTGAGCCTCTATTATTGAATCTTCAAAGAAGATATCTCATCTCTTTGGGTTGCAACCAGTTGGGTTTGTTGCTCCATTTGCTTAAACAAATCTGCTAGGGTATCCTTAGCAGAGGCTAACTCGGATGTTGCCTTATGCAACTGGTCCTTAGATTGCATCAGTTCTTCATAAAAGGAAGCATACAACTGTTGAACACAGGCTGTCACTGACAATTCAATGGAACTCTGAATGTCTTTACAGAGGAAAGGAATGGCATCTCCCGAGACTAGACTGTTCAGTGAGGGGACTGATATATCCAACGAACCTTCTCGATATGCTCTGAACAGGTTATTGCATGTGAGATAACCAGGGAGATCACTGCCAGAGGTAGCAGGAATGGGCACTGAAGGAAGAACTGAAGGAGCTTTATCCGCTACCCGCTTCAAGCGTTTGCGCTGTATGACCAGGGGAGGCAGAGAATCATCATCCTCTATATCAATTGGTTCTGACTCATCTAAAGGTGGAGGAGGAGGTACTAGATCAGATGGAGGAGGTGGAGGCACACTCTTCTGTAAACCTGAGTAGGTCAAGAAGGCATACAAGTACGAGCCATAGGTGACATTGGTAACATTGCCCCTGGTGACTTTGATGAAATGTTGATCCATCTTAGTGAGTAGGTAAGTGCTCCAATCAATAGCTACTCCTTTTAACACCATCCTTGAAGCTGTGAAAAGCTCTTTGGACAAGTAATGGGATGGCGTTTTTGCAGGCATAAACCTGTCTTGGAGAAACTGACAGACCAACTTCCACACAGGATCAGTGATCATGGAAAAGGAAACTCCTGAAGAGTTGATCACCTTCTTAACATCCAGAATTTCCCTTGTCTGCTTTTGTAACAGCTTTAGAATCTCTTCGTTAGAGAAAAGTTGGCGAGTGGTAACAAAGGGTTCACCTTTGGAAGGAAGAGAAAGAGCCTTCCCTAGGCCTCGAGGTGTCAAAGTCATAGAAATACCCTGGACCAGTCCCGACTTCTTGCTGTAGGAGGCTAAAAACTCATTACACATCGATGGATCCTCTGGAAGCAATGGAAAGGAGGTAGCCATAAAAGCAGCGAGTCCCGCCTTCGTGAGAGGCTCAAAAGTGAGTAGGGAAGAGTAATCCCTACTGACTAGTGGGACATACTGGATAGGGGGAGGAGCGTGAGAAGGCGCCATTCAGATGGTTACACACACACCACAAACACAGACAATCAAGGAGAATGCCTGCAAAAGCAACAGACCAAAAAACCAAGGATAAGATATCAACCAGAACGATAAAACGGAACTCGACCAACTATCCCCAAGCAAACCACAGCCTAGAAAAAATTTGACATGACCTCTAGACATATGCAACCGAAAGCTTCATGCTATGCATCATACAAACACCCAAAACCCCGTATCAGATAATAAAGAAAAACTACACACCGTACGCTTAACCGTAACAAAGAAACTGAACGAAAACATAACAACAACCCACACATATCAGAACCACAACTTGGATAATCAGGTTTGACCATGGAGACAACTCTAAAGACTTCGCGTACCCATCCCACGAAACGAGTTCATTAAAAAGGGAAAATAAGTGCAGTGAGGGGAAAATTAATTTAATGAAGGGTTCATTTTAATAAATTATTAAAAAATGGGTGAATTTTTATTAAGTGATAAACCTTAACAAGAAAACGGCGGTTCCTTTTTAAAAATTAAATTACCAATTATTAGGTTAAAGCGGTGCTTTAATTCGAATCCCGGACTTCGATACCCAGACTGGGTCTCTAAATGCAAGTTCATTTATTAAAAATTAAGGTGATGTGGAGCGCTTTTTTGCCAGCGCGTGCTCTTGTGACGGCTGGTTCATTTTAATTAAAAATGTTAAAGTGCCTCTTTAGCGCACTTAGTGCGTGCTAAGTGAACGATTGGTTTATTGTTATTAAAAAAAATGGTGTGTTTAGCGCGAGCGCACGTGCCATGGTGGTGTTTAGGGTTCCTTTTTTTTTGAATTAAACGTGGGTTTTGGGGTAACTGAAAAAAAAAATAAATAAAAGGAAAAATACCTGGTAGTGGTATATGTAAATGCAAAGAATGCGCTCTCCTCAATCCAAAAATATCTGGATTTTTTTTGCTAGATGTTGAGTTGGTGTTTGGATAAAAAAGGATGTTTTTTTTTGTTTTTGTTTGTGTGTTTTTTTTAATTTTTTAAAAATGAATTTATGATGTAATGTAGTATTTGTACAACCTAGAAAACATGCCAAAAATAAGTAAAAATGTTAATGGAATTTTTAGGAAATTTTCGGTAATTAAGTTGGAATTTTTAAGCATTTTTAATGATTTTTTTCATTTTTTGGGTATTTTTAAAGGATTTTGGAATTGTAAAATGGTCTAAAATGTTTTTTCTGAAATTTGCAGGTTTAGAAAAAATATGGCCATGGGTTGCATAAATAGTAAGAATTTTTCTAGATTTTTTGGTATTTTTTTTAGAATTTTAAGTGTTTTTAAATATTTTTGTTAATTGTTCAATGTTTTATTTTAAGGTTTGCGGGTTTTGAATGAAAAATCTGGGAAAATACCTAGAATTAGGCTGCGTGGCAGCTGCGTGTCAGCAACCGGCTAACAAGCTCGTGCACCCGATCCCGCACACGAGCAATCACACTCGCACGAACAATCGCAATCACCCACACGCGCGTACACACCTGCGCGTGTGTCTGCGTCTCGAGGGTGTCGGCGGGTGGGACGGGTGTTTATGGAGGGGGTGTGGTGAGGTTGCTGTGGGGGAACAGGGTAGGACAGGGGGCTTACCGGGAGTAGGGTGGTTGTGAGTGTGGGGTGAGGGTGGGATTGGGGGCTTGCGGGGAGGTGGGGTGTGTGTGTGTAATGGTGGGGTGAAAGGGCTTAGATGGGGTAGCTGTGTTTGGTTGCAGGGGGGGAAGGGGGGTTTAGAAGGGGAAGGGTGTGATTAGTGTGTGATGTGCTGTGGTGGGGGTTGTGGGGTAGTGTGTGACTGGGGGCCTGGGTGGGGATGGTGGGTTTGGGTTGCTGTGAGGGAAGGGGGGTTTAGGTAGGGGTTCAGTGGGGTGGAAATGGTGGGGGGGAAGGGGGGCTTAGGTGGGGGTAGGTGAGGTGTGGTGTGCTTTGGTGGGGGTTGGGGAATGGGGGGGAAGGGGGGCTAAGATGGGATAAGGGGGGTGTGTTAGGGTGCAGGTGGCACGTGGCGGAGGGGAGAAGAGGGAGGTCAACGGCCACAGGGCGGCGCGTCAGAGGGCAGGACGGCGCAGGCAACCGGTGGGCTTCACGGCGAGGAGGGGGCACCCGTGGTAGGCGGCGGCAAGGGAGCAACAGGAGGCGCGTCAGGCGGCCGCGGGGCAGGGGCGGGCAGAGGGCGCTGTCGGCGGGCGAGGCGTAGGCGCTGTCGCAGAAGGCGGGCACACGTCACGGCAGCGCGGGCAGCACGGCCGGGAGGTCTGGTACAGGACGGCACCCGACGGCGGGCAGATGTCACGGCAGAGGGTGGCGTCGAAGGCACAGCGGCCAGGGCGGCGCGATGGCCGGAGTCGGCGGCAGAGGGCGGCGAGGAGGGACGGGTGCAGAAGGGGGAGGTGAAGGAGGGGAAGGAGAAGGAGGGTGAGAGGGAGAAGAAGGGAGCAGAGGAGGAGGAGGGAATGGAGGAGGGGAGGGGGGGAACACGCAGGGAGAGGGAAAGAGGAAGGGAGGGAGGCGGTTAGGGTGGGGAGGGGTCGGGGTAGGGGGGGATAGGGAAGGGTGTAGGGATGGGTAGGGGCCCGGGGGGTGTCCAGGGGAAAAGGTAGGGGTAGGGGTCATGGGGTGGGTAGGGGAGCCCATAGGGGGGGTGCCCAAGGGGTGGGGTAGGGGGAGGGGGTGGAAAGGTTAGGGTAGGGGCCCAAGAAGGTGCCCAAGGGATGGGGTAGGGGGAGGGGGTGGAAAGGTTAGGGTAGGGGCCCAAGAAGGTGCCCAAGGGAGAAAATGGGCGAGGGGCCCATGAGAGAAAGGCAGACCCCCGTCCCGCGCCCGTGCGCAGGGCGGGGTAAAAAAATTTACCGTGACGGGATCAGAATAGCGCCGGGAGGGCGGTACGGGGCTCGCGGACGCGACGGGGCATGTGGAGGCGCGTAAAATCGAAAACGGGCGCGTTCACGCACGGGACGAGTCGCGTGAAAACACGGAAAAATAAAGAAAAATTAATATCTCCCAATCCGGACATCAAAACAAAATGGCGTAAAAACAAAAACTGGGCAGGACAACAGGGGGAAGACAGGGAAAATGTGCCACGGGGGTTCCGGGGGGGTAAAGGGCGTTCATGTGCAAAAACGTAAAAAATGGATCAAAAAATGCAATTAAAAATT
This sequence comes from Lygodium microphyllum, assembly GCF_053477565.2. NCBI lineage: Eukaryota > Viridiplantae > Streptophyta > Polypodiopsida > Schizaeales > Lygodiaceae > Lygodium > Lygodium microphyllum. The sequence continues at coordinate 114,149,240 of NC_141153.1, read as the reverse complement.
AATATCGAAAGATCCGTGCATCGGAACGAAGTACAAGAAAAAGGAAAAATGTGCAGAAAGACGTGCCCGACAATCCTATCACAGGAAAACATAGTTCCGACTGAGATAAGACGCGTTCACGTGGGAAAAACCCAAAAAACAGACCCGAGAATGGAATCAGAAATTAATATTGGACGAATCGCTGGCCGGAATGACATGCAGTAAAAAGGAAAAATGTCTGCACAAAGGGGGGGTATAGGATTGTCATGTCAAAATGCAGTTCCGACAGAAGTAGGAGGGGTTCACATGCGAAAAACACCAAAAATACACCCGAAAACACATTGAAAAATTAATAATTAAAAATCCAAAAGTCGAAAGAGGGTGGAGGAAAAAGGAAAAAGGTGGGGGAAGGCAGGATGGACACGACTGTCAAATCAAATTGGAATTCCGATGCAAACAAGGCAGGTTCACATGGAAAAAGGTCAAAAAGACGCATGAAAAAGTCCCGAGAAACCGCAAAAATTAATATTGGACAAACCGTGCATCGGAAGGACACGGAGTAAAAAGAAAAAATGTCAGGGAGAAAGTGGTTGTCAGGGCTATGACATCAGACCAGGGTTCCGGAGTAAGCAAAGCGCATTCACATGGAAAATCGGCTAATGTGCGCAAAATGCTTCAAAAATTAATAACTTGAAAACTATGCACCGGAACAGGGGTAGGGAAAAAGGAAAAAATGATCAGTTCAGAGGGAGGAACAGGGCTATAAGGTTGGATGTGGACTTCGGTGAACGTAGGGTGCGTTCACATGGCAGGACCGCAAAATAAGGGAATTGAGGAGAACTGCAAGGGAACAGCCCCAAGGGAGGGTGGAAAATGAACGGGTGGTTGGAAAGGGACCTCATTAGGGTAAAAGCAAGGCATGGCATAGAGGCATTAGCAAGTTGAAGTATATGCAGCAGGGGTATGCAATGTAGACGCGTAGGGACGCGTCCCCACACTTAAGACCTTAACGGATAGGGTTAACCGAGCAACAGGGACCTAGGACCACACAACAGACCATCCGCTAACGTCCCCACACTTAAAACATGAAGTTACTGAGAAACAAAAGGTGTAGGGTTAGAAAACTTGGCCCAGATTGGTGAGGATCAAGGTTGATTGTCGATGGCACATCCACTGTCGTTGTCGGCTGCAGGAGGTACCAAGGCATCTTCTCGGCACACATCTGTCATGGCAGGGACCACGGGGCAGCACCCAGGGAGGTAGCTGGTTGAAGGAATCGCAGGAAAGTCGTCGATGATGAGGACTATTACACTCATCTCAGAATCACTCAAATGGAATGAAAGAACTGTCACTCACCCCATGACTAATATCACTCGAGGAAGAATGATTGAAACCCATATATCATACCCGGTTTAGAAATCGACAGGGGGGATGGTGCAGAGGGAGGATGCCAGGGTGCACAGTTGATGGTGCATTAGTGCGTCCAACCCGTCTGGCATAAGTGCAAGGAGGAAGGCAAGGGAGCCTTACAGTGCAGTGTACAGAACAGGATGACGTGTCTTGTGTTGACGACAGAGACCCATCCCGTGGGTGCATAGGGAAACGGGAACATACCTGACTCCAAGTGTCGTAACGTCCCTCAATCTCACCTCTCGATAATTGTTTGAAGAAACTCCAGTCACACTCACCCTACCCTCTGTCTCACACGTTGTTGATAGATACAGGAGGGCAGCCCTTTCCTGAAACCCATTGATGTAATCCTCACCGTCACTTGTGCAAAGGTTGTATGCCTTGTGCGCATTTGATGGTGCAACTATGCATCCCGCCCTGTGCCGGCATACAGTGCGAGAAGAAAGGCCAGGGAGCCTTATGGTGCAGTGCACAAAAACAAATTGTGCTTTGTGCATTGAGACGCCCATCCCGTGCATGCAACACGTCATTCACACTTCTCACTTCTCATTTGATTTGAAGGGAAAAGACTGGTCACTCGCCCCACCCTCTGTCTCACTCTCTGATAGATACAGAGGGCAACCATACGCACTTCCCCATCTGGTTAGGATGAAAGCTCGCATCACTCGATTGTTTGTCGATGAAGATCGCGTCATCAGTTGTTGAAGAGGCATACAGCCATCAAATCGAACATTGTGTTGGATAGAACATGTCGTCTGCTAGAGGACAATTAGACGCTCTGCAGAGAGACCCAGGACACAGCGTACCAAGGGAGGCAGCTTCAGAACTGGAACCTGGAAATTTCAATTGATGATTCCACTTTCTGGACTGCTGGGTGTTGCCACCTTTTCCACAGCTAGCTTCTCGCCCAAGGGTGTTTGCCACCTTTTCTTGGAACGAGGCCTGCTATGACAGGGAATTTCTTCCTTTTCTCCCATAACAGATTTTTTTTCTCTCTCTCTTTTCTTTTTCTCCTACTCCCGAGGGTGTCTCCACCTTTTCTCGAAGAATAGGTCTGCATGACAGGGACCTAAGTCCTTTTCTCCCATGACCGATATGTATATTTTTTTTCTTTTTTTTCTTCTTTTTTTTGCTCTTCGAATTAAACAAGGGAATGGTAGAAATACCACTTGTCAGAACCCACCTCGCCACTGCCGCTGGTGGAAAATAGAGGATAAGAGATCAAGGCTGGAAGATGGGGTTGAGGGGACAGAGGGTTGCGTCCACTTCATCAAGAGTGGCTGAAGAACGGCTATCAGAAGTAGCATCATAAGAGTTACAGGGCCACGCCAACGAGGGAAAGGATCAGGTGACCATGATTGTCAAGATCCCCAAGGAGGGAAGTACTTCTTCAGGCGATATCCATTGATCAGGAATGGATCATCAGAGACATCAACGGTCTGCACTTGGACAGAGCCATTAGGGTTGACGGCAAGTACCTTATATGGGCCCATCCACTGCTATTGAAGCTTGCCAGGAAACTTGCCAAATCGTGAATCATAGGCTAGGACCAAATCACCTTCTTTGAACTCCTTGTGCTTGATGAAGTTGTCATGGTAAGCCTTGCGTCGAGCTTGCGTGGCTTCCATGCACTGTAGAGCCATCCTGCGAGTTTCGTCGAAACATTCCAGGTGCAGGAGACGGCGTTGCAGTGAATCATCGTCCCCCAAACGCTCTTTAATAGCCACTCGCAAAGAGGGCAATTCCAGTTCAACAGGGAAAACGCTTCTGTACCATATATTAGCTGGAAGGGTGTCTATCCTGTTGCTGCTTTATGGGAGGTTCTGTACGCCCAGAGGGCCTCTATAAGTCGATCATCCCAATCAAGACAACGTGCGGCAATCGTTCTTGTCAGGATCGAGCAAAGGATGCGATTCGTGACTTCGACTTGGCCGTTGGCTCTGGGGTAATAAGGAGTGGATTTGCAATGGCGGATCTTATATAGCTCTGTCAACTCTTCCATAACTTTATTAATGAAATGAGTGCCTCTGTCACTTACCAGCTCTAGGGGACTACCAAAATGGGTGATGATATTCTCGTATATGAACAGGGCCACGCTGTTACCATCGTCCCGCTTTAGGGCTTTAGCTTCATACCACTTTGTGACATAATCCGTACATACAAGGATGCATCGATTCTGTTTCCTTCTGGTGGGAGGATCGATCGGACCTACGAAGTCGATGCCCCACTTCTCAAAAGGCTTCAGGGGAAGGATAGGGTGCAGTGGCATGGCACTTGTCTTGGTGGGTTTCCCCATTCTTTGACAAGCATCACATCTTTTACAGTAATCATAGGCATCCTTGTGAATGGTCGGCCACCAGTATCCTGCTAGCAGAGCCTTCCTGGTTGTGGCTTCTCCTGCAAAGTGGCCTCCACATGGCTCGTCATGGCAAGCCTTCAGAACAATCCCAATCTCATCTTCTGCAACACATCTTCTGAGCACTTCATCTTTGCCTTTCTTGTACAGTGCACCGCCTAACAGGGTGTAGGGGGCTGATTCCAACATAAGCTTCTTCCTTTCCCGACTAGAAATACCAGGAGGATACTGCTGGGTTGCCAGAAGATTGGCAATGTCTGCATACCAGGGAGTTATAGTTTCGACCAAGAATAGGGAAGCATCAGGGAGGTCTGGATCATCCTGCTCCTCGTCTGCAGTTTGCGGGATACGCGACAGATGATCAGCCAGAACATGGGAACGACCAGGTTTGGTAATTACCTCAAAGTCAAACTCCTGGAATAAAAGGAGCCATCTCATCATTCGTCCTTTCACGTCTGCTTTGTTCATTATGAAGGACAGGGCCTCATGATCCACATAAAATTTAAAGTGGATGGATAGGAGGTAGTGGTGAAACTTCTCTAGGGCAAACACCATTGCCAAGCACTCAAGCTCTGTCACTGTATAGTTCCGTTCCCTATCAGTGACTTTTCGGCTTGCATAATAGATCGGCTGATCCAGCTTCGAGGAGCCCTTCTGACATAGGACAGCACCTAAGCCTTCAATAGATGCATCAGTGTGTACATGGAACTCCTTCGTCCAATCAGGAGGTTGCAGAATGGGTGCCTCAATCAGACACTGCTTTAGAGTGTTGAAGGCTTTGTCACATTCTGCCGTCCAAGCAAACTTTGCATCTTTCCTCAAAAGCTTGTGCAAGGCGGTTGCCTTTGTTGCAAAATGGGCTATGAACCTTCTATAGTAACCCACATGGCCTAGGAATCCCCTCAACTGTTTGAGGTTGGTGGGTGCTGTCAAAGCGGCGATCTTTTCGATCTTTGCAGGGTCTGTTGATAGACAATGTGGCCCAATAGAACTCCAGAAGAGACCCCAAAGATGCATTTGTCGGGGTTGAGGAAAATCCCATACTCTCGGCATCGATCAAAGCATTATTCTAGGTGTCCCCAGTGTTCACGGATCAAACTATAGACACAGAAGTCATCCAAATATACCTCAATAAAGTCGTGCAGATGATTTTGGAATGCGGTCATCATGACTCGCTGGAAAGTACCAGGGGCATTGCAGAGCCCAAACGGCATCACTCGGTAAGCGTAGGTCCCCCATTCTGTGGTGAAGGTTGTTTTGGATTGGTTTTCTTCTTCTGTTATCTGCACTTGGTTATATCCACTGAATCCATCCAGAAGGGAATAAAGCTCATGTCCTGCCACCGTGTCCAACAGTTGGTCTGTGAAAGGGATAGGAAAGTGATCCTTCTTCGTCTTCGAATTCAACTTGTGGAAATCCACACAGATTCGCAATTTGCCATTCTTCTTGGGTACAACCACGATGGATGAGACCCATTCACTATTTGCCATTGGATAGATGAACTCGGCTTCCAGAAGCTTCAGCAGCTCTGCTTTCACCAATGTGGAATAATTCGGGTTCATTCGCCTCTGTCGTTGCCGTACTGGCTTGGCATCAGGCTCCAAGTCAATATGATGCTGACATATTGTGGGATCAGTCCCCTTTAGGTCTTTGTAGGACCAAGCAAACACGTCCAAATTCTCTTTCAACAAGTTGTACAAAGTTGACAACTCCTCTTCTGGGAGGCTGCTACCCACCTTCAAATGGCGTTCAGTGCCATCTGCATCCACAAAAGTTAACTGCCTTTCACCTTCTACTTCACGGATGAAGGTCCCGCGGACTGCTTCGGGATACAGATCCGACTCTTTCAAGGGAGTGGTGTCCTCTTCCGATGTCCCACTAAAACCAACTTCTTCTCTTGGTGGAGACTTAGGTTGCTCCTTGAGATGTTGAAATGGGATTAGAGCCGTTTCAGGTTTGGTTTCACGATTAGTTACCTCTTGGGTTGAAGACTCATCTTCTGATGACACATCCAAGAATGTCACATAATAGGGACCCTTTGATTTCCGTTGGAATCATGAGACTGGTGCTTGTTGGCACGGTGCATCATCATCATCTTTTCTTGGCAAGGATGGGTGAGGACGGCAAGAGCCACTGCTGAAAGACGGCTTGTTCTTCTTCAACCATTTCTTATAAAGATTTTGCATATGAGAAGATCCATTTACCAGACCAAATGGTACCATCGCCATTCTGTCCCACAGCATGAGCTCGTCTGCTTCTGATGCTTCTGGAACTTCTTCTTCATAGATATCCTCTTCGGGTGGGATAAATTCTTCTGGCTCACTTTCATAACCCTCTTCTTCCATATCATCTCCATCCTCTTCTGTCTCTGTCTCTGTCTCTAGCTCTGTCTCTGTCTCTGGCTCTGGCTCTGGCTCTGTTTCTGTAGGAGCTCTGTAAGAGAAGAACAGGTTCTCTGTTTCATCTTCTGCTTCTGTCTTTGGCTCTGCTATGGCCATGTAACAGGGAGAGCAGTACATCCATGCTTCTATCTCACTGTCAGAAGTGATTTCGGAAATCATTCTTGGTTCAGGCAGGAAATATTCACCCATTAATAATGGCTTTGCATCTTTTGGAAGTTGGCTTACAGTATCCACTGTTAAAGAACGTGCCACTATTTTCTTGGGAAGGATCTGTTTGACAGCATCTTCGTCTGCTGATGTGCCATCTGTAGCCTCATTGGGGGAGTCAGAAGATAATTCCAAGGAGGTGGATCCATGTCCTTTTTGAGAACCATATAGCTTCAGCACCACTTTATTAGGTCCTCTACCCAAGGTCAAGGTTCCTTTGAACCAATCCGTCCTTGCTCTGGCTTCAAAAAGCCATGGTCTGCCCAGTAACAAAGGGTAGGATGTACCATAAGAGTTTGGCTTCACCACCAGATAGGTTAGCCAATAATCTTTTCCATCCACTGTAGTCTTCACATATGGAAGAATGCCCAAAGGCTTGATTCTACTCTGATCCGCTAGTCTGATGAGCCATTGGGTGGGTTGCACACCTTGTAGGCCTAGATCCTTCATTGTCACATCCGTCATAATGTTCACTGATGAGCCACCATCAATCAGTGCATTTGTAATGAAACAGCCTTCTATCCACACGCCAGTCTCTGGGGTACCCGGATCTAGGAAGGCGTTAGCCATGTCCACTTCTTTTACAGGCTCTGGAGCTTTGTTGGACTTTGTTGCTGCTGAGGGAGCAATCCTTAATCCAGGTCTTCTTGTCAGTATACTTTTGAATCTTTTTCGGCAACTGGGAGACAACATCAATAATTGTCGGAATGTGAGGTTTGGTTTAAAGGTATCTAGATCTCTGACCAGATCGTATTCCTTGATAGGATCCACTGGCTTCTCTAACCGGTTAGGAAATGGGGCAACACCCATTTTCATTTTCCCTCTTTCTTCCAACAGAGGAATCATGGGAACTTCTTCTGCTCCTTGTGGCACTTCCTCCTCTTCTATTTCCTGGACCTCTGGTCCTGTCTCTGGAACTGTCTCTGTAACTCTCTGTGGCACTGTAGTGCTCTGTACGGCACTATCAGGCTCTGTTCTGTTCTTTCTTCTGGTGGAAGATTGAACTTCACTATTCTGGCAGGAGGATTGTTTTCTTTTTGGATAGATGGTTCCTTCTTCTTTGCACGCGTGATGTCAGCAACTTCCAATTCCACTAAATTGGAGGTAGGCTCTTGGGCCTTGGCCGGACTATCAGTAGCACTGTTTTTCACTGGGGCTGGGCTTGGACAGTCTTTTGCAGTGTGGCCTTCTCCTTTGCATCGACTGCATAAGGGCTTGTAATCTACTGACCTTCTGGGATTTGGACAATTTGGTGAAATGTGTCCCTTTTCTCCGCATCTGTAACACTCCACTTCTGATCTCTGACCACCGGCAGACTGTCTTCCTCTGTAACTTTGGGATGGAAATCTTCTTGGACCGAAATTAGGACCAAACTCTCTAGGCTTGGGTCCAATATCCTGTGTTGTCATTTTGGATTTCAGCAAGTTGAATCTTGCGTCTTCTTCCTTCCTTCTCCTATCATGCATCTCCTTTAGAGAGCAAATATCCTCTGTATGGTTCTTCCGTAAACAGTAGGAACAGAAGGCTCCAGGAATGGTTGGTTTTCGTGTACACTCAGTGGCTAAATGGCCTGCTTGATGACACTTACCACACCAAGTATTTAACTGCATCACATCTCTTCCTGCTCCTGCAACGTTAGATATACTGGTGGTATTCACTTTCAGCGTCTGTAGCTGCTTTGTAATCACATCCATCAACTCCTTTTTGATATTTGCAACTGAGTTGGATAAGTAATCCTTCAAGATTTCTCCTCCTAAGGTACTGGCAGTAGGGTTTTGAGGAGTCTCTGTAATCACTGCATAAACAGGTTGGGCTGGTGCAGAGGGGTCTTTGTTCTGATTCTGATTCAGAGCTCTTGTTTGAACTGTTGACTGTTGGCTCTAGTTGGTAGGGTTCCACTGTTGCTGCTGATTTGGCATTGGGGAAATTGGTTGGGACCATTGTTGTTGTGGTTGAACCATCATTTGAGGCATTGATTGTGGCCACTGTGGATTTGGTGCACTGTACTGTGATACTGGGGGCATCTGTTGGTAGGGGTAGGGAACTGTCCTTGGGACTGCATTTGGTGGGTACATCATTCCTGGCATCAGAGGAGGTAGGACTCCTCTTCCTGGATTCATCGCCAATCTAGCTTCCACTTCATCATACAGTTTTGCACCTTCAGTTGCAGCTTGCAGTGTGGCTGGTCTTTGCAGCTCCACAAACTTACGGACTTCTGGTTGTAATCCTCTAAGAAACACCCCCTTCTAAATGCCATCATCTAGATTATGGTTAGTCCATCTCTTCAGGATGGATTCCATTCGTGAGACATAAGCTTCTACTCTTTCTCCAGAGGACTGACTTAGGTTCATAAATTCCTCTCGCATCCGCTCTTCAAAACCTTCACGCCTGAATTTAGTGAGGAAGGCCAACTTCAGGTCGTCCCATGTGCCAAAAGTTCCTGCTGCTTGTCTCTCATACCATTGAAACGCCGCGCCCTTGAAAGTGGCGGGGAATATTACTAGCCAATGCTCAAGGGTTCTGGCATTGTTAGCCACACATGCTACCATAAACTCTGCTACATGAAGATGGTCTTCATTGTACTCTTCCTTAAAAACTGGCAACAAGACTACATTCGCTGGCCTGTCATCAATATTTCCAGGATGGATCTGGCTTAGAAGTGGACCTCCAGCAGGAGGAGGAAGGGCTTGATGTGCCATTGGGACTTCTGTAAAGAGTTCCGCAAGGGCATCAAAGGCGGCTTCTGCTGCGAGCTCGTTCTCAGCTTTGATTTTTGCTTTCTCTCTTCTCACGTACCTCTGGACTCGTTCTAACGCTTGCCTCTTTATTGCGTCATTCATCAGGGGGTTGGCTCCACTATGTTGTTAGTGCTCCACAGAGGGTTAACAGAGGGCTTCAGTCTCTGGAGGACTCTCTTGCCAACATTTCTTCTACTTCTTCCTTTTCAACGCCTCTGAATTTTGCTTTCATGCCACTGCAAAGAGGAAGGTATTCGGTTCTGAAGGTGTCAAAATGCATACGTCTGAGCATTGTGGTGGTGCCATCATCATAGTAATGCCAGCTTCTGATGGTTTCAACAGTGTATGTTGTGAAGAACACTTTGTCTACCAACTTCCAGTGGGTTGCCAATTGAACAAACAGAAGATTATCAGTACACCAAGCATCCCATGTATCTTGCTGTTGAGCATCCACGAACAAATTCCAACTCTTTTCCTTCTTGTCTTTGTGAACCTCTACAGACCAAGACTCCTGAAGCTTCTTCACAATCTCCCACTTGATGATGTCTGGAAACTTCTCAATGAATGCCAAATCTTCCATGGATGGTCATTCTCTCTGTTTCTGCTCTTCAGTTTGTTCCCAAACAGTTTGCCACCAAGATGCAAGTTTCTGCAGCTTCAACAGGAAGAGAAAACTGTCCAGCACATAGAGCATGCATCATGATGGTGATGTGTTTCCGCCATTGTGGGATGAACTTCTTGTGGAAAGTGGCTTTGATTATAAGAAACTCCAAATCTTCAGTGAAAGAAGGAACTTTACAAATATCCATTGAATTCTTCTCTTCTTGGAAATGCCATTTCCTTCATTTTCAGCCTCTTCTGGTGCTTGTTGATGGCAAGTGTTCCCCGGCTACGCACCAAAAACATGGAGCCCCAAGAGGAACACCAAGGAAAAGGAAATTCTCTTGCAAGAAAATCTATCTTGTAACATCAACAAGCTTTTTTATTAGGTTTCATATGATCACAATGAAGAAAAGAACACCAGGCACAACAAATCTTCATGCAGCATCATGTAGATCTCCCACGGATTTGATAGAATCAACCATATTCTTCAATATCTTCACAAAATCCATCAATATAACAAAGAAAGAAAAGGAATACACCATCTTTGAATGAAAATACATCACATAGTATTCATCTTCAATGTCTTCATAGTCTTCTCTCTTAATCTCTCATATACAATTACTCTGTTTTAATAGAATTGGCTATATCTGACTCTCTCTCTCTCTTTCCATCAATAATACATCATATCCTCACTACAATCTCTCATAATCACTCTCAATAATCCTTCTTAGGTCGTGGATACCCCTCCCAAGAGGTATGTCTGATATGAAGAGTCACCAAAGCCACTACAGTGTCTTTTCATAGCTCACTACTGTCACTTCACTCCAGTCTTCACTTGAGTCTTCAACAGCTACTTCTTTCACTTCTTTTAGCTCTTTTGCACTTGTATTCACCTCTTTCCAAGGCTAGAAAACTTTCCCAAGCTACACTCTCATCCAACAGAACACATACAGAACAGTCACAATACAGTACCAATACAGTACCAGAACAGCTACAGTACAGAGACAGTACAGAGACAGAAGCTCTACAGAAGATCTACAGAAGGTTACAGAAGGTTATCAAAACCTCATAACTCATACCAAAAACATTCCAAACTCTCAAAAACTATTCAATAAGCTTTCACAAGATCTCAATCTTCATCAATCAATACTCCATCCCTCCTTATAGAGAGAAAACAGAACAAAACAGAAGCTCAACAGAAGGTATATAGAATCAATCAGAACATATCAGAACATCACATCTCTACTAATAAACATCATGAACTTCCAAACATAATCAATATCATCCAAAACACTCTCAAACCACTTCCAAACCAATCAATCATCTCATAAAATCAACCATTCAGCTTTCAAAAATAACAAAAATCAGCCAAAAAACAGGTCATTTCAACACTCAACAAACCATTGCTATTGTGTGATTATCTTTGCAAGCTCAAGTTTATTAGAGGGAATTTGAAATCCTCTTATTGTCAATTGTACTAGCAATTCTAATTCATCATGAGCATTAGCACTAAAAGTGATTCTTTCATGGGTTCAAGCATGCGAATAGTAAGTTTTTAAAATCCTTTTTGGCTTATTTTTCATTGGCATCATAGTACTCTTCCTCCTCTATGAGTGGCAAGTCCAAGTTGGTGTAAAAAAGCTAATTCCCACAGTAAGCTTTTAAATTGAAAATACAAGAAATAGACATAAAATGCCAAGGAACCATGGCCAAGGTGGCTAGGTATGAAATGATATTACCAACGTTGGTTGAGAATCAAATGATGAGTGGCTACAGTAAGGTATGCACCCCAAGCTATGGTGGCCAAGAGTATTCACCCTCTTAGATGGTGGGAGGTTGAGACCTCAAACAAGTAATGCTTGTAAAATGGCAAAAAGATGATTCACATGTTACACCTCCACCTTTTATACTTACCCTAGACTAAGGCATTTATGCTTTGTTACAAGCCATCGCGGCCTAAAAGAGCTTTGTCCTCAAAGCTGGAATTGGGACAATTTACAAGGAAAGATTACAAGGATAGCTTTGTAAATGTTAAATCCATGCTATAATGGAACTCCAAGCTGAAGAAGATCTCATATGTCCATGAAGTACAAGTATGAATTTTGAATATACTGCTAGAAACTGTCCAAAACAGGCTATTGTACGAGATCGACCATAACTTGAAGAAGAAATGTCCAATCACCATATATGAGCTATAGGAATGTAAAGGACAATCCCTAGTATCCAGCCATGCCATAAAAATCCAATTTGGATGATCATAGAGCAATTATTTTTATGACATAAATTTAATACAACAAGCTGTCCTGTTCAGATATTACTCTGTTTCTTGCAAAAGCCATGGAAAAGAATCACGGTACGATGATGGTTTCCAAGTAGACTTCTCCATGGGCAAACCTTGCCATTTAATAAGGTATTCTAGCAGTGAACGATTCCTTAAAACCTTTTCTCTTTTGCCAATAACCTTTTCAGGCTCATAAATGATAAGAGCATCTTCATCCATGGGAGGTAACTCTTCTAAAACCTTTATGGCTGGACCCACATATTTCTTAAGTTGGAAAACATGGAAGATAGAATGTATCCTTATTGAAGAAGGCAAATCAAGCTTGTATGCAAGCTCACCAACTCGTTTGAGGATTTGATAAGGCCCATAGTAATGATGGGCCAACTTATTATGACCACCTTTGAGAGAAGCATACCTAGATTTAGGCACTTTGAGAAATACCCAATCTCCTTCTTCAAACTCCAAAGGTCTCCTCTTTTCATCAGTATAAGCCTTCATAACATCTTGTGCCTTCCTAATATTTTCCTTGCATTGATGCAAAAGAGCTTCCATTTTCTCAACTTCAGCCTTGGCTTGTGGATTCATGTCTTTATGAAAAAGGGCTGAAGGTATTTGCACTTTGTATCCATAAAACGCTTCAAATGGTGACATGCCAATGCTCATATGATGAGTGTTATTATAACAAAATTCAGCAAGATGTAACCAATGATCCCACAAAGCCTGTGTGACATGGCAAAAATGATGAAGATAGACTTCTAGCCATTTATTGACATGCTCCATTTGGCCATCTGTTTGGGGATGATATGCCATTCTAGGAGTCAAAATTGTTCCCATAGAAGTGAATAAAATCCTCCAAAAACTTCCCATGAACTTAGTATCGCAATCGGATACTATCTTCAATGGCATACCGTGAAGCTTAAAAATATATTCCATGAACTGTTCAGCCACTTGCTTTGCTATAAATTGAGCCTTGGTAGGGATAAAATGAGCTGATTTAGTTAACTAATCCATCACCACATAAATGCTATTCCACCCATACTTTGTTGTAGGTAATCCAACAATAAAATCCATTGTAATATTAGTCCATTTGCCTTGAGGAATAGATAGTGGCTGAAATAAACCATCGTGTAGAAGAGAGGAATCTTTATTTTGTTGACACGGAAGACATTGCATAACAAAATCCTTAACATTCCTCCAAATGCCCTTCCAATAGAAACTCTTATGGATATTGTCAAATGTTTTGAACAACCCATGGTGTCTCGCTAAAGGTGAAGAGTGTATCTCATACAAGATACGGTCTTTGAAAGAAGATTGTGATGTCAAGAATATTCAACCACGATACCATAAAGACCGTTGTGCCATTTGAAACTTGGACACTCTTCTCCTTTGCCTTGATGAAATTGTTTCATCATCTTTGATGCTTGCTCATCAATCAAATACTCCTCTCGAATGTCATGGACCCAATCCTTATGCACGGTTGAAATGGTAGAAATGGAACATGCCCACATTCTTGATAAGGCATCTGCCACCACATTGTCTTTTCCAGCCATATAGGATATTCCAAAGTCATATACTTGAAGAGTAGCTAACCATCTTCATTGCTTGGGGGATAAATTTGGTTGTGAAAGAAAATATTTCAGCACATGATGATCGCTTTTGACGTTGAAATGGCTACCATAGATATAATGATGCCACTTTTTGATAGCATGCAATATTGCTAACATTTCTTGCTCATAAACATGTAGTTGACGTGCCTTGTCATCAAGCTTTTGGATCTCATAAGCTATGACTCCATGATCTTGATATAAAACAGCCCCAATTCCTCTTCCACTAGCATCCGCACATATGATAAACTCCTTAGAGAAATCCGAGCATACAAGGATGGGTGCTGAAATTAGAAGAGATTTCAGATCATTGAAACTTTGATCGGCAATGGAGTCCCAAAAGAAAGCCTCCTTTTTTAGTCTATCCATCAATGGAGCCACCACATGAGCATAATTCTTGATGAACCTTCTATAGAAGGATGATAATCCAATGAATCCTCTCAAAGAGGTTGCATTCGTAGGAATAGGCCATTCTTTAACACATTTTACCTTATTGGGGTCCACTCTAATCCCTTGTTCTCCCACAACATGACCTAAGTATTTAACTTCATCTTCCATGAAAGGACACTTCGTCATCTTGGGAAAGAGTGGTGTCTTTGTAATGTGTCAAAGACCTCTCTCATATGCTTCAAATGCTCATCCTTGGATTTGCTATAGATTAGGATATCATCAAAGAAAACAAGGATTGTTTTGAACAAGAAGGGTTGCAATATTTTATTCGTGAGGGCTTGAAAAGTAGCGGGTGCATTGGAAAGCCCAAATGGCATAACCAAGAAGTTGTATGACCTTCAGTCCTAAAGATTGTTTTGAACTCATCTCCTTCTTTCATTAAAATTTGATGATAACCCGATCGAAGATCTATTTTGGTGAAGACCTTGGCATCTTTAAGTTCATCCAAAAGATCATCAATTTGGGAAATAGGATACCTATTCTTGACCGTTGACTTGTTCAAATCTTGATAATCAATACATATGTGAAATGATCCATCCTTCTTTTTGATTAAGAGCATGGGAGAGGCAAATGGTGATTGACTTTGTTGAATTAAATCCATTTGCAGCAATTCTTTGACTTGTCGCTCCACCTCTTCTCTTTCAGACTTGGACAAGCGATAGGGAAGTTTGTTGATGGGCTTTGTGTTAAGTAACAAATCAACAGGATGGTCAACCTCTTGCTTTGGAGGTAAAGATGATGGTTGCTGAAATAAATTCTTGTATTCCTCCATTAGCTCTTCTAATCTTGGATCCCTTTTCTTTGAAGAAGAAGATGGCTGATTTGTTGATTGCCCTTCATCTACTTTTGCAAGTAAAAGAGTGAAGATGCATGACTTGTCATTGATTTCTTTTCGCAATTTCTTCATGGAAATGAGTTCTATTTGTTTGTGGTCTATGCCTTTCAACTTTATGTGCTGTCCTTGCCAATTAAATCCCATTTGCATTTGCTCCAAGTCCAAGGTAAATTTGCCAAGTGTTTTCAACCAATTACATCCAATGGCAATGTCGATAGGCCCCATATCCAAAGTGATCAAGTCTACTTTTATTGTGCAAGAGGGCAATAACTCAATTGAAGTACATGGACATACTTCTTTACTAGACTCATATGCACCATTGGAAACTTGTATCTGCAAGGAAGAATCCATATCAATGGGTAGCAACTTCAGCCCATTCAAAGATTTGGTGTTGACGAAGTTATGATTGCTGCCCATATATGCTAGAATATGTGCAACCTTGCCATTAATGAAACCTTTGAGTCTAAGTGTATTTTTCCCTTTGCAACTAGTCCATGCATCATGTGAGATAGTACATAAGGAAGCATGAGAATCATGATTACCACCTGGATCAAAAGGAAATCCATCCATGGGATCATAGAGTTCTTCGTTGGTGGCATTCTCTTCGTCATGAATCTCTTCAACCATTGGGTATGCATCAACATGTAGTAAATTTTCCTCTTGATCTTCTTCTTCTTCAACTTCCACTTCTTAAGTGATCACCATGTTGATTTTTGAGTTCTTAGATTTACACTTCAGCTTATGATCTTGTGACCACTTCTCCCCACATTTGAAGCATAATCCTTTTGCATGCATTTCCCTAAGCTTGTCGTGAGGAAGGAAGTTGCTGTTAGAACTATTTTGGGGCAGTTTAGGAGCATTTTCAGCTCTTGAAAAAGTACCTCTTGGCTTAGCTACATTTCTGAAAGTTTGCCCCTATTTTTATACAAAATTTTCACCTTTTTTAGAGGCATAAATAGCGGAAAATGTTGGCACTTTGCTGTTATAATTGTTTGGACTGTTATAACCTCTGTTTTCTTGCCTAAAAGAGTCTCTTGATTGGCTGAAAACTTGCCCATACTTTGTAGGTTGATTGGAAATATTATTGCCCATACTTCTTTGCTGAAATTTTTTTGCATCTCTTTTGTACTTCAAGGAGTATCTTTCAGCCAATTGTATGGCCTCATGTAATGTTTTTGGTTGTTGAGCTCCTACCTCCGATGATAGGGCAAGGTCAAGACCAAAAATGTATTTGTTCAGCTTAGCAAAATCTGAAATACCTTCAACATACATGGAAAGATTCAAGTAGGCATTGGAGTAGTCTCTAACGGACATTCCTCTTTGAATGCATGCATACCATTTTCTTTAAAGCCTTTCTTTTTTCAAAGGAGACACAAAGACATCAATCATTGCTTGCTTGAACTCATCCCAAGAGTCAAAGTTTTGCCCAATCTTTTGCATGTAATGCCACTAAGTATGGGCGTAACCTTCAAGATGAAGAGCCGTGAAATAAATTTTGACCTCTTCACTTCTAGGGTAAAGGGTGAAGTACAATTCAAGCTTATTGATCCACTCCTCCCATTCCGAAGGTGAAGCATTATCTCCTTTGAAATTAGTGATATTGATCTTCTCCTTATATTCTTTTTCATTGTAAGATGGCTACCCATGAGATTGTTGTCTCCATGAATCTTTATTCCATGAATTTTGTCTAAAAGTAGGTGGTCCAAAACCATGAGATGAAGGTTGTCCATTTGAAACATGCTCTTGGTTTGGGATGTCATGAGTTGATCTTCACTCATCATGCCTTCCATCTTCATGAACTTGATTGTTGTCTGCATTTTCTTTTTGTGCATTTGAGGGCTGATGATGAAAATTCTTGTAGAAGGGATCACATCCATGATAATCATTATCCCATCGAGTGTTGTCTTGTTCCCCTTCATGTCTATGATTATCCTTTGGACTGCTAAACTAAGGCCTTGGGGTATGAATGCCATGAATTTGTGAAGGATGATGGTTGCCCCTCACTCTAGATGGTTCTCCTCTTTCAGAAGTGTGCATTACCGACTGAGACTTCTCTTTGCTTGGATGGGAAGGATTACCAACAAAGGGAATTCCATGGGAGTCTTCAATAGTTTGAGGTTCTCTTTGTGGCTTGCTTCCAATTTTCTTTATGGTTAAGATGAGCTCTTGGAATAAGGATTTATCGCTTTGCTACAAATCAGAGATTCCTTGGTCTACTTGTGTCATACCTTGCAACAAACCTTGATTCATATGGGTTAAACCTTCATTCAAAGCCTTCAAATCCTTAGAAGGGCCTTCATTGACATGTCCCAACTCTTTTGACAACTCTTTTGAGAATAAGAGATAATAATTCCCTGCATGCTCTTCATGTATGTCATGTTGTCCTTGATGTGTGCTATAAGCAATCCTAATGCTTAATTCTTTATCTATTTGATCAAAATTATGGGCTTCAGTTGTGTAATTTTGATCCTCTTGGAAGTCTCTGACACCATCATTCAATGCCTCAGTAATATGATCTTTCTTCTTATTCCTGACCATTAGGAAATAGTGATGTAGTAGTAGACAGTTTCTCACTTAATCCCCTGTTTCTTTCAAACTATAGCACCAATCCTAATTCTTAATAGCTATATGGGAAGCTTATTATATGGAGATATAGGATATTTCAAAAGATATGGACTTGGGTTGGATACTTTGGATGAAGCAATGTCAAATAGTGTCCCCATGTATGCTGTATGGGTGCTGTCTCAACATACATAGTGTCAGAAAATCAGCAATAACTTGAGCTCCCGATGTTGGATCACCAAAATTTTTGATTCAGATCAAAGATTAGGATACCCTCTTCGAATGGAGCTATCAAGTTGCTAATTAGGATAAGGATTTTTTTTTTGTAATTGAATCTTCAGGTCTGAACAAGAAATTCCTGCACTGTGTCCACCACCTGTAAGTACCTTGTTTGACCCTGTAGGAATACCTTGAGTGAAGAAAACCCTTGTAAACCATTGTAGCAACTAGGAGAGGGTTTTGGGGCACCTATAGAGCTCAAAAATAACCTATAGATTGGTATACACTTGCTGTTTTATCTGTAAAAACTTTGTCCAACACCTGTAGGTACCCTGAAAATAGGAGATGCCCTGCACCTCTTCCAATGGTTCTTCAACCACTTATGGAACCCTAAATATTGCTGATCAATGCTATACTAGTGCCAAAATTTGATAATGGGGAATGTACCTGCACCTAAAATTGAGAATTTCATGGGCTCTGAGACAAGATGGGTGTGCAAAGTTCCACCTCAAGCTGGGTTGTGAACCCCTTTATAATATTCCCCCGTGCTTTCCCCCATGAGAAACCCCCCTTAAAATTTTTTAAATTTTAGGAATTTTTTTACTCTCTCCCTCTCTCCCCCTGCCGACTGCATGGCGAGGAGAGAGAGAGAGAGAGAGAGAGAGAGAGAGAGAGAGAGAGAGAGAGAGAGAGAGAGAGAGAGAGAGAGAGAGAGAGAGAGAGAGAGAGAGAGAGAGAGAGTAAAGTGAGAGAGGGGCGACTGTGAATGGTCGTCTCCCCCCCCCCCCCCCCCCCCGCCCCCCCTTATACACCACCCCTCCCCACTATAAAGCGGAGCCCTCCCCCCCCTCGTGGAAGGCAACCCCCTTCCTGGTTAGCATGCAGTGCCCCCCCTCCCTCATCGCCAGGCAGCAGCTCCCCTCCATCGTTGTGGGGAAGCAACCCCCCTCGTCGTCAGGTAGCTCAGAACCCCCCCTCTCCCGACCCCCTTGTTCATCGCAAGGAGAAGAAGAAGAAGAAGAAGAAGAAGAAGAAGAAGAAGAAGAAGAAGAAGAAGAAGAAGAAGAAGAAGAAGAAGAAGAAGAGGGAGAGAGAGAAGAAGAAGAAGAAGAAGAAGAAGAAGAAGAAGAAGAAGAAGAAGAAAAAGAAGAAGAAGAAGAGGGAGAGAGAGAAGGAGAAGAAGAGAAGAAGAGAAGAAGAGAAGAAGAGAAGAAGAAGAAGAAGAAGAAGAAGAAGAAGAAGAGAGAGAGAGAGGAGAAGAAGAAGAAGAATTTCTGAAAATACGCCCCCCTTCATTATTTTTTTTCCACTCAAGGAGAGGCGGCGAGAATTTTGCATAGGAGAGTACGAGAAATCTATCACTCGTACACACGTCTTCAAGTATGGCCCCGAAGCGTAGTTCCATAAAGATGGCTGAAAAACAAGGCGGCACCGCAACCGCGAACGGTTCATCAGGCATCAATACCATTGGAATCACGGCATCACTCCAAACCTAGGTTGCTCTATTATTAAATCATAGGTTATAATCATCACGGTGAAAAATCATATTGACATGCATCACATTAATTGCGTGTTTGATAATTTCCTAAGTATGAACTTAGTTGTGATGTATGTAACAAGCAAGATAATTTTCGTGGTAAGATGACATCATAATAGGTGAAATCGATTAGATAATTACATCATAAATGACTAAAATCATCTTGCAAGAATTCCTGCATAAAGTGCATTGTTCCTTGCACAAGTTCTTGCTTAAAATGCACTTCACAGGACATTGAAAGAAACAAATTGCATCCCCATATCGCAAGATGGATTCTAAGGTACATGTAATAATCTCCAGAAAATATTAAAGTGCAGCTAGACTCATACAATGATCACATAAAGTTAGATCATTCAAGAAGGTTATAGATCGTGTAAATAATTACATAGAGGATAATGTTAAGATTGCATACATAGAAAGTACCTTCGCATGCATGGCATAAAATGTCGTATGGATTATTTCAAAATTGTAAGCATTGAAATGAAGGCATGGCATTACGTCGCGTGCATTAAAGTCGTTGGGAAAATTCAACGTTGCTTGTAATCTACCAAATGGGATTGAGATCCAGGAGTCCCATGTCAAAGTCCTTGGTGACTTCAAGAGGGATAGGTAAAAGCTTAAGCGCCTGTGAGTATTATTAAGAGGGCTTAAGAAGATTATACTTAAGACGGGGTAGGACTGTTCTAAACAGAACCATCTTGGCCAATCATGGTCAAGGGGATAGACAATCTTGATCAATTAAGATCAAAGATAAAGGTACGTAGGTACTACAAGGGATCTAGAAGATAACCAGTAAGTTGACCAACCGAGGATGATGGGGTTGTCCATGATCTATTTTACAAGGAGACCCAAGGTAAGGATAATTAGGGAACAAACCCTAACTCGAAGATAAAGGGGAAACAAGCAACCTAGCTTGCCAAGCCCTTGGAATCTTGCCAAGTCGCGAATGACCCAGGATCGAATGCTGGGAGCATTTGGGAAGAAGGAATCACACCTTAGCAGTTGGTCATACAAACGACCTCTGAATTGATCGTGATTGTACACTTAGGTACGCTGTTTGAAATTCTTTGTCTAAGGAACTAATTCAAGGCAAAACACTCAATGTTTCAGGTTAAAAGCTTGGAGGGAGAGGCGGGTTCAGTTACCTCCGACTGGCTGCCTGGCCCTATCCAAGGGGGTTGTTAGCGGCACTGGGTATATGGACCGAACCCACCATGAGAGGTCTCTCCGTGGGTGGTGTTTGGAGCGGGAGGATGCTTGGGTGCTAGGGGAGGCTCTGGCTATAAATTCCTTGCCTCCGGATCCTGTGCAAGAGGCCGACGTGACTCGAGATGGGATCTCGAGGCCCATGTACTAGTCTACGGGCGAAACTTGGAGTAGGAATCCTGTTGATTGCTGGGATAGCCTTCGGGCATGATACTTGATGTATTCCGGGACTATGATAAATAAAGATGAGATATTTGAAAAAGGAACTTGCTTGACATTGTTTTTGTGTCAGTGCCTAAGTTACGTGAAGGAACCTGTGTTTAAATTGATTAATTAAGGAATCTACTTTTGCATGTCAAACATAATGTGGTAGGTAATTAGATAACTAAACAAACAGAGGAAAGTGCGGTGGACGTGACTTGGGTCCGTCCTACGGAAGGGTGATCCCGGTTAGCTGGGAACTTTTCTCCAAAGACGTGATAATGAGACTATGAAGACATAGCATCAGTAGAGTTAGAATCCTGATTTATGCTATTTTAGGGGAACAGAATGAGACTATGCCTAATGGGCAGAGAGGTTGAGCTTTGCATCCCTCTCATTTCCCATTCTCCATGAACCAAGTGCAGCATAAATCCGCTTCGACTTTGTTGTTCCTATTCAAAGTGGGTCATCTAGAGCTCGACGCTAGCTACTTCCTAGAGACTTTGCTGATAGGAAAGAAACCCTGACTTCAGGTCGGTCCTAAGTGGGAACGATCGGATACTTCCGCTCGGGGCAGACTCAGGAATACCTAGATCGCAAACCCTGTGACATTCCTTGCGAGTGCCAGGCGGCACTTTCTAGACTCTCTTCCTGATGGGCTGCTAAGACGTGTCCCATAAGTGAACGAGTTGACACGTTACAGTTGGTAATGAGATCTAAGGATTACAAGGGAACTTAATGGAGGAAAATAAAGGGAATAAGGGAATAAACAGGGGAAGGTGAGTAGAATAGAGCAGTGCTTTCTGTTGAAAACATTTCTTTACTCACTCATGGATGCTGGGTTTCAGAGTCACGAAGCATGGAGCAAGTTCTTGGTGTTCCAGGTCATGTTCATGGCTGCAATGCATGCTTTGAATTATCGTTAGAGGCTTGGCATGATGGAGATTCTAGACCGCATCTATAATCCTTCGCCCCTGTATGCAGAACAGAGATGGAGGGGAGACTCAGGAATATACTACATAGCAGCCCACTGACTCGCGTACCTTCAGACCAACTTGAAGAGAATCAAGTGGATGGAGGATTTAAAGATCGTGAAGTTGTTCATCTTTGTCAAAGCTCGCATAAACGCAACTTTGCGTGTTAGCAGTCGGCAAGTCAAGCAGAACAAGTATGTCTATGAAGAAGTGACCCATGTAATCTCTGCTGATGACAGAATCAAAGTGTTAGGGCGCTATGAGAAGAACGAGTATCAAAGGAAGGGATACCCCAAGCTTCCTATGACTTACCGTTTCCTGAAAATCCATGACCCCACTCCATATTATTATTCCGTCCCTGTAGTCGATTGTAACACAATCCTATTTTCCCCAAACTGATGTATCAATCAGCCTGTTCTACTTATCCAAAATAAATGTACTCAAAGGGATATGCCTTCATGAATAAATAAGACTTTTTACCATTGTCTATCTTGATCATAAATGTTAACTAAGGTGTTAAGTGATTAAATCACTTAGCTAAAAAGCTGTGCTAGTCATATTAACATAATATGGGAACATATGATAAGATGTTAACATAAAGAATCTTATTATTCAGACGCAACCCAAAGCGTAGGTTCCAAATCCGAATTCTGCACTAAGTCCAGCTATGGTTGTTTACCGCAGCACAAAGGAATGGAAAATGGAGCAGAAGTGCGGAAAAAATGAAAGCCTGGAAATTTGAATGATTTAAACGACGGTGTCGCCTCGAGAAAAGAAAAGAGTAAAAGTGTGCCATTAAATATGAAGGCGCTCTCGAATCTTTGTAAAAAGAGCGTCGGGCTCACTCTTGTGCAAATTGTAGGGATTAGTGGGAATGGGATGAGTTGGAATGGTGGGAAATAGGAAAAGAGGGCCTAGGCTAATGGCTGCTAATGGCCGGCCATGTAAAAAAGTGTGGACGACCGCCCAAAAGGTAGGGCATGTATATAAAGTTCAAAAGTGAATGAGAAACTCATTCTTGGGTGTGGCTAAAGCTTCTTCTTCCTCTTCTCTTGCTTCTTACCTTCATGCTTGTGCTTGAGTGAGGGATTGAGGGAGTGTGAGGGAGTGAGGGAGTGAGTGTGTGAGAGTGAGGGATCGTGGAGAAGAAGCTCCCCATGTTCTCTCTTCATCATTTCTTCCCTTCTTCTCTTCTCTTGTCTCGCGCGACTATGGGGGATGGAGCTTGATGGAGGGGGCTTGAGGTTGCTTGAACTTGCCACAAGGATCATGGAGCTACTGGAGTGTGAGAGAGAGGAGGGGACTCGATCGAACATCAAGGTAAGCTCACTACACCTGCAAGGTAGGCATTGCGCGTTGGCTATGTGAGAGCTAGCCATGGCCACTCGGCTTGAAACGCTTGATCAATAAGTGGTCCGTAGGTCTCAAGGTAGAGCTCCGTAGCTCCCCTACATTTTGGTTCCGTTGCTGGGACAGACGGAATCGAGTCTTGAGCACCACGCACGTCAAATCGAGCATGGCAGTAGGGTTTGCAGCCTGAACCAATGCTCGAGATAGTTAGGAGGATTAGGAGGTTTTAATCCCTGGAGCAAGTAAGTATTTTGATTTACTGCTGAATGTTAGAGTAGGACCATCTGTCTTTATTTCTGTTTCTAATTTCTGTTGCAATAGGTTAAGGGTAGGATAGGAAAAAGAAGGGAACATAAGGGTTCTGTTTGTTGCTGGAGACAGGGAAGTTGGGGTGTAGATTCAGACATCTGGCTGGAGGAGTGTATGAGATTAATCTCTGAGTCTATAGCAGACTGAGATGAGGTAATAAGGGGCCCAAGGGACTAGGGGAGGCCACATTTGACACCCTGCCTTCTGGGAAGATTGTGAGCTTGAGATCCAGGGAGAGAGCAAGAGAGAGAGAGAGCTGCGGGAGATCGTGAAGTGCTGACCAATCGAGTGCCCCATCGCTTCGAGGTATGCTAAACATTCCCCCTGTTGCTCGCATCTATTTGGAAGGCACGACATGATTTGATAGAGTAGGCATTGACCTAGAGGCGCCATGTGCAACTCGCGGGCCGTCGTTCGTGCCGTCGAACCACTGTGTCCGATTCCCAGAATAGGACTGTC
This sequence comes from Lygodium microphyllum, assembly GCF_053477565.2. Taxonomy (NCBI): domain Eukaryota; kingdom Viridiplantae; phylum Streptophyta; class Polypodiopsida; order Schizaeales; family Lygodiaceae; genus Lygodium; species Lygodium microphyllum. The sequence goes on along the minus strand of NC_141153.1, from coordinate 114,125,558 downwards.
CGATTTCGAGAGTCGGACAGTCCGACTCCCATAATCGGACCAGTTGAAAAAATCAAATTGTTGGTCCGATCCGTTTCTTATAATCGGACCAGCCCATCAAAGTCAAGCCACGTGTCTTAGTCCCAGACTTGAACCACTCGACCCATTGCAGGGGTCGGACCACCCCCGTCTAACTAGGGGAAGTCAAAATTGAGTAAGATTGGACCCGCCCGTCCGATTCCCAGAATCAGACCATCCCATACGATTCCCAGAATCGGACCAGTTCACCAGAGTTTGAATAGAAGGTTGTTTACTTGGGCCACAGTCCTGGGTACCTTGGTCACGTCTTTGATCCCCCAGGGAACCTAGTTTAATCTTGGAAGCTGGAGACCAGACAAGGTGACCAAAGATTCACCCCGAATAGCTAGACACTGGGCAGACCTAATTTGGAATTGGACGTGACGTTTGGTGACCAGCCAACCAAGTAACCAACCCTAAACCAGAATAGAGAATGTAGCAGGGTCTTTTTGTAAGACTTTAGATTGGCCAGGACTTGCGCCTAGAGCCACATCAGGCTACAAACGTAAATAGTAGGGTGGAGTCTACATCAGACATTTAGTGCATCCTCACCTCACCTTTTGATTTCATCACCTAGGGTGCACTACAAGGAAAGGAAAAGCCTGCTTCCACACTGAGTACTAGAAAGCACGAAGCACAAGTTGTAGATAAGATTGATGACGGTTTCTAGTAACAAGGAGCTCAACAGGAAACATAATAACATCAAGGAACCCACTACTAGGAGAAGATCCCAAAGCATAGCTAGCTACTAGAGAACCCCATTAGTAGGGCCCTAAGAGGACATGAAGATCTGGAAGACAACAACATAGAGAATTAGACGCTGCCAGAGTTACTCAAGTTGATCGATGACCTTGTGGAGCTGGAAGTGGGAGCAACGTCAGGATCACAAGGCAGACAAGACTGGACTTGGGAGAATTCCCAGTCATGGTGTAGGAGTTAGTCAACGAGTATGACTTACTAGCCAGGACGGTAGTTCAGGGTAGGCTAGTAGAGGAAGTGGTAGCAACCCTAGAAGAGGAAAGAAAGGCGATCAGAAGGGCGCTAGAGAGCATGATTGCCTATAACCACGAGCAAAAGGCTAGGAAACTCCAACAAGATGTGGATATGTACGAGGCCCGCCCTGGTGGGAGCAGCAAAAGCAGGACCAAATGCGGAGAGAGAGCGGGCAGTGGAGGCTGACTTATCATTAAGTGAACTTGTAGCCAGGCTGCTCATGGACAACACGTTCGCTGAGCAGGGCACAACAGCCTTAGCCACAACCTTACTCTCAGGATTAGGGGTCACACAAGGGGCAATATAGGATCCCTGTAGTGGCAAAACAACTAGACAAGTATGAACCTAGCAATGACCCATATAGCTTTTTGGAGCAGTTCGAACAAGTTTGTGAAGCAAATGGCCTCATAGACCTTGCACAATGCTGCCAAGCTTTTGGGTTGTGCTTAGGTGATAAGGGGAGGGTTTGGTACACTAGTCTAGATGCAGCCGAGCGTGTGAAATTTGCCCATCTTAAAGACCACTTTATCAAGAGGTTCTCTGAGGTAGGATACTCTGACAACCTCATCGTCCGGTTGATGAATGTCAGTCAGAGGGAAAAGGAGGATGTGAGAGACTACGTCACACATGTACGTAGCCTCTTCAAGAGAATCCCGGCCAATGAGCGACCTAACGAGAAGGCTGTGTCTACAATGTTTATAAATGGAATCTGAAGCGAGGAACTCTACAAGGCCTTGGCTAGTAACTCCACCTACACAGAGATGTGCTAGCTAGGGTTTTTGATGAAGCAATAAGGGTGGATGACCAGCTTAGGGAGTGAAGCATGAGGAACACCAGTCGGGACAGTACAGGCCAGAGGGCTTCAGAGCGGTCAATGACATCAGGAGAGAGAGAGAGCTCTAGCGCACGAGATAAGGGAAAGGGAGTCACGACCTGGCTGAGGTGAGAATGGAGCTTGCACATTTGCAAGAACAAATAAGGAAGCCTATGCGAACTCATGTGTAGTGTATACACTGTGGTGGAAACTACCTCCCAGCCGAGTGTCAAGATCCTAGATCTAGGCCGTGTTTGAATTGTGGTAGGTTCGGTCATGACACGTTGCACTGCAGATTGCCTAGGAGGTTTCCATATGTGCAGCAATACAACCCTCCTTACCTAGGCAACATGCCATCTAACTTCCTTGGCAGGGGAGCCCAACTGGCACTTCCAGCACCAGACGACGTAAGACCACCAACCATCCCTAGGCTAGAGATGAACCCAACAGGCATACCCAGACCACCAGGACCCTACGTGACCCAACCAACTGAGTGACGCTCCTATTCACTATGTGCAGGAACCTAGTGAAGAAGAAAGCTACATAAACCCATACATCTCCTATGACGAGGAAGAAAATCCAGTTGTGATGGATTATCGATCGGTGTCGGTGATGGCGCTGGGTAGAGGAAGAGGCAGAGGCTTTGGAGGACCAAGCCAGGACCCAATCTCATGTTGGACTTGCGGTCATACAGGCCATATCTCATCACGCTGCCTGGAAAGGGAACATGCAAACTATGACAAGGCTGACTTCGATGCGCTGAATGTGGGATCACACACCTATTTCCTGACTGCCCTAGATGGAAACTATCAGCCAGTTCGGCCAACGTGACCTCCGTGCCCTTGGGGCTATTTGGGGTGGAGACCTTTGGCGAGGAGGACACACCCATCCCACTGCATGTCATGATGCAAGCGCAAACAAGACGAACATGCATCTCACTATCTGGGCCAAGTAATCTAGATGTAGCCTCGCTGGGAAAGAAAAGCCAGAGGAGAAGGAGAAAGAGAACAGACGCAAGGATCACCCTTAAGACTGAGGAAGCTACAACCTTAGTGGCAGGAAAGGGACTCACAGATGCCGAGGCAGAGACCTCAGCCCCCAAGACGGCGGAACTAGGTAGTGCCAAGGTAGGGGAAGACCCTCATCCCAGACGGCAACTCGAGGCTATAGCCAAGGTTAAGGATGTTAGCAGATGAGAGAGAGAGAGAGACAGGGTTGAGCACAAATTGAACCATTCAGGTTCCACACACCTTCTTCTCATTATTCCATAATAGAGTAAAACACACATACAAGAGTAACATAGAGTAAGTGACCCGCTGACTAGACAGACTAACCATAGTCAGGTCACCGACTAGCTAACCAACTTATTTAATGTAGTCATAAGCAGGAGACAGCTATACACTAGCTGTCATGTCGGCAGTACATAAAGACAGTCACACACTACATGGGGAGCTTGACTTCTAATACTCCCCCTCAAGCTCAAGACAGCATCTGCACACCAAGTAGCTGTCTAAAACTACAAAACTTATCTTTACCCAGAGACTTGGTAAAGATATCTGCTACCTGCTCATCAGTCCTCACATGCATAAGATCAACCTTTCCTGCAAGGACCATCTCACGAATAAAGTGGTAGTGTACCTCTATGTGTTTTGTCCTGGCATGGTAAACTGGATTCATGGCCAGGAGTACACTACTCAGATTATCACATAACAATTTCACTGGAGCATCAACCTGAATATCCAAGTCAGCCATAAGCTTGAGCAGCCAAGCAATCTCGCATGCTGCCAATGCAGCCCCCCTGTACTCTGCCTCAGTACTAGATAAAGCAACCGTAGGCTGCTTCTTGCTGCTCCAACTGATCATGCCGCTACCAAAGCCAAAGGCATAGCCACTCGTAGATCGTCTGTCAGTTGAGCATCCTGCCCAATCTGCATCTGTGTATCCAATCAGTATCAAGGGTTTATCTCTGACATAGAACAGCCCATAGTCTACAGTGGACTTAACATACCTCATGATGCGTCTAACTGCATCCAAGTGCGGCTTTCTCGGCTTTTGCATAAACTGGCTTATCAGCCCTACTGCATAGCTCAAGTCAGGCCTAGTGATGGTCAAGTAAATCAGACTGCCGACCATCTGCCTGTACATAGTCACATCTTCTACTTCAGCCCCAGTGTTCATGTCTAGCTTTACATTCTGGTCCAGAGGTGTATCCAGTGGTTTGCATTCAGCCATGCCATACTTCTTAAGCATTTCCATGGCATAGTGCTTCTGCATCAGCCATAAGCCATTTTCAGCTGGTACGACCTCAATACCCAAGAAATACTTTAGATCTCCCAGATCTTTCATGTCAAATTCAGATTTCAGCATCTTCATAGCATGCTGAATTCCCAAGTCATCATTTCCAGTGATTATCAGGTCATCAACATATATGACCAGCACTACCAAGCCACTGTCAGTCTTCTTTGTAAACAGGCTGTGATCAGCCCTGCCAACAACAAATCCAAGACTCTGCAAGTAACTGCTGATCCTAGCATGCCAGGCTCTCGGAGCCTGCTTCAGCCCATACAGTGCCTTTTTCAGCCTGCATACATAATGCTGAAAATCAGGGTGCTCATACCCTTCCGGTTGAACCATGTATACATCCTCTATTAAATCACCATTGAGGAATGCATTCTTAACATCCATCTGCTGCAATTTCCAGCCTTTTGCAGCAGCCAAGGCAATAATAGTTCGTATGGTTGCCATTTTTGCAACCGGGCTGAATGTTTCATCATAATCCAAGCCATACTGCTGAGCATATCCTTTAGCGACCAGCCTTGCTTTGTACCTTTCTACACTGCCATCAGACTTACATTTGATTTTATAAACCCATTTGCAGCCAACAGGCTTTTTCCCTTCAGGCAGTGGTACCAAATCCCAAGTCTGATTTTCAGCCAAGGCTTTCATCTCTTCGTCCATAGCCATGCACCAGTTTTCATCCTTTGTTGCTTCAGCATAAGTACCTGGTTCTTTGATCTCCATCACTTTTGTCATGTAAGCATAATGCTTTGCAGAATAACCAGAGTACGTCAACCTGTCAACAGGGTATCTGACCCTCTGCGATCGTCTAGGCTGTGGTGCACTACTCGATTCACCTCTCTCATGAGGCGGAATGTACCTGTTCTGCCTCGTGCCAGGCGTATAGACAGTCGGAATACCAAGTTCGCTGTCTAAAGTATCACTAGACTCATAGCCCGAAGTCATTCTGCCAGGTGTCATCATACCATCCTCACTAACTTTCTCTTTTCCTTTGTTGTCCAAGACATCATGTCTCCCCCTCACTGACATACCCGTGTCAGTGGACGGTGAGCTCCTCAATCTCCCTGTCCATGGGGATACTGTCTGACTGATAGGTCCTGTCATAGCAGTGCTCTGCTGCATATCAACTGTAGAGACATGAGTGGAAGGCAAATCGGATGGCACTGCAACTGGTGAGACATACCAAGAGCCCAGCTCATCAAAGATGACATCCCTGCTTACCAAAGTCTCCCTGGTAGAGGGATCATAACATTTGTATGCCTTCTTCTCCTGCGAGTATCCAATGAACACACTCTTATGTGCTTTGGGATCCAACTTTTTCCTTTTCTCATCTGGAATGTGCACATAAGCAAGGCAGCCAAAGACCTTCATGTGTCTTACATCCGGCTTATAGCCATAGAGCCTCTCAAACGGTGTCATGTCATGAATGCCTGCAGTGGGAGTCCTGTTTAGAATATATGCGGCTGTCACAACAGCCTCTGCCCAATAGTAGAGCGGCATATGCTTCTCATTCATCATGGCCCTAGCAGCTTCCATCAGAACCCTGTTCTTCCTTTCAGCTACTCCGTTTTGCTGTGGAGTGTAGCTGCAGGTTAGCTGCCTACGAATGCCATTTTCAGCCAAAAAATCAGCAAATTCATTGGAGACATACTCCCCACCGCTATCAGATCTCAAGCAAGAGATGTAACACTCAAATTCCTTCTCAACCTGTGCCTTAAATTTCTGAAAAACAGCAAAGACCTCATCTTTTGTTTTCAATATGTGAAGCCAGGTATATCGACTGTAGTCATCAATGAAGGATACATAGTATCTAGAACCCCCCATAGATGCATTATGAGCTGGTCCCCAAACATCAGAGTGCACTAACTGCAGTGGTCATGTACTCTGTCTTACATGCCTGACAAACGGCAATCGTGACTGCTTACCAAACTGGCAAGCCTCGCAGACATGACCAATATCTGAATATTGGAATCTAGGTAGTCCTGTTACCAGCTGCTTCTTCTGCATGGTCTGCAGCCTCTGCAAATTGACATGCCCCACTCTCTTGTGCCAAATCTCTAAGTCCCTGATAGTGCCAGAACCCTGAGCAAACATAGCGGAATTCAGCTCTGGCAGTGTAGCATCAAGAGTGAACATTCTTCCATTTCTGTGGCCTTTCGCGATCAACTTGCATCCATTGCCAAACTCTTCAATAAAGCAACCATGCTTATTGAAGCGAACCTGCAAGTTCTGCTCTGTCATTTGACCCACAGACAATAGGTTCTTCGTAATCGAAGGAACATGCAAAACATCATGAAGATTCTTCTTCCTGCCATCATGTACAACTAGAGGCACTTTGCCTTTATGCTCAATGCTATGTTGCGTGTCATCACCTGTGCATACATAGCCATGCTTTTCAGCCACCATATCCGTGAACCAATCACCATGAGGGGTCATGTGATTCGACGCCCCCGAGTCAATGTACCACACTACATCATCAGGTGATTTTTCAGCAGCCTTATCTTTGACATATTGCATGGCAAACAGTCTATCACCAGAGTCATCTGGCTGACTGGACGTAGCATAATGTCCATGCTGCTTGCCCTTCTGATTTCCCTGCTTCTTCCAGCAATCCTTTGCAATATGCCCATACTTTCCACAGTAGTGACAATCCTTATCTTTATTTGGATTGTCTGACTGACGCTGCTGCTGCCATGAGCCTCTGCCACGGGAGTTAGATCTCCCCCTTCCTCGAAAGTTGCCACCACCTCTTGCATGTGATGACTGCTGATTGCTATTACTATAGGATGCATTCTGCTGGCCTCCTCTGCCAGATCCATAGCCTCTACCACGGCCACCACGACCACGCTGATACGAATAAAAAACTGCATCCTTATTCTTTGAGCTGCTTGACCCTGTAACTAAGCCAAGCTTCACCTCTTCATGAATCAACAACGCAACCAGCTCATTAAAATCAGGCATCTCAGCCCGCACAGATACTGAAGTGTCAAAGGACTTATACTCCGGACCCAAGCCATTTAAGGTCACTGCAACCATATCCTCATCTTCTACCTGTGAGCCAACAGATGCGAGCTGATCTGCTAAGGTTTTAATCTCCGTGACATAGTCCTGTATGGATCTGTTCTTCCTCTCTATGTTGTTGAATTTTTGCTTCAGTTGTATCTTCCTGGCACTCGTAGTTGTGCCATAGTACCTGACCAATATGTTCCATGCATCGGCTGGGGATTTACAGTTCATGATCTGCATCACCATAGCATCCGAGATACATAATGACAGCCAATGTAAAACTCTGCGAGCTCTTTCCGTCCAAGCTCGATGCGCTCGTCTTTGATCAGCTGTAGGATTCCTATCTGGAACTTCAGGTTCAGCCTCAACACCTGTCACTAAGTCCCAGTATCCTTTGCCTATCAGAAAGTTCTCCATACGGAACTTCCATATTGCATAATTGTTGCTATCAAGCTTTTCTCCCACAATCTGGGTTACATTATCAGTTCTATCAGCATTTGCCATGTTGCAGACCTTGCCTGACTACCTGCAAACCAAGATTTTCTTAACAGTTCAACTTCAGCCCGGAACTGTTTATGACAGTTTTCTGCAATTAATTGCAGGAAAAAAACCAGTAAATTTCAGTCAAATATCAGCCCAAACACTGTCCCAATCGGTTGATCCAACTCATAAAGACAATTGCCAATACATATGCCTGATGTTCGGTTCCGATTTAACTCCTGCAGATCCACTGCCAGGTTCCAAAGGCATGCAGTCCAAACCTGTAAACTGCAATTACAGCAGCCTTTCCAAAGTCAAACTCCACCTGGATACATGTACTGCATGTTCCAAAACTGCTAAATTGACTCCTGGTACATATGCCACTTCAGACATAAGCATAGAGACATCAGCCAGTGTATTCTTAACAAGTGCCAATGCTAACAGTTTATGTAAAGATTGCAGTCAATAAACCAGCATAACCCGCTTCAACTAGCTCAAAAAAGTCCTTAAATCAGACCATACATTTGTTTCAGTATGTCACCGTCAGTACATGACTATGTAGTGACAATACCCTGTCTATATCTGACAAGTAAGTCAACCAAAAATGTCTGCAATTTATATTCATCCCAAGAAGACAAGATTTCTTTTATTTCAGCTGCAAACTTCCAGTATTCAGTGGCTTTTGATGCTCCTCTCAACCCAAGACAATTCTAACATGCATATGACAGTATATATGTCTTTCAGATGTCTGCATCTGTCACTCTGTGCTTCAGTAGAAAGCAAAATGCTTACTGCCCACAATCCAAGACAGTTTCCAGCCACAAAAGAAGCTTCAGATCTGTGTATTTCAGCTACCAAACTCAGCTTGCAATTGATCAAGACAAGTACATGTAGCCTCCAGCATGTATCTATACTTCACAGGTGCTTCTGGGCATACTCAAGAGCTTCCAATGCTCTTCAAAGTGTTGTAGACTCCATGTATGCTGTGTATACAGCAGTGCAGACAATTTACACAGTTCTGCCCACTCTGTTTCAGCTCATATCAGAGCTCAACCACAAGTAGTTACTCCATGTACTTCACAAAGACCTTTTTCAATAGCCATACATGCTTCTCATGACCCATTTATGGTCACCAGTGATTGCAGTAGACAGTGCAGGCCTTCAGCCCAAACAGGCGCAATCACGCTGATTGCAGACCTCTGTTTCCAGTTCCTGCTAATGAAGATGATGATGGTGATGTTGATGCCACACCCAAATGCACTCTAACCAGCCTCCTCAGGGCTCTCAAGAAGCCACAAGCTCTGATCTTGACCCTGGAGTGTGTAATGAACAAATGCCTACCTGCAGTCCACAATGGCAGCCTGTCTGCACAAAAGAAAAATGAGTCTTCACTTCCTGGAGGTAGATCTTCACTTTCTCCAACTCTCAGAGATCCACCAAGTCCTGCTCTGATACCATGTTAGCAGATGAGAGAGAGAGAGAGACAGGGTTGAGCACAAACTGAACCATTCAGGTTCCACACACCTTCTTCTCATTATTCCATAATAGAGTAAAACACACATACAAGAGTAACATAGAGTAAGTGACCCGCTGACTAGACAGACTAACCATAGTCAGGTCACCGACTAGCTAACCAACTTATTTAATGTAGTCATAAGCAGGAGACAGCTATACACTAGCTGTCATGTCGGCAGTACATAAAGACAGTCACACACTACACGGGGAGCTTGACTTCTAACAAAGGAGTGGGTCAAGGATGCCTAAGAACAACTTAAAGATGTAGAACCCATATTGGAGGATCTGATGGAGGACCTTTCTAGTGCAAGCACACCCGCTTCACCATCGCGACCTCAATCGGGGAATACACCCACACCACGAGAGATGCCACAAAGGCAAGACCAGGGAGAAGCTTGTCAACAAGATAACCAGGACATGTGGCCAAAGAATGGTAACCAAGGAGGAAGCCAACTACCCAGCAACCTCCTCACCACCTTAGTAACCACTCCAGTGACCGTGAGCTTGGGAGATTTGCTTCAGCAGCACCCTCCATTGTGGCAAGAATTGAGGCATTGGATGGAGGGAAAGGGGGAGCATGCTGCCACTGACTTGCATGAGCAGGACGCAGTCACACAAATTCCAAGCCTAACGTTGCACTCAACTCCAAGGTCACTGCACATCAACGCTTTCTAGGGAGGCACAGAGATGCATGCAGTCCTACCTGTTTTAGCCTTGGGGAACGCAACACGAAAAGGAATTGTAGACACCGGCACTGGGGTCAGTGTCTTGAGCCACGCAGTTCTACAGGCTTGGGGAAAGGAAAAAGAAGCCGCAGGACCTCCCTAAACGCTTCACGAAGTTTAAGAAGGGTGATAGAGTGGTGATTTTACTAGGAGCAAAGAGACAAGGGCAAGCCAGCGAACCAATTGAGGGATCCGCCAGGGTCAAGGAAGTCGACCTGGGAGGGCAAGAAACCTCGACTTGTGTTCATTGCTGATAACTTGATGAAGGAGGAGGAGGAGGCTAGACTGGTTGCTCTCCTCCGAGAGTATGTTGATGTGTTTGCTTGGTCCTTGGAAGAACTGAGAGGAGTCGATCCTATGGTTGTGACCCGTAATATTCCAATGGTCCCAGAAGCGGTGCCAATGAAGCAACGACCTTACCCTATGAATCCCAAACATGCCCATGCGGTGAAGGAAGAGATCGATAAGCTCATGAAGGCGAGATTTATATATGAGATCGAGCACATAGATTGAGTTTCGCCCATAGTGATTGTTATGAAAAAGAATGGCAAGATTCGGGTGTGTGTGAATTACAAGAAGGTGAATGCCGCTACAAAGAGGGATAACTACCTCTTGCCATATACTGAGCACATGCTGGAGAGAGTGGTAGGCAAAGAAGCTTACAGCTTTTTGGATGGTTTCTCTGGCTATAATCAAGTGCAAGTGCACCCTGACGACAGGCACAAGGCTACCTTCGCCACGAAGTGGGGTGTATTTGCCTACATTGTTATGCCCTTTGGGCTAACGAATGCACCTGCAACCTTCCAACAATTAATGTGCACGATCTTCAAGGATATGTTGCGACATGAGCTGGAGGTGTTCGTAGACGACTTTTGCATACACTCTAGTTGGACCGAACACTTAGAGAGGTTGAGAGCTGTCTTCAAACGATGTCGGTTATACAAACTCTTGCTGAACCCCTTGAAGTGCCAGTTTTGGGTGAAGCACGGATGCATCCTAGGACATGTAGTGTCAAGGAATGGCATTGCCACTGACTTCTCAAAATTCACCGCCCACCAACTACAAGGGCATCCAGTGTTTCTTAGGCTACACAGGATACTACCGACGCTTTGTACTGAACTACGCACTGATTGCTAGACCATTGTACAAGCTGCTGATTGTATTTGAGTGGACTGAGGTATGCCAACGCGCGTATGAACAGTTAAAGAAGGCTCTCACCACTGCACCAATCTTGCGAGCCCTAGACTTGAGTGTAACATTCCATGTATACATAGATGCCTCCAAGTTTGCTATCGGAGCCGTTCTATGCTAGCCTGGTGAACATAGTCTTGATTACCTTGTGAGCTTTGCCAGCAGGCAACTCACCGAAACAAAAATGAACTATTTCACTACAGAAAGGGAAGGGCTAGCCATTGTGTTTGCCGTAAAGAAATTTAGGCATTACCTGTTGGCCACACCCTCTGTCTTTTTCGTGGACCATCAAGCCTTGCTGTATCTTGTGAACAAGCCATGCACCACAGGTCATAGCAAGATGGTTACTTCTCCTGCTGGAGTTTGATTTCTCAATGATTATGCGTAAGGGAAAGCAGCACTACATGGCAGATCACATGTCTTGCATACCCACAGGGGAAGCTGCTAGTCAAGGCGTACCTGACAACTTAACGAACGCGCACCTCTTTGGCCTATCTAGCGAAGGGGACTTGTTTAGAGCTGATTTGATGCCTTATTGGGCAGATAATGTTGTCCAAGTGTTAGAAAATGGCCTGCTAGAGAGACCTATTGAGAAAGCCAGGATAAGGAGACTTATCTTAAAAATCCAGCCATACCAATTGATTGCTGGCCAACTCTATAGGTTGGGGCAGGATGGATTGTTACGTAGATGTGTGTGCGAGCACGAGATGCACGATGTATTGAGAGAGGCGCATTGCGGGATAGCTGATGGGCACTTTAGTGGGGACACGACCGCTCGTAAGGTATTACAATCCCAACTCTGGTGGCCCACCCTATTCCATGATGCCACTAAGTTCGTCAAACACTGCGACTAGTACCAGAGGACTAAGGTGCCCATGTGCAAAGATAAGATGAAGTTAACCCCCGTAATAGCGCGACAACCCTTCGAAAAATGGGGCATTGACTTCATCGGACCTATCAGACCTACAGCTCAATACTCCCAGCCACGCTACATCATTGTGGCAACGGATTACTTGATGAAGTGGGTGGAGGCAAGAGACACTAGAAGGAACGGCACTAGGACCACTGCGAAGTTCCTGTGGGAACAGGTCTTTTCACGTTTGGTTGTCCAATCGGACTAGTAAGTGATCAAGGCGCACACTTCGTTAATGAAGTAATATCCCACTTGCTCTCAACCTTCCTAATCATTCATAGAAGGCCATCCCCCTACTACCCTCAGGCAAATGGCCAAGCGGAGTCCACAAATAAAATCTTAGTCAACGTACTTATTAAGGTAGTATCCACATCACGAAGAGACTGGGATAATAAACTGATGGCAGCCTTGTGGGCTTATCGGACGGCTTATAAGACGACTGTCGGACAAACGCCCTTTAGGCTGACCTATAGGACGGAGGCCATTCTACCTTTAGAGTTCTTTGTCCTTAGCTTAAGAATAGCAGCGCAGGAGCGTTGGGAGGGAAGAGAGGCTTGGAGTAACCACTTAGTGGAGCTACAACGTCTCACAGAGACTTGACTTTTAGCCACCCACGCTCTGATCTGTGAAAAGGCACGATGAAAGCTGTGGTTTGACAAGCATGTCAACCAGCGCAACTTTGATCAAGGGGACCTTGTCCTACTCTACTCGGTGAAAGGGCACAAACAGAAAATGAAATTTTGAGGACTGGGACCTTTCTGGGTGTGTGCAATTAGCAGAATGGGCAATGTCGAGTTGGAGACACTCGAAGGGGAAGGAATAGGCTTCTTCAATGGTAGTCACATGAAAAAGTACTATCCTCCTTCCCATCCGTTGCACGAGCCACCGATGCACGAAGCTCCCATCACCGTCTGCATGGCCACAATTACCGAACTAATAGATCAAGAGGAAGAAGCAGTAGCACCCGCCTACCTCCGAATCACGGTCACTGCAGAACGGACATATTCTTTTGATGCCCTGATCGATGAAGGGGCCCATCGTAATGTCTTGACACATGACCATTGGACACGCATTGGTCAGCCTAAATTATAGCCCACAAATGCGAAACTTAGCCCATTTGGGGCAACACTTACCCTCTCTTAGGAAAATGCCAAGTGGCTGTCTCCGTCGAGTCTGGAAGTATCCCAGTTGTCTTTTATGTGTTACCAAACACTAAAGAGGCCAGTGATAAATCACTATTAGGGCGCACTTTCAAAAAGCATACAAACTGCAATGTGGACTACAACCTAGATCGCATTTGCCTGACCATGGGAAATGTGCGCATAGTAACAACTTTCAGCAAGGGCCATCTTGTGCCTTCTACAACTACAAAGCCACCGATAGAGACCCCCACGGCCAAGCCTAAGGAGAAGGGCATGGATGTCTTACCCCGTGCCCCAACCGCCAGAAGCAAACCCACCCAAGCCATTCACATGGCCAAGGAGCCCACGCACATATGGGTGCCAAAATAGCGAGCGCAGCTCCTGGTAGACCGTAGAAGCACGCTCCTAAATGCAAAAACTATCAGTCGTAGCCTAAGAGGCAGCCCAAGCACCATCAACAACCACGATGGATATTGAAAGATCTCCTACGAGCACAAGGATACTATGAGGGCAACCCCTGGATATGGGTGCCTAAGGGCAGACACCCAAGAAGATCAACTTTGGGCAACCCCACTCCAGCTGGACAAACTGGCACATGCAAATCACAAGTCGCAAAGAATGTCGAACTAGCAATGGTAATGATTAAGGGCACCCAACACATTCAGTGTCCCAAACTGGATGATCCAGCACCATCCAAGTCAGAGGAGGTGCACACCCCCATACCCGCTCGAATGGATTGCAACATGCCTCCTATGGCATGGGAGTCCACTGCAGTGTTTCCAAATGATCCAGAGTGCAAAGTCCCATTAATGACGCCCGCAAGGGAGTCACCACTGTCCAGCCCAACTGCGCCATTGCCACCGGCAGGTCTTAAGCCTTCGTATGAAAGATGATCCTTCCTTTCAGCGGCCAAGGATCTTGCGGAGACCTCGGGGAATGACGTAGTGACATGCATCAAGGAGTTGGACGACACCTTCACTACATTCGCTAGAAGCTATGAGAGGCTTGACCTAGGACTTCTTGACGAACCCCTAGCTTCTGATGTTCACTCGTTGCCATGCACTTGGAAAGACTACAAGTTCATGGCCATCAAATTTCCCAAATTTGCGACCGAGCTAATCGCTAATGGAGAAATCTCAAAGGAACAAGCTGTTCTCAGACGACTAGTCACCTCGTACCGCAAACCTGCTCACTCTACTCCTGAATGAGAATTGGAGGAGCTCGTGCAGCTTGCCAGCTCTGCTTCCCCATTCCTGCAACTGTGGTACGCCTTACAACTCCAATGGGAGAAAAAAGGCCGCCGGATCATGACCAATGATGAGCAAAGGAGGGAAATCAAAACAATTGAACGTGACCCTACGTACGTGGCACCTCTTTCATTCAGAGTTTTGGCCATTACATGCAACTTACACTTAGATGATCAGGTATTGGCCCATTCGTACATTGACCAATTCCTCACAGAGGAGGAGTTGCACATTGCTAGTCGCCTCAACTCGGGGGACATCTTTCATGATGTCTTAACCTACATCACTCAAGCTTCCCTACAGCCATGCAAACTTGATCGTCATGCCCAATTTGAATACGACCCTAACCTTTATACCTGGCTTATGGCCGAGTAGCTCACCCCACACAGCCCATGCGAGCCTTCCCCCCTCCCCCGCAAATCCTAAAAAGGATCCCCGTACCACTTAGGAAAGAGGGGGGAAGAGCAAGTGACAACCAAGGTACTAACCAAGTGATGTAGCAAGAAGTGTAAAGGCTAACAGTGCTCAACTAAATTCAAATAGGAAAGAAAGCACAGAGGAAGTAGATGTTGGTTGTGAATTATTTCTAAAAAGTTTTGTCCCCTTAAATCCGCCCAGCAAACTGTCACACACATTTTTTCTTGGGGTATGCTAGGAATGAATCAAATCATAACTTTAACGTTGACTTGGGTAATGGCAGGCACCTACCATGGCAGGACATGGTAGACTTCCATTTACAGAAGCGGAGATGATGAAATATGGAATCAGCATCGAGACACGGGGATTCAACCAATTCACATTCAAGCATACTATGAACTTGGATGAGGCCATCTTGGAGGAGCCGGATGTAAGAGAGCTGATGGACAAATGCAGCCTCCAAAAGTACATAGAGAAAGTCGGGCAGGCTGTAGACTACAGCATGTGTGCAGATTTCTTAAGAAATTTCGATGAAGGATGAAGTTGTGGCACAGTCATGGTAAGGGCAGGCGATCAAGAAAGACGGGTACATGTGTCCCTTAATGCAGTCATTGTCGAAAGAGCCCTGGGACTTGTGCCCAAAAAAGAAAGTCGCCCAAAAAGAGATGTGTACGCCATGCTGGAAGTCAGAAAAGAAGATGTGCACACGGTCAATGGAATTAGTCTAGCTGACATTCCAGACCCGGCGATGAGGATGCAGGCTAAGATGATCCATTCTCTCTTCTCCAGCCACAGATACAACGGACTCATGAATAGAATCAGCGTGCCACTGCTGGAAAGCATTGTGGTAGGAGTCCCGAAGGAGGTGGACTGGAACGGCTTTGTCCAGAAGACTATAAAGAGTTCAGCCGCCCTTTTAGCTCCAGCCGCGCAGGCCCAACTAGTGGGGAATCTCCGGCCTCCACCGCACGATCCATGAGGAAGAAACCTGCCATCAAAGCCTCTATGATCAGATACGGAGGTATCCTTATAGCAATCATTGACGAGGCTATCAAGAATGCCGGCATGGAGGGAGAGAAAATTGAGCACCAAGGCTCACCACATCGTGAGGAGGAAGGCTTGAGTGAAAGGATGGCTAGCGATGAAGGAGAGCCTGAAGTACCACCCACGCAAATGGCTGAGCCTCAGAAGCAAATGAAGAATGGCAAGAGCCAAAAAAAGGGGAAGAGGCTGAGCAAAGTGGAGGGGGCCGAGGTGAAGAGGGCTCAAAAAGAGTCAGGGAGGTTGGAAGAACAACTGCAGAAGGAGGAGGAAGAACTTGAAAGAGTTAAAGAGGAGTCAAAAAAGGCGGAAGCGGAACGCAAAGAAGGGCGGAAGAGGAAGCCCACGAGCTGAGCATGAAGGAACTGGTTGAGTTGGCTGAGGCCACTCATAGGTCTCTTGAAGAAACTCATGGAAGAGGAGAAATCAACCTCTATGGTCCTCACCATGAGGCCGAAGCAAGTGACAGTGCGAGGGCAGCCCCGATAATCGTAGGCAAGGGAAAGTCGCTGTTACATCCCCTGCCTCCCTCCTTCGTGCCGGCAAGACACCCCAAATGCCCCACAACCCACGCCCTCTTTGGACACGGCCCAGCTGATGAGCATGATGCAGATGCTCGTGAGTAAGGTCGCGGAGATTGTCCTAGAACTTGGAGCGAAAAGGCTTGCCACTACTGATGCTGAGTACAGGAAAGACCCGAAATGGCAAAAACTCGAAGCATCAACCACCATAGCTCCTATCCCCATGTCACTTGGTGTAGACTACGATGCCTATGTGGCCGAGCTCCTAATGCAGCTGGATAAGGCAAAGGAGGAAAAGAAGGTGGCCCTGCTGGAGCTGGAAAAGGAAAGGGAAACCTCGGCAGCCCTGAGGCTCGAAGTTTCAAGGCAAGGGGCTAATCGACAAAGGGAGGTCAAGGCGTTACAAGATCAGCTGGAGGCAAAAAAGAAAGAGGCCCAGGATAACAAAAACTGCCTGAGACAGAGGCTAGAGGATGAAGAACAAAACTTGGTGGCTGAGCAACGGAGCTTAAAGTTGCTAGTGCAACAATATGCTGACCTAGAGCAGAGAACGGCCAAACTGGAGGGGTATGGACCATTGGCAATTCAAGAAGGTGATCCAAGCGAGTGGCAGGGGAATACCACGGCAAAGCTTCAGTATGAGCTCGAGGAACAAAATAGGCTAGAGAGAGAGATAGAGTTCCTAGCACGGGAACGGCCGACAACCCTCGCAACAGAAGCGCAAGAACAACAACAGGAGGCAAACGGCTACAAGGTGCATTGGAAGTTGCCAAGGAAGACACAGAGGCCCTCATGGCCATGGCCTTCATGCAACGAAGACTGCACCTTGCAGAGATTCAGAGCCACGAGCAACTAGTGCAGGAAAGATCAGAACTAATCACTGAGGCAGAATAAAAATTCAGTATCACAAATCAAGCGAAAGAAATCGCCGAAGAAAAGCTGGCTCGGAAGTCCAGGGAGTGGCACTAACTCTGGGCCTTAACGAACAAACAACAACAGGTGGTAACCACACTAGTAAGTGCGTTGGAAGAAGAAATAAGAAAGATGGATGAAAGGGCCAACACTTGGGAAGCAAATAACTTTGAAAGAATCAGGCAATTAACGGAGCGCTTGGCGGTGGCAGAGTGTGAGAGAGTGCTTGCCGAATCCAGAGCTGAAGCGGTCGATGTATGCACCCATGCACAAAGGCAAGCCTTTCTCAGCACCGTGCTAATTGTCACCCAAGCATAGGGCGATGATTCAGTGGAGAGAGTGAGAAGGAAATTGGAATTGACTACCTGGGCGCTAAGGCATGGCATTCAGGAATGGGAGCTCCCCACCAGCACGGGACTCACCAAGGAGCAGCAATTCCACTACTTGCGCAATGCCGACCGTTGAGCTCAAGGAATTGGGGTTCGAAGAACAGGAGCAGCCTGCACCACCACCACAAATGACCCCAGCCGTGGCCAAACAAGATATCGAGGAGGGCCCGGATTTGGAGTAGGAGGCCAATGAAGAACAAGGAAAAATGCCTAGTCCCCCTCTACCAGACCTCTCGCTAGACGAGCCTGAAGATGCCCACATGTCAGAGCGCATCGTGGTAGCCAGAAGAAGGAGGCAGGAGCTGGCAGAGGATGCACAATGCAGAGCACAGTCACTACGCAGACAATTCTCTGACGAGCCAGTATCACTATGAGGGGACCCCAACCCTATCGATTGGCCTCAGGAATTGATCATCTGGCGTGACCGAGAGTTCCAGACGAGACCTTTTGAGCTGTCATTTTCCTATCCACGCTCACTGGACCGTGCGTTGCCTCTAAGTATCCTATCCAAGATCAAGGATCTGGCCAATGACCTGGCAAACAGATGGATGGAAGAGATAAGCCTAATTATAACCAGGAGGAGGTAAGAGCCCACAGATTTTCGGTAAGACAAGGTGAACCGGATTTCCAAATCCGTCCAAGGCTACGAGGCGTAGCCGAAGTGGCGGAGGAGGATTTGGGACGCTAATTTTGACGCTTGGACTGCCTTCTGGAGCTCACTCCGTGAGGAATGAAATGACCCCACCTACATGCCCTACCCCTGCCGGCATGGAGTGGATTATGACCGCACTATTCATGAGGTTTTTGATTTTCCTAGAATAGATAATGTAAATGCCCGAACTCCCAAGGAATGCTTAGTTTTTAGAGTAGAGGATATCCTTCCATCCATCAACAGTTTCCTCGCGGACTTCTCCTCCTACCCGGATCCCGCCTTCCTAACCATCTGCAATTATCTTAGCTTGATCAAATTCCTATTAATACAGAAGTCTACCGCTGAGGAAGCCCACCTTCCCCCCCTCTTTTTTGACATCAATCTAGGAGTAGATAGTAGAGCTATGACTAGATTAATGATGAGGGCAACCCTCCTTCCCTCTTTTTGCTTAGAACTCTTAGAAAACATGAATGACACCCGCTTCACAAGGTGTAACCATCCCTTTTTGTCATCCACACCTCTGAAGGGCCGGGTCTGCTATTAAAGAATACGTCCAAAGCCGTGCCTTTCTATCCCAATGCATGCGACCACCCCGCGCTTTGGCTGACGGTGATTGGCACTAGCCAAACGCCTTCTATGTATACCGTCTCTTTAAAAAAAAAAACTCACTTTGCTCACCGCACCTAGGATTCACTCCTAGCCCCTCTCCCCACTTCACGCTTAGGGCACATCAAGGGCAGGACTTCCAGACCTGTCACCCTAAGCTCTGCACTGCACCTCCAACAACACACAAACTGGGTCCTCAAGTGTGGGATATTACCGAGGGCTTGCCCAAGGTTAGACCCATCTCCCAGTTCCACTGCACATGCACTTACACCTCACAGTGAGGCAGACACACCCCTTAGGGAGTGCACATCCTTCTCTTGCAGGCTATTTGTAACTCAATCGGGGCCTGCCATTGGCATAGATTTTGGAACCACGTATTTTTCCATGGCTTGCAGAGCTCCGGTTGTGACAGTCATCGCCAACGACAAATTCCAACTGGGTAACAAAGGCCGAGCACCTTCATGAAGATCAAAGCAAGCCGGAACCTCTCCAAATCATTCAGAATCAACACCCCATCATGTCTCCTTCACAGCAGCACATTTTTTTTATCGTAGTCATTTGCCTGCCAATTCCACTTAGCACCAGTCCCAACTTTGCTGCTGCTCCCCACCCCAGTGCCATGGGACTAGCACTCCGCTAGAGGAGGGGGGTAATGTTTACCGCAGCACAGAGGAACGGAAAATGGAGTAGAAGTACGGAAAAAATGGAAGCCTGGAAATTTGAATGATTTAAACGATAGTGTCGCCTCGAGAAAAGAAAAAAGCAAAAGCATGCTATTAAATATGAAGGCGCTCTCGAATCTTTGTAAAAAGAGCGCCGGGCTCACTCCTGTGCAAATTGTAGGCACTAGTGGGAATGGGATTAGTTGGAACGGTGAAAAATAGGAAAAGAGGGCCTAGGCTAATGGCCGGCCATGTAAAAAAGTGTGGATGACCGCCCAAAAGGTAGGGCATGTATATAAAATTTAAAAGTGGATGAGAAACTCATTCTTGGGTGTGGCTAAAGCTTCTTCTTCCTCTTCTCTTACTTCTTACCCTTCATGCTTGTGCTTGAGTGAGGGATTGAGGGAGTGTGAGGGAGTGAGTGTGTGAGAGTGAGGGATCGTGGAGAAGAAGCTCCCCATATTCTCTCTTCATCGTTCCTTCCCTTCTTCTCTTCTCTTGTCTCGCGCGGCTATGGGGGATGGAGCTTGACGGAGGGGGCTTGAGGTTGCTTGAACTTGCCACAAGGATCATGGAGCTAGCGGAGTGTGAGAGACAGGAGGGGACTCGATCAAACATCAAGGTAAGCTCACTACACCCGCAAGGTAGGCATTGCACGTCAGCTATGTGAGAGGTAGCCATGGCCACTCGGCTTGAAACGCTTGATCAATAAGCGGTCCGTAGGTCTCGGGGTAGAGCTCTGTAGCTCCCCTATATTGGTTCAAGAGAAGAAATTCCTTTTCAAACAAATTAAGCCACCTGAGTTTGATGGCAAGGGAAGGACCGTTCAAGCTAACACCGAGATCTGGATTGAGTCCATGGAGGACTATTTTGAGGCAACAGGAACTGCACTTGCTAACCAAGCCATGGTCGCCAAACTTAAGCTTACAGGCGAAGCGAGACTTTGGTGGAAACAGTGATGCAGAGACCAAGCGATCTCGGAGGGCACAGTCACTTGGGATAAGCTTAAGGAAGCTGTGAGAGGAAGGTATTTGCCACCTGCCTACCGCACACAAAAGATGAATGAATTCTATGACTTGAAACAGCTAGGATTATCCCTGGAAGCACATTATTCGAAGTTCGTTTCACTCCTAAAGTTGGAACAAAGTTGTTGACAGCATTGGCCTGAGCTTTCTTTCTTTGGCCCTGATTCTAACCCTGCGCTCTCTTAGTTTGAGCCATAGACATACCCTTATATCTGATCTTTGTAAGGCCAAATCCTGTTGTACCTAGGTTTGGTCTGCACCTCTTATATTATTGGAGCAACTCGAATGAGTGCGCCTTGTAGGTTCATTTGGTGCATTGATTCCAATCGAGTGTTTATGGGTGGATTCAACCCAACACAGAATTTTGACACCTGTTGTGTCATATCCAAACAAGCAAGATAATTTTCGCTGTAAGATGACATCATAATAGAAGAAATTGATTAGATAATTGCATCGTAAATTACTAAAAACGTCTTAGAAGAATTTTGGCATAAAGTGCATTGTTCCTTGCACAAGTTCTTGCTTAAAATGCACTTCACAAGACATTGAAAGAAACAAAGTGCATCCACATATCGCAAGATGGATTCTAAGGTAGATGTAATAATCTGCAGAAAAGATTAAAGTGCAGCTAGACTCATACAATGATCACATAAAGTTAGATCATTCAAGATGGTTATAGATCGTGTAAATAATTACATAGAGGATAATGTTAAGATTGCATGCATAGAAAGTACCTTCGCATGCGTGGCATAAAATATCATATAGATTATATCAAAATTGTAAGGTTGAAATGAAGGCATGGCATTACATCACGTGCATTAAAGTCCTTGGGAAAATTTAACGCTGCTTGTAGGGAGTCCCATGTCAAAGTCCTTGGTGACTTCAAGAGGGATAGATAAAAGCTTAAGCGCTTGTGAGTATTATTAAGATGGCCAGAAACCTTGCAAGTGTGGATGGAGGTTCAAAACAAGGTGGCACCACAACCGCGAATGGTTCATCAGGCATCAATACCACTGGAATCATGGCATCATTCCAAACCTAGGTTGCTCTATTATTAAATAATAGGTTATAATCATCACGGCGAAAAATCATATTAACATGCATCACATTAATTGCGTGTTTGATAATTTCCTAGGTATGAACTTAGTTGTGATGTATGTAACAAGCAAGATAATTTTCGTTGTAAGATGACATCATAATAGGTGAAATTGATTAGATAATTACATCGTAAATTACTAAAAGCGTCTTGCAAGAATTCCTGCATAAAGTGCATTGTTCCTTGCATAAGTTCTTGCTTAAAATGCACTTCACAGGACATTGAAAGAAACAAAGTGCATCCCCATATCGCAAGATGGATTCTAAGGTACATGTAATAATCTGCAGAAAATATTAAAGTACAGCTAGACTCACACAATGATCACATAAAGTTAGATCATTCAAGAAGGTTATAGATCGTGCAAATAATTACATAGAGGATTATGTTAAGATTGCATATATAGAAAGTACCTTCGTATGCGTGGCATAAAATGTCATATGGATTATATCAAAATTGTAAGCATTGAAATGAAGGCATGGCATTGCGTTGCGTGCATTAAAGTTGTTGGGAAAATTCAACATTGCTTGTAATCTACCAAATGGGATTGAGATCCAGGAGTCCCATGTCAAAGTCCTTGGTGACTTCAAGAGGGATAGGTAAAAGCTTAAGCGCCTGTGAGTATTATTAAGAGGGCTTAAGAAGATTATACTTAAGATGGGGTAGGACTATTCTAAACAGAACCATCTTGGCCAATCATGGTCAAGGGGATAGACAATCTTGATCAATTAAGATCAAAGATAAAGGTACGTAGGTACTACAAGGGATCTAGAAGATAACCAGTAAGTTGACCAACCGAGGATGATGGGGTTGTCCATGATCTATTTTACAAGGAGACCTAAGGTAAGGATAATTAGGGAACAAACCCTAACTTGAAGATAAAGGGAAAACAAGCAACCTAGCTTGCCAAGCCCTTGGAATCTCGCCAAGTCGCGAACGATCCAGGATCGAATGCTGGGAGCATTCGGGAAGAAGGAATCACATCTTAGCAGTTGGTCATACAAACGACCTCTGAATTGATCGTGATTGTACACTTAGGTATATTGTTTGAACTTCTTTGCTCAAGGAACTAATTCAAGGCAAAACACTTTATGCTTCAGGTTAAAAGCCTGGAGGGAGAGGCAGGTTCAGTTACCTCCGACTGTCTACCTGGCCCTATCCAAGGGGGTTGTTAGCCGTGTGCTGGGTATATGGACCGAACGCACCGTGAGAGGTCTCTCCGTGGGTGCTGAAACCCTGACTTCAGGTTGGTCCTAAGTGGGAACGGCCAGATACTTCCGCTCGGGGCAGGCTCGGGAAGACCTAGATCGCAAACCCTGTGACATTCTTTGTGAGTGCCAGGCAGTGCTTTCTAGAATCTCTTCCCGATTGGCTACTAAGACGTGTCCCAAAAGTGGACGAGCGGACACATTACATTCAAGGTCTTAATGGGAAGGGAGGGTCACCTCTCTTTTGTCTTTTCGACTCGCCTGGCTTTGTCCAATATGATTGCTCCCATGTAATCTTCAGCTCCCGATCAATAAGATTGCTCCAATGCATTCAAAAGAAGTCAATGATTTGATAGAAGTAAGTTCACAATAGCTTGTTGGAGAATATCCTTTGAGCTTTGATGCGTGTAAATCCTCATTAGAATCATGGATTCCATGAATTTTCAGACATTGCCATGTTCAAGAGGCTGAAAATGATTTCAAACTTGAAGAATTTCTTCAATGTAAGCCAACTCTTTGAAGAATACCTTCAATTGAACCTTTTCGGGGTTGTAGATAACAAAAGCCCCATGAAATTGAAGAAAATAATCCAAAAATTAGAGTCCAAGAATGCTTCAATGTCGGTCCCTTGAGTGTTGAAGAAGCTCCAAAATACTTGTTAGAGCAAAAGCCCTTTAATATTTGAAGAAATTTTAGAAAAAATCAATACTGTCCTGAATTTGCCATAGCTAGGGTGGTTTGAGAGATCAAGAATGTTCAAGAGAATGGGATATAGTTCAGTATGCTTGTTAGAAGACTCAGAGAATCATTGCCATAGCTTGCACAAGCCATAGCCAATGCCACATGTTGCAGAATTGTGGAGAAGAGGACCTGGAAAATTAGCGCAAAATGCGCAAATTCAGCATGCTGTCCTACTTATGATAGTTGCCTTGATCAAGGCATATGGCTACTCTATGGGAAGCTTAAAGCATGGAGAATAAGGTCTTGGAGGTTACTTGAACCAATGAAGGGCCTGGGAGAAGAACAAAGTCAAGATCCACCATGAAAGCTTGAGAGAAAGAAGAGAGAGAAGTTGGTCTTGAAAAGTAATCAAGGTTAAACCCCTGTAATGCTAGTTTGGACTCCAGTTAGAGTCAAAAACCATCAAAATGGACCTCCATTTGACCACGTCATGCTATTTCGGCCAAGAACCTCCATCTTCCTCAAGATCTTATTCAAGAAGCCTTCACTTGCTGCAGAGAGCTTTGACTAGTCACAGTTTGAATTGTACAAAACCCTGTGACTAAATCTTGGTGCTCCAATTAACTAGTTCCTGTCACTGTGAATAAATTCTGTTGAGATATCGAGCTCCACTCGTGATATGCTAGGGTTTCCGTTGTGCATTTATGTCACCGACTTGTCAGTTGCAGATGCGGTTGGTACACCGCCCATGAATAATAGCTACATGATAGCTATCCTTATCTACTCTAGTTCGTGGCTCAGTTAGTATGCCACCTTAGTTAGTTGAGTTTGGTTTGAGACCCATATATAGGGATCTTCTATTTCCTTGTACTAGAGTTCCTTTTGGCTTACACAACTAAGAAAGAGGAAAACTGTTTTCAGCCTCCACCTCTGTGTGTATTCCCCCATTGTGCAAGCAAGAAAGCTACAAGTGAGACTCCTTCCTTCTCTCCCACAATCTTGACATGGTATCAGAGCCTTGTTCGTGGTAAGGAGCTCAAGAAAGCAAGCCAAGCTCGCGGTGTTCTGGTTGAGACACCCTTCGCGGTGAAGCAAGAGGGCAGTATATGCTGCGGGATAAGGGCTTTAGCCCTTGGCGACCCTGTTTTTTTTATTTGAGGCCATTTTGGGGCCTGTTTTGGAGGCGGAAGTTTTCTGCACGCACTCAGGAAAAGGCCCAGTTTTATGCTGTGCAACCATTGTTCTACAGGTCAGTGAAAAGTTACCATAGAAATTGCATCGTATGCTTATGTGCAGAGACATTGGGAGTTACAGAATCATCCTTGGTTCCTGTTTATGCAAAATCATCACTAGGAAGTGACTGTGTGGTCAAATACCACTTTCGCCAGTTTTGCAGATTTGCCCTTGTGAGGGTGAAGCTATGTTTTTTGCAGTGACAGAATTTTTTGTAGTGTTCTGTAATGGCGTCTGATTCTCTTTCACAGATTGTAACTGAAAAGCTTGACAAGAACAACTTCCAAGCATGGAAGTTTAGAATGACGAATTTCCTTATGGGAAAAGGATATTGGGAATTTGTTGCAGGAAATGAAGAAGAACCAGTTCTTCCTGATGTTCCCAATCAACAGCAAATGCAGGCATTCAAAGCATGGCATGAGAGAGCCAGGAAAGTTATGTACTGGCTGTCTATCAGTATTTCAGACTCTATGATTGTGCATATTCAGGATGCAAGTATGCCAAAGGAGGCATGGGATACTTTGTCAAAAATGTATAGCACAAATATGCAAGCCAGGAAAATGCAGCTCAAGCAAGAGTTGCATAATGTGCAAAGAGAAAGTATGAGAATCAATGACTACCACATGAAGGTGAAGAAGATTGCAGATGCACTTGCTTCCATTGGGTCGCCAGTGGAAGATGATGATTTAGTTTCTGTGACCTTGAATGGTCTAGGAAAGGATTATGCACAGTTTCGGACATCCATTTCAGTTCGTGAAAGATTTTCTGATTTTGAGGAGTTGATTGCTCTTCTAATTTCTGAGGAGCAGAGAAATGGTGGTGCATCTTCTTCAGGAGGAACTTCAAAAGAAACTGTCTTCTACTCAAATGCTGGAAGAGGTAGAGGCAGAGATAGAGGAGGCCGATTTGGAGGCCGTGGTAGAAATCAGAATATGCAGCAAACTCAAGAAAACCAGTCTTATGGAGGAGGACGTGGTAACTCTAGATGCAAGGGGAGCCAAAGAGGTCGTGGTGGATGGCAAAGAGGCCAAAATGCAAACAGCAATGTTGAATGCTACTACTGTGGTAAAATGGGTCATATGGCTAAAGACTGCTATAAAAAGCAGAATGACATCATGAATGGAAAATTGCAACAAGGGAATTATGCATCTTCTAGTAGACAGGGTGATGACAGAAATGAGCATTTGTTTATGGTGCAGCACTTGAACAATTCTGTGACAAGTGCAGAAGAAAGCAACGATGTGTGGTATGTTGACTCAGGTGCATCAAACCACATGACAGGTCATGCAGAATGGATGGAGGATGCAAGGAAAATGGAAAAACCAGGATTTGTGGAGACTGGTGATGATACTGCACATCCTACTGTGCAGATTGGAAAAATTCCTTTGTCTATGCAGGATGGGAAAAAGAAATACATGTCCAATATATTTCATGTCCCGAATATCACCAAGAATCTGGTTTCTGTTGGTCAAATGGTTGAGCAGGGCTTGCAGGTCAGATTTAATCCTCATGGATGCTTTGTTGAGGATATAAAAAATAAAGGTTGCTTGATAGCAAAAGGAAAGAAGAATGGCAGAATGTTTACATTGGATGCAGACTTGCCTGAATTGAGTGCAGCAATGTTTGCACATGGGACAGGTGTAGTTGCAGATATTGATATCTGGCATAAACACATTGGTCATGTTAATGTACAGCGACTTAAATCAATGCAGGCCCAAAACATTATTGCAGGATTGCCTAAATTCAAGGTTGCAGAAATGCATAAGGTATGTGAAGCCTGTCAGTTTGGAAAACAGGCAAGGAAACCATTTCCTAGACATGTTCAAGAGAGTAAGAAGCCATTGGAATTAATCCACTCTGATGTGTGGACTACTAAAGCTGTATCTCTTGGAGGCTGTCATTATTTTGTTACTTTTATTGATGACTATAGCATAAAAGTTTGGGTGTATTTTATGAAAAAGAAAAGTGAAGTTTTTGGGCATTTCAAAACTCTTAAAGCTATGGTTGAAAAAGAAACAGGCCTGCAAATAAAATGCCTAAGGTCAGATGGAGGGGGAGAGTACCTCTCAAATGAGTTTGCAAGGTTCTTGCAGGAGCATGGCATAAAGCAGCAATATTCATGCAGTCATACCCCACAACAAAATGGAATTGCAGAAAGGAAAAACAGGCATATTGGAGAGGTATCTCGTGCCATGCTCAATGAAAAAGACCTGTCAGATTTTTATTGGGCTGAGGCAGTTGCTACAGCAGTCTACATAATGAACAGGACTCCCACTACAGCAATACATGGGATGACTCCAGAGGAGAGGTATACTGGTAGGAAACCAGATATTTCTCATTTAAATTTTTTTGGTTACATTGCCTATGTACATGTGCCAGATGAGTTGAGATCCAAGTTGGATCCAAAAGCTGAGAAGTGCATCTTTATTGGTTACTCTCTGCAGCAAAAAGGATATAGATGCTATAACCCTTCTACTCGTAAGTTTACAGTGAGCAGAGATGTTGTTTTTTATGAGATGAGTAGCTGGTATAAACCAGTAAATGTGATTGATGATGTAGATGCACAAAATGGTAATGCTGCACAGAATTCACAGTAGCAGTCACAAAATATTAGTGGACATGGAGCGTCCTCTAGCAGTGGTTCACATTCTTCACCATGGACAGGCAGATTGAGATCAGGAGAATCTTCTCAAAGCAATGCAGATAGTGGTATGCAGGTATCACGAAAAGGAAAAGAGAAGGTTGATCAGCCCATGTTTGATGTGAATGCAGGTCACTCTTATGTGGATGGTGAATCCAGTGGCTCAGAACAGAGCATTGATGATGAGTTGGGTATTCCTTCTATTGTTACACCTGGAGTAAGGAAGACCAGGGATGTTTTGAGAGCGCCTGGGAGTGAACCTACTTTGGCAGGTCTACGAGAGCTAGGTATCCTGTGGATAGGCTGAAATATGATGGATTTACAACCATTCACTATGCATATATGGTCAAAGTGATACAGGAACCAGAACCCACTTCTTTTGAGCAAGCCATGGGAAAGGAAAAATGGAAGAAAGCCATGGATGAAGAAATGGATGCCTTGGAGGCAAATGCTACATGGGAATTGGTACCTTTGCCTAAAGGTAAGAATGCAATTGGCTGTAAGTGGGTTTATAAGGTGAAGCACAATGCAGATGGTTCTGTGAACAGATACAAGGCAAGATTAGTAGTCAAGGGGTATGCACAAACATATGGCATTGATTATGAAGAAACATTCAGTCCGGTTGCAAGGATGGCAACCGTAAGAGCAGTCATTGCTATGGCTGCATCAAAGGAGTGGTCTTTACATCAGATGGATGTAAAGAATGCCTTCTTGCATGGTGATTTGCAAGAAGAGGTATATATGGAGCAGCCACCAGGTTATGTGCATGCTGTTCATCCTGAGTTTGTTTGCAGGTTGAAGAAAGCCTTGTATGGCTTGAAGCAAGCACCTAGAGCATGGTCTGACAAGATAGGACAGTATCTTGTCACTATTGGCTTTCAAATTTCCAAGGCAGATTTCTCACTTTATGTGAGAAAAATAGAGAAAGGTATTATGCTACTTGTCATTTATGTTGATGATTTGATTATGACAGGTGACAGTGATGAAGATATCCTTCATGTGAAAATGCTATTGAAGCAGAAGTTTGAGATGAAGGATTTGGGAGAGCTGCGTTATTTCTTGGGCATTGAGGTGATTAGATCACCAAGTGGGATACAGCTCTTGCAGAGGCAGTATGGATTGGACATGCTGTCCAAATATGGGATGACAGGCTGTAAGCCTATTTCAATTCCTTTGGAGCAGAATGTGAAGCTGAGCGCAGATGCAGGTGAGCTTCTGGAAGACCCTACTATGTACAGACGCATAGTAGAAAGCTTGATTTATATAACTATTACCAAGCCAGATTTGAGCTATGTTGTTTGGTAAGTCAGTTTATGCAGGCTCCAAGGAAACCGCATTTGGATGCGGCTAGAGGCATACTCAGGTATGTGAAGTCCACATTACAGTATGGACTATTTTATGAGACTGGGGTTCAGATACAGTTGCATGGATACACTGATGCTAATTGGGCCGGTAGCATTTCTGATAGACGATCTACCAGTGGATATGTGTTCTCTTTTGGGAGTGCTGTAGTCACTTGGAGCAGCAAGAAACAGCCTACAGTTGCCTTATCCAGCACAGAGGCTGAGTACAGGGGCGCAGCAATGGCTGCATATGAGGTAGCTTGGTTGCATAAGCTACTTTATGATATGCATCAGCCTATAGATGGGCCAGTTGTCATTTATTGTGACAACATGAGTAGTATACACTTGGCAAATAACCCAGTCTATCATGCTAGAACAAAGCACATTGAGGTGCATTATCACTATGTGCGGGAGAGGGTTTTACTAGGTCTTATTGATCTAGTTTATGTCAGCACAGAGGATCAGGTAGCTGACATATTCACGAAGGCATTGGGCGCAGAGAAGCTGCGCAAGTTCAGAGACCTGCTTGGTGTGCAGGAATTGGGATTGAGCTCGAGGGGGAGTGTTGAGATATCGAGCTCCACTTGTGATATGCCAGGGTGACCGTTGTGCATTTATGTCACCGACTTGTCAGTTGCAGATGCGGTTGGTACACCGCCCATGAATAATAGCTACATGATAGCTATCCTTATCTACTCTAGTTTATGGCTCAGTTAGTATGCCACCTTAGTTAGTTGAGTTTGGTTTGAGACCCATATATAGGGATCTTCTATTTCCTTGTACTAGAGCTCCTTTTGGCTTACACAACTAAGAAAGAGGAAAACTGTTTTCAGCCTCCACCTCTGTGTGTATTCCCCCATTGTGCAAGCAAGAAAGCTACAAGTGAGACTCCTTCCTTCTCTTCCACAATCTTGAAAAATTCTCCATGAAAATGACTCTTTCCATGGATGAAAGTCGATGCTCTTATACCAATGTAAAGAAGCTAATTCCCACAGCAAGCTTTTAAACTAAAAATACAAGAAATAGACATAAAATGCCAAGGAACCATAGCCAAGGTGGCTAGGCATGAAATGATATTACCAATGTTGGTTGAGAATCAAATGATGAGTGGCTATAGCAAGGTATGCATCCCAAGCTATGGTGGCCGAGAGTATTCACCCTCTTAGATGGTGGGAGGTTGACACCTCAAACAAGTAATGTTTGTAAAATGGCAAAAAGATGATTCACATATTACACCTCAACCTTTTATACTTACCCTAGACTAAGGCATTTGTGCTTTATTACAATTGGCAAGTATACACATCTAGTATCATTAAGATTTTCAAATAAGGGATGTACTTGGTTAGTGGTCTAGGTATAGATGGACACATTGTATCCTTGTGTAATTGTTAGATATGCTCAATGCCCCACCCTCATAAGGTGCCACCAATGATCCATGGTGCTCTAAGTTGTAAGGCCGCCATTACGGGGAGAAGCCATATGTGAGCATGGACATTGGGTGGTCCTGACTTATATGTCAGATAAGATCTATGTGACCAGATGTCAAAAAGGTAACCTTTGTAGATCTAGCCTTTGAGTTAGATAGAGCAGTTATGTTGGTAGCAACTTGAGGCACAACACATTGAGTTGCAACATGTTGGAGTTATTAGGGGCCCCTATTTTGGGGTCTAGGGATTGTAAAAGTGGCCCCCCGCTGGGATGTCTTAGGGGGGACCAGTGGACCCCTTGATGGGGTTTGGGGGCAGTCCTCTTCTAGCATGACTTCTAGCATGATGGTAAAGGAAATATCCCTTGGCTGACTAGGGAAGATTTTGGTCAGAGACATGCTGACTAGACTACCTTCCCAGGCTATAAAAGGAAGACCCCTCTAAAGCCATTGCTAATAAATCTTTCACCCAGTCAGAGTTCTTCCAGCTACCCTTGAGCTCTTCACCTATCATTAGTCTAGATCACCATCTAAGCTTCACAGTGGAAGTACACGAGTGGACAGTGCCATCTTTGTATTAGTTCATTTGAAATTAAAGCAGTCTTTGTTCTTCTCATATTTACTATGTATGTATCAAGTAGCAGTGCTGGCACATTGGGTAGTGGTGTTGCTATACTGACTATTTAAACACTGAGGATTCATCCACCAACCTTCAGTAATGCAAGTTAGTGGTACAAATTATACTTTGTAGAAGTTTAAAATCACAACTATCCTTGATTCTTATGAGCTTCTAAAGATGGTGTTAGAGACTGACTCAGAATCACAACCCACTCTTGACCCATCAAATTTGAGTGTTATGATTCCTCCAAATGCATATCTTCTATGAGCTTGGAAAGGAAGAAACATATATGCATTAAATGCCTTAGTTACAAGTTTTTCTGATAGTGTTTTGACCTTGATTCAACATACAACCAAGGCATCAGAGGCTTGGAATGTACTAAGGATTTGGTAAGAAATGCAAAATTAAACAAGGATTTAGAACTTGGAGAATCAACTAGCAACAAAGAAGCTTGTTGAAGGAGAGATAGCTGAAGCATTCATTACTCAGGTCAAGAATTTTTACACCCAGTGGTTGGCTAGCATTGGGATACAAAAAACTAGTGAGGAGCTAGCTCGGAGGTGTTTTTGAATTTATCCACGAAAGTTTGATGGATTGGTAACTACCCTAAACACTCAGGTGAGACCCCAAGCTTTGATGTTTGAGGAACTTTGTACACTACCAATGGAGAAGGAGTTGAGGCTTAAAACCCGAGAAGGTAGCAATAATGGAGAATCAACTAGCAAAAGGGAGGCTTGTTGAAGGAGAGACAGTTGAAGCATTCATCACTCAGGTCAAGAATTTGTGCACCTAGTGGTTGATTGGCATTGGGATACAAAAAACTAGTGAGGAGCTATCTCGGAGGTGTTTTCGCATTTATTCACCAAAGTTTGATGAATTGGTAACAACCCTAAACACTCAGGTGAGATCCCAAGCTTTGATGTTTGAGGAATTTTGTACACTACCAATGGAGAAGGAGTTGAGCTTAAAGCTTGAGAAGGTAGCAATAGTGGAGATGCTGCAATCTTCATCAATGCGAAAGACAAAGGTGATTCCTCTACCAATGGTGACTAAAAGAAGAAGGGTGGTAAGAAAAAACTTCAAGGAGAGTGCTTCTATTGCCAGAAGAAAGGACATGCAATTGTAGATTGCCTTGTCAGGACGATAGATGAAAAGAATAACACCATGGAGACTAAAGGGAAAGAGATAGCTAATACGACTGAAGTGGAGTTGGAGTTATGGTGACCATTGAGGAAGTGTATTCCTTGGTGCAAGAAATATCTAATACTAACTCATGGGTATTGGATAGTGGCGCTTCCCATCACATGACCAACAAGAAAGGTCTCTATAGTTCTATGAAGCCTCTATAAGAATCCATCCATGTGATAGTTGGAAATGATGCAAAATGCCTTGTTAAGGGCACATGTACTATTTCCTTTGTTACTACAAATAGTGAACTCAAATTTATTTCAAATGCATTGTATGTTCTAGAGATTAAGAGAAATATACTATTAGTTGCTTCTATAATTGATCTTGGCCATGAGGTGAGGCTCGTTAAGACACATGTAGAAATTATTAACAATGTTGGCAAAGTTGTCGGCAAATGAGAAAGAAGGAACAACTTGTGTGAGCTAAGTGCTCTTATAGCCACCACTAGAGTGGGCATATGTAAACTTTAGCATGAAAGATTTGGTCACATTGGTTTTGTAGTGTTGAAAGAAATGCATAAGCAAGGTATGGTTGCTCACCTACCTACAATAACCAAAATGAAGGAACCATGTGAAGCTTATATGATGGGTAAGCAACAAAGAAATGCATTTTCACAAGAAAGCAAGAATAGAGCAAATACTCCTATAAATTTGGTGCATGTTGACTTGTGCAGTAAAATGCCTACAAAAGCCTTGGGAGAATCTTCTTATTTTATGTTGATCATCCACAACTACAGTAGAAAGATGTGGGTGTACTTCCTTCGTAATAAGGCTCAAGCTTCTGGTAAGTTTAAAAAATAGCTAAAACTTGTTGAAAATGAAACATGTCAAAGTCTAAGAAGTTTAGAATAGATGGTGGTGGTGAGTTCAACTCAAAGAAGTTTGAAGATGTAGAGGCGAGAGCTAAAGCTCAATCGCCAAGACCCACAGACTGCTTATTTTTCAAGTGTTTCAAGCGAGCACTAATGGCTACCTCTCACATAGCCGACATGCTATCTCTATCTGTGAGTGCAGTGAGCTTACCTTGATGCTCGATTGAGTTGCTTCCTCCCTCAAGCACTATGATAGCTCCACAATTTGTGACGCAAGCTCAAGCATCCTCAAGCCTCTTCCTCCAAGCTCCATCCTCCATAGGCACGCACAAGATGAGAGAAGAGAAAATAAGAAGAAGAAGGGAGGAGATGATGGAGAGCTTCACCTCCAAGATCCCTCACTCTCACACACTTACTCCCTCCCTCACTCACACTCCCTCTCTCAAGCACTCACAAGCAAGCAGGAGAAGAGAAGAAGAGAAGAAGAAGAAGAAGAATCCACTTTGCCACACACCAAGGAATGAGTTCTCATTCACTTTTTGAACTTTATATATAAAACATTGAATCCCTTTTGGGCGGTCATCCCCTTATCCCCTTTTTTACATTGACCGGCCGTGGCCTAGGCCCTTTTTCCCATTGTCCTCCTATCTTCCTAGCTTCCTTCCCACTACCCATCTACCTTTACAATTTGCATGGGCGAGAGCCTGGCACTCTTAAAATAAATTATCGTGTGCCTTGCGCTCTTTTATAAAAGTATTGGCTTGCACTTTTTCTTGTGAGCCTCTCTCCTTGATTTAGGATTTTTTCACACTTCTTATGTTCCCGATTTTTTCTTGACGCACCTTCATCTTCCATTCCACTTTTGCCTTGGCCTTGTCTTTTGTTTTAGATTTTCTGGATTTTTCACTTTTCCACCTTGTTCATTTGAGGGTTAACATTACCCCCCTCCTAGTTGAGTGCTAATCCCATGGCACTTGCTGGCGGGTGGTGAGTCGGACGGTGTTGCTAGGTGAATATAATAAGTAATGAGTCAGTGGCCATGTGAGAGTCATAATGACCACCGACGTGCTAAGTGTAGACGTGTGGACCCATCTAACCAGGCAGTCCATCATCAATGTCCGCATGTGTTGAGCTTGTCATCTCAACACTTCCCCTCAAGCTCAACTGCATCTCTGCAACTCCAAGTAAGCTTCAAAACTTTTGAAGCTTCTCTATACCCAATGCCTTCGTGAAGATGTCAGCTATCTAATCCTTTGTGCTGACATACACCAAGTCAATCTCACCTGCTAGTACCTTCTCTCTCACAAAGTGGTAGTGTACCTCAATATGTTTTGTCCTAGCATGGAACATAGGGTTCCTAGCCAACTGTATACTGCTCATGTTGTCACAATAAATGACAACTGGACCTTCCACCTGCACATCCAAATCAGCCATTAACTTTTGTAGCCATACTACCTCACATGCTGCAACAACAGCACCTATACTTGCCTCTGTACTCAACAAAGCAACTGTAGATTGCTTTTTGCTGCTCCAAGCAACTGCTGCATTACCAAGAGAGAACATGTATCCGCTGGTAGATCTTCTATCAAACATACTACCAGCCCAATCTGCATTTGTGTATCCAAACACCTATACATCTGTATCTGCCTCATAGAAAAGTCCATAATGTAATGTGGACTTCACATATCTCAATATGGGTCTGACTGCATCCAAATGTGGCTTTCTAGATACTTGCATAAACTGACTAACAAGACCAACAGCGTAGCTCAAGTCTAGCCTTGTAATGGTCATGTAGATCAAACTCCCCACTATCCTCCTGAACATAGTAGTGTCTTCTATCTCATCCCCAACATCAGCACTCAACTTTATATTCTGCTCCAATGGGACTGAAAGTGGTTTGCATGCTGTCATACCATACTTGGACAACATATCCAAGCCATACTGTCTTTGGGACAGCCATATACCATCATCACATCTGATCACCTCAATGCCAAGGAAGTACCTTAGCTCACCTAAATCCTTCATCTCAAACTTCTTCTTCAAAAAATCCTTGACTTCAGCAATCCCACTATCACTATCACCTGTAATAATCAAATCATCCACATAGATGACTATGATGACCAAACCTACATCTCCCTTTCTCACAAAAAGTGAGTGATCAGCATCAGAAACATAAAAGCCAATATTAACAAGATACTCTCTGATCTTGTCAGACCATGTTCTAAGTGCTTGCTTGAGCCCATAGAGCGCCTTCTTCAACCTACACACATACGTGGGATGCTCTAAATCTTCATAACCATGCAAGAAGACATTCTTCACATCCATCTGCTGCAACCTCTAACCTTTGGCTACTACCAAAGCAATCACACATCTAACAGTTGCCATCCTAGCAATTGGATTGAAGGTTTCATCATAATCTATGCCATATGTCTGGGCATAGTCTTTTGCAACCAGCCTAGCTTTGTACCTACTAATAGAACCATCTGCATTGTGCTTAATCTTATAAACCCACTTACATCCAATAGCTTTCTTGCCCTTCGGCAATGATACTAGATCCCAAGTCTTATTGGCCTCTAATGCAGCCATCTCCTCATCCATTGCTGCATCCCAATGAGTATGACCAACAGCATCCTCAAAATAAGTGGGCTTAACATCCTCAATTAGTTTCACCATATAAGCATAATGGTGAGCTGCATAACCTTCAAAACCAATTTTTTTAATAGGGTATCTGACCCTTCTAGATCTGCGTACCACCGGATCACTCAATGGAGCCTTAACATTATTATGAGCTCTCTGTACACATGGTGTCCTCACTGAAGGAATGCCAAGCTCATCATCCAAGCTCTCTTAGCCACTGGAGTCTCCATCAAGAACTGCATCAATGCCTTCTGACACTTTATTCTTTCCTTTGTCTTTACCTATAGTGCTTTTAGATGCACCTGAAGATGTAGAGCTACTCCTTAGTCTCCCAGACCAAGGACTACCAGATGATGTCTCTGGTCCACTAAGAGTTTGCGATTCTTGCTTTTCAGCCTGCACATGAGTGTCATGATCATCATCATCATCCAATGGATGCATACCAACTACTCATTTCATCAAAGATGACATCCCTGCTCACTCTGAACTTACATGTGACAGGGTTATAACAGCGATACCCTTTCTGCTCTAAAGAGTATCCAATAAAAATACATTTTTCTGCCTTTGGATCAAGCTTCTTCCATAGCTCATCTGGCACATGAACGTATGCAACACAGCCAAATACCTTCAAGTGCGATACATTAGGCTTCTTGCCAGTAGAGCATTCTTCAAGAGTCATCCCATGAACTGCAGCTGTGGGAGTTCTGTTCATAATATATACAGCAGTATGAACAGCCTCAGACCAAAAATGCTTAGGCATATTCTTTTCAGCCATCAAGACACATGCTACTTCTGCAATATGCCTGTTTTTCCTTTCTACAACCCCATTTTGTTGTGGGGTATATCTGCATGTGAACTGTCTCTTTATCCCATGAGATCTCAAAAAATCACTGAACTCATTCGAGAGGTACTCTCCCCCTCCATCTAACCTTAAGCACTTTACCTTCAAGCCTATTTCTCTTTCAACTGCAGCCTTGAAAGTTCTAAAGTGCTCAAACGCTTCACTCTTTTCCTTCATAAAATATACCCACAGCTTTCTAGAACAATCATCAATGAATGTGACAAAGTATGAACTGCCTCCAAGAGGTACATTTTTGTGTAGGCCCCCAAATGTCTGTATGCACAACATCAAGGATATTTCTGCTTACATCTCTATCATGTGAAAAAGGTTGTCTTGCTTGCTTACCAAACTGACATGCTTCGAATACCTTATGAAATTCTGCAACTCTAAATGTAGGCAAACCTGTAACCAACCCTTTGGACTGTATTAATTTCAGCCTTTGTACATTTGCATGTCCAATGCGTTTGTGCCAAATTTCAATATCTACAACAACACCTTTTCCTTTAGCATACATAGCAGCATTCATAGTAAGAATTCCAGCATCCAGAGTAAAAATACGTCCAACTCTACTTCCCTTTGCTACCAACCTGCACTTGTCATTGAAGTCTTCTACAAAGCAGCCCTTTGCATTAAATCTGACTTGCAGCCCTTGCTCTACCATTTAACCGGCTGACACCAAGTTCTTTGTAATAGATGGCACATGTAATACATCTGAAAGACTCTTTGTCTTACCATCATGCAAGGACAAGGGAACTTTTCCAATGTGTGGAATTGGGTGGCATGAATCATCACCCGTCTGCACATAACCTGCATTTTGCAAATCCTACATCTCTCCAAACCATTCTGCGTGGCTGGTCATATGATTGAGTGCACCTGAATTAACATACCAAACATCATCATGTGTTCCCTTTCCTGTAACAGCATTTAGCATATGCTGCATAACAAACAGACGTTCATTTTTGTCTTCATTCTGTCGTGAAGACGATGCATAGTTTCTTTGCTGCAACTTACCACTGCGAATATAATCTTTCTTAGCATAACATTGGGCTACAATATGACCTGTTTTGCCACAGTAGTGACACACAATACCAGAGTTGTTAGAGCCTCTGTTCTGCCATCCACCTTTTCCTCTAAATCTCCCCCTGCCTCTAAAGTTACCACGACCTCCTGAAACCTGCATATCGCCAAATTGCTGATTCAATCTGTTTTGTTGGTTGTCACTACCATGTCCTGTACCATGGCCTCTTCAAGAGAACCTGCCATGTCCCCTTCCTGAATTGGAGTAGAAAGCTTGGACCTATTCACCACTTCTTTCAGATGTCTCACTCTGCATGTTGATCTCTTCAGTGATCATAAGGGAGACCAACTCATCGAAATCTGGAAATGGATTTCTGATATATATGGAAGTTACAAAATACTTCCAAGCCTTTTCATTGTTAAGTCCACCCAAGGTAGACGACACCAAATCATCATCATCGGGCATTGCATCAATGGCTGCCAATGCATCTGCAATGCTCCTTACCTTCAGTGCATACTCATTGATAGACATCTTCCCTTTCTTCAATGTATTCAACTCTTGCTTGAGTTGAAACTTTCGTGCCTTTATATTTACGGAAAACATACTTTCAAGTATGGTCCAAGCTGCATATGAATTCTCTGCATTTCTAATATGTCCCAACATATTATTGTCAATTACTGTAGACAGCCAATACATGACCTTCTTGTATTTTGCATTCCATTCCTTCCGTGCCTTTGTCTCTTCTGCAGTTGAAGGATCACTCACCTCTGGCTCCTTTTCTTCACCTGAAACAAACTCGTAGAGGCCTTTTTCAATAAGGAAGTTCGTGACACGGAACTTCCATGAAGGGTAGTTGTTCTTGTCGAGCTTCTCAATGATGGGGATTCCACTGTTCTCTGCCATTATCACAAAACTAATACCAAACAGCAAGCAAATCTTCTGCAACCCTCGACCTGTAGTGCACAGCAATACATCAGACAACCTTTTTCACTGTCTGCTCAACAATACATGCAATCTGCAACCTGTTTGCAGATAAACCTTATGTTTGCTTCCTGCAAACACCTTAAGAATTATAGATTCACAATTTGTAACCTGCGCACCCACTTTCGGTCAAAACAGCCGAAATCACAGTGTACCCCGAAACTATTGTCCGCAACCTTACGGCTCTAAAACGGGGCCTGAAACGGCCTCTGATGCCCAAAATAACTGTGGAAAGCCCTAAAGGGCCGATCTGCAGAATATACAACACTCTTCGCATAGACCAAATCTCACTACAATCTGAGATTTTTTCTCTACCCCGCTTCCGGTGCCTCCACAGGCACTATCCAAGAGAAAGAGTGGAAGGATGGGAGAGCTTCTTACCCGTGGCTTGCTTGCTCGAACCTTCTTCTCCTCCTTCACTTCAGCCTTCGAAATCAGCCTCTCTCAGTGGCGCGGCTCTGATACCATATTAAGAATCGCGTGGTGGGGGGACTTGCTCAAGATGCTGCGCCGAACACACACAGAATGCACAAGGAGAAGCTCACTCAAGAGACAAAAAGAGAGATGGAGGCCAAAACGTTTTCTTGCCGGTTTCTTCTTCTTCTTCCACACTCTTTACAATGTACACAAAGTATAGATAAGATACAACATAAAGGAAAGTGGCCTACTAAGTCAAACAATGCATAACCGACTACACTAGTCGACTGGCGCTATAACTATGCCAGCTGTAAATAGGTGTAACAACTTGAATATAATAAGTAATGAGTCAGTGGCCATGCGAGAGTCAAGATGACCACCGACATGCCAAGTGTAGATGTGTG
This sequence comes from Lygodium microphyllum, assembly GCF_053477565.2. Lineage (NCBI taxonomy): Eukaryota > Viridiplantae > Streptophyta > Polypodiopsida > Schizaeales > Lygodiaceae > Lygodium > Lygodium microphyllum. Next base: position 114,086,414 of record NC_141153.1, on the reverse strand, counting down.
GACCCATCTAACCAGGCGGTCCATCATCAATGTCCGCATGTGTTAAGCTTGTCATCTCAACAATTTTGGCACTGAATTGGGACTGAAATTTCTCAGTTTTTACAGTCATTTCATGCTATAATAAAAGTGGGCTAAATCTATTTTACATGCTTTGGATTATGCCTATTGGTTCCGGCCTATGTCTTGGATATATACCATGAAGTGTTGATCTTTGGGGTACGACTTCGAGCTTGGATTTCATTTTGAATGCTTTTGGGAGAGCTTTGACATTATGCAGTCATTGACATGGTTCGTGCTTGACCATGGTATATGCTTTGACAGTGATGCTCCTTAAGTTTATGCATACCCGTTGCCTACGGTTTGATGCTCATGTCACGGTTGATTACCCTATGCATACGTTGAGCTTGAGTGCTCATTAAAGCTCCACCTTGGATGCATTTTGGATTATCTGGAGTAGTCTTGGATGTTACTTGGCTTGTCAGATTTTGGATTCAGATGTATTTGATGTCTTACATGCTTACAGATGCTACATATGGATGCTCTACCGCCTACATGTTCGAGATGTACTATTGATGTATTGTCTTGGACTTATGTCATTGGCACTGTGTATTGCCTTGGCTTGAGCTCTTGAGCTCGTACATACGACTTTTGTGCCAGTGGGAGCATTCTTGAATGCTTATCAGACATTGAGCAGGCGGCACTTTTATGCATTGAGCCGTTACATGCTATTGAGCAGTTTACAAACACTTGAGACTTTGGGACTTCTTACCTTTTGGGATGATACATCATATGTCTTGGTTCACTGTATGCTTATGAGCTAAGTCTCAATTTTGGATTGGTATGTTTGTGAACTGACACCTACTTGTGTCAAGTTTTGGTAGTGGCAGGAATACTTTGCCCCATTGACTGGGGGGTGTGCCTACTCACTGGCAAATGTTTGTATGACATACTTGGGTGTTGGATTCATACTTATCGACTGTCGTATGCTTATGCTATGCCCGCATGATGTTGGCTTTGGTCTTGGCAGTATCTAATTGCCTTGGGATCCGATTTTGGCACTGTTAGCTCTCTTTTACTGAAATCTGAAATTTATTACAGCAAGCATATATGTATGGACTGACATGGATTTTTCATGCTGAAACACTCTGAAATGATGTACTTTCACTAGTACTTGGTGGGAAACTGCCTTGGTTCCACTTTCCTTGCCATTTTCCCTCGATTTTGGTGATTTTTTTGTCATTTTCTACAGTAAACAGCAAGCAGTTTTGAACTGTCTACAGTCTTTCAGCCTGCATTATGGCGAGTTCATCCATTGATCATGCTATTTTCAACATCACTAAGCTTGATAGTATGAAGTACTCTTATTAGAAGAGCCAGATTTGGCAGATGTTGGTGTAGAAATCGCAGATCAAACCTTTGAGGTTAAGCGGGCATCTGCCTGCAACTATGCCAGATGAGGAATGGCTTGAGCTTGATGAGTTATGCAAGTCCACTATTGTATTTTCTCTCACAGAATAGATTCACTATAATGTCTTTGAGGAAGAACAGAGTGCATGGCAGTTGTGGGATAAGATAAAAAATCTCTATGACAAGAAAAGTCCAATGAGTCAGATGTATTGGCTGAAGCAGCTGATGGATCTATGCATGAAGGAGAATGTGACTATGTCTGCTCACTTGAGCCAATTCCATGTGCTATACTCAAGAACTTGACTTCGCAGCAGGACATCACTTTTGCAGAGGATGTCACTCCTCTTTTCTTGCTTGGTACTCTTAATGAGTCATGGGATGTATTCCGCACTGCATTATGTGCCTCTACTGCTATCTTGAAATTATCTAATGTTGAGAGTGCTCTTCTGCAGGAAGAGGTTAACCGTAAGAATTTGGATGCCTCTCCTATGTCTCATGCTATGACAGTTAGAGGCATGAATGATGGATATGGAAAGCATGGCAGTGGTAGTGGCCGTGGACGAGATTCTCAAAAATCTCAGTCCAAGTCTTGTGGGAAGTCACGTAGCAAATCCCGTGGCAGGAATGCAGATGTTACTTGTCACCATTGTGGGAAAAAGGGCCATATTAGGCCACAATGCCATGAATTGCACAATGAAAGGTGAAAAGATAAGAAAAAAGACAAAGTGCAGGATAAGTCTTCTGATCGCAGCATAGTACCTACAAAGTCCAGTGTTAAAATTGAAGAGATCAATGTTATGTAATCTGAGGATATTGATGATGATGATTATATCCTAGCAACTTCTTCTAGTGCTTTGCAGATGACAGAGATACACTCTATGTATGCACAGTGTTGGCTCTTGGACTCAGGTGCATCCTTTCATGTGACACCTTGCTGAGAGTGGTTTCATTCATACCGTACTGTTTCGGGTTCTATGCGCTTGGGTGATGACAGCTCTCTTGATATTGTGGGCATTGGTGATGTTAGTTCCTTCTGGCAGCAGTTTTATTATGTAGGATGTACGTCATGTACCTGCTTTGACACGTAGTCTCATATCAGCTGGACAGCTTGATGATGCAAGATATCATGTATGTTTTGGAGACTCTGCATGGAAGATCACTCGTGGCAGACTTGTGATTGCGAGAGGTGCCAAGGCTGGCAGTCTCTACCCCTTGATTGTATCAGCTTCTTTCCTTGATCATGTTTTGTCTGTGGGTTCTATCCCACATGTATCTCTTTGGCATGCTTGTTTGGGCCATATGTCTTTGAAGGGAATGAAAATGCTTTCTGGTTTGTAGTACTTACCGCCCCTTGATTATGCATGTTTTGATTCATGTGAGCATTGTCTTTATGGAAGGCAGACTAAGTCTACACGTAAGAAGTCTGGTAGGCCACGCATGAGGAGCCCTTGGCATTGGTACGTTTGGATGTCTGTGGGTCCATGCCTTGTCAGTCTATGGGTGGTGCAAAGTATTTTGTTATGTTCATAGATGATTTTTCACGAAAAGTTTGGGCCTATCCCATTAAGCTGAAATCCAATGTCTTGGCAGTGTTTCAGAGATGGCTTGCATTGGTTGAGAACCAGTCTGGGTATAGGCTAAAATGACTAAGGACAGATAATGGGGGTGAGTATGTCTCACGTGCTTTTGAGTAGTTATGTGATGAGAGGGGTATTAAGCATCAGTTGACCACCCCCTACACCCCCCAGAATGGTTTGGCTGAGCGGATGAATACAACCATCCAGGAGTGTGTACGCAGAATGCTTAGCCATGCAGGCCTACCACAAAGCTTTTGGGCTGAGGCAGTTAGTACAGCTATGCATGTCATAAACAGATCACCCTCTAGTGGTTTGGATTTCCAGGTTGCAGAGGAGGTATAGATTGGAAAACCTCCCTCTTATGCACATCTCTGTGTCTTTGGATGTGAGGCATTTTGCCATGTGCCCAGGGACAAGAGAAGTAAGCTGGGTCCCAAGAGTGTCAAATGCATTTTTATTGGTTATGGGGATGCAAGCGAGATGGGTTACCGTCTCTGGGATCCGCAAGCATGGAAAGTCATCTGCAGTCATGATGTAGTCTTCCATGAAGACAAGATGCATAGGCAGCCTGAGAGAGTTTTTGAGATCCACAAGGTCATATTTCAGGAGGAGCCGAGAGCTCCCACATAGCCAGTTGGATAGCCTACAGCTGCAGCAGATACTCATGGTCAGGGCGTTGGATAAGCAGCAGAGCCTGCCATGAGATAGACTACTAGAGACAGACGTCCACTAGATAGATTTCAACCCTCGATGCATTATGTCTTGGTTACAGATGTAGGAGAGCCTTTCACTTATGATGAGGCTATGCGCAGGGGTGACAGTCACTCCTGGGAGAGGGCTATGCAGTCTGAGATAGACTTCCTGCATAAGAATGACACTTAGGATTTTGTTTCCTTGCCTACGGGCAAGAAGGCTTTGCCATGCAAGTGGATGTACAAGCTAAAAAGTACCCCTGGACACCCCAAGCCGGCATACAAGGCTAGATTAGTAGCAAAGGGTTTTAAGTAGGAGCATGGTGTGGACTTTGATGAGGTCTTTTCTCCTATGGTTAAGATGACCACCCTGTGCTTAGTCTTGGCTTTGGTTGCTCAGCTTGACTTGGATTTATACCAGATGGATGTCAAGATGGCTTTCTTACATGGGGACTTGCATGATGAGATTTATATGGAGCAGCCTAAGGGCTTTGCAGAACCTGGCAGGCACCACCTAGTGTGTAAATTGAAGAAAAGTCTTTATGGCCTGAAACAGGCACCTAGGGAGTGGTATCATAAATTTGATGCCTTTATGCAGTCACAGGGCTACAGTCGGAGTGCTATGGATCCGCGTCTTTACAGAAGAAAGCCTGTGATGGTTCTTTATTGATTTTGGTACTCTATGTGGATGATATGCTGATAGCAGGGAAAGATCATGATGAGCTAGATGCTCTTAAGGCTCAGCTCAAGAAGAGATTTGAGATGAAATATCTGGGACAGGCCGCTCACATACTTGGTATGCGCATTAGACACGACAGGCATCAGGGACTCCTCTACGTGTCATAGAGGGAGTACATTCATAAAGTCCTTGAGCGCTTCCGCATGCAGGACATAAAGCCTATTGGTTGTCCATTGCCTTCTTATGTGAAGGTATCACAAGTTGATTGTCTGCAGACAGATAAGCAGAGAGCCAAGATGGCCAAGATTCCCTATGCATCCGCAATGGGCAGTCTTATGTATGCCATGATAGCCACTCGTCTAGATATTGCCTTTGCAGTTGGTGTTGTGGCACGCTATATGGCTACACCTGACAAGAAGCATTGGGATGCCATGAAGGGTATCATGAGGTACCTAAAGGCACTGCAGATATGTGCATATGTTATGGTAGCCAGGATATAGAAGTCATGGGGTACATTGACTCTGATTATGCAAGACATGCAGATAGTAGGAAGTCCACTTCCGACTATGTATTCACCTATGCTGGAGGTGTTGTTTCTTGGATGTCCAGGGTGCAGAAATGCACGGCCCTTTCTACTACAGAGGCCGAGTATATTGCAGCCCACTGAGGCTTGCAAGCAGGCCATTTGGTTGGGTTGTTTAGTTGCTGACCTTGGTATTGATGCTATCCCTACACTGCATTCAGATTCTATGAGTGCTATTCAATTAGCCAAGAATCCAGTCTTCCATGCGAAGACGAAACACATTGAGGTGAGGTATCACTTCATACGTGGGGTCATTGAGGACAAGTCTGTTGATCTTGTCAAGATCTCGACTGACCAGAATCTTGCAGATCTGCTCACGAAAAGCCTCTCTACAGAGCGCTTTGCCTTCAGGAGGTTGATGGGCATGGGATGAGATGACGTCTTTCCTCATCCTGTTGTACCTGTGTACATGTTATACTCTCTTTTTTTTCTTTTTCTTTTCACTCCTTACTAGGGCAGATTCGCCTTTAAGTGGGAGGTTGGGGGTAAAGGCGCCTCTGCCTAGCCACCAGTGTATTACTACACTGACAGTCACCGCTACTGCACACTGCAGGTGGCGGGTGCCCGTCACCGTCACTTTATTCTTTATTCTTTTAGTGACAGTTTGAATAAAGGAAGGCCTGGTCACATATTGTGACTGTTGGAGTTCCCATTTCCAGCCTCTCTCTTTCTTGCTCTTGCTCTCCCGCCATAGCTCTCGAGTCCAAGCTTCAATCTGTCTCTCCCTTTCAGTGGCTATCTGACAAAATGGGCAGAAGCACAAGCTACGAGAAAGAATGATGCTCGGACCACTGCTAAGTTCCTATGGGAGCAAGTGATCTCACGCTTTGGCTGCTCCATCAAACTAGTTAGAAACCAAGGCACACACTTCATCAATGAAGTGATAGCTCACCTCATGTCCTCCTTCCTAATCATCCATCGAAAATCCTCGCCTTATTACCCCCAAGCAAACGGTCAGGCCACCCCATCTCCAGGAAGCCACACTCTTGTTAAGGCAGTAAACAACCAAATAACCCGAGCGGCAAAGATTACATAACCCACGACGGTTGTTGCGGTTAAAAAAACCCCAACCAATCTATCGACCCAAAAAACTGTGTGATACCCTGGAATCATTTAAGTCCAGAAAACTTGGCACCCCAGTGCCTGCGCAAGAAGAGGGAAACCCACCATTTGTGTCACTGGAGCCACCCTTAGTACCCCAATTAGCACTGGACACACAGATCAGACTACGGAGCTACCCTTACACATACCATTGTCAAGTCCGTAGCAACTAGAACCATCATTGTCCATCCCAATTCCACCACAACCACTAGCAGGTCTTAGGCCTTCCTACGAGCAACGTTCGTTCCTAACGGTCACCAAGGACCTTGAGAGTCTTGTCTTCATCTTCCAACCTCCATAGTTGCCATGCTCTAGATCCATGCTTCTCAACATGGTATCAGAGCTCAATCGAGCATGGCTCAACTCTCTTCTAACTCCTCTCAGCTTTGCTCAACCTCAGGTTAGCTCAGTTTGAATGCATGACTTCATTTTCTCACTTGAATCTCACACTCACTATTTGGCAGCCATAGCCAGACTGGACTTGCAACACTTTGAGCTCTTATATCTCTCTCTACAAGCCTTATCTCTCTGAGCATCCTTCTAGATTTCTCTCCCTTCACTTCTGGCAGTTCTCCTCGGCACATCACAATGAGACATTAGCTCCTTTGTAGCCTGACACTGTTGACATTTGACATCATTGTCTTGCATGTGCTACTATCAATTCTCCTCTTGCATAGCACAATTCAGTTTGCAACTATAGGGCTTTTAAAGCTCCATATCTAAGCTCTCTTTCCCATAGAATAGCTTTGAGAAACTCTTCGTCTATGAGGTGCACTAGAAGAAAAACCAATAGTTGCCTGCAAACCCTAATCGTGAAGCTATAGCTTCCTCATTTCAAGCTTTAAAATGTCTTCACTTTGTCACCTCTCTTAGCTTAAAGAAGTCCATTCTACTCTGATTCACTGAGTCACTAAAGCTCCCAACAAGATTTTCCCTTCAAGTTAGCAAGAAAAAGATTCAAGAGAAGACCAAGCATCCATAGCCACTAGACTCAAGCTCTTCTCCTACATCAATTTCTCATCCTGCTCACTCAACTAGAGTTCCTGTCATTCATATCTAATTAGTTTTAGCAAATAAAAACTTCAAGAATAAGATTTGAAGAAATATTCATTGATCAAATCAGGGAGGGGGGATTTTGGAAGATTTGTGAAGATTGAAAGACTCAAGCAACAACATCAAGCTAGTATCTCTTGATATTATTTACCACTGCCATTGCTTGTGTCTCTTGATACATTCAAAGTCAACCTATTTATGAGAATCTTGGTGTTTCATTTGCTGTTGTTCTAGCCACTCCAGCATGGGCAAGGACTCTCTAACATGTTGCTTCAAAGGAGTCAGGTTTCATACCTGGTAGACTCGCATAAAGCTTATCCTGATAAAGAAGGGCCTATGGGCCATCACTAATTGACAATAGAAGAAGCATTGGGATGTTGCCCTTGCAAAAATCTGGCAAAAGAGTGACGAAAAGGCTCAAGCCATCATAAAGCTTGAGTTAGATGACAGGTATATCCACCATGTGGATACCTGTAACACGTCCCATGACACTTGGGATAGATTGGACACATTGTTTGGTGCCTAGTCAAAGTCCTTGAAGTATGGTCTATTAATTGAATTTTTTAGACTGGACATGAAGCCTAACACATCCCTGGCATCTCATCTAAACTACATGGAAAGTCTTCTAACCCAGCTTGCAGGAATAAATCTAAAAATGGATGAAGATATATGTATTGGTGTCTTGTTAAAAAGTTTACCTCCAGATTATGATAATGTTTCAACCACTTTAATCAATATGCCAAACCCTAAATTGGTTGACATTAAGGCCTTCTTATTAAAAGAAGAAAATAAGATTAAAGGAAAAGAAGAAATTTCAAAAGATGGATAATTGTTGTATGCCAGTATTAACGAGAACAAAAGCAAAAAGGACCAGCTAATTTGTGACTTTTACAAAAGGATTTGACATACTGAGAAGTTCTGCCACGCTAGAAAGAGGTCTCAGAAGGCCTATCTTGTATAGCTGTGAAGGAAGAAGAAGACCATGGAGAAGAAGAAGAAGTAGAAGAAGAAGAAGAAGAAGAAGAGGACCATCAGGAGCAGAAGGATAAGCCTCACCAGTCCTTCTATTCCTAATTTTCTGATAGACTTTTTTGAAGCATTGTATAACCTTGTTCTAATGCTCCTTTTCATAAGCTTATAAACTCCTCATGTAACATGGTACCACAGCCTCTGTACACTTTGTGAAGCTCTTGTTATAGCCTCTGGATGTCCACCATGTTTTTGTTGCCCACACTTAGCTTTGTTTGCGACAGCCTCTGGACGATTACCATGTTTGTGGTGTGCCCACATTTTGTAGGTGGTGACTCACTAAAGCCTCTAAAAACTTTGTGCCTTTCTAGTTGTGATTGAGGAGAGGTATTGAGAATTAGGCAATCACATCCAACGTATCCCCTTTGTGAGGAGGAGTTGGGCTAATGATATATGCAGGCTTGCTCAATCCCATAAGCACAGTGGTGGAAAGTGCTACCTATCCTAAAGCTAGAAAGCATTGTACTTGCCAATCATTTTGATAGCAATGTCATCATACTTTTTTCCTTTCACTCAAGTGTCTTTGTCATTGTCAGTCTTTTACACAAGATTATGTTTATGAGCCCGAGCTTCTATCTTGGAACCTAATTTAATTATGTAACAATGAGTCTCTTCATTGTCTATGTCATCATGAGTCTTGCCTTCATCTTCCAACCTCCATAGCTGCCATGCTCTAGATCCATGCTTCTCAACAAGGAATTGGTGTCCCGACCATGCAGCACAATTTTTGAATAAGGTCATAGAAGCCTTGACTGAAGCTTTGAAAATTAAAAATAATGAAACCACCCCATATAATCCCCAAGCAAATAGACAAGTAGAGTTTTTTGGGCTTATAATACTACATTCAAGAGAGCAATTGGATACACCCCATTTAAGTTGGTATATGGGGAACAGTGTCTTGCCCTTGGAAATTGAGTTACCCACTGTGAGGTTTGCATTGAACCATTGTTTGGGTAAACATGAAGCATTGCAAGAAAGATTAACCTCATTAGCACATCTTGATGAGATCCGATTATAGGCTTTGTTACATGAACAGGAAGGGAAGAAGAAGATGAAAGCACTTCATGATCTTCATACTAAAAGATATACATTTGTGAAGGGTCAATTAGTCCTACATATTATGATACATGCCACGAGTTATTTCCTAGTAAATTGGAACCCAAATGGGATAGCCTTATAAGAATGTTCGTATAGGAAAGAACGTCTCTATAGCTCTTTTAGCAGATTTGTAGGGAGTAGAGTTTAAAAATAAAGTAAAATTTAATAAGTTGAAGCCCTTTTATGCGTAGGTGTTGATGTCGGACTTGGTATCTTTGCAGGTCTTCCAAGATTCAAGTGAAACTTGCAATAGGTGCCAAGGCAATTGGATGGGCAAAATCAGTCCTTATTGTGAACATCCCTATCTAAAGCAACATTACCACCAAGGTTGAGTGATTTGGTGGAGTAAGGGTTATCATATTACTAAGTTGTAAGATGGATCTTTCACGTGGAATGTTAAGATCTACTACCACCATTGTCATAGGGTTCTTATTATTAGCATCCCTATTGAGTTTAGCGAGAAAGGAGGGATTGTACTTGTCATACATCTCTCTTTCAGCTTGACTTTGATTACCATAAGTATGAGTAGACTAATTGATATGGCATGGCCTATCAATGAAGCATGGTTCTACACTTTGTATTTTGACGAAGCTTCACAAGAGTGAGTGCATATGAGAAGCAAGCTTTTGGAGCAAGCTTTTTTTTGGAAACCTTGAGCTTTATTCCACATAGTCCACTTGGTCCTCTTTTTCTTTTGGGTATATTTAAGCACCAATGCTGCTTCTCCACCACCACTAGCATCACCACCGCCACCACTACATCTCACTCTCCCTCTCCTCATTAGAACCACAACCAATTCTCCTCACTCGCTCCTCGTATGTCGGGGACCAACCACCAACATCTCACTCCCCTCAATAACATTACTACCACTAGCACTGCTACTACACCACCACATCTTACTCTCCTCCTCCTCATCAGAACCACAACCGATTCTTCTCTCTCTCTCTCTCTCTCTCTCTCTCTCTCTCTCTCTCTCTCTCTCTCTCTCTCTCTCTCTCTCTCTCTCTCTCTCTCATAACTACTAGTTCTCTCTCTCCTTAATTGCTTTACATCACTACATTAAGCTTATGTGATTATTTTTTATAATATTATCACAATGTTAGTGGTCGAATTACATATACACAAGTGATATCACACTCCGTATACATTCACATCTTCCTCTCTCAATTATTTGCATACATGTTATAATTACATCATGATGTATTAGTACTTAAATTGTGCACAAATGAGTAAAACTAGATACACTTACACAATCCTCTCTGTCTCTCTCTCATATGTTAGGGATCCATGACATGCATCTCCCTCTTCTCCTTCTGAATAGCAATCTCTCTCTCTCTCTCTCTCTCTCTCTCTCTCTCTCTCTCTCTCTCTCTCTCTCTCTCTCTCTCTCTCTCTCTCTCTCTCTCTCTCTCTCTCTCTCTCTCTCTCTCTCTCTCTCTCTCTAACAATGCATTAGTAGTTCTCTCTCCTTAACTTATTTACATCACTAGATTAAGTTGAGGTGCTTATCTTTGATAATGTTATCACAATGTTAATGGTTCAATCATGCATGAGATATTACACTACATATACATTCACATCTTCCATCTCTCCCTTCTTTACACGTATTTTATAAATACATCTTGATGTATTAGTACTTCAATTATGCACACACAAGCAAACTATAGACACATCCACTTATACTTGCACATTGCTCTCTCTTTTCCTCATTTGATTAGGCTTACATATGGATTGAAGTTATGCATTCATTTACAATAGACCCTCGCAAGCAATTGCTTCATAATCTCCATGAAATATAGCTCCATATTGCTTCATTACTTATAGCTGCTATTCCTTTCAAGAATTCTTTATTTTAAACTCCAAACTTTCAAATATTTTAATATAGTGATATATTTCACATTATATTGCATGAACTTATTATAAAAGCTACAAAAGAAATATTAAATCCACAAATGCATTTGCAAGTTAGTGAACTACTGTGGGGAAAGCAAGGGAACATATTTATTGCAAACATTAAATATCAATCTAGATGTCCATTGCCGGAGGGTAAAATGGGTGTTCCCTAACAAACTCCTAGACTCCCTTGTGCAAATGTGCTAGCGCAATCAAACATGGAAGCATGTATTCCAAGACAATACTATTCCAAGACTCCCTTGTGAAAATGTGCTAGCTCAATCAAACATGGAAGCATGTTTCCAAAGACAATACTATTTCCTCAGTGAAGTAGGAAAGCATGTGTTTGACGAGGATGGTATCCATGGGATTTTTTTGAAATGTAAATGGATATGTAAAGGAGTAAGGTGGGTTACGATGTATCTTCTTTATGCTATCATTCACAAATAGTATCATTGTAGGGCTAAAGTGTGGCAAATCAATATCATCAAAACATTTTAGAAATTATGGCTTCACCCTGACTCCTTACCGAATAATGAGTTACGAAAAAGAAATGCACTGGAGGTATCACTTGCCTACAATAATCCATATTCACTTTAGAAGAAGACATAAAAGTGTGACATATTCTAAAGAATAAATGTGAAATTACTTACCGAAATCTGGATCCTTATGTCTCTTGCATATTTTTTCATTCGAGTATGTTTGGTATAATGCCTTCTCACTGGAGGGGAATTCACCTTTAGGTAGTCGAGGAAGATAGAATATCTCTAGTACACCTCCTCATTCCATTGCTGCTCAATCTAGTGATCCTTATATATGAGCTACTCCTCCTTCAAATGCACCTAATCTGTGCATTTTGTTGGCAAAGTTTGCAATATCCCCTTCTCCAATTACCTACACACGAACCTACCATTCAAATGTTCTATTACATATAGAGAACACATCGACAAGATACCATTGCAAATATACTTCTATAGAAGGATACCAAGTTATGTTTATAGAGAAGTATCCACGTTGCTAACTTGCATGACTTTTGAGACTCAATATCATCATATGGTTTGAACTTTTCTTTATCTCCTATGTGAACGAGACGAACAAATCTTTGTCCAGTTGAATGTTGTTATAGTTTCCTCATTAAAAACGAGAGAGAGAGAGTGAGTGAAGGGAGCTCTCTCGCTCAACCCTCGACACCTACGAACTGCTTATTGGTCAAGCGTTTCAAGCCGAGCGCCATGGCTACCTCTCACATAGCCAACGCGCTCTCCCTACCTATGGGGTATAGTGAGTTTACCTTGATGCCTGATCGAGTACCCTCCTCTCCCATGCACACCGGTAGCTCCACGATCCTCAATGCAAGCTCGAGCAACCTCAATTCCTCTTCGTCAAGCTCCATCCTCCATAGCCATGTGAGACAAGAGAAGAGAAGAGAAGAGAAAAGATGAAGAGAGGAGATGGGGAGCTTCTTCTCCTCAATCCCTCACTCACACACACTCACTCCCTCACTCTCTCACACTCCCTCACTCAAGCACACACAAGAAGGCAAGAAGAAGAGAAGAAGAAGAAGAAGCTTTTTACCACACACTAAGAATGAGAGTTTCCATTAACTTTTTGGCTTATATATATGCCCTCTTTCCCTTGGGTGGTCATTCCCTTTTTACATGGCCTAAGCCCTTTTTCCCTTTGCCCTAACTTCCTAACATAGTCCTACCACCCATCCATGGTTACAAATTGCACACAAGAGGGAGCTTGAAAATCTTTTACAAAGATTTTGGTTATGCCTTTATATTTAGAGGTGCGCCTTCTCACTTTTGGCTCTTTTGCAGCTTCCATGGTTATGCCTTGGACTCCTGCTAGTTGTTTCCATGCTTTTGGATTTTTTTTTTGGTCTGTTTCCTCGTGAGGCACCTTTTCCTTTTTTTCACCTTGCGCTTTTTCTCTTGATGCGTATTTTTTTGCTTTCTCTGCTCTACAGTAAACATTACCCCCCTCCTAGCCAAGTGCCAGTCCCACGTCACTACTAGGTGGTGAGTTGAACGGTGGTGATGGGGTAGCTAGGTGGCTTTTTGAGTTTTTATACAAGCCTTGGTTGAGGATGTGTTGGAGGGATTCATGCTTGGAATTAAAGATGGTGTTGGAGTGAGTCCCTCCGGGGAGCTAGTTGTGGTGGAGGTCTACCTTCGAAATGGATGATGGTGTTAAGGCAAACCCCCTTCTTAACGTTGGCTATGGGTGGATCTACCCTTGATTAAAAATGGAGTTGGGTGGATCCTCCTTGGAGAAACCGAAGATGGTGGACCTGACCTTGAGGTTGAAGATGTTATTGGATGGGTTTCCCCCGTTGTGCCCTCTCCTTGATGTGACACAATCTTAACCTGCAAGACAAATTTGTGCACTTCCTAAGGGGTGTGTCTGCCTTACCGTGTAGTGTGTGGTGCACATGCTTGTGGAATTGGCGGATGGGTCCAAGCCCTCGGTGGTATCCCACACTTGAGGACCCAGTTCGTGCATTATTGTAAGTGCGGTGCGTCGCTTAGGGAGACAGGTCTTGGAAATGTCTTGGCCTTGATGTGCCCTCAGTATGTGCTGTGGGGGGTGGGGCTAGGTATAAAACCCTAGGTGTAATGATTGTGGCTCTACATGTATTCTTTGATACTAGCCTTTACATTAAGAGGTGTGGTTGACAAGAAAAATGAGTGCACCTCGTAAAATGACTATCGCTCATGTCCTCAAGGATCTTCACACAAAAAGAGGGAAGAAGCAGGGTTGCCCTCATCATGAGCTTAGCCGTAGCATAGCTATCCATTCCTAAGTTAATGTAAAAAAAAAGTGGGGGAAGGTGGGCTTCCTCAGTTGTTGGCTTTTTCTTAAGTAAAAACCTATTGGTCCTAAGGTAATTACAAGTAGTTATGAAGGCTGGGTCTTCGGACAGGAAGAGAAATCCTCGAGGAAGCGGTTGATGGATGGGCGCAAGTCCCCTACTTTGAAGGTCATGCATTCCTTGGGAGTCTCTGCATTAATGTTGTAGATCTTTGGAAAGTCGTATCTTCCATGCACCTCCCTATCATAATCGACTCCGTGTCTGTGGGGGTAGGGCATGTAGATAGGATCATTCTATTCCCCAGCTAGCGTGCCGCAGAAGGTCATCCATGCATCAAAATTGGTATCCCAAATCCTCCTCCGCCACTTTGGCTATGCCTCGTAGCCTCGGACGGTCTTGGGAGCCTAATAACCTTGTCCTACCAGTAATCTGCAGGCTCCCACCTCCATTGCATGATTACGATGCTCCGCTCCTCAACCCATTAGTTCACTAGGGTGTTGCCTAGGCAAGTGATCCTTTCCACCACATCCAAAGGTAGGACTCATTCCAAGGCTTGTGGGTAGAGGAACAAGAACTCGAAGGGTCAGGATTGGAGTTCATGTTGTTGCTAGATGGTTAGCTCTTGCGGCCAGTTGACAGGATGGTGATCCTCACATAGTGGCATGGGCTTGTTAAGAAGTTGTCATAGCCATGCTTGTGCTCTTTGCTGGGCGTGCTCCACAAGTTCCTAACTTCTTCTTCTAGCAGTAATGATGCGTTCAAGGACTTGGGCACCCTCTGGCTCTTCTGGGGGTAGGTCAGGCAAGGGCGGACTGGGCTCTTTGTTTTGCGATTCTTCTTCGAATTCATGCTCGAAGTCCGTCCCTTGTTCCAATCCCACTGGGGGTGGATGGGGCTACTCTTGTTCTTCGAATCCAAGTTTACTAATTTGATAGGGCAACCAAATCGTGAGATAACCTGCTCCCATAAGAACTTCACTTTGGTCCTAGCGTCATTCTTCCTGGTGGCTTGTGCCTTGGCCTATTTCGTAATATAGTCAGTTGCTACGATGATGTATCTAGCCTGTGAGTATTGTGCTACGGGACTTATGGGTCTAATGAAGTCGATTCCCCATTTCTCAAAGGGTTGTCATGCAATAATAGGGGTGAACTCCATCTTATCCTTTCATACAGAAACTTCAGTCCTTTGGCACTCATCGCAATGCTTTATGAACTTAGCAGCATCGAGAATAGGGTGGGCCACCACAGCTGAGATTGCAGTACCTTACGGGCTAAAGTGTCCTCTAGCAATCCCACCATGCACTTCACTCAACACCTCGTGCATCTTGTGCTCACACACACATCGTCGTAGCAACCAGTCTTGCCCTAACCTATAAAGTTGACCAACTATCAATTGGTAAGGTTGAATTTTCAGGATGAGGTGCTGAAGCCTGGCCTTCTCAATAGGTCCCTCAGGTAGACCGTGCTCTAGTACCTGGACTATATCATCCACCCAATATGGCATTAGATTTCCTTTAAACAAATCTTTCTCACTAGACATGCCAAAGAGGTGAGCATCTGGCAAATTGTCATCGATGCCTTGTCCAATAGCTTCTCCTATGGGTATTCGGGACATGTGATCAGCCATGTAGTGTTGCTTGCCCTTGCGTACAACCACAGAGAAGTCAAATTCCAAAAGAAGATGCAACCATCTAGCGATGCATCCAGTAGCGCAAGGTTTATTTACAAGATATAGCAAGGCTTGATGGTCTACAAAAAAGGTGAAAGGCGTTGCCATCAGGAGGTAGTGTCAAAACTTCTTTACAACAAATACCATGGCCAACCCCTCCCTTTCTGTGGTGGAGTAATTCATCTCCATGTCAGTGAGCTTCCTACTAGCAAAACTCATGGGGTAATCCAAGTTATGTTCACCACGCTGGCACAAGACAACTCCAATAGCAAATTTAGTCTATATGCACATGGAAGGTGATGTTCTAGTATGGGGCTCATAAGATTGGTGCAGTTGTAAGAGCCTTCTTCAAGTCCTTATATGCTCATTGGCACTCATCAATCCACTCGAACATGATCAGCAGCTTATACAATGGTATTGCAATCAATGCGTAATTCAACACGAAGCATCGATAGTATCTGGTGTGACCTAAGAAACACTGAACTCCTTTATAATCCTTGGGTGGCGACAAGTCGACAATGACCCTGACTTTCGAAGAGTCAGTGGCTATGCCGTTCTTGGATACCACGTGCCCTAGGATGCATCCATGCTTGACCTAGAACTGGCACTTCAAGGGGTTCAATGGCAGGTTGTAAAGCCTGCATTGTTCAAAGACTGCTCGCAGCTTCTCCAAGTGTTCTGCCCAGTTAGAGTGCATGCATAGGTCATCTACAAACACCTCTAGCTCTCGTCTAAGCATATCTTTGAAGATGGTGCACATTAGATGTTGAAAGGTTGCGGGTATGTTCATTAACCCAAAGGGCATTACGATATAAGCAAAGACATCCCACTCAGTGGCAAACGCGGTCTTGTGGCTATCATTGGGATGTACTTGCACCTAGTTGTATCTTGAGAAGCCGTCCAAAAAGCTATAGGCCTTTTTACTTGCTACCCTTTTGAGCATGTGCTCCGTGTATGGTAATGGGTAATTATCCCTTTTTGTCACAGTGTTAATTTCTTATAGTTCACACACACTCGGATCTTTCCACTCTTCTTCATGACTATCATGATCATCCGTGTGCTCTATTTTGTAGATAAATCTTGCCCTCATTAGCTTATTGATTTCCTCCTTCACGGCTTGGGTACGTCGTTCTTTATATGCACCGCATCAAGGGCCATTGGTATGTTATGCGTCACCACTCTAGGATCCACTCCTTTGAGGTCATCTAAGGACCAGGCGAACACGTCCACATACTCTTGCAAGAGCGCAATGAGATTGGCCTCTTCCCCCTCGGCCAGGTCATCAGTTATAAACACAGGTCAAGGCTTCTCGCCTTCCCCTGCCAAGTTGACTTCCTTGACCTTGGTGGGCCCCTCGATCGGCTCACTCGTCTGTCCTTTTCTTTTTGCCCCCAGTAGGATCAATATCTTGTCACCTTTCTTAAACTTCATGAAACATTTTGGTAGGTCCTACGGTTTCTTCTATTGTTTTGCCTCCAATTCCTTCGTCCGTCCTCTTCTTTCTTTCTTCAATCGTATGCGCCTCAAGTGGACTAGCAAGTTCCCCTTGGTGCATTTGTTGGTCCTAGGAAGTTGGTGTATCTCTAGGTCACTCTCCGTACTAACCTCCAATTTGGAATTAAACTCGCAATCCTCACTAGAGGAGGGAGTCTCCCCTAGTGGTCGTATATCAGTGGCCGCATCGTAATCTATTGCTCGTTCGTAACTAGACACCCGCGATCTTCATTGGCCAATTCTTCAAGACTCCAAATGGCCTAACTTTCATTCCGTTAGCTAGAGTGATGTTGAACCTAGCAGTTTCAACAGGCGGGTTTCCCCAAGCCTCAAAATATGTCTCAACACACTCACTCATGCCCTAGTATCTATGATTCCCTTCCGTGTTACGTCTCCTAGGGCTAGGATAGGCAAGATTGCATGCATCTCACTGCCTTCCCAAAAGGTGTTGACTTGTAGTGACTTTGGCACTGAATGCAGTGTCAAGTTGGGTATCTGCGTGATTGCATTTATGTCATTTTTTGTCCTTTTCCAGTGCACTTATGTGAAAAAAATCATTGTGGGGTGCACCTGCAAAATGATTATGTAATTCTAGCTATTCCCCTTTCTTGTCTACGACCTTGTATGGATCTAAGCATGGCCTTTGGTCACTCCTAAGGATTGTCCAAGGTCTATGCTGCTCTCTATACCCTCCGTCAGGGTTGGTTTACCATATAAAGGTCAATTTTTGGCTCTAAGTTAAGTCAGTCTCTTGGCCATGCCGCTAGAGGTCACTTCTAGACTGTACAATTGCGGTTTTCTCTGGTTTTTGGCTTCAATGAGTCGGGTTGGGTTTCTAGTGGTGCACTAGGATGTACCCTGACTAGTCTTGAGCTAGGCGAGTGGTCATGGTTTAGTGTGTTTGTGTTCTGCCTTGGTGGTCCGATTCTGGGTGGTTCGATTCTGGGAGTCAGACGATCTGAGTCTAGCAACCGATCGAATGGTCCAATTGAATCGGGCTAGTCCGACTCAAAATTTTGGTCTGATTTTTCGTGTGGTCCGATTGTTCACTGGCCCGATCGGACCAGGTGATGTGATTGAGGCTGGTTCAATTGGATAAGTTGTCTGACTAGTTGATGGAGAGTCCAATCGGATGAGGTTGGCGACTGATCCCCGACTAGACCCGTCGAACGGTTCGACTATCGCAATCGAATAACCTGACTGTCCAACACAGAGTCGCACAGCTGCAACTTGGTCCGAGTGGACAGCACGCAATGTACATTCTATCCATTATCCTAGGAATGAAACCAAAATCATGAGGCAACACTAGCTCAACATCCATTGACATGAATGGAATTCTTATTTTTTCAAGAATCTTCTACACTCAATCTCCTACCTCTCACATGGGATGCTCCTCTTCCATTCTCTCCCTAACCCAAGTATGCTCTTCTTATCTCCAAGCAAGCACCACAAAAGCTCAACTCAAGGGAGAGGCAAGATGCTTACCAAATCCATAACTTCTCCCATTCTCCTCCCACTGCAGTCTAGATGGTTGAATGTAGACAGAGTGCCTCCCAATCCAAGTGTGGCCATTTATGACTCTAATTTCGAAGTCCAATGACCTCAAGCTATGATCTCCCCTAATCACCCACTAGCAAGAAGAGAAGAGAAGGATGAACCTCCCTTCCTTTTATGCTCTCTCTCAATGGCTATGGTGGATGGAGAAGAGAGGACAAAAGACACTCTCCAAAATTAACACACAAGATTACACTTTTCTATTCATTTACAACCCAAAAAGATCACCTTCATTTGTCATCCAAATAAACCTAAAACATGTATTGTCCAACCCATTGAGCAATCGAGTAGTTTACTTTGTGAGAGGAAGCTACCATAGGAACAATATCCACAAGCTACACATGGACTTACAACTATGAAATCTAATAACCTATTCCATATAAATTATTCAAAATGTTGAACCATATATCTTAACTTGGAATGTCTATTAACTTCAAGGCTAACCTTTAAAGCATAGTTCATGTTGGAACCTTTTGCAGGGTGCATTAGCATCATGAAGTTCCTAAAGTTGACTCACTTTGAAGAGGCATCACAATAGTTACCAACCTTGCAAAACAACTTATATTATTAACTTGAAAGACATCATTTCTTAACATGCGTCCATGCACGTTTGATCAATGCACCCTTACTACTACTAAGGGCAAGAACCTCTCTCTCTCTCTCTCTCTCTCTCTCTCTCTCTCTCTCTCTCATTAATGGGCATGGCTTACTTGCATTGATTCTCTCTAATCTTGCATCGATTCTCCCACATGATTCCCCATGTTGACCAAGCATTTGTAGGCTTCCATGCACGTTTGATCAATGCACCCTTAATATTGCTAAGGGCAAGAATATTCTCTCTCTCTCTCTCACACACACACACACACACACATTAATGGACACGTCACACTTGCATTGATAGTCTCTTATCTTGCATCGATCCCCCCACATGTTTCCCCATGTTGACCAAGCATACGTAGGTTTTGTGAGCTAAAAGTTCAATGGAGGGCTTTATGGGTGACATGTTTTCATTTAGTTTTCGTTTTCAAGGATGTGGGTGGATACACTCATTCCACTTCTACATGTATCACTAATCTCGGTTTTATCTCGAGACCTCAAAAAATTAACATAATATTGATATGTATGCATTTAAAGTGGTGCACAAGCACAAAATGTAGCAACCTTATACTTCAAACTATTGGAGTGAATGTATCAACAAGGTGGCACCCAAATAGTTTCAAACAGAATTTCCTGCTCCAATCTGCAAATGGAGATTCTTCTTCTTAAATGTGAATTCAATCTCATAGTTGTGCCCTGCAGTTCTTCAGTTTCAAGAGGGAAACAAAATAAATGATTAAAAGCAAGTGCACAAATAGAAAAATGTATGAAAATGTCATTTCACCAAGCAATCAACCCCCTGGATCGAGACATCCACCACAGCTTCCAAAAAAGTTAATATAGTATTCTTGACATTTCTTTTATATGCCAGAATGGTGTTCAATTAACATGGTTACAACTAGAAATTTAGGAACATGGTAGTCAAGGGCCACATTTAGCCGCTAGATTTTGAAGGGTTTTTAAACATGGCTGGATAGTTAGGCCTTAAACTTTGAAAAATGTTTTTTTAACAATGGAGATTTAGACAAAAGGTTCCCACATGACACCTAAAACCAAAGTCCTTTACCGCATTTTGCCACATTTGCGAACTCTATGCCTGTCCATTGCAATAAATACAAAAACATACAGCATCCGAAACAAAAAAGGCCTTGGGATATAGTTGACTTATTCAGTTGTTAGCCCCATCTGCAGTATCCTCTCCTTTTAAAGTATCATCCTTACTTCAGGACACACAATCTATGGCACCCACAACCTTATTCTCACATTCAGGTTTGTCCTCTCAAGTCTCTTGATCCTCGCATTTGAAACTGTCTACAGTTGTTTTGACTAACACAAAGCTCTCTCTTGGCTACCAATCCACACAGCATGTAAACAAGACTTCACTGAAATGCTCCAATGGAAACTGATAACACGGGGTGAAGAACCATGCAATGAACACAGGAGTTTGAAAATTTCGCAGGCACATGCACACATGCGAACATGCCAAAAACATTGATTCACTGTACACTTGAGACTGATGAGACAAATGCCCTTTGCAAAGCAGAAACTTGAGACAGAGGGGTCACAGCTACAGAATAGAAGAGTTGAACATGAAGTATTCAAGAAAAGCTTACCAAGGTTGAAAAGCCTTGTAAAATAGACAGTTGTTCACAAAGTACAATAAGAAAATGGAAGTATGACACAAAGCCTTTAGCAATATTGATTGACATCGATACTGTTGGAATTCTGAATGGAATGACTTCATCCTTCTGTTGCCTAAGTAATAACAGTCACCAAGAGCAAGAACTGCAGGTTCTTGTGAAAAATCACCCAGCCATCACAAAAAAGATGCCCAAGACCACATTGTGTCACAGCACTCCTCTTAAATCTCAAAAACAGGCATCAAGTAAGCAGCAGCAGCATAATGCAGCCAGACTGCAACCACAACATTGACAAAGATGGCCAGTGTTAAAAGTCTGATGTGCCCTTGAATCAGCTTAAAAATTTTCTGTATGCACTGTATTCCATGATGCTGACGAATAGAAAGGTGAGTCATTAAGTTTGAGAAAATTTTATAAGAACAAGCAAAAAGAGCAGCTTACCAGCCCTCGAGAAAGCTTGGCCCACTGCTAGACTGCTGCTGTTGTTGATAACCCTGTGGTGGATAACCTTGTTGATAGCCCTGTGGTGGATACCCTTGTTGAGGATAGCCCTGAGGTGGATACCCCTGTGGAGGATAGCCCTGAGGTGGATAGCCCTGTGGTGGATAGCCTGCAGCAACAGAGCACAAAAAAGGAACTCAACATGTCAACTTAGAAACCTTTCATATTAAGCATCACAGTAATGATTCATTCCTAAGGGGTACAAGAACGATCAAGTTGGACATCACATGAGATTTCCGGGAAATACACAACATAAGGAGAGAGAAAGGGGAAAGCAGGGAAAGGAAGAAGAAAGATTTTTGGGGATGTGTGTGTGTTTTTTGAGGGAGGAGGGGGTGGACACCAAATCAAACATGGAGGTGTCAATAAAAATCTAAGAAACATAAACACACATTATAGGGAAACCATGCAGCACCTGCAACCTCTAAATACAAGCCCAATGCATCCTTGATGCGAAACCCCAAAGCCAATCACAGCTGACCCTGGCTAAATCACAATTCAATGATTAGACAGGCCAAAAGGCACAACTGACAATTCAAACTTCATGGCCAGTAAAAGTAAAGAGCCAAATCTGTGGAGAATTTCAACCGAAACGGTGGGACATAATATAAAAATAAAAACTCCATCTAGAGGACTGGAAACTCAAGTTTAAAAAAGATGTTATGGTATTTGAGATTAGGCATGTATCCAATTCTTTTATTTTGTTTCGCTTATTTGCACAATTGGCATCATGATTGAAATTTGAGGGACTTGGCCCTCCCCATCTTAGTGTCTTTTTCCTGTGTGTCTGCTGTCAAGATCTTTTCCTTCAGTTCTGTCTTTTTGATTCTAGTGTGATAGCAAGTATCTGATACATGAGGGAAGGGGTAATGGCATGAAACATATGCGAATGTGCATGCGGCACATAATATCCTAAAATTCTGTTTCAGCCTGCTTAAGACACAACAGCCATTTTGGATGGAAACAGAAACTGCAAAACACCACTTTGGCTGGCTCCATTCTGCGATACATCCAGGTTTACCCAAAGAGTTTTTTGCCTACAGTCGCCTACTGCCTGCATCACATTTGCTCAAACTACCCCCTACCTTTCTGCTCCTCTCTCTCTCTCTCTCTCACCCCCCCCCCCCCCTTTTTCTCTCTTTACAGACAGATTTTGGACCACTCTCTAGAGTCATGGATTTTACTGATCAGCAATGCCTTGACCTCTTCCTCCTTGAGATGCGACCACTTTGTGACACACTCCTTAGGAGCATAGCTCCAACACATCTAGGCCCTATCCAAAGGCAACTCACAGATTTCTTCATGAGGGAAACTCAGGAAGCTTCAGCAAAATTACAATCTCAATCCACACAAGGGAGGACCATCAAGGGCAGTCTAACACCACCATAGTCTACATATACACGAGGGACATTGATTGATTAATACATCCAGCTTGGCTGATCCAAACATCCTATATCCCAACACAGATGTCAACAGCACATCCATAGGCAGATACAAGAGATCATTGCTCGAACTAAAGCTAAGCCCTCTATACCCCCATGAGATTGAATAAACAAGAGCTCTCTTTATTAGCTAGAGTTCTATTTTTTACTCATAGCTTTTAGCTTTCTTCTCTTATTCATTTACATTTACAGCTACACAATACACTACTTTTCAAACAATTGTATCATCATACAAATGATTGTAACTGATGGTCTTATAGGTCATTTTGGCCTCTTGCAAACGTTAATACGTCATATCATTTCACCCCCCCCCCAAAAAAAAACCCTCTCTCTCTCTCTCTCTCTCTCTCTCTCTCTCTCTCTCTCTCTCTCGGCCCGCCTTGAAGCTTCGAGCTTCCAATTGGAAAGATAGAAGATGATGACAGCTGGAAAGAATCTGTACAGTGGAATGATGATCACCACAGCACGAAGGAAGAGAAGGCTGGCCACAATTATGGGCAAAATATAGGCTCAAAGGACTGACAGTCACAAAGAGTGCCAAGGGTCCAAATGTCCTCACCAAACTTTGGTAGAGGCTCACAACCAAGAGATGGACATAGAGGAAGACAAGTAACAAGTAATAACATGTCTCCTAACATCCCCTCCCAAATCCTAGGTGTGGTGGCTAAAGGCCAAAGAAAGAATGGAACACCAAAAGGGAACAACTTACACATACAGAAACTCAAATCCCATGAACAACCTCTGAAGAAAGATGCAAGGCTGGTTTGCAATCAGTAAGAATTAGGGCATGCATGGCTGCCTTAGGATGCATGTGTGCATGTTTCAATAATGTAGCTGTAAATTCAGTGAGTAGACAGCCAATTGGACAGTATCTAGAGGTCTACAAAGGGGCTGAATTACGTTCAATAGCAAAATACTCAATTTTTGGCTCTCTAGGAACCAAATCAAGGCACAAATTGAGGACTTGGGTTGCTGGTTGCATAGGACGGGAGGTTGTTCCAGAATTTTGAGGGATTGAACCTTGATTTGCTGGAACAAGAGGACATTTCAATTGACAAAACTAGGAGGAATTTCGAGTTCTCAGTTTGATCTTTCCAATTTTAGAGCTTTCGCCTTAAGGGCGATCTAGCCCAAAGTGGTAAAGTGCTGAATTTCTTTTAATTATATTTTTAAGTATTGATCACTTCTTTTTATCAATTGTAATCATGATTCCACCACCCTTCTCACAAAGTAAGGTTGGCTATATTATCCCCTCTGAAAAGGATTGGGGGTCCAAGGGAACTACCAAAGGAGATGGTGGGAGATGGGAAGGAACCTGTGAGGTGGAAGGTAGTCTATAAAGAATGGGTGAGGCAAAGGGGCAATGTTGAGAGGACCCTGCTCGAGAGAAATAGAATTAAAAGAATGCAACCAATAAAGCTCGCGCTCTTGAAAATATGTCCAAAGAATGGGTTCTAAAGTAGCATCCTCCATTAAGACCACATCTTCGATGAAGATAACCCAGATATCGGATCAAGTAACCCCATAAACCAAGAGGAGAGGAGATTGAAGCCCAAATCTACAACATGCAAGAGAACCCTTGCTATGGAGCTCAGATGAGGACAACTGGGAAGTAGCAACATGATGCTCACACCACTAATAGGCACTCATGATATGCCACCTAACAATGACAAAGAGCCGTGAGTCAATTACACACGAATGTCATACAACCGGATGCACCACTATCCACAAGTCAAGGCTTCTTGGACACTAAGGAAGCCACAAAAGAAATCCCTTGCACCTAATGAATGTGAAGGAAGACAACCTCTATTGTAACAACAAGTGTCACCAAAATGAGAATTAGTCTTAATATTGTCAACTAAATGCAATTAATGAACTTAATTGGGAAATTAAATCTAAATGTTGGTATCCCTAGCTATTGGCATGTGAGAGCATTGCATTAAGAGTGAGGAGTGAAGGCATGGACAAAAACACATCAAGGGCAAATCCGCTCCTAAAGCTTGAAGTAATAATTCAAACTTTTGGGCTGAGATTTCCAATGTGCAATGTGAAACTTCCATTACATTGAAAGTTTAATGAGCTTGTACATTAGGCCTCTTTATTCATCTAGTAAGCAAGTCACTTATGATAAGCATCCCCAATGAGCAGCTCACTTATGCAAGCACCCATGTGGATAAGCTCTTTGGAAAGATAGACTTGCTATTATTCTACTTCATCTCTCTCCTTTTAGCTCCCACAATTTGGCTCTAGCAAAAATTGCAGGTTTCAATCTTGGAGAATGTGTTTATAGCATGCATGGGAGTCAAGGCAGCAACCAATCTTTTCAACTTAGCAAGGGGATCAACTAGGCAGCTCCAAAACTCCATGGTATAGCTGTTGCTATTGACTAAAAATCTATTTAGGACAAGTTATAATGGCACTATATGCTGAGACCTTCTCTTCTCCTTTGATATCTCAACCATCATGAACTTTCTATGCAGTTTTATCACAAAAAAAAAGAGTGTTTTTCATAGTTTTATCACAAGAAATCCCTCTATTTATGGGAGGAGAATTAGGTGTTTTCATAATTAAGGTTTACTCCCTTTGGATGCCTAAAGGTCAAGTAGGCACGCTAGCTCTATCCTTCACACTTGGACAAAGGTGAGTGTCTTTCTAGTAGCACTTCTCCTTGGCATGTGAGGTCCTTCCATAGTGAGGGAACTTGGAAAACCCCTTACATTTTTCCTCATAGTCAAACTTTTAGTCTAATGATGACTCGAATTTGATACTCTTTCCTTTCTTCCTCTTTTGACCTTTCCCAAATGAAATAGGAACAAAAGCACAATTGACTCTACCTCCTCCTCCTAAACTTGTCTTCTCATGATGCGTATCCTACTCAGTATCATCTCTAATTTGATACTTTCCTCTCTTCTTCTTTTGACCTTTCTCGGATGGATTAACAACAAAAGCACAACTGCCAATCACTCTACTTGTTCCACCTAAACTTGTTTCCTCGCATGATGCACATCCTACTCATTAGCATCATCGGCACTAACTCCTGGGTGATGGTATCCGATGCACATGAGGAGGTGAGGTTGGCATAGAAAACACAATACTTAGGACAAGGAGATCTGACAAGAGTGTCACAACCATGTTCTAAGATTGGATGGTCTTGATAAGAGATGCTAACCTAATTGGAAATCTCCTCCATCTTATTAATATGGTCCTTCATGGTGGTGGAAATATGAGATAAATAATTGTCTTTACCTCATCTCAAGGATCATCCAATGACCCAAATGTCTTGAACTAGAATAGAGAAGACAATTGGGTCCAAACTTCACTAGCAATGTAGATGCATGTGACATGGATATTGAGAGAATCCACTTCTAATAAAGGGTAAAGTTAGGAAGGATAGACACTTGCACTTGTGGTGCCATGAGGGTGAGACAAGGAATGTCTCTAAACAAGAAGGGGGGAGAGGAAAATGACAAAGAGAGGCTGGTCACATTTCGCATCTTGATCGCATCACAATCATGTCACTATGCAAGTCGATCGTCACAATTGCATTGATCCTCACCACAATCCTACAATCTCAACGGACTTTGCAAATATTCTCACAATCTTGGCTTGTCCCCTATAGTTGCCATGCTTGAGAAGACCTCATTTGAGGTCTACTATGAGAATAATCCCTTTATTGCTAAGTTTTGAGTTTGTGGATATGATGGCTATGCTCATGTGCCAAAAGATAAGAGGGGACAGTTATTGCCAAATCCAAGCAGCATATATTTATCGACTATAGTGAGCAGACCAAAGGCTATTATCTCTTTGGCCCTAACTTGTGAAAGGCGGTGGTGATTCTAATGTTTCATGAGGATTACTCCTCTCCTACGTCTCTTTGCCCTCAGATGAAGTATCATCTAGTGGATCCTCTTCCCACAACTCTTAGAACTTCCCTTGTGCAAAGATTATGAGACATCAGGCATGAGCATAGGATCCCCTTATCCTTTTAAGGATGTTTAGAATAAGTTAACCCAACAAAAGACCATACCATCAGTTCTTGACTCTGATGGCCACGGCACAAAAGCCCACGATATCTACGCTCTAGCACTGATGATGACAATTGATCAGCGAATCTGTATGCTTGTCAAACGACATGTGAGATTTGGAGAAGGTGAGAGATATGCAAGAACATTAAATCAATTCATATATCTGACAAACTGTGACAGAGTTGCCACGTGACATCTTGAGACGTGACAAGTATTACATTGCGGAACAGAAGAACATCAAAGCTTCAAAGCGAATAATATGCCAACAACCACTCATAAAATCAAACATCAAATTACAGAGAACTACGCAATCCTCATGGGTGAGCGATCCTGACTATCCTTGCTTTCAGGAATGGGGGGAACCCTGAGGGAAGATTTCTGGGTGCCAGATCAACCGCCTTCAGCAATCTGGCCGTTAATCATCGTGAATAACTCTAAAACGGACTGGCAGATGACTTTGCCGTATTATATACACAATAGAACACACACAACAATCCAGGACTCTGTGTGTGTGTGTGTGCGCGCGCGCGCGCGCCCGTCTGTGCGTGTGTAAAACAGAAAGAACGCAAACCTTGAGAAGGCGGAACCATGACAGGCTTGGGATCCTGGTAGTAACTCATATTGCTCGTCGATGAACGATCCTCTCTCTCTTTCTCTGTATTTTTTTCTGTAAGCCTAATTTTGAGAAAAGTAAAGAAGGGAAAGGGGGCAATTTGGAGAGAGAGAGAGAGAGAGCGGCCGACTTGCCAAGAGCGCCCTGCCCAAGTCGGTTAACGTTATGCGCTTAGGATACGTCCTCCACGGCTTTAAGCCTGAAACACAAGCATCTCTCGAGAGTCCGCGTCACGCCAAACTCTTCCTTGTGTTTGTCGATGTCTAAGGTTGGTTACACACCAAGTGATGGATGGTCAAACCCCGTTCAAAGTATGGGCATGCACTTTTTGAAGTTGGGCATGGACATAGGTGTCATACCTTTACACACCAAATGGACACAATTTGTAAAAAAATAAAAAAGAATAAACTTAGAAAAAAAACTTATTGGTTGCAAATGCAAAAAGTGCTCCTTTGTCTGTCACTTTACAAAGTGGACGGGGAATTCACTTGTTTAACAGGTAAACAATAGGTCATGTCCTCTCCAGTGTGTAAAGTACAGCAAATGCCCAACCCTTAAATAAGTGTTTTGATTGGTTAAAGTTTACAAAGTGGGTGTCCCTTATTTGGTGTATAACTAGCCTAAGCAAGTATCCATTGTCACACAACAACATGTAACCCTCAAGCTAAAGGGACTTTCCTATTGTCCCTTTTCGAGACTCATCAAGATCAATGATAGAGATAGTCATGCATTTTGTAACTTTTGTTAAATAAGCAAAAGTTATCCGACTCTTCCTAATCGTTTCAGATTTCCAATTGTTTGTTGGGTGAGAACATGAAGGTCCAATGTATCATGTTGTTAGGCAAAGGGGCTACGAGAAGGTGCTCTAAGCTAATAGCCTCGAACGCTCTTGGGTCTAGTCATCCTCCCTCGATCTAGCAAAATGGTTCCAAGCTGCTTGGCCTCAAGGGTACCCATGTCTCCTATGTGCCCCTTTGGTGGAAGAAGCGAGGAAACAAATAAGCACCTATTATGGGATTGCAAGCATATCTCCCCTCTTTGGAGAGCCCTTAAGAAATGGCTCAATGGAGCTAATCTAAAGACATCCTTTGGGTTCATTGTTGCCTTCTTTGGTGACAAAGGCACTCTAGACATGGCGACCTAGAAACTAATTAGTTTGTTAGCATTGCCACCCTCAAGCTAACATGGCGACCTAGAAACTAATTAGTTTGTTAGCGTTGCCACCCTCAAGCTAATATGGACTAAGAGAAATGATGTAGTCTTCCAAAGATCCACCACCCCTGATAGCTCTCAACTAACTCTCTCCTTAAAATATGAACTTGTAGCCATTCTGGCCCACCCAAAGTCCTTGTCCTAGATCTATAAGCTCTTCTTAAAGAAACTATCAACCTTGGCTTAGCCACGTTGCATCCATAGTGATGATGTAATCCCCCCCTCCTTTTTTTAAACCTCTAAATTATATAGACACCACATTATTATTATTTTTAATATCCCAAGCCTCATTATCCATCTATCTCTATTATCTATTGTCACACACCCACATGTAACCCTTGTGCTAATAGAATGCTCCTAGACCTAACCTTCTTACAACTAGCAAAATGCTCCCAAGCCTCAATGTCCCAATTTCACAAGGAACTTGTAGTTGCTAGTAACATGTGTGTTAAATATCAGCACATAAAGTGATATTATTTTTAAAAAAGCCAAAGTTCCAACCACTATGTATTACATTTGTGTGTGTGTGCATGTGTGTGCACGTGTGCACGCATGCATGCACACAATAAGGCCCAATATTGTTGCCACTTCGAACCCCTTACTATGAATTAGATTTTCTATGGACTTTAGATCCCAAGAGAACACTAAAACAAATGAGAAGGAAGCTGTTAAGGTCTTGTTTGTTGGTGCAAGCAATGCTTTTTGCCCCTTTGCTAGTAGCTCATTTTGTTATTTCCCTTGTTGGAGATGGAGATCCAACTTGCCTTGGAATTTGGCAATGTTGTTATGAGCAATACAACTTAAAGTGTGAGGAAAGTCAAATATTTCAATTCGTTTGTCTTTTTGGGCTTTTGATTTTGTTACTACTTCCTTTGACATGCCTACATGAAAAGGCTAACTTTGAAGGAGAGCTTTTAGTGTTTACTATGCAACAACAATGCATAATGGCCAAGTAATAGGTCAATAGTCCCTTAGAGAATGCATAATGGCTAGCACTCATAATGTGGCCATAAATAGCTAGGTTGACAACAATGTCATGTAGCCATTGATAACCATGTGCTTTTACTATTAGCACAAGGGAGCAATATCTCTATCACCTTTAGCACAAGTTGTAGCATTTACTTTGGACATGACTTTCACAAGTTCTTGAGCTTGCCAACAATGGCAATATGTCTTATAGGTATAAGGCTTCTCATAGGCAATCATGGTCAAGTGTGGATTCATCCACAAAAGAAGGTGTCACAAATAAGGCGATCAAGTATAGGTGCACCACCTTTCCCTACAACATGTAGCCCCACCCCCTCAAAGGCCATTGATAGTATGGGTGCTCCTTGTTGGAGACCATGGTTCAAGAATGATAAACTACCAGTCTACACCTACTTTTCAAAAAGCACTTGATCATGTCAATTTTTGTGGAAAATATAAACCTTTTCAAGGAGATCATGACCATCTTTCATCAAGATAGCCAATTTGGTCTTCGTGATCCTTGGATTTGTTCTTTATTGTAGTAGTGCCACATTGTGCCCCTTATAAGTTGATGAAAGTTCAATGCCTATCATCCAATGGTATCTTTATTTGTTACCAAATTTATGTGATTTGACATAAATGATTCCTCAAGATGACTAGATGAGGAAGCATCACACTTCACTCACTCATTTACCTTTATTTAATTAACAATTTTCTTAATGCAAAAAATATTAATGGTAAGAGTAAGTATACATCATTAGAAGATTGGAAGTTGTATAAGCTAAGTGCCTTAACAAGGATTTGACTACCTTTTTACAATCCTGCAAGAGAGTTCATTCCTAACTTTTGAAGTACATTTTTAAACTCAACTAGCGTTCGAAGCGCACACAGAACGCTAGGCTGCTTCGTGGCAACTTCGCTCAACAATCCATTTCTCATCTTTCTCTCTCCTCTTTTTCCTCTCTCTCTCTCTCTCCCAAATTCCCTATGTTTAAATTCTCTCTCTCTCTCTCTCTCTGTCTTCTATTTTAGTTTTTTTTCTCCTAGTTTTCTCTTTCTCTCTCTCTCTTCTCTCCCCGCTTTTCTTTTCTCTCTCTCTCTCTCCTTTTATTCTCCCCCCTCTCTCCTCTCTTTTTCTTCTCTCTCCCTCTTCTCTTTTTTTATTTTTCTTCTTCTTCTTCTTCTCTCTCTCTCTCTCTCTTCATTCTCTTTTTAAATTTTTTCTTTTCTCTCTCTCTCTCTCTCCTCTCTTTTCCTTCTCTCTTTCTCCTCTATTTTTTATTCTCTCTATCTTTTTAAATTTTATATTTTCTCTCTCTACATATTCTCTCTCTTCTTCTTCTTCTTTCACTTTCTTTCCCCTCTTCCCAGTTTCTCTTAAAGTATGTAAATTTTATCTTTTCCCTATATATAATTCTCTCTTTATGTTTATATTCTCTCTCTTTTTCTCCTCTCTCTCTCTCTCTCTCTCTCTCTCTCTCCGCCCCCTTTTCTTCTTCTCCCATTTCTCCTAATTTTCCTTTTTTTCTTCTCTCCCTCTCTCCCTTTTAAATTTTATCTTTTTCTTCTCTCCTTCTTTCTCTTTTAAATTTGATATTCTCTCTCTCTCTCTCTCAAAAAATATTTAAATTTTAAAAATATTTTTCTATTTTTTTCATCTCTTCCTCTTTTCCTCTTTCTTCTTCTTCTTCTCTCTCTCTCTCTCTCCCCACTCCTCTCCTTTCCTTCTCTCTCATCTTTTTTCCTTTTTTTAAATCTCTTTAATTTTTTTTCTTTTCTCTTTCTTTTAAATTTTATATTTTCTCTCTCTATAATTCTCTCTATATTCAAATTCTCTCTCTTCTTCTTCTTATTTTCTCTCTCTCATTTTCTTCTCTCTGTCTCTGTCCCCCCTCTCTAATTTCTTTTCCTTTTTTCTTTTTTCTCTCTCTTAAATTTTATATTTCCTCTCTCTATAATTCTCTTTCTCTCTGTTCCCCCTCTCTCTCTCTCCCTTCCCTCTTTTTTTTTGCTCTTTGTATATTTCTCTCTTTCTCTCTCTCTCTCTCTCTCTCTCTCCTTGTTTTAATTAAAAAGAAAGTTTCTCTTTTTTTATTTTATTTTTCTTTTCTCTTTCTTTTAAATTTTATATTTTCTTTCTCTATAATTTTCTCTCTATGTTCAAATTCTTTCTCCATAATTCTCTCTCTATAATTCTTCTTCTTATTTTCTCTCTCTCATTTTCTTTTCTTTGTCTCTCTCCCCCCTCTCTCCTCTCTTTTCCTTTTTTCTTTTCTTCACTCACTCTCTCTTAAATTTTATATTTCCTCTCTCTATAATTCTCTCACTATGTTTAAATTCTTTCTCTTCTTCTTATTTTCTCTCTCTCATTTTCTTCTCTCTATCTCTCTCCCCCTCTCTCCTCTTTTCCTTTTTTTCCTCTCTCTCTCTTAAATTTTATATTTCATCTCTCTATAATTCTCTTTCTCTCTGCTCCCCATCTCTCTCCCTCCCTTCCTTTCCTCTTCTTTTTTTTGCTCTTTATATATATATATCTCTCTCCTTATTTTAAATAAATAAAACGTTTACATTAAAAAGTTTAATCTAACAAAGAGAGAGAGAGAGAGAGAGAGAGAGAGAGAGAGAGAGAGAGAGAGAGAGAGAGAACCTAGGCCCTACGCATGAGAGAGAGGGGGAAGAGGTAGAAGAAAAATGTTTAATTAAAAAAGACTTTTCTCTTTCCTCTTTCTCCCCCTTCTTTTTATCATTCTTCTTCTTTTTCTTCTTCTTCTTCTCTCTCTCTCTCTCTCTCATTCTATCTCCTCAAAATGTATGAAAAAATATGTTCAAAAAACTTTAAATTAAAAAAAGCCTTTAAAATATTTAATTAAAGAAAAGTTTAAATTAAAAAGTTTAATCTAATTGAGAGAGAGAGAGACTTTTGATTTAAAAAGAAGTTTGATTTAATTAAAGGAGAGAGAGAGAGAGAGAGAGAGAGAGAGAGAGAGAGAGAGAGAGAGAGAGAGAGAGAGAGAGAGAGAACCTAGCCCTACATATGAGGGGGGGAGAGGGGAAGAATTTATTAAAAAAAGGGATGGGAAAAAAAAGAGAGAGATTATAAGTGAGAGAGAGGGGAAGGGGTTTTAATTAAAAAAAGAGAGGTGAGGGGAGAGAGAATACTTTAATGAAAAAAGGGAAGGGGAAGAGAAAATGAGATATTGCACGTGAGAAAAAGAGGAGGGGAAGGGGTTTTGATTAAAAAATGGAGGTTTGGAAAAGGAGGTAGGTTCGGGAAGCCCTCTAGAGGTTCGGGGCTTTCTGAACCTATAACTAAAATAATACAGTAGTAAGATTTCCTCTCTCTCTCTCTCCCCCCCAAATTTCCTACGTTTAAATTTTCTTTCTCTCTCTCTCTCTCTTTCTTTGCCTTCTATTTTAGTTTATTTTTTCTTCTCCTAGTTTTCTCTCTCTCTCTCTCTCTTTTCTCTCTCCGCTTTTCTTTTTTTTCTCTCTCTCTTCTTTTAATCTCCCCCTGTCTCCTCTCTTTTCCTTCTCTCTCCCTCTCCTATTTTTTCATTTTCTTTCTTCTTATTCTCTCTCTCTCTCTCTCTCTCCTTTTCTTCTCTTTGCGCTTTTCTTCTCTCTCTCTCTCTCTCCTCTTTTTTCCTTCTCTCTTTCTCCTCTATTTTTTATTCTCTTTTTTTAAATTTTATCTTTTCTCTCCCTACATATTCTCTCTCTTCTTCTTCTTTCACTTTCTTTCCCCTCTCCCTAGTCTCTCTTAAAGTATGTAAATTTTATCTTTTTCCTTATATATAATTCTCTCTTTATGTTTATATTCTCTCTTTCTCTCTCTCTCTTTCTCTCTCTCTCTCTCTCCGCCCCTTTTTCTTCTTCTCCTATTTCTCCTAATTTTCCTTTTTTTCTTCTCTCCCTCTCTCCCTTTTAAATTTTATATTTTTCTTCTCTCCTCCTTTCTCTTTTAAACTTGATTCTCTCTCTCTCTCTCCTTCTCTTTCCCTTCTCTCTCTCTCAAAAAGTATTTAAATTTTAAAAAGAATTTTCTTTTTTTTCATCTCTTTTCCTCTTTCTTCTTCTTCTCTCTCTCTCCCCTCTCCTCTCCTTTCCTTCTCTCTCCTCTTTTTTCCTTTTTTAAAATCTCTTTAAATTTTTTTCTTTTCTCTTTCTTTTAAATTTTATCTTTCCTCTCTCTATAATTCTCTCTATGTTCAAATTCTCTCTCTTCTTCTTCTTATTTTCTCTCTCTTATTTTCTTCTCTCTGTCTCTGTCCCCCCCTCTCTCATCTCTTTTTCTTTTTTCTTTTTTTCTTTCTTTTAAATTTTATATTTCCTCTCTCTCTGTTCTCCCCCCCTCTCTCTCTCTCCCTCCCCTCTTTTTTTTTGCTCTTTGTATTTCTCTCTCTCTCTCTCTTCTTATTTTAATGAAAAAGAAAGTTTCTCTTTTTTTTCTCTCTTTCTTTTAAATTTTATCTTTCCTTTCTCTATAATTTTCTCTCTATGTTCAAATTCTTTCTCTATAATTCTTCTTCTTATTTTCTCTCTCTCATTTTCTTTTCTTTGTCTTTCTCCCCCCTCTCTCCTCTCTCCTCTCTTTTCCTTTTTTCTTTTCTTCACTCAGTCTCTCTCTTAAATTTTATATTTTCTCTCTCTATAATTCTCTCACTGTGTTTAAATTCTTTCTCTTCTTCTTCTTATTTTCTCTCTCTCATTTTCTTCTCTCTGTCTCTCTCCCCCTCTCTCCTCTCTTTTCCTTTTTTTTCCTCTCTCTCTCTCTCTTAAATTTTATATTTCATCTCTATAAGTCTCTTTCTCTCTGTTTCCCATCTCTCTCCCTCCCTCCCTTTCCTCTTCTTTTTTGCTCTCTCTCTCTCTCTCTCTCTCTCTCTCTCTCTCCTTATTTTAATTAAACAAAACGTTTACATTAAAAAGTTTAATCTAACAGAGAGAGAGAGAGAGAGAGAGAGAGAGAGAGAGAGAGAGAGAGAACCTAGGCCCTACGCATGGAGAGAGGGGGGAGAGGTAGAAGAAAAATGTTTAATTAAAAAAGACTATTCTCTTTCCTCTTTCTCCCCCTTCTTTTTATCTTTCTTCTTCTTCTTCTCTCTCTCTCTCTCTCTCTCTCTCTCTCTCTCTCTCTCTCTTTTATTCTATCTCCTTCTCAAAATGTATGAAAAACTATGTTCGAAAAACTTTAAATTAAAAAAAGCCTTCAAAATATTTAATTAAAGAAAAGTTTAAATTAAAAAGTTTAATCTAATTGAGAGAGAGAGAGAGAGAGAGAGAACCTAGCCCTACACATGAGAGAGAGAGAGAGGGGGGAGAGGGGAATAATTTAATTAAAAAAGGGATGGGGAAAAGAAAGAGAGAGATTATAAGTGAGAGAGAGAGAGGAAGGGGTTTTAATTTAAAAAAGAGAGGTGAAGGGAGAGAGAAGGCTTTAATGAAAAAAGGGAAGGGGAAGAGAAAATGAGATATTGGACATGAGAAAAAGAGGAGGGGAAGGGGTTTTGATTAAAAGAGAGAGGTTTGAAAAATGAGGTAGGTTCAGGAAGCCCTGTGGAGGTTCGGGGCTTTCCGAACCTATAGCTAAAATAATATAGTAGTAAGATTAAAAGGCAACGAGCCTTTAAAAAAATGGAGCTCCCATACTTATTTCTACCAAAGACTCTAGCATCCTTATATGCGCAAATATGTCCCTAAGTGTTAAAGCTCTCAAGACATACCAAACATGCTTGGATTCTTCATTGGGATTGCCTACATCATCTGAAATTGTTTGCTTCCATGGGTGTCAATATCTTTTATTACGTCCATAGGGATCTTCTCCAAGATGGGAGAGAGGGAACCTCCCAACTTCTTAGCATAGTCGAGGGCAACCATAGGTTTGCTACTAGTGATATTGGCCAAATGATCCCTAAAGACCTCTATAGTACCCATCCTCATCCTCAAGGATCTTCTGTCTAGTGTCCTCAACATAGACTATGGTGGTTTCTTTATAATGT
The DNA here is from genome assembly GCF_053477565.2 of Lygodium microphyllum. Lineage (NCBI taxonomy): Eukaryota > Viridiplantae > Streptophyta > Polypodiopsida > Schizaeales > Lygodiaceae > Lygodium > Lygodium microphyllum. The sequence continues at coordinate 114,050,773 of NC_141153.1, read as the reverse complement.
TTCATCATGAGGACCTAGGAAAGTAAGAGGTTGGGGTGTATCCCCTTGTGCATCTCAAAGAAGCCCACAATTGAAACTTAACAACTCTACAACTTGATTATTTTCACTAGCTTAAAGGTGATCTTCAAAGTTTGCAAGAGATAACATAAAGAAGCACCCCTATGATCACTAACAAGAGTAAGAGAAAGAGACATTCAAGAAAATGAGGAGTCAAGGTTCATGCAAATGAAGAGTCAAAATAAGGAAAGGTCAAGTTTCATTATGATGGAATGAAGGGCTTTAAAGACATAATAATGGAAAGGATTAGAGATATAGATCAAGTAAATATGCAAAAGAACATTGACATGTAAATCTTAGGAGCATATTCTCCTTTGTTTCAAGTAATGTGAAAAGTTGAGCAATAACACATCAACATAAACATATCATTGTTGATAATATCATCATAATATACCACTGTCTTCCACTCAAAAAATGACAAATGACCCATAAAGGCAAGAGAGATGCACCACATGCCCCTTAGCCAAATTTATCCAAGCTAACAAATATTGTTATTCAAATGCCTATGCAAGGATATTCTATCATCGAAGTTATCATAATGTCTATACGATTATTGGAAAATACTTGTCAGGATCTCAACTCTCAAACAAAATAACATACAAACTAAGCATGAATGAAACAAAGGAAGGCTATGCAAGTATTATTGCAAATATTCACATTCAAAATCGCATAACAAAACGTCTTACCAATGCTTAAAGCTCAATTGTGGATGTTGTATCTTTGGTGGAATGAAATATCCCATAAAATATGCCCATGAATTCTTGACTTTGAAGCACAACTTAGAATGTTGCACAAATTTGTAAGTTATTCTACCCATGACTATAATTGACTAGTACATTAAAGAGGGCTAGTGCATCAAAGGGTGAAGTGCAATAGCGTAGATGTCTCCTTTGGATTTATCTATACAAACAAAATTGATTAAGCTTTGGGGTAGTCAATGGTCACCCTAAGGTAAAAGGAAAATATCCTAAGTAGCATATGAGGAACATTTGACCTTTTCAAAAAGTATAACATAATTCAAAGTTGTGATCTTGACTCTTGAACAAGTTTAAACCTTTACGATTCTCAAGTTTAGCTCTGTTTTCAATAGTGACAATTGAACCATTCTTGACAATGCCTATCATTCACAATTATGGAGTATGACTCATGCATTAAGTAAGCAATTTTAGAAGCTTCCTAGCAATAGACTATATGGCAAGTCTACTATTCAAACAATCAACTAGAGGACTTGACCCACATTGTTAAGATGTGTGTGGGCTCCCATTGTCACACTTTAGGTTTAATCTAAGGTACACATTTTCTATGTCAAATTATTATCAAGGAGATCATTGTGCCCATTGATTGATAGCATGCATCTTGTAACAAATAGTGTGTCACCATGAATCCACCGATGTTTTAAAGGACACACACTTTTTAGGGTTGCTTTTGGAATAGTTCACTAAGTGTTATCATAAAGTTGTTTTAATTGGACTTTATTGATAGCTTGTGCTTATTATTGATTGTATTCTTCTTTACTGATAGCTTATGCTCATTATTGGCTATATTCTTATTTCTTAGCTTATGAGACTATCCTCACAATCATTTGATGTCAAGGAAAAGCAACGTTAAAATTGATCATGTATAAATTTGGAGTGAACTTGAATGTCCTACAAATTTTAAGGGGAATTCCAAATCTTAACATTCCTTGTCAAGTTTTAAATTTCACATGGAGCTTTAGTGAGCTTTCACATAAACCATGCAAAATGCAAAAGAGTGTGAATAAGCTTTAGTAGGATTCCCATTTTTAATACATCATATAAAACAACTCTAACTATTGTTTATTTTTGCATATGTTCTCATTGAGAACACGAGTTCCAAAATACCTCAATAACCAATTCTATGTAAGGATATGATGACTTACATTTCCTTTATCAATGTTGATCTATAGTCTATCATTGGCTCTATGTGTGGGTATAATAATGGATAAGTCATGCATTGTTGTTCCCATGAAATGAAGAAATTGAATTTTCCTTCAAGCATGAACCATGTGGTTTATGGAGTTACAAGTGATTTTTGAAATAGTTTCAAATTCCTTCCAAACATGTGATAAATGTGCATAGGACAATATATGCAAGTGGGTACCTTGAGGGGAAAATGATGCATTGAGAGTTTGGTTGTATCATAATAATTGATCTAGGCTAGTTCACATTAGAAGGATTCTCATTATACACATTTGTTATAACAAGAGTCATTAATTCATGTATTGACCATAATTGAGTTCCATTTAGGTAGTGTCTTTTACCATATGATTTGACATTAAAAAAAAGCCTTGATCAAGAAGTTTGATCTTCCTTGTTTTGTGAAGTATATTGCAGTTTTCTCCCCATCCTTCTCTTTCATTGAGATTTAAAAGGGTCCTTAAATGAAAAGTTTTGACTTCATTGTTTTGTGAAATATGTTGCAATTTTCCCTCCATCCTTCTCTTTCAAAGTTTTTCTTTGCTACATGTTGTTCAACAAGTTACTCCCTCAATATGTTTCATTTTGAGTTGCGCTATGGAAAAATCTAGAAAGGTGAGATGGGGCTAGGATGATATCACCTAAAACTTCCCCTAAAAAGCTTAAACATTCTACAACTAGATTATCCCCTCAAGCCTAGTTATTTACAACTAGAGTATCCTCTCAAGCCCCATACTTGTGCATATGTATGAGAAGACAATCATGTTTACTTCTCTAATTACACTTGCAATAGTCACACACACACGCGCGCACACACGCACGTGCACACGCACACGCACATGCACATGCACACGCACACGCACACGCACATGCACACACACGCGCACACACACGCGCGCACACACACACACACACACACACACACACACACACACACACACACACACACACACACACACACACACACACACACACACACACACACACACACACACACACATATCTATGCATGCATGCATACACACACACATACTAGCATACACAAATTCATAAGTGTATGCATACATACACTCTTGAATACATAACAAACTTATCATAAGCCTTGGCATAGGTTGTTACCACCATCCTCAACTTGGACCACTACATCATTGCCTTGGAGTGATGGATTGAAATACTTGTTCCAAACTTTCTAATACTTTCTTGCTTGGATTCCATCATGGCATATTGACATAATATAAGGTACCTCCCCATGTATGAGAAACTCAATGCTTCTCCAAGTGCCTTTGTTTATTTGAGCTCCATGTTTTGTGTTGGTCTTGCTAATAAAAGAGTAGTGAATATATACAATTAGTAGATGTTGCATGATCCTCGCAAAGCTTCCTAGACGCCTTGTTCAGTGATAGAAACAACAAGCAAAATGTGTGATTTGGGGATTGAAGCAGTAATTAAATGCATAAGATATTTCCCTCCCTCCCACATGAACACACGCTCATAGAGTATGTGTGTGTAATGTATGATTTTTTTTAAAATAATATGAATTGGTTAGTGAGTCAAGTTAGCTTATTAGTTCTAGTTAAGTTAGTAATTAGTAAGTTAGTATGTTAATAATGTAGGCTAGCTATGTTAGTTTTTAACTAGGTTAGTTTTTTAAAGAAAGGGTATTGTTAGTTAGTAATGGGGGGTGAATAAGTAAGGGGTGATTGCTTAGAGGCCATCGTTGGGCAGCCCCCACCCCTCCCACATGAGCATCATAACCCCCCAAAAAATGACAACCCTTTGGGAAGGTCGTGGACACACACACACACACACACACACACACACACACACACACACACACACACACACACACACACACACACACACACACACACACACACACACACACACACACACACACACACACACACACACACACACACACACACACACACACACACACACACACACACACACACACACACACACACACACACACACACACACACACACACACACACACACACACACACACACACACACACACACACACACACACACACACACACACACACACACACATAGAGAGAGAGAGAGAGAGAGAGAGAGAGAGAGAGAGAGAGAGAGAGAGAGAGAGAGAGAGAGAGAGAGAGAGAGAGAGAGAGAGAGAGAGAGAGAGAGAGAGAGAGAGCGAGAGAAGACACCAAGGAGATGCACAACCAAGACTCTCCAACTGAGTCTCTAGCCACAATGAACTAAATCATCTAGGCAATCACTTTATCAACTTCATATTTTCAAAAGTATATTTGTAGCAAATTTTTATTGAAATGACTAGGAATAATAAAGTATGAAAAAAAGAGAAGGACATGGTATTAATGATGTCTTAGTAGAGGAAAATGTAGCACAAACTCTAGCTCAAATGTAAGGAACACCATCAAAACACAATAAGGAAATGGATCTAAAAGCATGCCATCTTGTCATATGGGGGGTAATAATAAAGAACAACCTAGTGAAGATTGGTAAATACAAATAGATACACTTATTGGGACTTAGGGAAAGTCAATCCATTAGAGCAAAGCATTATTCAAATAGAGAAAGAGGTATAAGTCTAGTGTATATGACAGAATAAGTAAATCACGTTATTCAAGTAAAACACTTGTTATAAAGGAATAAATACTCAAAACTATATGGAGAATGATGATGCATTCAAATGCAAAGTTAGAGGGACACTTTAATGCAGGGAAATGTATAGTTATATTCTATATAAAGTTAAGGATTATGCAATGATGTTCAATAGCATGTACTAAAAGATGTAGCACTATCTTGAATTGCACCTTGCACTTGTATGGAAGCATTTTTAGTGAAGATAGGGATCATGCAACGGCATCATTGGTATGATCAAGATGAGAAGATGTAATGAATTCTTAAATCATACTTAGTGGTTGCATACGTGTGTTGTTATCTAAGATAGGGGCCATGTAATAGTATTCTGTGCGCACATATTGAGATCTTGCAATGGTAGCAATTTGAATATGTTTGTAAATGCAAGTGGATGGTTTAAAGTGGAATATCTACTTGGTAGAGATGCTTATGCATTGACATGGCTATATTGTGGATGTGAGTGAAGAGATCTATGATGGTATGGATGTGACGAGGTTATTGTTAAATTGTGATTGGCATTGTACTTCCCCCACAAGTCTTGCCATGGAGGACTTACCATCGACTACTAGATATTGTCGGCTTGAGTGTGAGATCACCATCTAGATGATGAGGTCAAACATGTAAGGAAGGTTTTGAAGGGAGGTGAGCTTTGAAGTGGAAGCATGAGCGGGAGCAAGAGCTATGGTGGAAGGAGCAAGAGTAAGAGAGAGAGACACACACACAATTTGGAAACTCTAATAGTCACAATGTGTGATGGGCCTTCCCTTCAAATATCACTGAAAGAATAAAGAATGAAGTGACAATGATGGGTGTGTGCCGCTTGCAGTGTGCAAGTATGGGTGTTGTCAGTGTAGTAATACATGGGCGGCTAGGCAGCAAAGGCACCTTTACCCCCAACAACAACCTCCCACTTAAAGGTGAATCTGTCTTAGTGAGGAATGAAAATTTAGAAAAAAGACAATACAACATATACATAGATACAACAAGATGAGGAAAGATGTCATGTCATCCAATGCCCATCGATCTCCTAAGAAAGGCAAAGCGCTCTGTAGAGAGGCTTTTCATCAGTAAGTTTGCAAGATTTTGGTCTGTTGAGATCTTGACAAGGTCAACAGACGTGTCCTCAATGACCTCACGTATGAAGTGATACCTCACCTCAATGTGTTTTGTCTTTGCATGGAAGACCCGATTTTTGGCTAACTGGATAGCACTTATAGAATCTGAATGCAGTGTAGGGACTACAATACCAAGGTCAACAACCAAACAACCCAGCCTAATGCCCTCCTTGGAAGCCTCAATGTGGCAGCAACATACTTAGCCTCAAAGGTCCTGTGCATTTTTGCACCCTGGACATCCATGAAACAACACCTCCAACAAAAGTGAACACATAGCCAAAAGTGGACTTTCTACTATTTGCATGTCCTGCATAGTCAGAGTAAGTGTATCCCATGATTCATGTATCACAACTGCCATAACATATGCACATATCAGCAGTGCCCTTCAGGTACCTCATGATACCCTTCACGGCATCCCAATGCCTCTTGCCAAGTGTAGCCATATAATGTGCAACAACGCCAACTGCAAATGCAATATTTGGATGGGTGGCTATCATGGCATACATAAGATTGCCCACTGCGGATGCATAGGGAATCTTGGCCATCTTGGCTCTCTGTTCATCTGTTTGCGGATGATGATGCCCATGGATGCTCAAAATCTAGCACCGTAACACATCTGAATCAAGCATATAATATATCAATATAGCCTTATTATATTTTGTAAAATGATAGATTTCTAAAAGAGGGGCATAACTTTTGAAGGCCCGAAAGCAATGGTGGCTAAGGCCAATGTATATTTAAAAATATTATTAATCAATAAACTATTGCACGAAGGGGTGCATGTGGGGGAAGATTGGGGTGTGCTTCTTCAATATACCTCTCTCTCTCACATGTACTTCGAGAGCATTTGATGTGAAAAATTTGCATGTGGGGGAAGATTGGGGTGTGCTTCTTCAATATACCTCTCTCTCTCACATGTACTTCGAGAGCATTTGATGTGAAAAAATTATATATATGTATATATATATGTATATGTATATATATATATATATGTATATGTATATATATATATATATGTATATGTATATATGTATATATATGTATATATATATATATATATATGTATATATATATATATATATGTATATATGTATATATATGTATATATGTATATATATATATATATATATATATATCTCACATGGAAATAGAGAGTGATGAAGAAGGAGAGGACGCTGATTCAGATGAATGTTTCTCTTTAGTTATATTCCACGAGCGATGTGAGAAATGCGGGATCTAGAGCATGGCAAAGACGGAAGCTATGGAGGATGGAAGATGAAGATACTACTCATGTTGACATTGACAAAGAAGACAACTGTTACACAAGTGAATTAGGTTTCAAGATTGAGACTTGAACTCATAAACACAATCTTGTGTAGGACTGACAATGACACAGAGACTTGACAGAAAGAGACAAGTACTATTGCATTATCATCATATGAAAGTGGTAGTCAAGTACATCATTATATAGGATTGCTTGGTAGCACATTTCATCACTGTACCTATGGGATCTGTCTCTCTTCCTAGAATGAACTGCATCTTCCTAGCCTAGTTGTTCCATACAAAGGGGCATACATAGGGTGTGATTGGCAGATTCTCAACACCCCTCCTCAATCACAACCTGAAAGTACAAAGTGTGTAGAGGCTTTAGTGAGAGCTGCACCTGCAAAGTGTGGGCATACCACAAACATGGCAAAACACCAGAGGCTGTCGCAGAAAAGGCTAAGTGTGGGTACCATAAACATGGTGGACATCCAGAGACTGTAACAGGGGCCTCACAAAGTGTACAGAGGCTGTAGTACAAGGCTACATGAGGAGTTTACAAAGCTTATGAAAGGAACATTAAGGCAGGTACAATGCTTTTAAAACAGAAAATGAGAGACAAGGACCGATAGGCCCTTGTGGTCTTTTTCAGCATATGATTTCTCTTTGTCAGCATGGAAAATCTTCTTGTCTTTCATCTTTGGTTCTTCAGCTTTGAATGATGTGGTCTTTTTGCTGATCTTCTTATTGTCCTTCTTCCTTTGCTCTTTGATCTTATGGTCTTCTTGGTCTGGTTCCCCAAGGACTTTGCTTGCAGCTTTAGTCTTCATGTCCATGTCTTTGTCCCCCTCCAGCAAAGACATCTCATTCTTCATGATGGCCAAGGTAACTGGAGTGCCTTCAAAAACTTTAGATGGAATCATTGATTGCACTTTAGTATGAGCAACTCCATGTCTCTCTGCAAGTAGATCACAAAAATCTTCTATGTAGTGTAGATAAGTCATGTTACTTTTCATAAAGTGTATCCACATATAAATCTTCTTGGTTATCATAGATATGACCAAGAATCTGCTTTAAATCTATGAGTAAGTGGCAACCAAATTGATCTTCAATGTGTCAAAAAACACAAGTGAAGATAGTGTTAAATCAACACTCTTAAGTATCAAGGGATACTAGAGTTGAAGATGGTGATTCTTGATGCCGATCCTTTGCTTGATGAACCCGTTGTTTGAGTCCCCTCCTTGCTGGTAAAATCTTGATGGGAACTTCAGTAACACAGTGGATCAGAGTGACAGAGGCTTGGGTTGAGTGTCAGGAGAGAGAAAATGAAGAATTTTTGAGTTTGAAGGATTTTGGCTATGGTGGATTTTAGGGTTTCTGAGAAAGGGGCCTGGTTTTTCTAACATTGCAGGAGCTATGGTGGACCATTTTCAAAATTTTTTTAATGGAAATGTAGCTTATGTGATGCTCTACCAAAGCCCTAATCTCCTCATCCAGATCGCGGCCCGTACTGCACGCGCAGAGACGAATTCCGTGAATAGGCACAGTTCTTACAGATTTCCGCGATTTCGTCAATGTTGGAGCAGAGGGTGACCAATGTCATGGTTCTTGGTGTTGGCATGAAGACTTCTGATGTGAGGAATGATTCCTTAGAAGGAAGCAAGAGGAGATATGCTTTGTGTTGGGAGATCCAGGGACTCCAATCAAGGTATGTCCTGCAGGTCACAGATTTGGGCTATGGCAGTGATTGACAGTTTAAGCAATGTTGAGCTATGGAGTGGCCAATGTCAAGCTCTTAAGTGATAGAAAGAAGCCTTGGGAGTCAAGGAACAAATGTCTAGAAGAGAGCAGGTTCAAATATGACCTATGGAGAGAGATCCAGGAGCTTCAAGTTGACAGGGTGCTGCTGGCTATGGCTGCCATGGAAGCTTCAATGAGGATAGAGGTAAGAAATGGAACCATGAGCTGGACTTGAGCTGACCTGAGGTTAAGAGAGACTGAGAGAGCAGATAAGGGAGTTATGCCATGCCTGAATGGGCTCTGATACCATGTGAGAAATGCGGGATCTAGAGCATGGCAAAGACGGAAGCTATGGAGGATGGAAGATGAAGATACTACTCATGTTGACATTGACAAAGAAGACAATTGTTACACAAGTGAATTAGGTTTCAAGATTGAGACTTGAACTCATAAACACAATCTTGTGTAGGACTGAAAATGACACAGAGACTTGACAGAAAGAGACAAGTACTATTGCATTATCATCATATGAAAGTGGTAGTCAAGTCCATCATTATATAGGATTGCTTGGTAGCACATTTCATCACTGTGCCTATGGGATCTGTCTCTCTTCCTAGAATGAACTGCATCTTCCTAGCCTATTGTTCCATACAAAGGGGCATACATAGGGTGTGATTGGCAGATTCTCAACAAGCGAGAGATGAAATCTCAGCATAGACTTTGCTCTTGTTGTGTTCCCGGGAGAGTTGTTATTTCCTTGGTTCATTTCTAGTGCACTGGCCGGGAATACAGTCGCTCGTGGGGGAGATATTTAGGGAAAGATATTCACAAAATGGATGGCAGGTTACTAGTCAATCCAGCCAGGACAACACGTCGGAACGTCGAGGGGCAAGAGAGGGGAGGTGATGGGGGATCGTATGGAAAGGATAATGTTATTTGTGAATCAAAAGAGGGAGGAGGAGATGAGTCGGGGGGAAGCAGTAGGAGCAACCGCAACAACAAGAAGCCAATATTCATGAGACTCGGGTGCTCGACTAGTTTTTTGGAGGTGACGCTGATATCGGTGTAGGGCCTCAGGGACGTGCGCATGTTCATCAAGGACTAGGAGCATGAGCCTCTATGCGGTTGTGTGGATTGACCCCAACCGCAAGCACCACACCACGCGGGTGGCCCCCAGCGTGGGCTCCTCGCCTATGTAGGACCACTAGCATTCTCTACACACTATTGGCTGAAGCATCCTCAATGGCATGAAGAAGATGGTGTTCATTTGCTTTTGGAGTGTGCAAGCTCATGGCAAAACAGGGGATGGCATCCTTGATGTGGTGGTCCCTAGGTGGTCTCCTATCGCTCGGCTTCGTCATCGACGCTAAAGACATGTTCAATGGTGTTGAGGTTCTTTTTCTTTGTGCTTGCCGAGGACGGCTTTGCAATTGTGTTTGGGGAGAATGATGATGCCCATGGATGCTCAAAATCTAGCACCGTAACACATCTGAATCAAGCATATAATATATCAATATAGCCTTATTATATTTTGTAAAATGATAGATTTCTAAAAGAGGGGCATAACTTTTGAAGGCCCGAAAGCAATGGTGGCTAAGGCCAATGTATATTTAAAAATATTATTAATCAATAAACTATTGCACGAAGGGGTGCATGTGGGGGAAGATTGGGGTGTGCTTCTTCAATATACCTCTCTCTCTCGCATGTACTTCGAGAGCATTTGATGTGAAAAATTATATATATATATATATATATATATATATATATATATATATATATATATATATATATATATATATATATATATATATATCTCACATGGAAATAGAGAGTGATGAAGAAGGAGAGGACGCTGATTCAGATGAATGTTTCTCTTTAATTATATTCCACGAGCGAGAGATGAAATCTCAGCATAGACTTTGCTCTTGTTGTGTTCCTGGGAGAGTTGTTATTTCCTTGGTTCATTTCTAGTGCACTGGCCAGGAATACAGTCGCTCGTGGGGGAGATATTAAGGGAAAGTTATTCACAAAATGGATGGCAGGTTACTAGTCAATCCAGCCAGGACAACACGTCGGAACGTCGAGGGGCAAGAGAGGGGAGGTGATGGGGGATCGTATGGAAAGGATAATGTTATTTGTGAATCAAAAGAGGGAGGAGGAGATGAGTCGGGGGGAAGCAGTAGGAGCAACCGCAACAACAAGAAGCCAATATTCATGAGACTCGGGTGCTCGACTAGTTTTTTGGAGGTGACGCTGATATCGGTGTAGGGCCTCAGGGACGTGCACATGTTCATCAAGGACTAGGAGCATGAGCCTCTATGCGGTTGTGTGGATTGACCCCAACCGCAAGCACCACACCACGCGGGTGGCCCCCAGCGTGGGCTCCTCGCCTATGTAGGACCACTAGCATTCTCTACACACTATTGGCTGAAGCATCCTCAATGGCATGAAGAAGATGGTGTTCATTTGCTTTTGGAGTGTGCAAGCTCATGGCAAAACAGGGGATGGCATCCTTGATGTGGTGGTCCCTAGGTGGTCTCCTATCGCTCGGCTTCGTCATCGACGCTAAAGACATGTTCAATGGTGTTGAGGTTCTTTTTCTTTGTGCTTGCCGAGGACGGCTTTGCAATTGTGTTTGGGGAGAATGATGATGCCCATGGATGCTCAAAATCTAGCACCGTAACGCATCTGAATCAAGCATATAATATATCAATATAGCCTTATTATATTTTGTAAAATGATAGACTTCTAAAAGAGGGGCATAACTTTTGAAGGCCCGAAAGCAATGGTGGCTAAGGCCAATGTATATTAAAAAATATTATTAATCAATAAACTATTGCACGAAGGGGTGCATGTGGGGGAAGATTGGGGTGTGCTTCTTCAATATACCTCTCTCTCTCTCGCATGTACTTCGAGAGCATTTGATGTGAAAAATTATATATATATATATATATATATATATATCTCACACATGGAAATAGAGAGTGATGAAGAAGGAGAGGACGCTGATTCAGATGAATGTTTCTCTTTAGTTATATTCCATGAGCGAGAGATGAAATCTTAGCATAGACTTTGCTCTTGTTGTGTTCCCGGGAGAGTTGTTATTTCCTTGGCGACAATTGGCTTGTGATACCTTCATATGAGAAGGCAATGGATAAGCAATGGGCTTCACATCATGCATATGGAAGCACTCAAGGAATTTATAGATATACTCATTTGTGAGATAGCTATAGAGTAGTCCTTGAGAGACGACCTATCACACATAATGCATATACCAAGTATATGAGAGGCCTGTCCCAAATCTTTTATCTCAAAGCTCTTCTTGAGTTGATCCTTAAGAGCATCTAGCTCATCATGAGCTTTCCTTGCTAAAAGCATGTTATCCACAAAGAGTACCAAAATCAGTAATGAACCATCGTAAGCTTTCTTCATGTACAAGCATAGATCCATAGCACTATGGAGGTAGCCCAATGATTGTATAAATGCATCAAATTTGTGGTACCATTCCCTAGGTGCCCTCTTCAAGCCATAAAGACTCTTCCTCAATCTGCACACACTAGGTGTTCCCTGCTAGGCTCTGCAAAGCCCTTAGACTACTCGATGTATATCTCATCATGCAAGTTCCCATGTAAGAAAGTCGTCTTGAAATCCAATTGATAAGTCCAAGTCAAGCTATGCAACCAAAGCTAAGACTAAGAGTAGGGTGGTCATCTTAACCACAGGAGAGAAGATCTCATCCAAGTCAACACCATGCTCCTACTTAAAACCCTTTGCTACCAATCTGGCCTTGTATTCCGGCTTGGGGTGTCCAAGGGTACTTTTCAACTTGTAAACCCACTTGTAAGGCAAAGCCCTCTTGCCACTAGGCAAGGAAACGAAATCCCACGTATGATTCTTATGTAACGAGTCAATCTCAAATTGCATAAGCCTCTCCCAAGGGTGATTGTCACCCCTGCGCATAACCTCATCATAGGTGAGAGCCTCTCCTACATTGTATAACCAAGACAAAATTTATGGAGGGCTTATAATGGTCAAGAGGTCATCTATCTTTAGTAGAATGCCTCACAAGCTGTGCTGCCTTTTCAACATCTTGTGTAACATCCTGGCCATGAGCATCAACTGCTAGTGTAGGTTGTCTAGTTGGTTGTGTGGGAGCAGGGGGACTCCTCCTGAAAGATAACACTGCGTATCTCAACAACTTTCTCAAGCTACATATGCATTTTGTCCTCATGGAACACAACATCATTTCTACGGATCACTTTCCATGCCTGCAGATACCAAAGATGATATCCCATCTCACTGCATCTCCATAGCCAAGAAAAATGCATTTCACACTTTTAGGATCCATCTTATTGCATTTGTCCTCGAGCACATGGCAGAAGGCCTCACATCCAAAGACATGCAAATGAGCATATGAGGGAGGTTTTCCTGTCCATACCTCCTCTGCAACTTGGAAGTCAATGCCACTACAAGGTGACCTATTAATGATATGTATTGCAACAACAACTGCCTTAGCCCAAAAATGCTATGGTAAGCTAGCCTAGCTAAGCATGCTACAGACCCTCTCTTGGATAGTTCTGTTCATGCGCTCAGCCATACCATGCTGGATGGAGGGGTGTAAGGGGTGATCAACTGATGCTTAATAACTCGCTCATCACAAAACTGCTCAAAAGCAGGTGAGACATACTCACCCCCATTATCTGTTCGTAGGCATTTCAATCTTTACCCACACTAGTTCTTTGATAGAGCAAGCCAACACTGAAAGATGGCCAAGACATTAGATTTCTACTTTATGGGATAAGCCGAAACCTTACATGAATAATTGTAAAAAATGTAACAAAGTAATTCGCACCCCCAAGGACTGATAGGGCATGGGTCCACATACATTTGAATGCATAAGAGTTAAAGGCTCCCCCATGCATGGAAAATCAAAATTTTTATGTGAATTCCTAGTGTGCTTGCCATATAAACAATGATCACACAACTCAAAATGTAAGTAGTCAAAAGGCAAAAGATATTGCAAAGCACTAAGCATTTTCATTCCCTTAAGTGACATATGCCCAATACGAGCATGCTAGAGAGATACACGTGGGATACGACCCACCGACAAAACATGGTCAATAGTATCTGATACAACCAAGGGGTAGAGGCTGCCAGACTTGGCACCTCTTGCAAGAACAAGCTTGCCAAAAGTTATCTTCCATGCAGAATCACCAAAGCATATATGATAGCCTGCATCATCAAGCTACTAGCAAACATAAGGCTTTCAGTCAGTGCTAGTCATGATGTACATTATGTAGAACAAAAGTGCTACCAAAGGGAAACTGTAGAGTGACATCACCAAGGCCAACAATAGCAAGAGACCGATCATCACCTAAGCACACATAACCAGATACACTGCGATAGGTATGAAACCACACATGGTAGGGGATCACATGAAAAGATGCACGCGAATCCAAAGCCAACAGTGTGCATGCATAGACCGAGCCTCGATCAACTGAGAGGCATCACATGAAGAGGTTGCTAAGATGTAGTCATCACCATTGGACTTCTTCGGTTGCATGACATTTATCACCTCAATCTTTATGCTAGACTTTGTAGGTATAATACTGCGATCATTGGATTTCTCATGCACTTTTTCTTTCTCCTTTTCTTTGCGCTTGTCATCGCGCATCTTATGGCACTACAGCCATATATGTCCTGCTTTCCCACAATAGTGACATGTAAGATCAGACTTACATCCATGAGACTTGCTATGTCCACGTGACTTAGACCGGGACTTCTGAGGATCCTTCCCATTACGATCATTATCTTTCTTGCCACGTTTTCCACCTCTAATGCATAAAGCATGTGAACTGCATGACGCATCATTATTTTTCCTATTAATTTCTTTAGTCAAAAGAGCACTCTCTACATCTTTCAATTTTAGTCCATCAAGTTTGTTGTTGGTACAGATTGCAGTGCAAAATACAGCCCAAGACTTAGGTAAAGTGCCAAATAGAAACAAAGGATGCAGATTATCTTGAAACTCAATACCCTGTTGAAGTAGATTCTTTATGATAGAATGAAATTAGCTAAAGTTAGCGGACAATGGGATCCCCTTCATCATGCGGAGATCCATCAACTATTTAAGCCAATACATCTATGAAGCAAGGCTCTTCTTTGCATAAAGTTGCTAAATCTTTTCCCATAGATTCCATGCACTCTGATCTTCATCTTCAACAACATTACTGTGGACCTCTTCAAAGAGTGATAAAATGATAGTGGACTTGCATAATGCATCTAAATCAGCCCAATCATCATCATCCATGTTCTCAGTTTAATGCCCTTGTTTCTTAGTGGCTTAACTGCAATTTCTGCACCAAAACTTGCCATATTTGAGACCAAGCTCAAAGATAGCATGTGAATACATAAGACATCATGGAGCCAAGACCACATATCAACAGAGCATCTAGAGCAGCGGATCGGTCAAGCATCAAGTATAGCATCCTGTTATGCCTCCACATAGACATAACAGAAACACAGGACACACCGGTTTGCCAAAATAGTCCATTGCTGCAGCATTTGGAACTATGCCCATGCTCAAAGCACACTTTGCATCTCTTTTCCTTCTTCTTGGATTTACCCATAATGAAGCATTTCTAGAGTTTGAAAAAAAATCTGCTTTGCTTTGATCCAACCTCCTTCTGCAATGATGGAGTAATATGTCTTCAGTCTATAATACTTAGGGTAATTCTGCAATTCTAGTAGTTTAGGCTTCCTGAAATACTCCTTTATGGGTACTTCTTGAAAATTCCTGAAAACTCCTTTATCGACCGAACTTCTCAAGTTTATCAAGTTATCTCCAATATTTGCTGCAATTCAAGTTATGCCTATCATTTTTGCAGCCCTTTGACACTGTTGCACTTTAGGTTATACTTGAAACTCCTGCAATTCTATTAATTAACCTGAAAATTCCTACAATTCAGGTTATCAACTTGAAACTTCTTGTGGTTCAGGTTATCAGCCCAAAACTTCCTACGGTTTAGGTTATACCCAAAAATTCAAGAAATCTTGAGATTTCTCCATTCTTGCACTAGCAAGTATGAGTCTAAGGACTCTTGAAATATCCATAATGCATCATACCGATTTTTGAATAAAAGAACAACCATAAACTGCATATAATTTTGAGGAATTCCATTTATACTTACAGGAGACATCATAATTGACTATAGGCATGCACTGTCATGAATATTATAGCCCATTCAGGTATAGAGCATAATTGTTCATAACAATATGTTGTCCTAAAAATTGCAAATTAGTATTTCCCATCTTTGAACTTCATAACCTTCTTTCGCTATGAATTTATCATCTTGACATCTTGATATGATGACTCGATCTTGAAACTCCCAAAATAATCACATATCTAAAATTTCAGCCTGAATTGAAAATAAGATCTTCAAGAAGAAAGATAAAACCTGAATAATCTGCCTTGAATCCACATCATTGAGAACTTTTGAAGAGAGTGAATTCTTCAAGAACAAGAACTTCAAGATATCCTCCTTCAAACAATTTGACTACAGAGTATTTCTCATGCAAGAATATCCTAATACTTGCAACTTATAGAAGTGGAAAAAATGGCTGAAAATGCAAAAACGCCTTGAATTCTTGAAAGATCTTGAAACTTTTGTCATGAAAAAATTGGTTTTAGGCATGATGCCTAAATCATGATAATTTTGCCCACGAAACCAACAAGACCGCCAAAGTGTTATGCCTCTGCAAAGACATAACAAAAACACAGGACACACCAATCTGCCAAAACAATCCTATTGCTGCAGAAAACTTCTTGAATGAATTCATAGCCATTAAACACACATAATATTTAGGAGAAATACATATACATGAGATACATATCATATTCATCAGCGCAAAATTGTTGTCTTGAAAGATACCACACAGATTTACACCATCACATCCATTCCTAATCAAATAACTTGAAGTAGACTGCACCAATATTTGGGAAACAAGCATATATAATTAGAATCAGACATCAATGACAAGAATCTGGTGCTGTCTTGACATATCCATGGTTTTGCAATATGTAGGGTTTCAAAAGACACAACTGCCTGATCACCAAGACAGGCGCCTATATTTCAGGTGAAACCTCACATGAAAGATAAAGGCTACTTTACATATGCTAAACCTTCAAGCCTACATGCACACAAATACTAAGGTATAAAATAGCAAATATATGGTGGAATCCGAGCCCTAATACATCCAGTACATCATGTAACAATCAATGTTGAATCTCTGACGACCCAAATAAGCACCCAAGAGCTCCAAAGTATGCAAATGAAAGCCCAACTAAAGCTCCAAGTGGCAATCAAATAGAGACAATGTAAGAAGCATGCATTTTTGACATATGCTTCAAAAAGCATGTATCGAAAGGTCAAGCATAGACCATGGGCGTAGTAATTGTCACAAAGCATGCCATTGTAGACAAATGCCAATCAAATGCCAACCAAGATAGAGCTCAATCAAAGCTTAAAAGGAATTTTGGAGCAATACAAGACATGTGTCAACCTCTGTATACATCTATGTAGTCATATGAATCACTCGGGAAGCACCCATGACCAATAGGCAAAGCATAAAGTGGCCAAATAAGCTTCACCTCTAGTATATAACAATAGTAAAATCACTAATAAATTGAGATAAAATTGGGCCAAATTTAGCTCCAAATCATTCCCATAACATATGCATAGCATTCCCTGACATTTGGGTGTTAATCGGGTACTAAATGGCATCAACAACTAGTGCCAACCAAGCATATACATCAAATGCTAATGTAACACTACTTGTGAATTACTTGTGGAATATTATAACAATTGTGGAACTTATGTTTATTAGTCAAACCCAATGCCAATTATCAAAGCCTTCAATGCCAAGCTTTAGGGCAGGTTTGTATGCATTAGATGAATGTGTTTCAAGTGCCCAAGGCTTGGGAGAGCTGCTCTGGACCAGAGGGAAGCTAAAATGTGGCATGTGAGCAACCACACTAATGGTGCCTTCAGCTTTGGAGGGGCTAAGGAGTTGCAACAAGGATTTGGCTAGGGGTGAGGGGTCCCCAAGGACCTAGGGAAGCTCCCTCTTGAAGGGTAAATGCAAGGGGATGGTGTACGCTTCACAAGAAGCAAAGAGGCATGGTTGCCCTATTGTTCATACCCTGTAAACTAAAGTAAAGCAACAAAGGAGAGCTCCAATACCTTCAAATGAATGCCATGAGGGTACCCGAGAAGCCCCAATGCGAGCCCAAGAAGGATGAGACCAACCAGAAGCTCAAAAGGTGCGGCTATGGCTACCAAGAGTGAAGACCAACCTATAGGTATTCAAATGAATGTTGAATGCGTGCTGAACCAAGCTCGTGAGCTTGCAAAGAAGAAGGCTCTAATATCAATTGAAGGGAGGTGAATTTTGAAGTGGAAATACAAGCGGAAGCAAGAGCTATGGTGGAAGGAGCAAGAGCAAGAGAGAGAGAGACACACAATTTGGGAACTCCAACAATCACAATGTGTGACTGACCTTCCCTTTGTTCAAATGCCATCGAAAGAATAAAGAATGAAGTGACAGTGATGGGCGCACACCACTTACAATGTGCTGGTGTGAGTATTGTCAGTGTAGTAATACACGAGCGGCTAGGTAGAGGTGCCTTTACCCCCAATATGTTTCCTTCTATGGCGGTGTGGGGCCACCTGGGGGCTTTGGTTGTGTTAACATTAATCCCAAATTGATCCTATGATGAGGGAAGAAATCCTCAGCAAACATGGTGTACGGTGATGAGCATTGGAGAGACCCCCAGCTTGAGAAAGGGATAAGGGTGAGGGATCTAGGATGGGGTCAAAATATCCAATAATGGGGCTTCACTCCTTGCTTCTATCTCTTCTTTTCACTTGTTTCCATAGCTTGAGAGTGAGAGGGAGTGTGAGTTAGAGAGTGCAAGAGAGTAAAAGAGTGAAGGGCCGATTGTGGAGATGTTCTTATTTATCATCTTCTTCTTCTCTATCTTCTTCTCTCTGACTTGGCGTGGTAATAGCTTGTAGTTGGAAGAAGATGTAGTAGCTTGAAGGGCATCAACTTGGATCATGAGGTCACCAAAAAACAACTCTTGCATTTTGGACTATAATGTAAGAGAGAGGCAAGCAGGTTATTCTACAATGTACTCATGAACTTCTTTGCTTTCTTGCATTCATAAGGATTGAGAGAGGAGAGCATATATGCTTTCAAGCTAGAGTACAAGCCAATTATACATGATGTTGTTGAGTGTTGAAATGACCTATTTTTTGGCTGATTTTTGTTGTTTCTGAGAGCTGAATGGTTGATTTTATGAGATGATTGATTGGTTTGGAAGTGTTTTGAGAATGTTTTGATAGGTTGGAATGGTTTTATTAAGCTCATGATGTTTATTAGTAGAGATTTGAAGTTCTGTTGATGTTTTGATATGTTCTGTTTGGTCCTGATAGCTTCTATTGAGCTTCTGTTTTGTTTTGTTTTCTCTCTGTATGGAAGGATGGAGTATTGATTGATAGGGTTTGAGATTGTTTGAAAGCTGATTGAGTGATTTTTGATGGTTTGGAATGGTTTTGGTATGAGTTATGTGGTTCCGATGCTCTCTGTTGACCTTCTGTAACTCTCTGTTGAGCTTCTGTGAGCTTCTGTAGACCTTTTGTATGCTTCTGTATGCCTCTGTATGTGTTCTATTGGATGAGAGTGTAGCTTGGGAAATTTTTCTAGCCTTGGAAAGAGGTGCTTACAAGTGCAAAAGAGCTAAAAGAAGTCAAAAAAGTAGCTGCTGAAGACTCAAGTAAAGACTGGAGTGAAGTGACAGTGGTGAGCTATGAAGAGTCACTGTAGTGGCTCTGGTGACTCTTCATATCAGACATACCTCTTGGGAGGTGCATCCACGACCTAAGAAGGATTATTGAGGGTTATTATTGAGTGATTGTAGTGAGGATATGATGTACTATTGATGGAGAGAGAGAGAGAGAGTCAGAGATAGTCAAATCTATCAAAACAGTGTGATTGTATATGAGAGATTGAGAGAGACCTATGAAGACATTGAAGATGAATACTATGTGATGTATTTCCATTCAAAGATAGTGTATTACTTTGTGTTCTTTTTTCTATTGATGGATTTCGTGAAGATGTTGAAGAATATGGTTGATTCTATCAAATCAGTGGGAGAAATCTACTATGATGCTGCGTGAAGAATTGCTGTTTTCTTTGTTTTGATGATCAAAAGAATGAAATAAAAGCTTGTTGATGTTACAAGATAGATTTTCTTGCAAGAGAATTCCCTTTTCCTTGTGTTCCTCTTGGGACTCCATGTTTTTGGTGCGCAGCCGGGGAAACTTGCCATCAACAAGCACCGGAAGGGGCTGAAAATGAAGGAAATGGCATTGCCAAGAAGAGGAGAATTCAATGGATGTTTGTAAAGTTCCTTCTTCCACTGAAGAGTTGGAATTTCTCATAATCAAAGCCACTTTCCACAAGAAGTTCATCCCACAATGGCGGAAAAATATCACCATCATGATGCATGCTCTATATGGGGGACAGTTTCCTCTTCCTGTTGAAGCAGCAGAAACTTGCATCTTGGTGGCAAATTGTTTGGGAACAAACTGAAGAGCAGAAACAGAGAGAATGACCATCCATGGAAGATTTGGCATTCATTGAGAAGTTTCTAGACATCATCAAGTAGGAGATTGTGAAGAAGCTTCAGGAGTCTTGGTCTATGGAGGTTCACAAAAATAAGAAGGAAAAGAGTTGGAATTTGTTCATAGACGCTCAACAGCAAGATACGTGGGATGCTTGGTGTTCTGACAATCTTTTGTTTGTCCAATTGGCAACCTACTGGAAGTTGGTAGACAGAGTGTTTTTCACAACATATACTGTTGAAACCATCAGAAGCTGGCATTACTATGATAATGGCACCACCACAATGCTCAGACGTATGCATTTTGACACCTTCAGAACCGAATACCTTCCTCTGTGCAGTGGCATGAAAGCAGAATTCAGAGACATTGAAAAGAAAGAAGTAGAAGAAATATTGGCAAGAGAGTCCTCCAGAGACTGAAGCCTTCTGTTATCCCTCAGTGGAGCACTAACAACATAGTGGAGCCAACCCCCTGATGAATGATGCAATAAAGAGGCAAGCGTTAGAACGAGTCCAGAGGTACGTGAGAAGAGAGAAGGCAAGAATCAAAGCCGAAAACGAGCTCGCAGGGCAGAAGCCGCCTTTGACGCCCTTGTGGAACTCTTTACAGAAGTCCCAATGGCACATCAAGCCCTTCCTCCTCCTGTTGGAGGTCCACTTCCAAGCCAGATCCGTCCTGGAAATATTGATGACAGGCCAGTGAATGTAGTCCCGTTGCCAATTTTTAAGGGAGAGTACAATGAAGACCCTGGTCTTCATGTAGCAGAGTTTATGGTAGTATGTGTGGCTAACAATGCTAGAACCCCTGAGCATTGGTTAGCAATATTCCCCGCTACTTTCAAGGGTGCGGCGTTTCAGTGGTATGAGAGACAAGCAACAGGAACTTTTGGCACATGGGACGACCTGAAGTTGGCCTTCCTCACTAAATTCAGGCATGAAGGTTTTGAAGAGCAGATGCGAGAGGAATTTATGAATTTAAGTCAGTCCTCTGGAGAAAGAGTAGAAGCTTATGTCTCACGAATGGAATCCATCCTGAAGAGATGGACCAACCATAATCTAGATTATGGCATTCAGAAGGGAGTGTTTCTCAGAGGATTACAACCAAAAGTTCGTAAGTTTGTGGAACTGCAAAGACCAGCCACACTGCAAGCTGCAAAAGGTGCAAGACTATACGATGAAGTGGAAGCTAGATTGGCGATGAATCCAGGAAGAGAAGTCCCACCTCCTCTGATGCGAGGGATGATGTACCCACCAAATACAATCCCAGGGACTGTCCCCTACCCCTATCAACAGATGCCCCCAGTATCATAGTATAGTGCACCAAATCCACAGTGGCCACAATCAATGCCTCAAATGATGGTTCAACCACAACAACAATGGTCCCAAATAATTCCCCCAATGCCAAATCAGCAGCAACAGTGGAACCCTACCAGCTGGAGCCAACAACCAACAGTTCAAATAGGAGCTCTGAATCAGAATCAGAACAGAGACCCCTCTGCACCAGCCCAACCTGTTTATGCGGTGATTACAGAGACTCCTCAAAACCCTACTGCCAGTGTCTCCAGAGGAAAAAATTTGAAGGATTATTTATCCAACTCAGTAGCAAATATAAAAAAGGAGTTGATGTGATTACAGAGCAGTTGTTGCAGACAGTGAAAGTGAATACCGCTGGCATATCCAACATTGCAGGAGTAGGAAGAGATGTGATGCGATCAAATACTTGGTGTGGTAAGTGTCATCAAGCAGGCCATTTAGCCACTGAATGTACACGAAAGCCAACAATTCCTGGAGCTTTCTGCTCCTATTGTTTGTGGAAGAACCATACAGAGGATATTTGCTCTCTGAAGGAGATGCATGATAGGAGAAGGAAGGAAGAAGACGCAAGATTCAACTTGCTGGAATCCAAAATGACAACACAGGATATTGGACCCAAGCCTAGAGAGTTTGGTCCTAATTTTGGTCCAAGGAGGTTTCCCTGTCAAAGTTACAGAGGAAGACAGTCTGGTGGTGGTCAGAGATCAGAAGTGGAGTGTTACAGATGTGGAGAAAAGGGACACATTTCACCAAATTGTCCAAATCCCAGAAGGTCAGTGGATTACAAGCCCTTATGTAGTTGATGCAAAGGAGAAGGCCACACTGCAAGAGACTGTCCAAGCACAGCCCCAGTGAAAAACAGTGCTACTGATAGTCCGGCCAAGGCCCAAGAGCCTACCTCCAATTTAGTGGAATTGGAAGTTGCTGCCATCACACGTGCAAAGAAGAAGGAACCACCTATCCAGAAAGAAAATAATCCTCCTGCCAGAACAGTGAAGTTCAATCTTCCACCAGAAGAACAGAACATAACGGAGCCTTACAGTGCCGTACAGAGTACTACAGTGCGACAGAGAGTCACAGAGACAGTTCCAGAGACAGGACCAGAGGTCCAGGAGATAGAAGGGGAGGAAGTGCCACAAGTGAAAGAAGAAGTCCCCATGATGCCCCTGTTGGAAGTAAAAAGGAAAATGAAGATGGGTGTCGCCCCATTCCCTAATCGGTTAGAGAAGCCAGTGGATCCTATTAAGGAATACGATCTGGTCAGAGATCTAGATACCTTTAAACCAAACCTCACATTCCGACAATTGTTGATTTTGTCTCCAAATTGCCGAAAAAGGATCAAAAGTATACTGACAAGAAGACGTGGCTTAAGGATTGCTCCCTCAACAACAACAAAGTCCAACAAAGCTCCAGAGCCTGTAAATGAAGTGGACGTGGCTAATGCCTTCCTAGATCCGGGTACCCTAGAGACAGGCGTGTGGATAGAAGGCTGCTTTATTGCAAATGCACTGATTGATGGTGGTTCATCAGTGAACATTATGACGGATGTGACAATGAAGGATCTAGGCCTACAAGGTGTGCAACCAACCCAATGGCTCATCAGACTGGCGGATCAGAGCAGAATCAAGCCTTTGGGCATTCTCCCATATGTGAAGACTACAGTGGCTGGAAAAGATTATTGGCTAACCTATTTGGTGGTGAAGCCAAACTCTTATGGTACATCCTACCCTCTGTTACTGGGCAGACCATGGCTTTTTGAAGCCAGAGCAAGGACGGATTGGTTCAAAGGAACTTTGACCTTGGGTAGAGGACCCAATAAAGTGGTGCTGAAGCTATATGGTGCTCAAAAAGGACATGGATCCACCTCCTTGGAATTATCTTCTGACTCCCCTAATAAGGCTACAGATGGAATATCAGCAGACGAAGATGCTGTCAAACAGATCCTTCCCAAGAAAACAGTGGCACGTTCCTTAATAGTGGATACTGTAAGCCAACTCCCAAAAGATGCAAAGTCCCTATCAATGGGTGAATACTTCCTGCCTGAACCAGGAATGATTTTCGAAATCACTTCTGACAGTGAGATAGAAGTATGGATGTATTGCTCTCCCTGTTACCTGGCCATAGCAGAGCCAGAGACATAGGCAGAAGATGAAACAGAGAACCTGTTATTCTCTTACAGAGCTCCTACAGAGACAGAGACAGAGACAAAGACTGAGACTGAAGAGGATGGAGATGATATTGAAGAAGAAGGTTATGAAAGCGAGACGGAAGAGTCTATCCCACTTGAAGAGGATACATATGAAGAAGAATTTCCAGAAGCATCAGAAGCATACGAGCTCATGCTATGGGACAGAATGGCAATGGTACCATTTGGTCTTGTAAATGGATCTTCTCATATGCAAAATCTTTATAAGAAATGGTTAAAGAAGAACAAGCCGTCTTTCAGCAGTGGCTCTTGCCGCCCTCACCCACCTTTGCAAAGAAAAGATGATGATGATGCACCGTGCCAACAAGCACCAGTCTCACGATTCCAACAGGCATCAGAGGGTCCCTGTTATGTGATGTTCCTGGACTCATCATCAGAAGATGAGTCTTCAAGCCAAGAGGTAACTAATCTTGAAACCGAACGCGAAGTGGCTCTAATCCCATTTCAACATCTCAAGGAGCAACCTAAGTCTCCAACAAAAGAAGAAGTTGGTTCTAGTGGAACATCAGATGAGGACACCACCCCCTTGAAGGAGTCGGATCTGTATCCAGAAGAAGTCTATGGGACCTTCATCCGTGAAGTAGAAGGAGAAAGACAGTTAACCTTTGTGGATGCAGATGGCACTGAATGCCATTTGAAGGTGGGTAGCAGCCTACCAGAAGAGGAGTTGTCAACTTTGTAAAACTTGTTGAAAGAGAATTTGGACGTGTTTGCATGGTCCTACAAAGATCTAAAGGGGATTGATCCCACAATATGTCAGCATCATATTGATTTGGAGCCTGATGCCAAGACAATACGGCAACAACAGAGGCGAATGAACCCATATTATTCCACATTGGTGAAAGCAGAGCTGCTGAAGCTTCTGGAAGCCGAGTTCATCTATCCAGTGGCAAACAGTGAATGGGTCTCATCCATCGTAGTAGTACCTAAGAAGAATGGCAAATTGCGAATTTGTGTGGATTTCTGCAAGTTGAACTCCAAGACCAAGAAGGATCACTTTCCTATCCCTTTCACATACAAACTCTTGGACACAGTGGCAGGACATGAGCTTTATTCCCTTCTGGATGGATTCAGTGGATATAACCAAGTGCAGATAGCAGAAGAAGACTAATCCAAAACAACCTTCACCACAGAATGGGGGACCTACGCTTACCGAGTGATGCCGTTTGGGCTCTACAATGCCCCTGCTACCTTCCAGCGAGTCATGATGGCCGCATTCCAAAATCATTTGCACGACTTTATTGAGGTATATTTGGATGTCTTTTGTGTCTATAGTTTGATCTGTGAACACTAGGGACATTTGGAACAATGCTTTGACCGATGCCGAGAGTATGGGATCTCCCTCAACCCCGACAAATGCATCTTTGGAGTCTCTTCTGGAGTTCTATTGGGCCACATTGTCTCTGCACAAGGGATATCAACAGACCCTGCAAAGATCGAGAAGATCGCAGCTCTGACAGCACCCACCAACCTCAAACAGTTGAGGGGATTCCTAGGCCATGTGGGTTACTACAGAAGGTTCATAGCCCATTTTGCAACAAAGGCAATCTCCTTGCACAAGCTTCTAAGGAAAGATGCAGAGTTTATTTGGATGGAAGATTGTGACACAGCCTTCAACACTCTGAAGCAGTGTCTGATGGTGGAGGCACCCATTCTGCAGCCTCCTGATTGGACAAAGGAGTTTCATGTATACACTGATGCATCAGTTGAAGGGCTAGGTGCTATCCTATGTCAAAAGGGCCCCTCGAAATTAGATCAACCGATCTATTACGCAAGCCGAAAAGTCACTGATAGGGAACAGAACTATACAGTGACAGAGCTTGAGTGCTTGGCAATGGTGTTTGCCCTAGAGAAGTTTCGCCACTACCTATTGTCTACCCACTTTAAATTTTATGTGGATCATGAGGCCCTGTCCTTCCTGATGAACAAAGCAGATGTGAAAGGACGACTGATGAGATGGTTGCTCTTGTTCCAGGAGTTCGACTTTGAGGTAATTACCAAACCTGGTCGTTCCCATGTTCTGGCTGATCATCTGTCGCATATCCCACAGACTTCAGACGAGGAGCAGGATGATCCAGACCTCCCTGATGCTTCCCTATTCCTGGTAGAAACTGTTACCCCCTGGTATGTAGACATTGCCAATTTGCTGGCAACCCAACAGTACCCTCCTGGCATCTCTAGTCGGGAAAGGAAGAAGCTCATGTTAGAATCAGCCCCCTACACCCTGTTAGGTGGTGCATTTTACAAGAAGGGCAAAGATGAAGTGCTCAGAAGATGTGTTGCAGGAGATGAGATTGGGATTGTTCGGAAGGCTTGCCATGACAAGCCATGTGGAGGCCACTTTGCAGGAGAAGCCACAGCCAGGAAGGCTCTGTTAGCAGGTTACTGGTGGCCGACCATCCACAAGGATGCCTATGATTACTGTAAGCGATGTGATGCTTGTCAGAGAATGGGGAAACCTACCAAGACAAGTGCCATGCCACTGCAACCTATCCTTCCTTTGAAGCCTTTCGAGAAGTGGGGCATTGACTTCATAGGCCCGATCGATCCTCCCACCAGAAGGAAACAGAATAGATACATCCTCGTATGTACGGATTATTTTACAAAGTGGTGTGAAGCTAAAGCCCTAAAGCGGGATGATGGTAACAACGTGGCCCTATTCATGTACGAGAATATCATCACCTGTTTTGGTAGTCCCCTCGAGCTGCTAAGTGACAGAGGCACTCATTTCATTAATAAAGTCATGGAAGAGTTGACAGATCTGTATAAGATCCACCATCGCAAGTCCACTCCTTATTACCCCAGAGCCAATGGCCAAGTCGAAGTCACGAATCGCATCCTTTGCTCGATTCTGACAAGAACAATTGTCGCACATCATTGTGATTGGGATGATAGACTTACAGAGGCCCACTGGGCGTATAGAACCTCCCATAAGGCAGCTATAGGACAGACCCCTTTCCAGCTAGTGTATGGTACAGAAGCTGTTTTCCCTGTTGAACTGGAATTGCCCTCTTTGCGCGTGGCTATTAAAGAGCGTTTCGGGGACGGTGATTCACTGCAACGCCGTCTCCTGCACCTGGAATGTTTGGAGGAAACTCGCAGGATGGCTCTACAATGCATGGAAGCCACGCAAGCTCGACGTAAGGCTTACCATGATAGTTTCATCAAGCACAAGGAGTTCAAAGAAGGTGATTTGGTCCTAGCCTATGATTCACGATTTGGCAAGTTTCCTGGCAAGCTTCAACAGCGGTGGATGGGCCCATATAAGGTACTTACTATAAACCCTAATGGCTCTGTCCAAGTGCAGACCGTTGATGCCTCTGATGATCCCTTCCTGATCAATGGATATCGCCTGAAGAAGTACTTTCCTCCTTGGGGATCTTGACAATCACGGTCACCTGATCCTTTCCCTCGTTGGCGTGGCACTGTACCTCTTATGATGCTACTTCTGATAGCCGTTCTTCAGCCACTCCTAATGAGGTGGACGCAACCCTCTGTCCCCTCAGCCCCACCTTCCAGCCCTGATCTCTTATCCTCTATTTTCCACCAGCGACAGTGGCGAGGTTGGTTTTGACATATGGTCTTTCTACCATTCCTTTCCTAATTAAACAAAAAAAAAGAAAAAAAAGAGAAAAAAACATATCGGTCATAGGAGAAAAGGACTTAGGTCCCTGTCATGCCGACCTATTCTACGAGAAAAAGTGGAGAGACCCTCGGGAATAGGGGAAAACAAGAAAAAAAAAAGAGAGAAAAAAAAAAACCAAACTGTTATGGGAGAAAAGGAAGCAATTCCCTATCATAGCAGGACTCGTTCCAAGAAAAGGTGGTTAACACCCTTGGGCGGGAAGCTGGCTCTGGAAAAGGTGGTAACACCCCGCAGTTCAGGATAACTGACTCACCAGCAGCAAATTGTCCAGAAGAAATTTGCAGCCACCTCCCTTGGTGCGCTGTCTCTGCAACTTCATCAGTCGGTCTGCCCCCTTTCGCAGACGATCTTTTCTACAACCAATTGAAGTACCAGATCTGATGGCTACCTCCCTGGGTATGCCTCTTCAACAACTGACGACGCGATCTTCATCGACAAACAATTGAGTGATGCGAGCTTTCATCCTAACCGGATGGGGAAGTGAGTTATGGTTGCCCTCTGTAACTATCAACAGAGAGTGAGACAGAGGGTGGGGCGAGAGACTAGTCTTTTCCCTTTAAATCAAATGAGAGGTGAGAAGTGTGAATGAAGTGTTGCATGCACGGGATGGGCCTCTCAATACACAAAGCATGATTTGTTTTTGTGCACTGCACCATAAGGCTCTCTGGCCTTCCTTCTCGCACCGTATGCCGGCACAGGGCGGGATGCACAGTTGCACCATCAAATGTGCACAAGGCATATACCCTTTGCACAAGTGACCGTGAGGATTACATCAATGGGGTTCAGGAAAGGGCTACCCTCTATATCTTCCAGTAGAGCGTGAGACAGAGGGGGGGCTGAGTGTGACTAGTGTTTCCTCAATAACTCATTGAGAGGCGAGATTTGAGGGACGTTACGACACTTGGAGTCAGGTATGTTCTCGTTTCCTTATGCACCCACGGGGTGGGTCTCTACCGTCATCGCATGACACGCCACCCTATTCTGTACACTGCACTATAAGGCTCCCTTGCCTTCTTGCTTGCACCTATGCCAGACGGGTTGGACACACTGATGCACCATCAACTGTACACCCTCGCATACTCCCTCTGCACCATCCCCTTGTCAATTCCTAAACTGGGTGTGAGCTATGGGTTTTCATTCTGATTTCCTCGAGTGATATTAGTAATGGGGCGAGTGACTGTTCTCTCATCCCATCTGAGTGCTGTAAGCTTAGTGACTCTCCTTCGTCAGCGACATCGACTCGATGCGATTCATCCATTAGCTACCTCCATGGGTGCTGCCGCGTGGTCCCTGCCACGAAGGACGTGTGCTGGAGCGAACCTTGGTACCTCCTGCAGCACCGACAACAACACAGGACGTGCCACGACAGTCAACATTGATTCTCTACAATATGGGCCAAGTTTTTCTAACCCTACACCTTCTGTTTCTCAGTGATGTTCATGTTTTAAGTGTGGTGACATTCGTGGATGGTCTGTTGTGTGGTATTAGGTCCCTATTGCTCGGTCAGCCCTATCCGTTAAGGTCTTAAGTGTGGGGATGCGTCCCTGCGTGTCTACATTGCATACCCCTCTGCATATGCCTCAACCTGCTAATGCATGTATGCCATGACTTTCTGTTATACTCCTGGGGTCCCTTCCCCACCCACCCGTCTCCTGTCACCCCTCCCTTGGGGCTGTTCCTCCTCCATTTCTCTTTTTCCTTTATATTAATTTTTGCGGTTTCTCGAGACTTTTTCGTGCATCTTTTTGACATTTTCCATGTGAACCTGCCCTGTTTACATCAGAATTCCAATTTGATTTGACAGTCCTATCCCCCGTGCCTTCCCCCACCTTTTTCCTTTTTCCTCCACCCTCTTTCGACTTCTGGATTTTTAATTATTAAATTTTAAATGTGTTTTCGGGTGTCTTTTTGGTGTTTTTCGCATGTGAACCCCTCCTACTTCCGTCGGACCTGCATTCTCACATGACAAACCTGTGCCATCCCTTCTTGTGGACATTTTTCCTTTTTACTGCATGTCATTCCGGCTAGCGGTTCGTCCAATATTATTTTTCGATTCCATTTTCGGGTCTGTTTTTTGGGTTTTTCCCATGTGAACGCGTCTTATCTAAGTCAGAGCCATGTTTTGACATGATAGGATTGTCGGCCACGTCTTTCTGCCCATTTTTCCTTGTTCCTGCACCTCGTTCCGCTACACGGATCTTCCGATATTAATTTTCGTTTGCATTTTTTGACCCATTTTTTGCATGTGCACGCCCTTTACCCCCCCGGAACCCCCATTGCATTTTTTCCCTGTCTTCCCCCTACTGTCTTGCCCAATTTTTGTTTTTACGGCATTTTGTTTCGATGCCCGGATTGTGAGATATTAATTTTTCTTTATTTTTACGTGTTTCGCGCGACTCGTCCTACATGTGAACGCGCCCGTTTTTGATTTCATGTGTCTCTACACGCCCCGGTCGCGTCCGCGTGCCCCGTACTGACATCCCGACGCTATTTCGATCCCGTCACGGCAAATTTTTTTTATCCCGCCTCGCGCACACGCGTGGGACCGGGGCACGCCTTTCTTTTCTTTACTTTCTTTATTTGATTTATTAATTTTTTACAAAAAATAAAACCCAATTTATTATCTTTCTCTATCCCCTCCCCTCCCCCCATGGGCACCCTCCCCCCCATGGGCACCCTTCCCCCCCACCCCCCATGGGCACCCTCCCCTATCCCGCCCCACCCCCCATGAGCACCCTCCCCTATCACCCCCCACCCCCCCACGGGCGCCCTCCCCCCACGGACACCCTCCCCTATCTCCCCCCACCCCCCTTTCTCTCTCCCCGACCCCCAATCACCTCCCTCCCCCTCTCCCCCTTGCGTCCCCTCCTCTTCTCCATCTTCATCTCCTCCCTCCTCCTCCTCATCTCCTCCCTCCCTCCTCTCCTCTCGCCTGGGCCCCCCGCCCCAGACGCTGCCGCCAGTCACTGCCATGCCTTCTTGTGGACGCCCCCACCACTCCTGCTGTCGCCGCCCCCCTGGTGCGGCCGCCTGCAGCGTTGCTGCCGCCGCGCTCGTCACCGCCTCCCTGGTCGCAGCCGCCACCTGTCGCCTCCCTCTTGGCCTTGTCGCCGAACGCCGCCCGTAGCCCCGCCTGGCTGGCGCTCCCTCACGCCCTCCCCAGCCCATCGCTGACGCATCTGTCGCCTCCCTCTCCTCCCGCCTGGGCCTCCTTTCCGCCCGTTCCCCCCACCAGTCCTATCCTTTCCCCCCTCCAAGCCCCCAATCCCACCCAACCCACAACCCCACAACCTCCCACCCCCCATAAGCCCCTAGTCCCACCCATTCACCCCCACACACACTCCCACCCCGCAGAAACCCCCTCTTAAGCCCCCCTTCTCTCCCTCTTTCCCGTACCCCCCGCAGAAGACCTCCACACCACCACAAACAGACGAAACCTGCCAAAACCCGCAGACCCCCGCCGAAACTCTTCTCAGCCCCCTATCCCCCGAAAAGGTGTGTGTGCGCGTGTGGTTGTTCGTGTGCGTTGTGCGGGTGCGGGAGTCCGTTCACGGCCGTTCACGCGCGAGGACGCGCGTTAGCTTGTCCATGCGGTGGTGTGCACCAGCAAGCTGTTCACACGCAGCTGACACGCAGTCCATTCCCGGTTCGTGGTTTTTCTTTTTGGATTGCTGACCTACATTTTGGGGATTGAGACGTGCGCATTCATTGCATACACATACACCCACTTCCAGGCATTCTCTTTGTTTGTCTGTGTTTGTGGTGTATGTGTGTAACCATCTGAATGGCGCCCTCTCATACTCCTCCCCCGATCCAGTATGTTCCTTTGGCTTTACATGATTATTCTTTGTTACTGGATTCGGACGTTGTCGCTAAAGCGGGCTTGTCCAAGTTCGTGAGCCTTTCTTTCTCACTGGTTCCAGATGATCCTACCATTTGTGACGAGTTTTTAACCTCTTACAGTAAGAGGTCTGGTCCAGTCCGTGGCACTACTGTTTTTCTGACACCGAAGAGTCTAGGCAAGGCTCTTGGTCTGCCATATCGTGGGGAGTCTGTCCCTGCTGCCAGACAGTTGTTCGCCAATGATGATATTTTGAAGCTGTTGCAGAAGCAGACTCAAGATGTTCTTGATCTGAAGAAGGTCATTACCACGTCAGGAGTTGGTGTCTCCATGATTTCCAATCCCCTATGGAAACAACTATGCCAATTCCTTCAGGACAAGTTCATGCCTGCAAAATCCCCATCTCATTATCTTTCCAAGGAGTTGTTTACAACTTTGCGCATGATTTTGAAAGGCATAACTATTGATTGGAGTACCTACCTCCTCTCCAAGATGGATCACCACTTTATCCGAGCTACTCGAGGAAATGTGACTAATGTTACATTTGGATCCTTCCTCTATGTCTTTTTGCTACATGCTGCCCCTGCAAAGGAAGTTCCTTTACCTCCAATTGATCCTCTAGAAGTTCCTCCTCCGCCTCATAATGAAGATGATGATGTGATAATTGAGGATGATGATTCTTCTCCTCCCCTTGTCATTCAGAGAAAACGCCTCAAGAGGGTGGCTGAGTCAGTGCCTATTCTTCTTCCTCCAGTTCCAGTGACAGTTCCTGCCCAGTCTTGCAGCACCTTGCCTGCATTCCTTCAGACGCCAAATCTTTTCAGAGCCCATAGAGACGGGATGCTAGAACTTACTATTCCTTCTGTTCACCGCCTGGTAATAAGAGATGCTATTCCGTTCCTGTGCAAGGATATCCAGAGTTCTATTGAACTTTTGATGACTGCCTGTATCCAGCAATTATATTCTTCATTTTATGATGAAGTTCAGCAGTCTAAGGAGGAACTGAATAAGACCAATACTGAGTTAGCCTCTGCTTAGGAGAAATTCTCTGACCTTTGTACGCAAATGGAGCAGCAGAGTAAGCTCATGGATACTCAGAAAGATGAAATCTCTAAGTTGAAAGCTGAGTTGGCAGAAGCTAGGTCTCAAGTGGTTGCTGTAACAGAGGAGAGGGATAAGTTACAGAAGGAGAGTCAAGAGATAAAGGAGGTGATAGCTGCCCAAGCAGAGAAGTTTAAATCCACCACAGCTATCTTAGACCAGAGCAATGCTCAACTCCAGCAACTCAAAGATTAGTTGGCTCAGTCTCGGTCTAATACACAGAGTCCTGTGCAACTAGTTTCTCTTTTATCCCCTGCAGACTTGGCAGCTCTTCAGAGACAGGCTACATTATGTCCCTTATTTCAGGCCAAGGTGGAAAGATTGCAATCTCTCATGGATTTATTATGGTCTTCTTTTGAGCAGTATCAAGAATATGTTCCACCAGATCATTCCTTTTTTGTCCATTATCAACAACAGAAGTTGGCCTTCTATATAAAACTTTCCACGATGGATTTACCTATTCCTGAGGATGGATGGAGTGGGGCCTGGTCATCTGATTTGCTGATAGAAGTAGTGAGGATGGTTTTTGAAGACTCTGTCACTCCAGATACGATGCTTCTGTCCTATATGTATTTGAGGGGTGATTTACTGATTCCAGATGATGAAGATCTGGCTTGGTATGTCGGAGATGTGGTATTGCAAGCTTCTTTGTATGTCCGACATTTGGAGTTGAGGATTGATGAGATGTTCTAGGGATATTCTTCAAAGGTGGCTGAGTGTCCTGAGTTTTCATGGCACACTATGGTTGATGCTGTCATTTTGAATCACCGTCAGGTCAAAGCTTCAGCTCATGCCCAAAACATTAACCAACTGAGGGTGGATCTTTTAGCCTATCTCTCCAACCAACCCCCATTTGATACTTCTTTCTTTGAAGCCTATCATCGTAGATCAGCTTTAGGTCCATCCTTACCATGCCTAACTCATTATCAACAAATGGCTCATAGGTATGATACTTATATTTCCCTTTTTCAATCTAACCCAAAGGTCATTTTACCCCTTCTTTTCTAACCTCAAGGATCTCCTCAAATTTCTATATTTACTCATTGTTCTTTTATTGAAGATCGAGTTTTTCTACCTCCTGATCCTTGTCCTTCCCCATCCCCTGACATTCTATCAACTTTTCCTGCTTATCTTTTAACGCCTTTCTTAACCAAATCTCCTCAATTTTCAGCAAATCCATCTTTAATCCATTCTTTATTTTATGATTTTGCCTATCCATCGCTTCATTCTCTTTCATTAGTCCCTCTTCCGTCTCCTAACACTTCTATTCCTAATCCTCCTCAGTTGGTTAGTGGGTATCAAGGTTTTGATCACAAGCAGCAATATTCTCAGTCTGCAGATCCTTCTGTGCGCTTAACTGCTCATTTTACTTGGTACCTGGCGTATATGCATAGGCAGAATCAACCATATTCTTCAACATCTTCACAAAATCCATCAATAGAACAAAGAACACAAAGGAATATACCATCTTTCAATGGAAATACATCACATAGTATTCATCTTCAATGTCTTCATAGGTCTCTCTCAATCTCTCATATACAATCACACTGTTTTGATAGATTTGACTATCTCTAACTCTCTCTCTCTCTCTCCATCAATAGTACATCATATCCTCACTACAATCACTCAATAATAACTCTCAATAATCCTTCTTAGGTCGTGGATGAACCTCCCAAGAGGTATGTCTGATATGAAGAGTTACTAGAGCCACTACAGTGACTCTTCATAGCTCACCACTGTCACTTCGCTCCAGTCTTTACTTGAGTCTTCAGCAACTACTTCTTTGACTTCTTTTAGCTCTTTTGCACTTGTAAGCACCTCTTTCCAAGGCTAGAAAACTTTCCCAAGCTACACTCTCATCCAACAAAACACATACAGAGGCATACAGAAGCATACAAAAGGTCTACAGAAGCTCACAGAAGCTCAACAGAGAGTTACAGAAGGTCAACAGAGAGCATCAGAACCACATAACTCATACCAAAACCATTCCAAACCATCAAAAATCACTCAATCAGCTTTCAAAAAATCTCAAACCCTATCAATCAATACTCCATCCTTCCATATAGAGAGAAAACAGAACAAAACAGAAGCTCAATAGAAGCTATCAGGACCAAACAGAACATATCAGAACATTAACAGAACTTTACATCTCTACTAATAAATATCATGAGCTTAATAAAACCATTCCAACCTATCAAAATATTCTCAAAACACTTCCAAACCAATCAATCATCTCATAAAATCAACCATTCAGCTCTCAGAAACAACAAAAATCAGCCAAAAAATAGGTCACTTCAACACTCAACATATCCCCACACTTAATAAGAAAGCATCCTCGCGACCCAAGAAAAAGGGAATACAAGTTTATTCAAGAGCTCAACTTTGATCTTCAATAAATCTTCAAAAAAAGTCCATCCAATCACCACCCCAATTTATAACCTGTATCTGATATAAAGAATACAACGAAAGGAAAACCCTTTATACATTAACACTTTTTATCAAACTAGAAATCACAACAAACTTGTAAAGGATATAAGAGGTTTCTTCTTCTGCATCATCATCTTCAGCTATCCAACTAACAACACCATCACCGCAATTTCCCAAAAATGTAGCTCGCACGAAAGCAAATCGAATAGGCAACCACCATGATCTTATCACATAAATTAACCCACAACACAAACACTACACACAACACAACCATCTGAATGACTCCTCCAAAAAGAGAGAGTTATCATTAAAAATCATCCACAATACATTGCAAAGGTATCAATGAAGATGATCCCTTTTGAAGGCTTGGTGATTTCGAAAACGATCCACGGACAAAGATTCATCTACAAATGTCTTGGGAGGATTCTGAAAAAACTGAAGGCAGCACATCCTTTCTAACAGGACAAGGTATCTGCTAGGCAAACAGAGGGCATGAAAGTACAAGATATCTAGTTGCTGGGAATCAATGCTCACATTGACATTCATGCACAACTTTGGAATGGGTTCAACGGGCAAGGTTCAATATTCATTATGTGTGTGTAGTCTCATGTATGCTATGATTGCCACTAACTTGGACATTGCCTTTGCAATGGAAGTAGTGAGTAGCTACATGGCCAATCATGGTAAGAAGCATTGGGAAGCAATGAAAGGCAACTTGAGGTACTTGATTGATATATGAGATATGTGGATATGCTTTGGGAGAAGTAGTAGTGGTGTACTTGGATACACAAATGTAGACTATGCAGGGAATGTTGACAATAAAATGTGAACAACAAAACATTTTTTTTCCCTTGGAATGGTACAATCTCATGGATGTCTCCTTGGTAGAAATATGTGGCATTATCCACTATTGAAGCTAAGTACATTGCAACAATAGAGGCATGCAAAGAAGCCATATGGCTTACTTGTCTAGTGAGAGACTTGGGCCTTAGTGAAGATGTACAATTGTTGCATAATGATAGAGTGCCATCATGTTGGTAAAAAAACTTTTATCAAAGTTCACACAAATGATAATCATGTAGACTTTCTCACCAAGAGGTTGCCCTCGAAAAAGTTTGCACCTTGCAGTTAAGTGATGTCAATTGGATAAGGGTAACTCACATGTGTTTTACCTCACATATTCTCTAATTTTTTGTCCCCCTTAAAGGCACATTGGCCTTTGAGTGGGAGGTTGTTGGGGATAAAGGGCAATGTGGCCGGTTGCCCATCTTACTAACCAACCCTAATTATATACATACACACTTAATCTTTATTCTTTGAGTGACAAGACAATAAGGTTCTACTCACAAGAGAGCTATTGGAGGTACCACAAACATAGTGTCCTCTCTCTCTCTCTCTCTCTCTCTCTCTCTCTCTCTCTCTCTCTCTCTCTCTCTCTCTCTCTCTCTCATATTTCTATGAAATCTCCATTCTCCTTGTAGCTCCAACAACCTACTAGCACTACCTAGAGCCACCAAATCGCAAAAGGATCCACACCTACTATATAAGATAGATCTTAATAATCTCAACTAGGTTGGCAATAAGCTCGTGATGACTAGGATTTGTTGATCATGTTGATTGCATTTTTTGAGCAAATTCTCCAATTGTGGACTTGAGCTCTAGATTGTAGATAATTTTGGGCACCAGTATCTAATATCCTTCACCTTTAATACGTTAAACAAAATACAAACTAAGCTTTAGATTGGCCCAAAGAGAGCTAAACAATTGCATCATCTAGTGACTTGTCCATGCAGACATAAATTGTGTCGTGAATTGAAATCAAAAGTATTTGTATTGTGTTATTAATAAGGTTTCATGAAAGTTCTACTCAAATGTTTGAAACATTCTTACCTTGAATGTAGCTAGGTAATGTTATTCGATCTAAATAATGGTTTCTTAATGCACATTACAACATTATTTGGGATTTTCTTGAATAATGGGCATATGTTCAAATTATAATCTCTTTGATTGAAATAAATTTGATCGAAATATTTTTAATGAAATATTTTCGATTGAAAAATTTTCAAAATATTTTTTTTGAAAAAGCCTAGCTATATTAATGTGGTTGGTGAACATTTTTCATTACTTCAAAATCTTTTCAACTACTTTTTGCCCTTTGTGCTTCACTTTTAGCCAAATCTAAATCAATCCAAAGGTGGGTTTTAAGAAAAATATTTATTTGTTTCTTGAATTATTTTTACTTTAACATTTGTTGTTTTTAAATACTTTATTGTGTTCAAGGTTTGCCTCACACTTTAAAAGCATTTTGTAAAATTTAGTTTCCCGTTGTGCCATGTTAGAGATATGCCTCACACTCCTAAAATGGCATATTACGATTAATTACTTGTGTTGTGTTGTGTTAGAGGCCTGTACTCACACACTCTCTCTAATAGTGAGTTAAAGTAATATTATAGCCATTTCTATGTATGTTAGAGGCTTGCCTCATGCTCTAGGAATGGATTCAGACTTTGTGGTGCTTATGTTGTGTTGTATTGTTTTTTAAATACTTTTGTTGTATTAGAGATTTACCTCATGCTTCAAGAGTAATTTTTAAATTTTAGTTTCCCTTTGTGTGTGCTAGAGGCATGCCTTACACTACTCCATAAATAAGATATTATGATTAGTCTAGCTAGTGTTTTGTTGTGTTAAAGGCTTCCACTCACATTCACACTCCAATAGTAAGTCTAAGCAATAAAACATCAATTTCTATGTGTGGAGGCTTGCCTCGCACTCTAGGAATGGATGTAAACTTTGTGGTGCTTGTCTTGTGTTGTGTTAGAGGCTATTAAAAGGGATTGGAGTATAAGATATCCATATGTAGCTCGCTTTAAATATCTTTTGGAATGTGTTTAGATAAAGATTATCTAGCAAGGCCCACAATAAATGGTTGTGCTTCACTTATTATTTTGTTCTTATACCCTATCTACTTTATTGTGAATGTTGATTTTTTATGTCAAGTTGATGCAAATTAAAATATCTTCCACTTGATGTGGAATTTAATGACTTATACCTCAATATAGTCATGTGAAATGCTTATTTATTTCTTCAGATCATGGAAGATGTTGCATGAGCCATCTAGTACCTAATGTACAATATCCTAACTTAAATAAGGATGATGCTCAAAGAATCATCAAAGAAGAACAAGAAAATCTTTGGCAATCAAGATTTATCAATTATCCTCCAAGATGAGTTGGTTGATGACATTGAGGAGGAGCCACTTCCACTTAAAGAAGTTAGAAATCTATATCTAAATTGGTTCCTATAAGACACATTGGTTCGTATATTAGACATGCCAAAGGAAATTGCACCTTTGAAGATGACCCCTCTAGTACACTAGGTTGGCTAGGGTTGGCTAGGGTTCTTCTAGCTAAGCTCATTTGATAAGAAATAAGCTTCCCAAATGACAACCAAGTGACCATCGCACTTTGTGCAACAATGCTATGTCTACTAGATCAACGTGAGCATTGGATAGGGGTGAATAGTTGACAAGGCCCAACTATGAAGAGGAGAAGCTACACAACCACCAAGAAAGAGACCCATTGTGCTAATGCTTGATTAACATGAGCACATCATGGAGATGGCAATGAAAGGAGCAACATTAGCATCACAAGGACAAAGTGTGGAGGAACTATTGGCATCTAATGCAGAATTAGAATAAGAAAATGATGAGCTTTGGCACTTGAATATTGACTGATGAATTAAGAATGCCATTACCACAATCACAAGCTAACATGTTTGCTGCTCTAACAAGTATGGCTAGCAATAGCTTACTTGATAAATTCACAATGTCAAATTTTGAGAACATAGAAGCATGCTATATCTTTTGGAAAATATAGTTTTATGTGACAATGCAATGTTATAAACATGGGACATCATTTTGAAAAGATGGTTCTTTATATAACAATGCAACAATGTAATCAAAACATGGTTGTTTGTATAACAATGCAATGGTATAACTACAAATGTTTTGTCAATGGATGTATACATTTTATCAAAATGAGTCTTAGACATATGAACCACAAATCAAGAGATGTACACATGAGAATCACAATAACATTCAAGTTGTCTATACAATAGCAAAAAAATTATGGCTCTACTCCAGGGTTTCATGCATTTGTTTTTGGCCTTGCTGCTCGAATATAAAAAACAATGAACACTCAAAAACTTGGCATAATAGATAACTCTTGAACATTTCACACGATAGAGAATAAATAGGAAACATATTGAAAACAAGAAGTAGAACATCAAAGGAGACATTGCATTGCACAAAACATACCAGTCACTCCCATTTCTTACCACAAAAATGAGATACAATGGGAATAACCACTATTCGTGCAGATTTGAAAGAGTGACTACTTCACATGATGACTAAGGTATGCTTCACACTACATGCAGGTCATGAGTATGTCATGGAAAAACCATCAATCTTGCCTAGTGCCTGCTAGCCATAACTTGAAACCACATATCCTTGAATTCAATTGTAGTAAGATGAAACACAACTATTGTTGAGTGTGAAATATGTTGGTTTTTGGGCAGATTTTTTGTTGTTTTTGATGATAAATGGTTGTTTATTTTGAAGTGTTTGGAAAGGTTTGGATAAGTTTGAAGGGTTTTTGATGGGTTTTTGATGAGGATGTTTGGTTCTGTAAGGTCTAATTTTCTTCTGTTTTGTTTTGTTTTGTTTCTGTTTTGGTAGTAGAGACGGTTGAAGGAATGTTTTGAGAGATGATTGAAGTTGTGTGAAGAGGTTTATGAAAGATTGAATTGGTTTTGTTTTGGTTTTTATGATTTTTATGGGTTCTGTTGATCTTCTGTGAAGTTCTGTAAGCTTCTGTAGCTCTGTTGTTCTGTACTTCTGTTGCTCTGTGGTTCTATTCTGTTATTTCTGCTGAGTGTTATGATGGATGTGTGGATATTTTGGGAAGTGTTTTTGTCTTAGGAAAGGATGAATGAAAGCTCTATTCAAGCTAATTGAAGTGAAGAAGTAACTACTGAAGATTTACAGAAGATTTACAGAAGGTTACAGAAGACAGTGACAGAAGATAGATCTCACAGGACACTATGAAGTCTCTGGTGACCTTTTATATCAGACATACCTTTTGGAAGGTGTATCCACGACCTAAGAAGGATTATTGAGGATTATTATGAGAGTATTGTAGTGAAGATATGATGTATTATTGATGGAGAGAGAGAGAGAGAGAGTCAGAGATAGTCAAATCTATGAAAACAATGTAATTGTATATGAAAGATTGAGAGAGAAGAGCTATGAAGACATTGAAGATGAATACTATGTGATGTATTTCCATTCAAAGATGGTGTATTCCTTTGTGTTGTTTGTTATTTTGATGGAGATTTATGAAGATTATGAAGAATATGGTTGATTTTTTAAAAATCCGTGGGAGATCTACATGATGCTAAATGAAGATTTGTTGTGCCTCGTGTTCTTTTCTTCATTGTGATCATATAAAACCTAATAAAAAAGCTTGTTGATGATGACAAGATAGATTTTCTTGCAGTAGAAACCATATTTCCTTAGTGTCTCTCTTGGGGCTCCATGTTTTTGGTGCGCAGCCGGGGAAAGCTGCCATCAACAAGCACAAACAGAGGCTGAAAATGGAAGAAGTGGCACTGTGGACAAACAAGTAAATCAATGGATAGTAGAGTTCCTGCCCCCACTGTTGAAGAATTGCAAGCCTTCATTGCCAAGGAAACATTCTATAAAATATTCATTCCCCAATGGAGAAAGCACAATG
Source organism: Lygodium microphyllum (assembly GCF_053477565.2). NCBI lineage: Eukaryota > Viridiplantae > Streptophyta > Polypodiopsida > Schizaeales > Lygodiaceae > Lygodium > Lygodium microphyllum. The sequence continues at coordinate 114,010,011 of NC_141153.1, read as the reverse complement.
CCATTCTGATGAAGTCCCTCTGTGACGGTCTGTTTTCACTATCCTCTGAAGCTGTAGAAAGTTGCATCACAGTTGCAAAGTTCCTCCCACAAAACTGAAGGGTAGAATAGAGAGAATGAGTATCAATGGAGGATTTGGCCTTCATTGAAGAATTGCCAGACATCATCAAGTGGGAAATAGTCAAGAAGCTTCAGGAGTCGTGGTCTGTGGAGGTTCACAAAAATAAGAAGGAACAGAGCTGGGACTTGTTCGTAGATGCTCAACATCAAGATACATGGGATGCTTGGTGTTCTGACAATCTTTTGTTTGTCCAATTGGAAACCCACTGGAAGTTGGTAAACAGAGTGTTCTTTATAACATACACTGTTGAAACCATCAGAAGCTTGCATTACTATGATGATGGCACCACCACAATGCTTAGACGTATGCATTTTGACACCTTCAGAACCGAATACCTTCCTTTGTGCAGTGGCATGAAAGCAGAATTCAGAGACGTTGAAAAGGAAGAAGTAGAAGAAATGTTGGCAAGAGAGTCCTCCAGAGACTGAAGCCTGTTGTTATCCCTCTATGGAGCACTGACAACATAGTGGAGTCAACCCCCTGATGAATGACGCAATAAAGAGGCAAGCGTTAGAACGAGTGCAGAGGTATGTGAGAAGAGAGAAAGCAAAAATAAAAGCTGAGAACGAGCTAGCAGGAGAAGCTGCCTTGGATGCCCTTGCGGAACTCTTTACAGAAGTCCCAATGGCACATCAAGCCCTTCCTCCTCCTGTTGGAGGTCCACTTCCAAGCCAGATCCGTCCTAGAAATATTGATGATGACAGGCCAGCGAATGTAGTCCCGTTGCCAATTTTCAAGGAGAGTACAATGAAGACCTCGATCTTCATGTAGCAGAGTTTATGGTAGCATGTGTGGCTAACAATGCCAGAATCCTTGAGAATTGGTTGGCAATATTCCCCGCCACTTTCAAGGGCGCGGCGTTTCAGTGGTATGAGAGACAAGTAGCAGGAACTTTTGGCACATGGGACGACCTGAAGTTGGCCTTCCTCACTAAATTCAGGTGTGAAGGTTTTGAAGAGCGGATGCGAGAAGAATTCATGAATTTAAGTCAGTCCTCTAGAGAAAGAGTAGAAGCTTATGTCTCATGAATCAGATGGACCAACCATAATCTAGATGATGGCATTCAGAAGGGAGTGTTTCTCAGAGGATTACAACCAGAAGTTCGTAAGTTTGTGGAGCTGCAAAGACCAGCCACACTGCAAGCTGCAACAGAAGGTGCAAGACTGTACGATGAAGTGGAAGCTAGATTGGCGATGAATCTAGGAAGAGGAGTTCCACCTCCTCTGATGCCAGGGATGATGTACCCACCAAATACAATCCCAGGGACTGTCCCCTACCCCTATCAACAGATGCCCCCAGTATCACAGTACAGTGCACCAAATCCACAGTGGCCATAATCAATGCCTCAAATGATGGTTCAACCACAACAACAATGGTCCCAAACAATTCCCCCAATGCCAAATCAGCAGCAACAGTGGAACCCTACCAACTGGAGCCAACAACCAACAGTTCAAATAGGAGCTCTGAATCAGAATCAGAACAGAGGCCCCTCTGCACCAGCCCAACATGTTTATGTGGTGATTACAGAGACTCCTCAAAACCCTACTGCCAGTGTCTCCAGAGGAGAAAATTTGAAGGATTATTTATCCAACTTAGTAGCAAATATAAAAAAGAAGTTGATGTGATTATAGAGCAGTTGCAGACAGTGAAAGTGAATACCGCTAGCATATCCAACGTTGCAGGAGCAGGAAGAGATGTGATGCGGTCAAATACTTGGTGTGGTAAGTGTCATCAAGCACGCCATTTAGCCACACTGAATGTACACGAAAGCCAACAATTCCTGGAGCTTTCTGCTCCTACTGTCTTAGGAAGAACCATACAGAGGATATTTGCTCTCTGAAGGAGATGCATGATAGGAGAAGGAAGGAAGAAGACGCAAGATTCAACTTGCTAGAATCCAAAATGACAACACAGGATATTGGACCAAAGCCTCGAGAGTTTGGTCCTAATTTCGGACCCAGAAGATTTCCATCCCAAAGTTACAGAGGACGACAGTCTGGCAGTGGTCAGAGATCAGAAGTGGAGTGTTACAGATGCGGAGAAAAAGGACACATTTCACCAAATTGTCCAAATCCTAGAAGGTCAGTGGATTACAAGCCCTTATGCAGTCGATGCAAAGGAGAAGGCCACACTGCAAAAGACTGTCCAAGCCCAGCCCCAGTGAAAAATAGTGCTACTGATAATCCGTCCAAGGCCCAAGAGCCTACCTCCAATTTAGTGGAATTGGAAGTGGCTACCATTACGCGTGCAAAGAAGAAGGAACCACCTATCCAGAAAGAAAATAATCCTCCTGCCAGAACAGTGAAGTTCAATCTTCCAACAGAAGAACAGAACATAACGGAGCCTGACAGTGCCGTATAGAGCACTACAGTGCCACAGAGAGTCACAGAGACAGTTCCAGAGACAGGACCAGAGGTCCAGGAGATAGAAGGGGAGGAAGTGCCACAAGTGAAAGAAGAAGTCCCCATGATGCCCCTGTTGGAAGTAAAAAGGAAAATGAAGATGGGTGTCGCCCCATTCCCTAATTGGTTAGAGAAGCCAGTGGATCCTATTAAGGAATACGATCTGGTCAGAGATCTAGATACCTTTAAACCAAACCTCACATTCCGACAATTGTTGATTTTGTCTCCCAATTGCCGAAAAAGGATCAAAAGTATACTGACAAGAAGACGTGGCTTAAGGATTGCTCCCTCAACAACAACAAAGTCCAACAAAGCTCCAGAGCCTGTAAATGAAGTGGACGTGGCTAATGCCTTCCTAGATCCGGGTACCCTAGAGACAGGCGTGTGGATAGAAGGCTGCTTTATTGCAAATGCACTGATTGATGGTGGTTCATCAGTGAACATTATGACGGATGTGACAATGAAGGATCTAGGCCTACAAGGTGTGCAACCAACCCAATGGCTCATCAGACTGGCGGATCAGAGCAGAATCAAGCCTTTGGGCATTCTCCCATATGTGAAGACTACAGTGGCTGGAAAAGATTATTGGCTAACCTATTTGGTGGTGAAGCCAAACTCTTATGGTACATCCTACCCTCTGTTACTGGGCAGACCATGGCTTTTTGAAGCCAGAGCAAGGACGGATTGGTTCAAAGGAACTTTGACCTTGGGTAGAGGACCCAATAAAGTGGTGTTGAAGCTATATGGTGCTCAAAAATGACATGGATCCACCTCCTTGGAATTATCTTCTGACTCCCCTAATAAGGCTACAGATGGAACATCAGTAGACGAAGATGCTATCAAACAGATCCTTCCTAAGAAAACAGTGGCACATTCCTTAATAGTGGATATTGTAAGCCAACTCCCAAAAGATGCAAAGTCCCTATCAATGGGTGAATACTTCCTGCCTGAACCAGGAACGATTTCCGAAATCACTTCTGACAGTGAGATAGAAGCATGGATGTACTGGTCTCCCTGTTACATGGCCATAGTAGAGCCAGAGACAGAGGCAAAAGGCGAAGCAGAGGACCTATTCTTCTCTTACAGAGCACCTACAGAGGTAGAGCCGGAGTCCGAAGAGGATGATGATGAATCTGAAGAAGGAGACTTTGAAAGCGAGACAGAAGAAATCACTCCACCCATAGAAGGCATAGATGAGGAGGGAGTTCCAGAAGCTTCAGAAGCAGAAGGCTCCATGCTGTGGGACAGAATGGCAAGGGTACCCTTTGGATTGGTAAATGGATCTTTCCATAGGTAAAGCCTATATAAGAAGTGGATCAAGCAAAATAAGCCATCTTTTATCAGTGGTTCTTGTCGCACCCATCTACACTTGTCAAGAAAGGATGATGATGATGCTCCTTGTCAACAAGTACCAGTCCCAAGTCCACAATAGAATTCCGAGAGCCCCTGTTATGTAGCATTCTTGGATGCATCCTCTGAAGAGGAGTCCTCAAGCTCTAAGGTAATTAAAATTCAAACCAAAACCAAGACAGCGCTGATCCCATTTCAGCATTTCAAGGAGCAACCTAAGTCGTTACTGAAAGAAGACGTTGGGTATAGTGGGACATCAGAAGAGGACACCACCCCCTTGAAGGAGTCGGATCTGTACCCAGAAGCAGTCCGTGGGACCTTCATCCATGAAGTAGAAGGTGAAAGGCAGTTAACCTTTGTGGATGCAGATAGCACTGAACGCCACTTGAAGGTGGGTAACAGCCTACCAGAAGAGAAGTTGTCAACCTTGTACAACTTGTTGAAAGAGAATTTGGACGTGTTTGCATGGTCCTACAAAGACCTAAAGGGGATTGATCCCACAATATGTAAGCATTATATTGGCTTGGAGCCTGATGCCAAGCCAGTACGACAACGACAGAGGCGAATGAACCCGAATTATTCCACATTGGTGAAAGCAGAGCTACTGAAGCTTTTGAAAGCGGAGTTCATCTATCCAGTGGCCATTAGTGAATGGGTCTTACCCATCGTGGTTGTACCCAAGAAGAATGGCAAGCTTCGTATATGTGTGGATTTCTGCAAGTTGAATTCCAAGACGAAGAAGGATCACTTTCCTATCCCTTTTACAGACCAGCTGTTAGACACAGTGGCAGGCCATGAGCTTTACTCCTTGCTAGATGGCTTCAGTGGATACAACCAAGTACAGATAGTAGAAGAAGATCAATCCAAAACAACCTTCACCACAGAATGGGGGACCTACGCTTACCGAGTGATGCCGTTTGGGCTCTGCAATGCCCCTGCTACCTTCCAGCGAGTCATGATGGCCGCATTCCAAAATCATTTGCACGACTTTATTGAGGTATATTTGGATGTCTTTTGTGTCTATAGTTTGATCTGTGAACACTAGGGACATTTGGAACAATGCTTTGACCGATGCCGAGAGTATGGGATCTCCCTCAACCCCGACAAATGCATCTTTGGAGTCTCTTCTGGAGTTCTATTGGGCCACATTGTCTCTGCACAAGGGATATCAACAGACCCTGCAAAGATCGAGAAGATCGCAGCTCTGAGAGCACCCACCAACCTCAAACAGTTGAGGGGATTCCTAGGCCATGTGGGTTACTACAGAAGGTTCATAGCCCATTTTGCAACAAAGGCAATCTCCTTGCACAAGCTTCTAAGGAAAGATGCAGAGTTTATTTGGATGGAAGATTGTGACACAGCCTTCAACACTCTGAAGCAGTATTTGATGGTGGAGGCACCCATTCTGCAGCCTCCTGATTGGACAAACGAGTTTCATGTACACACTGATGCATCAGTTGAAGGGCTAGGTGCTGTCCTATGTCAAAAGGGCCCCTCGAAATTAGATCAACCGATCTATTACGCAAGCCGAAAAGTCACTGATAGGGAACGGAACTATACAGTGACAGAGCTTGAGTGCTTGGCAATGGTGTTTGCCCTAGAGAAGTTTCGCCACTACCTATTGTCTACCCACTTTATGTGGATCATGAGGCACTGTCCTTCCTGATGAACAAAGCAGACGTGAAAGGATGACTGATGAGATGGTTGCTCTTGTTCCAAGAGTTCGACTTTGAGGTAATTACTAAACCTGGTCATTCCCATGTTCTAGCTGATCATCTGTCGCGTATCCCACAGACTGCAGGCGAGGAGCAGGATGATCCAAATCTCCTTGATGCTTCCCTATTCCTGGTAGAAACTGTAACCCCCTGGTATGCAGACATTGCCAATCTGCTGGCAACTCAATAGTACCCTCCTGGCATTTCTAGTCAGGAAAGGAAGAAGCTTATGTAAGAATCATCCCCCTACACTGTGTTAGGCGGTGCACTGTACAAGAAAGGAAAATATGAAGTGCTCAGAAGATGTTTTGTAGGAGATGAGATTGGGACTGCTTTGAAGGCTTGCAATGATGAGCCATGTGGAGGCCACTTTGCAGGAGAAGTGACAGCCAGGAAGGCTCTGTTAGCAAGTTACTGGTAGCCGACCATTCATAAGGATGCCTATGACTACTACAAGCGATGTGATGCCTGTTAGAGGATGGGAAAACCCACCAAGACCAGCGCTATGCCACTGCAACCTATCCTTCCTTTGAAGCCGTTCGAGAGGTGGGGCATCGACTTCCCGGCCCAATCGATCCTCCCACCAGAAGGAAACAGAACATATACATTCTGGTATGTACGGATTATGTCACAAAGTGGTGTGAAGCCAAAGCCCTAAAGCGGAACGATGGTAACAGTGTAGCCCTGTTCATGTACGAGAATATCATCACCCGTTTTCGTAGTCCCCTAGAGCTGGTAAGTGATAGAGGCACTCATTTCATTAATAAAGTCATGGAAGAGTTGACAGAGCTGTATAAGATCCGCCATCACAAGTCCACTCCTTATTACCCCAGAGCCAACGCCCAAGTCGAAGTCACCAATCGCATCCTCTGCTCGATCCTGACAAGGACAATTACCGCACATCGTCGTGATTGGGATGATCGACTTACAGAGGCCCTCTGGGTGTACAAAACCTCCCATAAAGCAGTTATAGGACAGACCCCTTTTCAGCTGGTGTATGGTACAGAAGCTGTTTTCCCTGTTGAACTGGAATTGCCCTCTTTGCGAGTGGCTATCAAAGAGCGTTTGGGGGACGATGATTCACTGCAACGCTATCTCCTAGACTTGGAATGTTTGGACGAAACTCGTAGGATGGCTCTACAATCCATGGAAGCCACACAAGCTCGACGTAAGGCTTACCATGACAGCTTCATCAAGCACAAGGAGTTCAAAGAAGGTGATTTGGTCCTAGCCTATGATTCATGATTTGGCATCTTTCCTGGCAAGCTTCAACAGCGGTGGATGGGCCCATATAAGGTACTTGCTGTCAACCCTAATGGCTCTGACCGTTGATGCCTTTGATGATCCCTTCCTGATTAATGGCTATCGCCTGAAGAAGTACTTCCCTCCTTGGGGATCTTGACAATCACAGTCACTTGATCCTTTCCCCCATTGGCGTGGCACTGTAACTCTTATGATGCTACTTCTGATAGCCGTTCTTCAGCCATTCCTGATGAAGTGGACGCAACCCTCTGTCCCCTCAGGCCCACCTCTCGCCCCTGATCTCTTATCCTCTATTTTCCACTAGCGACAATGGCGAGGTTGGTCCTGACAAATGGTATTTCGACCATTCCCTTGCCTAATTCGAAAACGAAAAAAAATATATACATATCAGTCATGGGAGAAAAGGACTTCGGTCCCTGTCATGCCGACCTATTCTTCGAGAAAAGGTGGAGACACCCTCGGGAATAGGAGAAAAAAAACAAGAACAAAGAAAAAAAAACAAGAAAAAAAACAAGAAAAGAAAAGAAAAAAAAACTGTTATAGGAGAAAAGGAAGAAATTCCCTATCATAGCAGGCCTCGTTCCAAGAAAAGGTGGTCAACACCCTTGGGTGGGAAGTTGGCTGTGGAAAAGGTGGCAACAGCCAACAGTCCAAAAAGTGGATTCATCAGTTGACATCCCTAGGATCCAGTTCCGAAGCTGCCTCCCTTGGTCCGCTGTGTCCTGTGCCTTTCTGCAGAGCGTTTGACAGTCCTCTAGCAGACGCCATGTTTCTGTCTAACACAACGTTCGATCTAATGGCTACCTCCCTGGGTACGCCTCTTCAACAACTGACGACGCGATCTTCATCGACAAACAATCGAGTGACACGAGCTTTCATCCTAACCGGATGGGAAAGTGAGTATGGTTGCCCTTTGTAACTATCAACAGAGCGTGAGACAGAGGGTGGGGCGAGTGACCAGTCTTTTTCCTTCAAATCAAATGAGAGGTGAGAAGTGTGAATGAAGTGTTGCACGCACGTGATGGGCCTCTCAATGCACAAAGCACGATTTGTTCTTGTGCACTGCACCATAAGGCTCCCTGGCCTTCCTTCTTGCACTGTATGCCAGCACAGGGCGGGATGCATAGTTGCACCATCAAATGCGCACAAGGCATACTACCTTTGCACAAGAGACAGAGGGTTGCGTCCACTTCATCAGGAGTGGCTGAAGAACGGCTATTAGAAGTAGCATCATAAGAGTTACAGTGCCACGCCAATGGGGGAAATGATCAAGTGACTGTGATTGTCAAGATCCCCAAGGAGGGAAGTACTTCTTCAGGCGATAGCCATTAATCAGGAAGGGATCATCAGAGGCATCAACAGCCTGCACTTGGACAGAGCCATTAGGGTTGACAGCAAGTACCTTATATGGGCCCATCCACCGCTGTTGAAGCTTGCCAGGAAACTTGCCAAATCGTGAATCATAGGCTAGGACCAAATCACCTTCTTTGAACTCCTTGTGCTTGATGAAGCTGTCATGGTAAGCCTTACGTCGAGCTTGCGTGGTTTCCATGCACTATAGAGCCATCCAGCGAGTTTCATCTAAACATGCAGGAGAGGCGTTGCAGTGAATCATCGTCCCCCAAATGCTCTTTCATAGCCACTCGCAAAGAGGGCAATTCCATTTCAACAGGGAAAGCAGCTTATGTACCATACACCAGCTGAAAAGGGGTCTGTCCTGTAACTGCTTTATGGGAGGTTCTGTACGCCCAGAGGGCCTCTGTAAGTCGATCATCCCAATCACCATGATGTGCGGAAATTGTCCTTGTCAGGATCGAGCAGAGGATCCGATTGGTGACTTCGACTTGGCCGTTGGCTCTGGGGTAATAAGGAGTGGACTTGCGATGGCGGATCTTATACAGCTCTATCAACTCTTCCATGACTTTATTAATGAAATGAGTGTCTCTGTCACTTACCAATTCTAGGGGACTACCAAAACGGGTGATGATATTCTCTTACATGAACAGGGCTACGCTGTTACCATCGTCCCGCTTTAGGGCTTTGGCTTCACACCACTTTGTGACATAATCCGTACATACCAGAATGTATCTGTTCTGTTTCCTTCTGGTGGGAGGATTGATTGGGCCGACGAAGTCGATGCCCCACTTCTCGAACGGCTTCAAAGGAAGGATAGGTTGCAGTGGCATAGTGCCGGTCTTGGTGGGTTTTCCCATCCTCTGATAGGCATCACATCGCTTGCAGTAGTCATAGGCATCCTTATGAATGGTCGGCCACCAGTAACCTGCTAACAGAGCCTTCCTGGCTGTTGCTTCTCCTGCAAAGTGGCCTCCACATGGCTTGTCATGACAAGCCTTTAAAACAATCCCAATCTCATCTCTTGCAACACATCTTCTAAGCACTTCATCTTTGCCTTTCTTGTACAGTGCACTGCCTAACAGGGTGTAGGGGGCTGATTCTAACATAAGCTTCTTCCTTTCCTGACTAGAAATGCCAAGAGGGTACTGTTGAGTTGCCAGCAGATTGGCAATGTCTGCATACTAGGGGGTTACAGTTTCTACCAGGAATAGGGAAGCATCAGGGATATTTGGATCATCCTGCTCCTCGTCTGCAGTCTGTGGGATACGCGACAGATGATCAGCCAAAACATGGGAACGACCAGGTTTGGTAATTACCTCAAAGTCGAACTCCTGGAATAGAAGGAGCCATCTCATCATTCGTTCTTTTACGTCTGCTTTGTTCATCAGGAAGGATAGGGCCTCATGATCCACATAAAATTTAAAGTGGGTAGACAGTAGGTAGTGGCGAAACTTCTCTAGGGCAAACACCATTGCCAAGCACTCCAGCTCGGTCTCACTGTATAGTTCCGCTCTCTATCAGTGACTTTTCGGCTTGCGTAATAGATCGGTTGATCTAATTTAGAAGGGCCCTTTTGACATAGAACAACACCTAGCCCTTCAACTGATGCATCAGTGTGTACATGAAACTCCTTCATCCAATCAGGAGGTTGCAGAATGGGTGCCTCAATCAGACATTGCTTCAGAGTGTTGAAGGCTTTGTCACATTCTTCTGTCCGAATAAACTCTGCATCTTTCCTCAAAAGCTTGTGCAAGGGGGTTACCTTTCTTGCAAAATGGGCTATGAACCTTCTGTAGTAACCCACATGGCCTAGGAATCCCCTCAACTGTTTGAGGTTGGTGGGTGCTGTTAGAGCTGCGATCTTCTCGATCTTTGCAGGGTATGTTGATATCCCTTGTGCAGAGACAATGTGGCCCAACAGAACTCCAGAAAAGACTCTAAAGATGCATTTGTCAGGGTTGAGGGAGATCCCATACTCCCGGCATCGGTGAAGCATTGTTCCAAATGTCCCTAGTGTTCATAGATCAAACTATAGACACAGAAGTCATCCAAATATACCTCAATAAAGTCGTGCAAATGATTTTGGAATGCGGCCATCATGACTCGCTGGAAGGTAGCAGGGGCATTGCAGAGCCCAAACGGCATCACTCGGTAAGCGTAGGTCCCCCATTCTGTGGTGAAGGTTGTTTTGGGCTGATCTTCTTCTGCTATCTGCACTTGGTTATATCCACTGAAGCCATCTAGCAAGGAGTAAAGCTCATGGCCTGCCACTGTGTCTAACAGCTGGTCTGTAAAAGGGATAGGAAAGTGATCCTTCTTCGTCTTGGAATTCAACTTGCGGAAATCCACACATATACGAAGCTTGCCATTCTTCTTGGGTACAACCACGATGGGTGAGACCCATTCACTGTTGGCCACTGGATAGATGAACTCCGCTTCCAAAAGCTTCAGCAGCTCTGCTTTCACCAATGTAAAATAATTCGGGTTCATTCGTCTCTGTCATTGCCGTACTGGCTTGGCATCAGGCTCCAAGTCAATATGATGCTGACATATTGTGGGATCAATTCCCTTTAGGTCTTTGTAGGACCATGCAAACACGTCCAAATTCTCTTTCAACAAGTTGTACAAGGTTGACAACTCCTCTTTTGGTAGGCTGTTACCCACCTTCAAGTGGCGTTCAGTGCCATCTGCATCCACAAAGGTTAACTGCCTTTCACCTTCTATTTCATGGATGAAGGTCCCACGGACTGCTTCTGGGTACAGATCCGACTCCTTCAAGGGGGTGGTGTCCTCTTCTCATGTCCCACTAGATCCAACGTCTTCTTTCAGTAAGGACTTAGGTTGCTCCTTGAAATGCTGAAATGGGATCAGCGCTGTCTCGGTTTTGGTTTGAATTTTAATTACCTTAGAGATTGAGGACTCCTCTTCAGAGGATGCATCCAGGAATGTTACATAACAGGGGCTCTCGGAATTCTGTTGTGGACTTGGGACTGGTACTTGTTGACAAGGAGCATCATCATCATCCTTTCTTGACAAGTGTAGATGGGTGCGACAAGAACCACTGATAAAAGACGGCTTATTTTGCTTGATCCACTTCTTATATAGGCTTTGCCTATGGAAAGATCCATTTACCAATCCAAAGGGTACCCTTGCCATTCTGTCCCACAGCATGGAGTCTTCTGCTTCTGAAGCTTCTGGAACTCCCTCCTCATCTATGCCTTCTATGGGTGGAGTGATTTCTTCTGTCTCGCTTTCAAAGTCTCCTTCTTCAGATTCATCATCATTCTCTTCGGACTCCGGCTCTGCCTCTGTAGGCGCTCTGTAAGAGAAGAACAGGTCCTCTACTTCGCCTTCTGCCTCTGTCTCTGGCTCTACTATGGCCATGTAACAGGGAGAGCAGTACATCCATGCTTCTATCTCACTGTCAGATGTGATTTCGAAAATCGTTCCTAGTTCATGCAGAAAGTATTCACCCATTGATAATGGCTTTGCATCTTTTGGGAGTTGGCTTACAATACCCACCGTTAAGGAACATGCCTCTGTTTTCTTGGAAAGGATCTGTTTGACAGCATCTTCTTCTGTTGATGTTCCATCTGTAGCCTCATTGGGGGAGTCAGAAGATAATTCCAAGGAGGTGAATCCATGTCCTTTTTGAGCACCATATAGCTTTAGCACCACTTTATTGGGTCCTCTACCCAAGGTCAAGGTTCCTTTGAACCAATCCGTCCTTGCTCTGGCTTCAAAAAGCCATGGTCTGCCCAGTAACAGGGGGTAAGATGTACCATAAGAGTTTGGCTTCACCACCAGATAGGTTAGCCACTGTAGTCTTCACATATGGGAGAATGCCCAAAGGCTTGATTCTGCTCTGATCCGCCAGTCTGATGAGCCATTGGGTTGGTTGCATACCTTGTAGGCCTAGATCCTTCATTGTCACATCCATCATAATGTTCACTGATGAGCCACCATCAATCAGTGCATTTGCAATAAAGCAACCTTCTATCCACATACCAGTCTCTGGGGTACCAGGATCTAGGAAGGCGTTAGCCACATCCACTTCTTTTACAGGCTCTGGAGCTTTGTTGGACTTTGTTGCTGTTGAAGGAGCAATCCTTAAGCCACATCTTCTTGTCAGTATACTTTTGAACCTTTTTCGACAACTGGGAGACAACATCAACAATTGTCAGAACGTGAGGTTTGGTTTAAAGGTATCTAGATCTCTGACCAGATCGTATTCCTTAATAGGATGCACTGGCTTCTCTAACCGATTACGGAATGGGGCGACACCCAGCTTCATTTTCCTTTTTTCTTCCAACACGGGCATCATGGGGACTTCTTCTGCCACTTGTGGCACTTCCTCCCCTTCTATCTCCTGGACCTCTGGTCCTGTCTCTCGAACTGTCTCTGTGACTCTCTGTGGCACTGTAGTGCTCTGTACGGCACTGTCAGGCTCTGTTATGTTCTATTCTTCTATTGGAAGATTGAACTTCACTGTTCTGGCAGGAGGATTATTTTTTGTGACTCTCTGTGGCACTGTAGTGCTCTGTACGGCACTGTTGGAAGATTGAACTTCATTGTTCTGGCAGGAGGATTATTTTCTTTCTGGATAGGTGGTTCCTTCTTCTTTGCACACGTAATGGCAGCCACTTCCAATTCCACTAAATTGGAGGTAGGCTCTTGGGCCTTGGACGGATTATCAGTAGCACTATTTTTCACTGGGGCTGGGCTTGGATAGTCTTTTGCAGTGTGGCCTTCTCCTTTGCATTGACTGCATAAGGGCTTGTAATCCATTGACCTTCTGGGATTTGGACAATTTGGTGAAATGTGTTCTTTTTCTCCGCATCTGTAACACTCCACTTCTGATCTCTGACCACCGCCAGACTATCATCCTCTGTAACTTTGGGATGGGAATCTTCTGGGTCCAAAATTAGGACCAAACTCTCTAGGCTTTGGTCCAATATCCTGTGTTGTCATTTTGGATTCTAGCAAGTTGAATCTTGCGTCTTCTTTCTTCCTTCTCCTATCATGCATCTCCTTCAGAGAACAAATATCCTCTGTATGGTTCTTCCTAAGACAGTAGGAGTAGAAAGCTCCAGGAACTGTTGGCTTTTGTGTACATTCAGTGGCTAAATGGTCTGCTTGATGACACTTACCACACCAAGTCTTTGACCGCATCACATCTCTTCCTGCTCCTGCAATGTTGGATATGCTAGCGGTATTCACTTTCAGTGTCTGCAACTGCTCTGTAATCACATCAACTCCTTTTTGATATTTGCTACTGAGTTGGATAAATAATCCTTCAAATTTTCTCCTCCGGAGGCACTGGCAGTAGGGTTTTGAGGAGTCTCTGTAATCACCGCATAAACAGGTTGGGCTGGTGCAGAGGGGTCTCTGTTCTGATTCTGATTCAGAGCTCCTATTTGAACTGTTGGATGTTGGCTCCAGTTGTGGTAGGGTTCCATTGTTGCTGCTGATTTGGCATTGGGGGAATTATTTGGGACCATTGTTGTTGTGGTTGAACCATCATTTGAGGGATTGATTGTGGCCACTGTGGATTTGGTGCACTGTACTGTGATACTGGGGGCATCTGTTGATAGGGGTAGGGGACAGTCCTCCCTGGGATTGTATTTGGTGGGTACATCATCCCTCGCATCAGAGGAGGTGGGACTCCTCTTCCTGGATTCATCGCCAATCTAGCTTCCACTTCATCGTACAGTCTTGCACCTTTTGTTGCAGCTTGCAGTGTGGTTGGTCTTTGCAGCTCCACAAACTTACGAACTTCTGGTTGTAATCCTCTGAGAAACACTCCCTTCTGAATGCCATAATCTAGATTATGGTTGGTCCATCTCTTCAGGATGGATTCCATTCATGAGGCATAAGCTTCTACTCTTTCTCGAGAGGACTGACTTAATTTCATGAATTCTTCTCGCATCCGCTCTTCAAAACCTTCACGCCTGAATTTAGTGAGGAAGGCCAACTTCAGGTCGTCCCATGTGCCAAAAGTTCCTGTTGCTTGTCTCTCATACCACTGAAACGCCGCGCCCTTGAAAGTGGCGGGGAATATTGCCAACCAATGCTCAAGGGTTCTGGCATTGTTAGCCACACATGCTACCATAAACTCTGCTACATGAAGATCGGGGTCTTCATTGTACTCTTCCTTAAAAATTGGCACAACGGGACTACATTCGCTGGCCTGTCATCAATATTTCCAGGACGGATCTGGCTTGGAAGTGGACCTCCAGCAGGAGGAGGAAGGGCTTGATGTGCCATTGGGACTTCTGTTAAGAGTTTCGCAATGGCGTCAAAGGCGGCTTCTCCTGCTAGCTCGTTCTCGGCTTTTATTTTTGCTTTCTCTCTTCTCACGTACCTCTGGACTCGTTTTAACGCTTGCCTCTTTATTGCGTCATTCATCAGGGGGTTGACTCCACTATGTTGTCATTGCTCCATAGAGGGATAACAGCAGGCTTCAGTCTCTGGAGGACTCTCTTGCCAACATTTCTTCTACTTCTTCCTTTTCAACGTCTCTGAATTCTGCTTTCATGGCATTGCACAGAGGAAGGTATTCGGTTCTGAAGGTGTCAAAATGCATACGTCTAAGCATTGTGGTGGTGCCATCATCATAGTAATGCCAGCTTCTGATGGTTTCAACAGTGTATCTTGTAAAGAACACTCTGTCTACCAACTTCCAGTGGGTTGCCAATTGGACAAACAAAAGATTGTCAGAACATCAAGCATCCCACGTATCTTGCTGTTGAGCATCTACGAACAAGTCCTAGCTCTGTTCCTTCTTATTTTTGTGAACCTCCACAGACCACGACTCCTGAAGCTTCTTGACTATTTCCCACTTGATGATGTCTGGCAATTCTTCAATGAAGGCCAAATCCTCCATTGATACTCATTCTCTCTATTCTACTCTTCAGTTTTGTGGGAGGAACTTTGCAACTGTGATGCAACTTTCTACAGCTTCAGAGGATAGTGAAAACAGACCGTCACAGAGGGACTTCATCAGAATGGCATTGTGCTTTCTCCATTGGGGAATGAATCTTTTATAGAATGTTGCCTTGGCAATGAAGTCTTGCAATTCTTCAACAGTGGCAGTAACTCTACTATCCATTGATGTACTTCTTTGTCCACAATGCCACTTCTTCCATTTTTAGCCTGTGTTTGTGCTTGTTGATGGCAGCTTTCCCCGGCTGGGCACCAAAAACATGGAGCCCCAAGAGAGACACCAAGGAAAAGGGTTTCTATTGCAAGAAAATCTATCTTGTCATTATCAACAAGATTTTTTATTAGGTTTTATATGATCACAATGAAGAAAAGAACACCAGGCACAACAAATCTTCATTCAGCATCATGTAGATCTCCCACGGATTTTTAAAAAAATCAACCATATTCTTCATAATCTTCATAATCTCCATCAAAATAACAAAGAACACAAAGGAATAAACCATCTTTGAATGGAAATACATCACATAGTATTCATCTTCAATGTCTTCATAGCTCTTCTCTCTCAATCGTTCATATACAATTACATTGTTTTCATAGATTTGACTATCTCTGACTCTCTCTCTCTCTCTCTCTCTCTCTCTCTCTCTCTCTCTCTCTCTCTCCATCAATAATACATCATATCCTCACTACAATACTCTCATAATAATCCTCAATAATCCTTCTTAGGTCGTGGATACACCTTCCAAAAGGTATTGATATGAAAGGTCACTAGAGACTTCATAGTGTCCTGTGAGATCTGTCTTCTGTCCACTGTCTTTTGTAACCTTCTGTAAATCTTCTGTAAATCTTCAGCAGTTACTTCTTCACTTCAATTAGCTTGAATAGAGCTTCCATTCATCCTTTCCTAAGACAAAAACACTTCTCAAAATATCAACACATCCATCATAACACTCAGCAGAAACAATAGAATAGAACCATAGAGCAACAGAAGTACAGAACAACAGAGCTACAGAAGCTTACAGAACTTCACAGAAGATCAACAGAACCCATAAAAATCATAAAAACCAAAACAAAACCAATTCAATCTTTCATAAACCTCTTCACACAACTTCAATCATCTCTCAAAACATTCCTTCAACCATCTCTACTACCAAAACAGAAACAAAACAGAAGAAAATCAGACCTTACAGAACCAAACATCCTCATCAAAAACCCATAAAAAACCCTTCAAACTTATCCAAACCTTTCCAAACACTTCAAAATAAACAACCATTTATCATAAAAAACAACAAAAAATTAGCCCAAAAACCAACATATTTCACACTCAACAACTATCCTACATATCCCTTAATGCAATTGCAGTAAGATTAAATGCAACTACAATGAACAACCACCTAAGCTCCACGTGGAGCCTTATGCCCCAAAATGAGCTACACTAAGCTGTTAAGGAGAGAGCCTAGATGTAGAACTAGGGTACCAATAGCTAGATTTGGCCTTTAAAACATCAGATCCACCCCAAGAGAAAACAAACAAGTGGCAAGAGAAGACCCACAACCTAGTGGAGTAAAGAACTTGGGCAATAGTCTCGAAAGTCAAGGAGAGAAGCCATTAGAAGCTCATTTTGGCAAGCAGGGAAATCAAATTCCAAAAGATATTCTTGAAAAAGTCAAAAGTAGAATCAGGAGGATCATCCTAGGCAAAGACACAGAACCGCCTCGGATGCTAACCCCAGGGGCAGTGGTAGTCAGACAACCAAGGGAAATCCTATAGCAGTGAAAGGGAACCTGCTAAGCACTTTGGTTATTCCAAACTCATCAGAAGCATCAAGCGGGGTCAACGTTACTGTCCCATTAGGCGACTTACTCAACCTAGTCTCGTTTTTCAAAGATCATCTCCTAAAGATGATTCAACTTGAATGCCTGGGTATGTACTACCAGAATCAAAAGTAGTGGCCATGATGACCCAAACCCTAAAGGAAATGGTGAGGAAAATTTAGCACAAGATGGTGCCAGCAAGCCCCTTATTTGACCCGACCATCCTAGTCGTTCTTGTTTGGTGCAAAGACTAAATTATCCAGAATGTCTTGCTCAGATCAAGGGTAAATATCATCACAATGGACACTTTCCAACAACTAGGATTGATGGATTGGGAATCTGCCCCTTTCTTGATACAGATGGCCAATCAACAAATAGTATGCCCTCTTGGCATCATTAGGTTAGTACTTTTGGAAGTTTCCATAGTGAAATTTCTAGAGTACCTCTAGTAGGGCAACTGAACATGGAGCATGCTGGCGAAGATTACCGCCTACTATTAAGAAGACCTTGGCTACACAAGCATGAGGAAGTCACAATTGGGATGGATATAAAATCACAATTAGGAGACATTAGTACAAGGTAATGGTCTACTTGACCAATGTTACCCCACCTACCTCGCATAATTGACCAACTGTCATCGCATTCTTACCTTTAGGCAAAGGTACCAATTCCCATGTAGCATTTGCTTCCAAGGCATCCATTTCTTCATCCATGGCTTTCTCCCATTTTTCTTTTCCCATGGCTTGCTCAAAAGAAGTGGGTTCTGGTTCCTGTATCACTTTGACAATATATGCATAGTGAATGGCTGTAAATCCATCATATTTCAGCCTATCCACAGGATACCTAGCTCTGGTAGACCTGTGCAAAGTAGGTTCACTCCCAGGTGCTCTCAAATCATCCCTGGTCTTCCTTACTCCAGGTGTAACAATAGAAGGAATACCCAACTCATCATCAATGCTCTGTTCTGAGCCACTGGATTCACCATCCACATAAGAGTGACCTGCATTCACATCAAACATGGGCTGATCTACCTTCTCTTTTCCTTTTTGTGATACCTGCATACCACTATCTGCATTGCTTTGAGAAGATTCTCCTGATCTCAATCTACCTGTCCATGGCAAAGAATGTGAACCACTGCTACAGGACGCTCCAGGTCCACTAATATCTTGTGACTGCTGTTGTGAATTCTGTGCAGCATTACCATTTTGTGCATCTACATTATCAATCACATTTACTGGTTTATACCAGCTACTCATCTCATCAAAAACAACATCTCTGCTCACTGTAAACTTACGAGTAGAAGGATTATAGCATCTATACCCTTTCTGCTCTGCAGAGAGTAACCAATAAAGATGCACTTCTCAGCTTTTGGATCCAACTTGGATCTCAACTCATCTGGCACATGAACATAGGCAATGCAACCAAAAATCTTCAAATGAGAAATATCTGGTTTCCTACCAGTATACCTCTCCTCTGGATTCATCCCATGTATTGCTGCAGTGGGAGTCCTGTTCACTATGTAGACTGCTGTAGCAACTGCTTGAGCCCAGTAGAAATCTGGCAAGTCTTTTTCGTTGAGCATGGCACGAGTTATGCCATGCTCCTGCAAGAACCTTCCAAACTCATTTGAGAGGTACTCTCCCCCTCCATCTGACCTTAGGTATTTTATTTGCAGGGTTTCTTTTTCAACCATAGCTTTAAGAGTTTTGAAATGCCCAAAAACTTCACTTTTCTTTTTCATAAAATACACCCAAACTTTTCTGCTATAGTCATCAATAAAAGTGACAAAATAATGACAACCTCCAAGAGATGCAGCTTTAGTAGTCCACACATCCGAGTCGATTAATTCCAATGGCTTCTCACTCTCTTGAACATGTCTAGAAAATGGTTTCCTTGCCTGTTTTCCAAATTGGCAGGCTTCACATACCTTATGCATTTCTGCAACCTTGAATTTAGGCAATCCTGCAACAATATTTTGGGCCTGCATTGATTTAAGTCGTTGTACATTAACATGACCAATGCGTTTATGCCAGTTATCAATATCTGCAACTACACTGGTCCCATGTGCAAACATTGTTGCACTCAATTCAGGCATGTCTGCATCCAACGTAAACATTCTTCCCTTCTTCTTTCCTTTTGCTATCAAGCGACCTTTATTTTTCATATCCTCAACAAAGCATCCATGAGGATTAAATCTGACCTGCAAGCCCTGCTCAACCATTTGACCAACAGAAACCAGATTCTTGGTGATATTCGGGACATGAAATACATCGGACAGGTATTTCTTTTTCCCATCCTACATAGACAAAGGAATTTTTCCAATCTGCACAATAGGATGTGCAGTATCATCACTAGTCTCCACAAATCCTGGTTTTTCCATTTTCCTTGCATCCTCCATCCATTCTGCATGACCTGTCATGTGGTTTGATGCACCTGAGTCAACATACCATACATCATTGCGTTCTTCTGCACCTGTCACAGAATTGTTCATGTGCTACACCATAAACAAATGCTCATTTCTATCATCACCCTGTCTACTAGAAGATGCATAATTCCCTTGTTACAATTTTCCATTCATGATGTGATTCTGCTTTTTATAGCAGTCTTTAGCCATATGACCCATTTTACCACAGTAGTAGCATTCAACATTACTGTTTGCATTTTGGCCTCTTTGCCATCCACCACGACCTCTTTGGCTCCCCTGCCTCTAGAGTTACCACGTCCTCCTCCATAGGACTGGTTTTCTTGAGTTTGCTGCATATTCTGATTTCTACCACGGCCTCCAAATCGGCCTCCTCTACCTCTGCCTCTACCTCTTCCAGTATTTGAGTAGAAGACAACTTCTTTTGAAGTTCCTCCTAAAGAAGATGCACCACCATTTCTCTGCTCCTCAGAAATTAGAAGAGCAATCAACTCCTCAAAATCAGGAAATCTTTCACGGACGGAAATGGATGTTCGGAACTGTGCATAATCCTTTCCTAGACCATTCAAGGTCACAGAAACTAAACCATCATCTTCCACTGGCGACCCAATGGAAGCAAGTGCATCTGCAATCTTCTTCACCTTCATGTGGTAGTCATTGATGCTCATATTTTCTCTTTGCACATTATGCAACTCTTGCTTGAGTTGCATTTTCCTGGCTTGCGTATTTGTGCTATACATTTTTGACAAAGTATCCCATGCCTCCTTTGGCATACTTGCATCCTGAATATGCACAATCATAGAGTCTGAAATACTGATAGACAGCCAGTACATAACTTTCCTGGCTCTCTCATGCCATGCTTTGAATGCCTGCATTTGCTGTTGATTGGGAACATCAGGAAGAACTGGTTCTTCTTCATTTCCTGCAACAAATTCCCAATATCCTTTTCCCATAAGGAAATTCGTCATTCTAAACTTCCATGCTTGGAAGTTGTTCTTGTCAAGCTTTTCAGTGACAATCTGTGAGAGAGAATCAGACGCCATTACAGAACACTGCAAAAAAATTCTATCACTGCAAAGAACATAGCTTCAGCCTCACAAGGGCTAATTTGCAAAACTGAGGAAAGTGGTATTTGACCACAGTCACTTCCTAGTGATGATTTTGCATCAACAAGCAACAAGGATGATTCTGTAACTCCCAATATCTCTACGCACAGGCATACGATGCAATTTCTACAGTAACTTTTCACCGACCTGTAATTGAAACAATTAATATTGTTGAATGATTAAGTGATGATGAAGAAGAGGAGTTCCTAAAGGCTAACGCTAACATGCAATCCTAGTGCCTCATTAATGTTCTCTAGATTAGTGAACATACATGCAATCCTAGAGAGCCTATAACTTGGATGAGTGAGAATAGGGTATTAGTCCAGACAATTTGGGAATGTAGAACCCGGATTGTACCAAGGACAACACTACCATTGACTAGATGACTGAGTTTGACATCACTGAAATCCTACGTTAAGAGCATGAGTTTGAAGCAAAGATACAGAAAGTCACAAAGATAAAAAAGGATGGGATGGACACAATGTATCTTGAATTGGAAAAGACCAACCGAAAAAGACCAAACTGATTCAAATCAATGCCAAGTTGCAACCACATGTTTGGTAGCAACTCATCAGATTGCTGACCAAATTCAAGGACGCGTTTACATGGGAATATTCAGATATGAAGGGATTAGATCCCCGGTTCTAGCAACATCAGATTCCCTTGAAATCAAATGATGTTTTATTTTGGATGTAACAATATAGAATGAACCCTCATATGGCCAAATTAGTCAAATAGGAGTTGGATCAACTCTTGAGGGTAGGTTTTATCACCCAAGTAGATCATGTGTTAACCTTTTTTAGAAAAGAGCTACAAAAGTAGGAAGTAGCAACAAGCAATGAGTGCATATAAAAAGAAGCAATAGGTGTCAAAAGAAGTGAAAAGCAAGATACGTGCAAGGATCAAGGAGAATCCAAAAGTAATGGGCTAAAGATACACTGATTGCATCCAACTAGTATAATTCAAAGCCTACAGTAAAAAGCACTTGTCAAGAGAGAGAAAAAAGAGGAAAATAACATGAAGGCATCAGGTGCTCCAGAAAATCAAGAATTAAAATCAATACCAAGAAGGTTCAAATAATTTTTTGTAAAATCATTCTCAAGCACCAAGCTCACTCTCATGCAAATTGTAAATTAATGTGCATTTAAGGACGTGCAAGTGGAGTGAGTTAGGATGTTTAGACATGTCATAGGACTCTGTAGGTAGGCATGAAGAGACCGTTGATGGTGGACACCCTTGAAACATAGGCCCAACCCAAATCTTACATCAAAGGTCACATACATATGGTGAGAAAAACCTTATTGTAACTATTCCATTGACTAATGCAAAGTAGGCTTATCTCTTTTCTTCTTCATAGTCTCATTTTCTTCTCTGTGTGGCCATCTCTTGCATGCAAGGATCTCAGAGAGACATGGAGAGTCTTGTGAGCTTGCCCTTGGTTACTATAGCAAAAGACCATTGCTTTCCCTCACCTTCTTGGGGTTTTTCCAATTTGAGAGGTGGAAGAGTAAAGACTTTGTTCAAGAGACATCGAGCTAGAGGGCGACTTAGGAGAGAGAGTGAGAGAGAGAGAGAGAAGAGATAGACCTACATCCTTGGAGGAACAAGTGACAGAGATCGAATCTTTATGTGTGAAGGAAAACGGAGCAAGAAGTGCAGAGCTTGTGGTAGCATGCATTGGCAGAGACATCAAAGCTTGGGAGCTCTCAACAAACATCTAGACTACATGCGGTGAGATTCCTTGCATCGACTATTTTTGGTTGTCTTCTTGCTTGACAAGTTTTAGATTCTCATTTGCCACACATTGATGAGCAAGATGAGATGGTAGGAAGCCTCATGGGATGAGAGACCTACCATCTCATCCCATATGTTTTGGTTTCCTTTTGCTGAGACATAATGTAATTTCTCTTGACGAGTCTCCAACCATAGATGATGAGTGGATTATGCCGAATTTGAATGAGATGGGCTTTCTTGCCATGATGAGTTCGATGCAGAAACCTTGTGCATTCTAGTTAGGATGGATGGGTTGGAAAGGAACCAATCCGTGGAATGCACATGTCTTTTTGTTTTCATAGGATAGGCTTGAATTTCTAGAAATTTTGTTAGATTAGAAAAAAACCATTTTTGATTCAATAAAATTTAGAAAGAACCAAAAATACAAAATACTCTCGCTTGCTGTAACCACCATATCTTGCATTCTAGGCAACAACAAGTGATCCATCACTTCATGGGCTGAAAAGCCACAAAAATTGTAGGATTCCACTCTGGTTTTACTGATTTCCATGAATTTTTACATTGGGATGCATTGGCATATTGTGGGTTGGGAGTTCGATAGAAATTAGCTAGTTGTGGTCAACACTCAACTACTCATAAAGACTCTTGCTTGGGCATATCCATGCTTTTCATGATTGGGGTTGAAAGACATATAAAAGGGTCATGAAAACATGTGGGATTTGCTATAGCTAATTCATATTTGTTGATTTTGAAGCTTGAAACAAGAAGCACACGAAAGTAGTCACATTGGAGTTGAAAGACATATAAAAGGGTCATGAAAACATGTGGGATTTGTTGTAGCTAATTCGTATTTTCTGATTTTGAAGCTTGACACAAGAAGCACATGAAAGCAGTTGCACTCCTAACAATTAGGTGCATTACTTGCTCATAGTGATTTTCGGGCATAATTGAAAAAGGGTAAAGAACATGGGTATTGCTGGTATGTCACTCAGATTTTTTGATATTCTTAACTAAAAATATATGTGGTTTATGGTTTGGGAAATAATTCAAGAAAGGTTAGCAAGAGAGCACACAATCTAATCATAATCACTATAGGTAGTATGAGAAGACTAGAACATGCATGCCTAAAAAAATGAATGGGATGATTGTTTATATACGTAAATTTAATTTAAAAAACCAATATTGAATGCCAAATCTTCATGATAAATCAAGAGTCCATGTTGGTTATTTTGTTTCTTACCAAATGATTGATAATAATTAATTGTAGTGAAGATAGTGTGCTTAACATGGTTGCGATTGAAACTATTTTTGTGAAGCAATTGGATGATTTTTTAAACCAAAAATTTATTGACAAAACTCTTGGAAAGCACTAAAATTTTTGAATTTTCATTGCTTTGAATGAAGTACTTGCACAGAACTAGTTAGAGACTAATTAGCTAGTCTCTATGGTGTGTGTGAGCAGCCTATTCTTGGATGTATTGTTAATGGAATGATCAATTTATTTTTTGCTATAATTTACTATGTATGCTCAATAAAAATTGCTAAATTCATTTGATAATCAAATCATTCGTTGTAAAAGCTACTTGGGATGGTAGACATGTAGATAAACTAGCTACAATGGTGTTACCATTAGCTAGTCGGATAGGTAAGACCAAATTGTGTGAGCTCCTAAAATTCATGCTATACCCAACCGAAGTAGGCCATAAGAATGAAAAGTATCTGATACTTTTTGAGCATTAATCACAAGTGTTACAGACTTTGCATACTGCATTGAGATAGACTACTACAGTGTTGACTAGCTCCATCCTATGGGGACTGGAGAGTACATAGTATGAAGAGGTAAGTGTTGAAGTATAAGGTGACTTAATTCCCATGTTTATTTCAAAAATTTTACTATTATTTATATCATAAGAGGTGCATTAGGTCAGTTAGAATTAAGGGTGCTATTGCAAGCACTTGTTGGCAGATTGTTCGGGAGATCCAAAAAGCTAGTTTGGGGGCGTCTAGGGGATAGTTTCTATCTATACATGCTCCTTGGTCCTTGTACTACTTGACCATTGTGTAATTGTAGATTTTTGGGGTGGAATCATAGGTTTTACACTAGTAAGGATCCTCTCATGATCAATTTCCCATTGGGAATTGATTGACAAATAGGAAGTGACTGACTAGACATTGTCTAGAAACAGCTTGCATTTTTGGCTTTGGACGGATGATTGGCATGTGGTTTGGTGGCCTATCTACTTATATTGGAGATCACCAAGTCATCTATGAGTATTCCACTCTGATGTTGAAGGGGGTAGCTTGCAACCATGCGGAATCATAAATAGGCCATGACCTTTAGCTGCACCCCACCACAAACCATTGCTAGTGGTTGGAAAACCTTCATGAGGTCTGATTGAACCCATGCGATGGATTGGGTACCTCATGGGTAAGGGATGAGTACTTACAGACTCTCAAGATAGTAGGATTATACTTATTGCTTTGAATCCTAATGCATCCACTTATTCCAATTGCTCGAGCCACACTTGGCTATAATTTTCTAGCAAGACAAAACCCCACAAAGGTCATCCACCATTGCATGATTCTCAATACCATGAGATCTATTGCTCGTCGTTTCAGTCATCCAAGAGACACTCTCTTGAAGTAAGTTGGAAGCCTTGACTCACCTTTGAATTCAACAGTGTCGAAAAATCTTTGACCAAAAGGCAACCCAAGTCAGATGTAAACATATGGAGCACACTAGATGATTGTTTTGCTAGAGACAACCCTTGTCTCCAATAAAGAATGCCTTTTATCCCTAAAAGAGACCTTATTTTTTGATCATCTCTAAAGGAAAATGCCACTCCACTATTGGTAAGAATAGGTACTACTCTTCAAGGGGTAAAGAGACATGTGCTCTCATGCTAGTATCCATTCTTAAGTGAATCCTACCATCTTGAACAAGACCTTGTCATGAGTACATAGATGAGACTGGCAATGCCATATTGACCACACACCAAGTCCATGAGATCGACCATCTTGAACAAGACCTTGTCACGAGTGCATAGATGAGGCTTGCTAAGCCATATTGACCATACACCAAGGCCACAAGACCGATCACTATTGTGTGGTGCATCACCCCATAACAACTTGAGTGCATAACATAATGGACTGAAGGGTTGATACCTAATCCACCTTGAACACGCTAACACTAGTGCATGAGACTATTGAGAAGCATGGATCTAGAGCATGGCTATGGTGGATGGAAGATGTAAACAAGACTCATGAAGAGATAAACATGGCAATTGATTATTACACAAGTGAATTAGGTTCCAAGATTGAAGATTGGACTCATAAAGACAATCTTGTGTATGTAGACAATGACATAGAAACTTGAGTGAAAGAACAAAAATACTATGACATTGCATTCAAATGATAGGCAAGTGCAATACTTTATAGCTTTCAAGGTAGCTAGCACTTTCTATAATTGTGCTTATGGGATTGAGCAAGCCTGCATATCCTTAGCCCAACTACTCCATACAAAGGGGCTACACAGGGATGCGATTGCCTAATTTTCAACACCCCTCCTCAATCACAACCAGAAGGGCACAAAGTATGTAGAGGCTTTAGTGAGTCACCACTGCAAAGTGTGGGCACACCACAAACATGGTAACATCTAGAGACTGTCGAAAAACAAAACTAAGTGTGGGTACCAAAAACATGGTGGACATCCAAAGGCTATAACAGGGGGTTCACAATGTGTACAAAGGATGTAGAGTTACATGAGGAGTTTACAAATCTTATGATAGAAGCATTAGGGCAAGGATATACAAGGCTTCAAAAAAGTCTATCAGAAAACTAGGAATAGAAGGAATGGTGAGGCTTGTCCTTTTGCTCTTGATGGTCTTCTTCTTCTTCTTCTTCTTCTTCTTCTTCTTCTTCTTCTTCTACTCCATGGTCTTCTTCTTCTTTCACCATTGCATGATAGGCCTTCTAAGACCTCTTTCTTGCATGACAGAACTTCTTAGTGTGTTTAGTCCTTTTGCAAAAGTCACACATTAGCTGGTCCTTTTTGCCTTTGTTCCTGTTTAATGACATACAATAGTTGTTCATCTTTTACAGTTTCTTCTTTAACTTTAATCTTCTTTTCTTCTTCCAACAACAGAGAGGCCTTCATGTCAACCAATTTAGGGTTTGGCATGTTGACTAAAGTGGTTGAGACATCATCATAATCTAGAGGCAAACTTTTTAACAAAACACCAATACATATATCTTCATCCATTTTTAGATTTATTCCTGCAAGCTAAGTTAGAAGACTTTCCATGTAGTTTAGATGAGATGTTAGGGATGTATTAGGCTTCATGTCTAGTCTAAAGAATTCAATTAGCAATCCATACTTAGAAGTCTTTGGCTGGGAAACAAACAATGTGTCCAATCTATCCCAAGTGTCATGGGATGTGTGTCACATGCATCCACATGATGAATATAGTTGTCATCCAACTCAAGATTTATGATGACTTGAGCCTTGTCATCATTTTTCTGCCAAATTGCTGCAAGGGAAGCATCCTGGGGCTTCTCCTCTTGTCCATTGGTGATGGCCCATAGGCCCTTCTTCATCAGGATAAGCTTTATGAGGGTTTTCCATGTATGAAACCCGACTTCTTTGAAGCGACATGTCAAAGAGTCTTTGCCCATGTTGAGCGACTGGAATAGTACCAAATTGGCACCAAAAATCTAGATTAGATCAACAATTGAGTTGATTGTGTCAAAGGACACAAGTGGAAAGAGTCACTAGATGAGTGTCAATAAACATGATGCTTGAATCTTCTTTGGACTTCCAAACCTTCCAAGATCTCACCTCCTTTCTAGTTTGATGGGTAAATCTTGCTAGAAACTTCAGTGCTAGTTAGATCAGAGTGGTAGGACCCTAGTGTGTTGGGAGGAGTTGGAAAATGGAGTGAAAAAGAGCTTGAAGCAAAATGGCTATGGAGTCTTTAGGGCAGACCCTACTAGTTTTTTTGATGTAGTAGCTCCACGAATTGATTATCAAGAAAAATATTTGGTGTGGAGAATGCTTGAATGATGAGCTTTTAAAGCCCTAAGGTCACTGAACAAATGGCAGTTCATAGGAGGAGAACGAGTTGTACAACTTGGCTTAGGCTTAGAATTACATCGACCATGAATTTTGCCAATGTTGAGCTCCATATGGCCTAATCTTAGGGAGTGATGTGACAAGAAGTTGTGCAAAGAGTCCAACAAGAGATCCCCAGAAGAGAGCTAGCTGAGATTTGGCCTGTGGAGAGAGATATGAGTGCTCCAAGTAGATAGGGTCTTGTAGGCTAGGGCTACCAAGAAGGGTAAATTGAAGATAGAGGTGGAAGATGAGACCTTTACCAATTGGGACTTAAGCTGAGCAATGATGAAGAGCAGTTGGAAGAGTAGAGAAGGGAGTTGAGCCATGCTCACCATGGCACTGATACGATGCTGAGAAGCATGGATCTAGAGCATGGCTATGCCAAATGGAAGATGTAAACAAGACTCATGAAGACATAGACGTGACAACTGATTATTACACAAGTGAATTAGGTTCCAATATTGAAGCTTGGACTCATAAAGACAATCTTGTGTATGTAGACAATGATATAGACACTTGAGTGAAAGAACAAAAGTACTATGTCATTGCATTCAAATGATAGTCAAGTAAAATGCTTTATAGCTTTCAGGATAGGTAGCACTTTCTACAATTGTGCTTATGAGATTGAGAAAGCTTGCATATCCTTAGCCCAACCGCTCCATATAAACAGACTACACTAGGCGTGATTGCCTAATTCTCAACAGAGACTAGTGGTCTAGGAACTAGTAATGACATTGCCTTGGGATGGTTTCAAGAGCCTTGATCGTTATTCGATAGACCAAGAATTCATCAATCATTATATGCTCAACTGCATTGATAATTTTGATTATTAGGAGTAGATGGGGTTAATATCTTGCATTCTACTATGGGAAGAGAACTCTAAGTGAGTGACCATCACACTAGGAGAGGAACATCAAAACTTGTTGAAACATTGAGTAGAATGAGAGATACCACCCTTGGACAAGCTTGGAATATCACTATTGATCAAAGCATTACTAGTAAGCCAACACACTCAGGGTGTTTGGATTGACACTAAGGTAAGTACAATTATTGTTGGAGCATTGCTTTTGCTTTGATCACCACCTTCTTGCCTTGGAGTTTCCACTGAAAGGAAAAATTCTCGGACCATACTCACCCATGCCATTCTCGTAACAACTGCCTCTTATCACCCTCAAAACCATCACAATCAATATCATCAAAGCAATCCACTTGTGATCATTGCCTCTGCTACTAGTTGCTACTAGTCAAAGCCCAAATCAACTCTACAATCACATCAGCGTGATCAATCTTGTGATCATCACTCTCTTCACACTCAACTAATTCTCCTTGCCTTACTCTGACCAACTCTCGTTACCTTCGTTGCTACTCAGAGTGGTTGAAACCCCATGATCATCTTCAAATATGCCAACTCAAAGAAATCTTTGTTGTTGTGACTCTCTCGGAGTGATCATCATCTCAGAGGAATCTTTGATGGTTTTTCTTGAACCGATCAACTTTGGTGATTAGCTTGGACCAAGCAACAATCATCAATACTCAAACCAATTCTCTTGCCCACACTCGGACCATCGTTACATCACCATTCAAAGCAATAATCACCATTATTGTTGGTGTTGATTACTTGGAGCAATCAAACCATAATCACCATTTGAACCATAATCACCATTACTTGAAGCAATCACCATCATCACTTAGACCAACCAGGAGCATACACGTGGTATCATGCACTTGAACCATGTTGAGATATCGAGCTCCACTCGTGATACGCCAGGGTGACCGTTGTGTATTTATGTCACCGACTTGTCAGTTGCAGACGCGGTTGGTACACCGCCCATGAATAATAGCTACATGATAGCTATCCTTATCTACTCTAGTTCGTGGCTCAGTTAGTATGCCACTTTAGTTATTTGAGTTTGGTTTGAGACCCATATATAGGGTTCTTCTATTTCTTTGTATGGGAGTTCTTTTTGGCTTACACAACTAAGAAGAGGAAAACTGTTTTCAGCCTCCACCCTTGTGTGTATTCCCCCATTGTGCAAGCAAGAAAGCTACAAGTGAGACTCCTTCCTTCTCTCCCACAATCTTGACATGGTATCAGAGCCTTGTTCGTGGTAAGGAGCTCAAGAAAGCAAGCCAAGCTCGCGGCGTTCTGGTAAGAGGAGCAGTGTTGCTTTCATTTTCTGTTTTGGGAGCAGATCTCTGCAGGTAACACAGCCGGAAAGTGCAGGAGTGCATTGTCTCAGGTTGAGACGCCCTTCGCGGTGAAGCAAGAGGGTAGTATATGCTGCGGGAGAAGGCTTTAGCCCTTGGCGACCTTGTTTTTTTGATTTGAGGCCATTTCGGGGCCTGTTTTGCAGACGGAAGTTTTCTGCACGCACTCAGGAAAAGTCTCAGTTTTATGCTGTGCAGCCACTGTTCTACAGGTCGGTGAAAAGTTACTGTAGAAATTGCATCGTATGCTTGTGCGCAGAGACATTGGGAGTTTCAGAATCATCCTTGGTTCCTGTTTATGCAAAATCGTCACTAGGAAGTGACTGTGTGGTCAAATACCACTTTCGCCAGTTTTGCAGATTTGCCCTTGTGAGGGTGAAGCTGTGTTTTTTGCAGTGACAGAATTTTTTGCAGTATTCTATAATGGCGTTTGATTCTCTTTCACAGATTGTCACTGAAAAGCTTGACAAGAACAACTTCCAGGCATGGAAGTTTAGAATGACGAATTTCCTTATGGGAAAAGGATATTGGGAATTTGTTGCAGGAAATGAAGAAGAACCAGTTCTTCCTGATGTTCCCAATCAACAGCAAATGCAGGCATTCAAAGCACGGCATGAGAGAGCTAGGAAAGTTATGTACTGGCTGTCTATCAGTATTTCAGACTCTATGATTGTGCATATTCAGGATGCAAGTACGCCAAAGGAGGCATGGGATACTTTGTCAAAAATGTATAGCACAAATACGCAAGCCAGGAAAATGCAGCTCAAGCAAGAGTTGCATAATGTGCAAAGAGAAAATATGAGCATCAATGACTACCACATGAAGGTGAAGAAGATTGCAGATGCACTTGCTTCCATTGGGTCGCCAGTGGAAGATGATGATTTAGTTTCTGTGACCTTGAATGGTCTAGGAAAGGATTATGCACAGTTCCGAACATCCATTTCTGTCCGTGAAAGATTTCCTGATTTTGAGGAGTTGATTGCTCTTCTAATTTCTGAGGAGCAGAGAAATGGTGGTGCATCTTCTTCAGGAGGAACTTCAAAAGAAACTGTCTTCTACTCAAATGCTGGAAGAGGTAGAGGCAGAGGTAGAGGAGGCCGATTTGGAGGCCGTGGTAGAAATCAGAATATGCAGCAAACTCAAGAAAACCAGTCCTATGGAGGAGGACGTGGTAACTCTAGAGGCAGGGGGAGCCAAAGAGGTCGTGGTGGATGGCAAAGAGGTCAAAATGCAAACAGTAATGTTGAATACTACTACTGTGGTAAAATGGGTCATATGGCTAAAGACTGCTATAAAAAGTAGAATGACATCATGAATGGAAAACTGCAACAAGGGAATTATGCATCTTCTAGTAGACAGGGTGATGACAGAAATGAGCATTTGTTTATGGTGCAGCACATGAACAATTCTGTGACAAGTGCAGAAGAAAGCAATGATGTATGGTATGTTGACTCAGGTGCATCAAACCACATGACAGGTCATGCAGAATGGATGGAGGATGCAAGAAAAATGGAAAAACCAGGATTTGTGGAGACTGGTGATGATACTGCACATCCTATTGTGCAGATTGGAAAATTTCCTTTGTCTATGCAGGATGGGAAAAAGAAATACCTATCCAATGTATTTCATGTCCCGAATATCACCAAGAATCTGGTTTCTGTTGGTCAAATGGTTGAGCAGGGCTTGCAGGTCAGATTTAATCCTCATGGATGCTTTGTTGAGGATATGAAAAATAAAGGTCGCTTGATAGCAAAAGGAAAGAAGAAGGGCATAATGTTTACATTGGATGCAGACATGTCTGAATTGAGTGCAGCAATGTTTGCACATGGGACCGGTGTAGTTGCAGATATTGATATCTGGCATAAACGCATTGGTCATGTTAACGTACAGCGACTTAAATCAATGCAGGCCCAAAATATTGTTGCAGGTTTGCCTAAATTCAAGGTTGCAGAAATGCATAAGGTATGTGAAGCCTGTCAGTTTGGAAAACAGGCAAGGAAACCATTTCCTAGACATGTTCAAGAGAGTGAGAAGCCATTGGAATTAATCCACTCTGATGTGTGGACTACAAAAGCTGCATCTCTTGGAGGCTGTCATTATTTTGTCACTTTTATTGATGACTATAGCAGAAAAGTTTGGGTGTATTTTATGAAAAAGAAAAGTGAAGTTTTTGGGCATTTCAAAATCCTTAAAGCTATGGTTGAAAAAGAAACATGCCTGCAAATAAAATGCCTAAGGTCAGATGGAGGGGGAGAGTACCTCTCAAATGAGTTTGCAAGGTTCCTGCAGGAGCATGGCATAAAGCAGCAATATTCATGCAGTCATACCCCACAACAAAATGGAATTGCAGAAAGGAAAAACAGGCATATTGGAGAGGTATCTCGTGCCATGCTCAATGAAAAAGACTTGCCAGATTTTTATTGGGCTGAAGCAGTTGCTACAACAGTCTACATAATGAACATGACTCCCACTGCAGCAATACATGGAATGACTCCAGAGGAGAGGTATACTGGTAGGAAACCAGATATTTCTCATTTGAAAATTTTTGGTTGCATTGCCTATGTACATGTGCCAGATGAGTTGAGATCCAAGTTGGATCCAAAAGCTGAGAAGTGCATCTTTATTGGTTACTCTCTGCAGCAAAAAGGGTACAGATGCTATAACCCTTCTACTCGTAAGTTTACAGTGAGCAGAGATGTTGTTTTTAATGAGATGAGTAGCTGGTATAAACCAATAAATGTGATTGATGATGTAAATGCACAAAATGGTAATGCTGCACAGAATTCACAGCAGCAGTCACAAAATATTAGTGGACCTGGAGCGTCCTCTAGCAGTGGTTCACATTCTTCACCATGGACAGGCAGATTGAGATCAGGAGAATCTTCTCAAAGTAATGCAGATAGTGGTATGCAGGTATCACGAAAAGGAAAAGAGAAGGTTGATCAGCCCATGTTTGATGTGAATGCAGGTCACTCTTATGTGGATGGTGAATCCAGTGGCTCAGAACAGAGCATTGATGATGAGTTGGGTATTCCTTCTATTGTTACACCTGGAGTAAGGAAGACCAGGGATGTTTTGAGAGCATCTGGGAGTGAACCCACTTTGCGCAGGTCTAGCAGAGTTAGGTATCCTGTGGATAGGCTGAAATATGATGGATTTACAGCCATTCACTATGCATATATGGTCAAAGTGATACAGGAACCATAACCCACTTCTTTTGAGCAAGCCATGGGAAAAGAAAAATGGGAGAAAGCCATGGATGAAGAAATGGATGCCTTGGAAGCAAATGCTACATGGGAATTGGTACCTTTGCCTAAAGGTAAGAATGCAATTGGCTGTAAGTGGGTTTATAAGGTGAAGCACAATGCAGATGGTTCTGTGAACAGATACAATGCAAGATTAGTAGTCAAGGGGTATGCACAAACATATGGCATTGACTATGAAGAAACATTCAGTCTGGTTGCAAGGATGGCAACCGTAAGAGCAGTCATTGCTATGGCTGCATCAAAGGGATGGTCTTTACATCAAATGGATGTAAAGAATGCCTTCTTGCATGGTGATTTGCAAGAAGAGGTCTATATGGAGCAGCCACCAGGTTATGTGCATGCTGTTCATCCTGAGTTTGTTTGCAGGTTGAAGAAAGCCTTGTATGGCTTGAAGCAAGCACCTAGAGCATGGTCTGACAAGATAGGACAGTATCTTGTCACTATTGGCTTTCAAATTTCCAAGGCAGATTTCTCACTTTATGTGAGAAAGACAAAGAAAGGTATTATGCTGCTTGTCATTTATGTTGATGATTTGATTATGACAGGTGATAGTGATGAAGATATCCTTCATGTGAAAATGCTATTGAAGCAAAAGTTTGAGATGAAGGATTTGGGAGAGCTGCGTTATTTCTTGGGCATTGAGGTGATTAGATCACCAAGTGGGATACAGCTCTTGCAGAGGCAGTATGGATTGGACATGCTGTCCAAATATGGGATGACAGGCTGTAAGCCTATTTCAGTTCCTTTGGAGTAGAATGTGAAGCTGAGCACAGATGCAGGTGAGCTTCTGGAAGACCCTACTATGTACAGACGCATAGTAGGAAGTTTGATTTATATGACTATTACCAGGCCAGATTTGAGCTATGCTGTTGGATTGGTAAGTCAGTTTATGCAGGCTCCAAGGAAACCGCATTTGGATGCGGCTAGACGCATACTCAGGTATGTGAAGTCCACATTGCAGTATGGACTATTTTATGAGACTGGGGTTCAGATACAGCTGCATGGGTATACTGATGCTGATTGGGATGGTAGTATTTTTGATAGAAGATCTACCAGTGGATATGTATTCTCTTTTGGGAGTGCTGCAGTCACTTGGAGCAGCAAGAAACAGCCTACAGTTGCCTTGTCGATCACCGAGGCCGAGTACAGGGGTGCAGCAATGGCTGCATGTGAGATAGCTTGGTTGTATAAGCTACTTTATGATATGCATCAGTCTACAGATGGGCCAGTTGTCATTTATTGTGACAACATGAGTAGTATACACTTGGCAAATAACCCAGTCTATCATGCTAGGACAAAGCAC
The DNA here is from genome assembly GCF_053477565.2 of Lygodium microphyllum. Lineage (NCBI taxonomy): Eukaryota > Viridiplantae > Streptophyta > Polypodiopsida > Schizaeales > Lygodiaceae > Lygodium > Lygodium microphyllum. The sequence goes on along the minus strand of NC_141153.1, from coordinate 113,975,894 downwards.
ATTGAGGTGCATTATCACTATGTGCGGGAGAGGGTTTTACTAGGTCTTATTGATCTTGTTTATGTTAGCACAGAGGATCAGGTAGCTGACATATTCACGAAGGCATTGGGGCGCAGAGAAGCTGCGCAAGTTCAGAGACCTGCTTGTTGTGCAAGAATTGGGATTGAGCTCGAGGGGGAGTGTTGAGATATCGAGCTCCACTCGTGATACGCCAGGGTGACCGTTGTGTATTTATGTCACCGACTTGTCAGTTGCAGATGCGGTTGGTACACCGCCCATGAATAATAGCTACATGATAGCTATCCTTATCTACTCTAGTTCGTGGCTCAGTTAGTATGCCACTTTAGTTATTTGAGTTTGGTTTGAGACCCATATATAGGATTCTTCTATTTCTTTGTATGGGAGTTCTTTTTGGCTTACACAACTAAGAAGAGGAAAACTGTTTTCAGCCTCCACCCTTGTGTGTATTCCCCCATTGTGCAAGCAAGAAAGCTACAAGTGAGACTCCTTCCTTCTCTCCCACAATCTTGACAAACCATTGTAGTCATTTTAAAATGTATGACTCAGATCATTGCCTCAAGGTCTACAGACCACCATCATTGCCATGCTTGCACCATCGTCACCCTCTTCTTCATGCTAGACCATCAAGATAATGTGTTCACTTGGACCATCATATTTTTGCATGCTTAAAGCATCATCACTTGATCATTAGGCCATCATCTTCATTGCATTGATGTCAGAGTGAAAATCATTACCACCATTATTACCATTAGGCAAATTGTCAAAGTCATCAACTAGAGCACAATCACCATGATCACTGTCACTTGTTTGAATGAATCATAAAGCATTGTGCTTGGCAGTGTTGGATTGACATCCAACATCACCGCTTGGACCAAGGATGCCCAACATCGCTGCTCAGACCAAACAACTGACATCCAACACTACCTGGGACCAATCATCCTCACCCTCACTATTCAGATTATCAACATGCCATAGAAGCTCCTTGGAAGCTTCTAGGAGTTTTCAAAGAGAGTATTTCCAATGCTTACTTTTTGAAAGAGCATGTTTGGTGTGTTTAAAAGCACACAAAACACAAAAGCAAATGCCTTTGGGAATGCATAACACAAACATGGTACCTAATCATCATATATGCACACTATATAAGAACTTCCACGAAAACTACACTTCCACTGAAAAATTGGATAACTCGGGAGTCAATAGCTAATATTGGTAGAGTCTAGTTGAAAAGAGATCGTGCCTTAGATTTCTCAACAATGATGTAGTTGTTCTCATAAGGTACTTCTTAACATTATCATTTTATTTCCTTATTTTTGAAAAGTCATGTTGCATATTGATCAACTTCTGCAAGAAAATTGAATTTTGTTCCAAGGAAACTAAGGTTGGGATGTTATTGTTCCTAATTTTAACACTGAAGAGATGCACAATAGATCTGGTATGTAGGCAAAGTGACCCTAAGTGCCAATTTGGGAGATTGTGATCATCAAATTCCATAAAAGGGGGTGGTATATCGTGAATAGCTTGTCATTTGGGGTCAAAAAGTTAGAATCGCCTCTCACCACAAGACCATAGTACATCTTTGCACCTTAGGTGACAACAAGCAACACATATTGCTAGGAAAAGAACTAATGAGCCAAACCTTCATCATGAACACTTTGAAGGAGTACGTATGACTATGAAGTCACATTAACCACTACCTTATTTAGGAAAGAGAGGTGTTGTGATAACACACACACAAAAGAATCCCCAATTACCCCTCTGAGAGTAGAGCATCAACATCGCTATTGGATCAAGGCCTCGACAGATTGCACCCACGGGTATCTTATTAACAATTGTTGAGTTGGATTTGGGAAAAGGAAGTCACAAGGATCCCTAAATGAGGAGACTTGAGCATTATACCAAATTAAGTTCTTAGAGAGAGAGAGTTGTGAGAGCAAGTAGAAAACCTAGAAGAGGTTGTGAAAGAACAAACAACACTCATGAACAATCACAAAGGTGTTAAGGGGAACACAACTTATCATTAGAGACAAAGTGTACTAGAGGAAAAGAATGAAGACAATTACATTCACCTTAAGTGAAAAACCACGGCCTAGTGCAAAGCAAAAGTGCTTAGCCTAGACATGGAGATAATTGGAAGTCTTTATTTTGTCTCAAAGATTGCTGGCACCCCTTGGGCAAAAGAACATTGTAACTAATAAGAAACCAACCACAAGAAGGACATGCCATTTCAAGGACCATAACAAGGGAATTATCAAGGACCTCCTAGGCCTTGCAAGACCTTAGAGTCATCAAGAATGTGTCCATTCAAAACTTGAGTAGCATGAGTATCAAAAGAGGGAAGGTCATAGCACACATTCGGACATTGGCAAGTAGTACCATACACTAGGGAGAATAAGAAGTGCCTACTTAGCCACTAAGGGCCACAAGGAAACTAAGCTTAAGCAATTGCAAGTACTAACACTACACCACATTGGCTCAAGACAAAGAATATCTTAATCCTATAAGGAACACCCAATAGAAACCCCTAGTACTTTATCAGGGCTCATTAGCCTCATGAGATGCTTGTCACCCAAGAGCATCCAAAAAACATGGTAGGAATGAGTTCAAATATCAAAACTCTTTGGAGTTATATGCAATGGAATTCCCTGTGGATATCTAGAAGTTAATATCACTCTATGACCAACACACACAAGTTGAACATAGAGGAAGAGATGCAAGAGATCATGGTGGATGCACAAGCTCACGAAGCTTGGAAAGGATATCAGTAGGCAAGTTGCAAGGTTCACATGAAATCAAAGACTAGACAAGCTAAGAAAGGAGGCCAAATACATCACTTCTTGGATCTAGAAGGAGGAACCACTATAGGAGAGGAGATGGGCGAGATAGAAATGCCTAATGCAAATATTAGCCCATCCAAATTCCTAATCAAAAGAATGCTAGACTAAACTTCAATAGAAAAGGGTGGTGCTACACTAGTTGCAGCGCTTTTGATCGGCTTGGGGGGCAGCACCTAGAAATAGAAGCCAACCAAAGATACCGATTGTCACAAAGCAAGTTAACAAGTACTAGGCAAGGGCGGACCCTTATAGCCGTTCTACCTATGATAGTGTTAGGAGACATGACACGAAAGGGCATTATAGACACTCGGGCAGGAGTGAGGGTTCTTAGCCATACAATGCTATAAATATGGGAAAGTCCACATGTTGAAACTGCTAGATTCAATGTGACCTTGGCCAACGGTATGAAGGTTCGCCCATTTAGAGTACTAAAGGATTGGCCAATCAAGATGGTTGGAGTACAATTTTCAGTAAATTTCATTATGATGATAGACCATAATATCTTATTAGGAAGACCATGGACGCAAAGTGCTCATGTAATACAAGATTGGGATAGTAGACTAATGTTCTTTGGAAACAAAAAGGAGCAGTTCGAGTAGAGATGGACACTTGGAAGACCTCACCAATTGACCTAGATGCCATTTCATCCATGCTCAAGGGAGAATCATAAAGTGGCCCCAACTACAATCTATTAACCAAATATATTTCCTATCTAGAGGATTAGTGAGATTGGATGCATGTGCTTGTAGCCATATTGAGTTGCCGTTCTTTGACAAGGAGGGTAATTACAAGAGGGATGTGGAAAAGGCAAGCACCTTCAATGAGGGGAGTAAAGTCCATGCACCAAAAGGGATGCCTTGCCTACATTACCTTTGCGCATGATGGTACAAAGATAGAATTCAAAAATGTTGCCTATGACTTATCATGTTTCAACAAAAAAAATAGAGCTACATAGGCTCTTTGAGTATCTGAAAAGAAAACTAGCATGCAACCCTACCACCAACTTGAAACCTCTTAGATATCTCATGGAAGAGACAAGGTGAAAATGGACGAGTGTGCACGATTTGAACCTACTATACAATTGGGCTCTACTAAGGGACAATGGGAACTTGCAGGACGATGAAGTGGTAGAAGATGAGTCTTCTAAATAAGAGGATTGTAATGATGAATATATGGATTATGAATTTGGGAATGAGGATAGTGAGGAAGAAGTGGAAACCATAGACTATGATACGAGATATAGCAAATAATAATGGATGCTAAACCCAAATGCATAAATGCTTTCAAGATAGAAAAGGGGATTATGAAAGTGGATTGTGATGGACCTATCTAGAGCATCTAGATGTGGTTGACTATGAGCAAGCAGGGTTAACCCGACTAGAATCCACAACCATATATGAGATAGAATTAGCATTTGAGCTCCAACCACTTGGTGAGACTCCTTCCAATGAAGGATGTGAATGCAACTTTGATTTTGAAATAAGCTTTGATAGTGTTCTTGAGATTCCAGAACCCCCTACCCGATGCACCAAAGGAGACCTCAGGTATCAATCCAAGCATAGTAACACACAATATCCCTATGGTCCCTAATGCAACACCAATTAACAAAGGTCTTCCACCATGAATCCAAAGTATGCTCATGATGTGAAAGAAGATATTAACAAACTATTGGGCATATGATTCATTTATGACATTGAGCACATAGCCCGGGTATCACCCATTCTATTTATACTAAAAAAGAACAATAACATCAAAGTCTATGTAAGCTATAAATAAGTCAATGCAGCCTACTAAGAGAGACGACTATCCATTGCCATACACCAAGGACATGCTTGAGAGAGTGGTGGGGAAGGAGGCATACATATTCCTAGATGGGTTTTCAGACTATAATCAAGTGTAAGTCCACCCAAACAATAGGCAGGAAAAAACATTCGTCACTAAATGGGGGGGGGGGTTGCTTATATAGTCATGCCATTTGGGCTGATCAATGCTCTGGTCACCTTCCAACATCTCATATGTGCGATCTTCAAATACATGTTCAAAAAATGGTTAGAAGTATTCATTGATGACTTGTGTGTTCATACCAACTGGGAAGAACACTTGGAGAAATTCTACATAGTTTTTGAATGGTATAGACAATATGGTCTCTCGTTGAATCCCTTGAAGTCTGATTTTGGGTAAAACATGGCTGAGCACATGGTAACAAGGAATGGAATTGCTATGGACTTCTCAAAAGTGAAGGTGATTGTTGATTTTCCACCCCTGACAAACTACAAGCGCATTTAGTGCTTTCTAGGTCATACTGGATACTATTACTAGTTTGTGTTGAACTATGCACCAATTGTTGGATCCTTATACAAGTTATCGATCACGTTCAAATGGATAGAGGAGTGCCAACAAGCCTATGAATGGCTCAAAGAGGCTTTAACATCAACTCGTGTCTTAAGAGCCCTAGATTGGTCCATCATTTTTTGTGTGCACATTGATGCTTCAAAATTTGTTGTGGGGATAGTGTTGTGCCAACCTAGTGAACATAACATGGATTTCTAGTGAGCTTCACCAGTAATAAAGCAAATCACTGATGTAGAGATGAACTACTCTACAATAGAGTGAGAAGGGTTTGCAATAGTGTTTGCGGTTAAAAAGTTTAGACATTATCTTTTGGCTACAACGTTCACCTTCTTTGTTGATCATCAGGCATTGCTTTATCTGGTTAACAAGCCTTGTGAAATAGGATGAATTGCTAGATGGTTGCTGCTCTTGTTGGAATTTGATGTCTTAGTGGTGGTACAAAAGGAAAATTAGCATTATATGGCAGATCACATGTCCCACATAACCATTGGAGAACCTCCTAGGAAAGGCATCATGGATGATTTGCATGATGCTCACCTTTTGAAGGTATCTAGGTAAAATGAACTTTACAAAGTAGACCATACACCTTATTGGGCTGATGATATAGTGTAGATTTTAGAAAATGAACCCAATCAAAAAAGCTAGAATAAGGGATCTCATTTTGAAGGTTCAACCTTACTAGATGATTGCAGGACAACTTTATCGGTTAGGGCAAGATGGTCTATTCAGATGATATGTTTGTGAAAATAAGATGCATGATGTGCTCACTAAAGCACATGACACAATTGCAGGAGCTCATTTCTATGGAGATACCACTGCAGGAAAGGTCTTGCACTCTCAATTCTAGTGGTCTATGCTATTCTATGATGCTGTCAAGTTTGTTAAGTACTATGGTGAGTGCTAATGCACAACAATTTCCATACAAAAGGGCAAAATGGAGTTGACGCTAGTGATAGCATGCCAACCATTTAAAAATGGGGCATCAACTTCATTGGACCCATTAGTCCTACCACTTTAGTACTTCCAAGAGAAATACATCATAACAGCCACAAATTATGTTACAAAGTGGGCTGAAGCAAGGGAAACAAGGAGAAATGATGCAAGGACCACTACTAAGGTTCTTTGGGAGCAAGTCATTTCTAGGTTTGGCTAGCCCATTGAACTAGTTAGAAATGAGAGCACACCTTTCATTAAGGAGGTCATTAAGCATATGTTCTCCGTCCTTTTGGTTATCCATCATAAGTCATCACCATACTATCCCTAGCCCAATAGTCAAGTTGAAGTAACAAACAAAATCTTGGTCAACGTATTGACAAAAAATGTCTATGCTTTGCGAAGTGATTGGGATAATAAGCTAATGGTAGCCTTGTGGGCATATCACACTGCCTACAAAATAGCTACTAGACAAACTCCATTCAAGCCAACGTACGAAATGTAAGTGGTTTTTTCGATTAAATTCTTTGTTCTGAGCCTATGGATAGTTGTGTAGGAGAGATGAGAAGGCTAGGAGACTTGGACCGAACACTTAGCTAAATTGGAAAGATTATCTAAAACACGACTTATTGCCACTCATGCACTCATCTATGAAAAGGAACAAAGGAAGGTCTGGTTTGACAAGCATGTCAAAAAACACGACTTTGAAAAATGTGACCTAGTGTTACTCTATTTGATCAAGGGCCATAAGCAAAAAATGAAGCTTTGGAAATTAGGACCCGTCATATTAGTAGAACTAGCAATGTGGTGCTCAAAACCCTAGATGGGGAGGACATAGGATTACTCAACAAAAGTCACATTAAGAAATACTACCCACCTACACACCCACTACACGAGCCCCCTATGTTGATGCCACCCATTAACATACAAGAGTATCAATTACTGAAGTCGACCTTGAAGATGGGGATACCATTACACCAATCTACTTACATTTGCGTGTTACGACCCAAGAAGGCCATGTCCTTGGGAATTCCCCCAAGTCTAGTTTATCATCTCTGAGGTTGGTGCTAGTTGACATGTTGGTGGTTTCTTGAGCAATTAGGATATTGATCGGATTGATCAGATCAGGTAAAGCTATGTCCCTAATTGTTTTGATCTTTGTTGCTCCCTAAGTGACTTAATGACTCAAGTCTCTCAGTTTTTAGTGATTAGTTTTCTTGGTCACTTGTCTGGCATCTAGGGGTCTCTTCACTCAGTTCTTGCTTTCTTGTGGATATGCCTTTGTCTGTTACTTGCCCATCATACAAGCTTCACATGGTTCCTTCATTTCAATTACCGTAGGTAGGTGAGCAACCATACCTTGCTTATGCATCTCCTTTAAAACTACAAAACTAATGTGATCAAATCTCTCATGCAAAATTTTACTTGTGCCCACACCAGTGATGGCTATAAGAGCACTTAGCTCATATAGGTTGTTCCTTCTTTCTTATTTCCCAATAATTTGCCAACACTATCAATAATTTTGTACCTATCTTAACTAATGTATAACATCATCCTCCCCCTCACCGTTTAGATTTTGCTGCGGTGCATAGGTATAGTGGATTTTTATGTAATTTTTTATATGTAAAAGCAATAAATATGCACTTTAACACAAAGAAAAAGGAAAAAATGAGGCTTAACCTCATGCTTAAGCCCCGTCAGACATTCACATACATAGATCTTATTTTTTCATTTTTTTTCGAACGCAAAAAACCCATTTTTTCATTTTTCTCTATTTTTCATGTTTATTTTTAATTAAAAAATAGGTAAGCATGCCTAACTTGAGAACCCCTAGGTGCATTGATTGTGGCACTCATCAAATGAGATATTCTTTTCCCTTCTTGCTCTTGTCTTTCTTTTTCCTCTTTTCATTCTCTTTTTCTTTTCTATGTTTTCTTATTCTTTTTTTTAAACTTTTTCTCTTTATTTTTTTGAAAACATTTGAATTATGATGTCCACCACTTCCACTGGTAGGACTCGGTCCCTCCAGGGCATGTGGATAGAGGAATGATAGCTCGAAGGGCCACGTTCGGAGTTCTCGTTGCTCTTGAATTCTCAATTCCTGGGGCTAGTTGATGGGATAACAATCCTCGCATTGTGACACAAGTTCTCCAAGAAATTGTTGGGGTTGCGCTCTAGTTCTCTACTGTGCTTGCTCCACCAATTCCCATCTTCTTCTCTTAGCTTCAATGATGCGCTCGAGTACTTGGCTGCCTTCTGAATCTTCCTAATGCACATCGTCTAGTAGTGGTGGGCTAAGCTCTCAAGCATGTTGCTCTTCTTCTAGCTCATGCTCAAAGTATGGCCCTTCCTCTGGCAGTTGCTCTTGTAGGGTCCGAGGTAGGGGTGGATGTGGCTGCTCCTGCTCTTCAAAACCTAGCTCCTTCAGCTCATCGATGGAGAGGTCAGCTTGCCTCAAATACTGGCATTGTTCTTTTCTTCATTAGGTTGGTGCTAGTTGGAAGAGCACGCTCTTGTAGGCTACACTTCAAGTCTCTAGAGGTCATTTCTAACTTCCTTCTCATCCTCTCCATGGAATCCTCACTATCCACTTGCATTACATGGAGCACTATGCTTAAGAAGGCTTACCATTGTGCCTCCAAACTTGCTTTTGCAGCTTCGATTCTGGCCTTTGCCAAAACTTGCTGGCATTTTGCTATGGCCAAGCGTTTGGCAAGTTCTCGCACCCGTTTGAATTTGTGCTCTTCCTAATATTTGGCTCTCTATTTTAATTCCTCCTTGCCCTTCTCCATGCTTTGAGACAACATCATTACCACATGTCATTGTTCATTCCATACTTCCAACATGTGTATTCTTTCCTTGTTCTGGTAGTTCACAGCTATCTTCTGGCACTTGTTGTGCCATGGAGAGCTACATGGAAGTTTCTGACAGCCTTTTGGACAAATCTTCATTCTTCTACGTGTGAGATTCTTGGCTTTCTTTCTATTGCTATCTTTCAAATTCAATCATGGTTTTTATCTCCTTCCTATTCTAGGTTTTCTAGATCCTCCTCCTGTAGCCCTTGGGTTGCTTCTTCGATGGCTTCTTCTTTCTCTTTCTTCATTCTTTTTTATATATTCATGCCCTCTCTTCTCTTCCTGTATCTAGCTACTCCATGGCATTTTGAAATTTTTTCATTTTCCTTTTGCATGTCTTTATATAGCACTATCAACTCATCATAATGGCATTTTAGCCTCATGAGGCTTTGTATTTCTGCTGCAAGCTTGGCTTGCCACCTCTCTTCTTCTCCTCCCTTGGCCTCAAGCTTCTCTTTTAGCTCCTTTATCTCTCTTTGATAGATGGGGGTGCTCTCTAGCTGAGAGGCTGCCATTGTCTCCCTTTCGGCCTCAAGCTCAGTGATAGCTATTTTCTTGTCTTCTTTTACCCGATCTAGCTGCAATAGGAGTTCCTGAACATAATCGTCATAGTTTGTAGACAACGGCAGTGTAGTGGAGCCAATGGTTGTAGATGCTTCTATCCTTTTTCTTTTGAGGTCCTGTTTGGATTTCATATCCACAGCTACCTGTATTTTTGCTCCTGTCATGGGGGTTCCTCCAGTTGCACCTTAAGTTGCCTCTTTTTTTACTAGGAACTACACCCATGCCACAAGATTGCTAGCATCTACCCTCGAGTAAGTTACTATGTATAAAAATGTGCATCACGTGAGTTCAAAAGAAGGGAATATTTAAAAAGATAGTCTTACAAATTGAATATGATGGTCACACGTAGTTGATCATGCAATAATGATGACTCTCTGATTGTTGAAAACCTGTCCTACCTACCCCTTATGGATTGCTCTATAGATTTGCAAATCTCTCAATATAGAGCTACTGATTCACAAAGCTCTCAATGTAGAGTTACTCACATTAGGAGTTGTATCTGGTGGCTACTTGCACCATTGCTTTGTAGTCATTAATGTGTACCATGATATAACCTTAGATGAGTACACATGCTTTGAGTTTAAGTATGTAGTGTTAGATTGGGTGTGGTCATGCTTTATTCTTGTAAATGTGCCATCTGCCATTTCAAGATCGCCATTTGCTTATGAGTGGGAGGCAAGGTTTCCCATTATGACATTCGTGCTTGCTCTCTGTGCAGGCTTCAAGTGCTGTATCACGCAGTGCAAATGCTGAGGACATTTGGCTATGCTGCCGTATATGATGCTGTTGAGAATCCCCTGCAGTTCGCCCAAACTGTAGCTCTCTTGGAGGTTTGTAACAATTGAGTTACTTTGCTAACTATTCCGGTCTAAAAGTTTCATAGCTCTGGCATGCCTCAAGCTGGGAATCTACTGTAGTTGGATGATCTACCTCAATTTACTCGGCTAGGTCATTAGATACTTGACAATAATCTAAAGAACTGTGGCATTTTAAAAACAAGAGAAAGAACTTTGTTGGACATCATTTTATTATGATGTATGGTTGTATCAGAGTAGCTATGCATGCCATTCAGGACCAATCTTGTGCTCATGAATGCAGTATTGCCCCATTGGATGCCAAGTAGTGCAAGCCAACCCTAGTCAATCTATTCCATATCCAGAGGCCGAAACAAATCTCAATACAAACTAAGATTGTAACTTTCTCAATTGCAATGTTTCAATCATAAATCTTCTTACTAATTTCGGCTAGTTGTATGTAACAGTCCCCATTGTCCTTTAAAAATTGTGAGGTGGATTGAAATGTTGTCAAACAAGCAAATAGTGTCCAAAGGCATTTTTTCTTTCCTAAGTGCAACATTGAGAATCTTGTGTGTCTCTTATATAGTCTGTGGGTGCATTTTTCTCAACAAATGGCAAGTGGTTCGAGCACAACTAAAGAGAGTTGCTGACAAAGATGGGTGTGAAGGAAAAGTTGAATAATAGTTGCAAGGACGAAGGGATGAAAATGGCTGAGACTAGGGAACATTAATTGTTGCAGTGACATGGGTTGGCAGAGAATGCTATGAGAATTTAGGTGGTGTGAGAATAGGCTATGCATCTAGATGGTGACAAGAATGAGCTAAGCATACTAGAGCTTTTCACAAAAAAAGGCATGAAGGAAGCTTGAAGTTAGCATGTGGCTCATGTCTGATAAAGGAATTTGGTTGCTGCACAATAGTACTGTCACGGTTTGACTTGAAGAGGCTTCATATAGTCTAGATCCAAGGAGATGGAGTGATGGCCATCTTAGTGGTAGTTGGGATACTCCCTCACCTGAAATGCCTTGAAATGTTAGCTCTGGGGTCTAAGGGTCTCGAGGTGGTTGTCCTTTGTCATCAATGTGAGCAATGCATGTATTAATGTTGGTACTTATCTTGTTATATGTGAAAGCCTTACATTGTGATCTATGCTTCCATAGCAATCTTGCTTTTAAAATTAGCTTCAAAAATCTACAAAAAAATATTTTCAATTTTCTAGAAATGAATGTTGGCTTTGAGGCAGGGTTGCAATAGACATGTTGTAAGGGGATACACAAGATAAGTTTATCTTCCAAAGGGTTGCCTTATCCATGCTAATATAAAAGTTGTATTCACCATAGGGCTTACATAGGTGCCTACACCTTAGATGACCTCAGTTATGCAGGAATTTTCTTTTCAGATTTGGATGGCTCATTTGCTTTGCCAAATGTTACAACATTTTGTCCCAATAATCCTTGCACGTCTCAAATTTAGCTAGTCATGCTAAAGGTTGTTACATGCAACTATGTAGTGGACAAACCTGAGTCATGTAGGAATCTGCTTTTTAGATTTGGATGACACATGCACTTTGCCAAGTGTTGAAACGTTTTGTTCCTATAATCTTTCCATGTCTCAAATTTAGTTAATCATGTCAAGAGTGGTCACATGCAACTATGTAGTAGACAAAATTGATGAAGCCCTATTGGGTCGTCCTCGAATGAGTTTAGTGAAACAAATTGAGGTTTATGTGATCACCTTGAATTACAAAAGCGAACAAATAAAATACCTAACTTACAATTTCTATCTATGAAATGCTCAAATGTCACATGCTCCCAACAGTTAGCAAAGATAAGGTGTGCTTGTGATACCAAAACTCCTTGCACATTGATACACTTAATTGTTGTTGTACACAAAGGCTTCTCTTGATAGGGTTGGTGATCCTCCCTTGCTTGCAAAGATCAAATGTGTTGTCAAGGGTTGGCATCCCTTAGTAGGGCCTAACACATGGGGTACGCCCTTCTTAATCCTTTTGGAAGCTTGTGGATGGAGGTTGTCTCCATGTTATCGGAGCTTCTTGTAAAAATGGCTTCTCATAGGTTTGGTGACCATCCCTTACTTGCAAATATCAAATGTATTTGTCGATGGTTGGCGTCTCTCAGCAAGGTCTAACACATGGGGTATGCCCTTTTTGGCCCATTTTGAAAGCTTGTTGATAGACGTTGCCTCCATGTTTGTTGAAGCTTCTTCTTAGAATGGCCCTTCTTTTTGTCCTTGGTTAGCCTCAAGGTCAAAATGATACTTGTTGGGAGCAGGACAATGAAGAGGGTGTTGAATGAGGAGCATCATTTGTGCTAATATGCACAAGAGGCACTTTTTTTTTGTGCTAATACATTAGTAAGGTTTCTCTTCAATCACTATTCTTACATAAAATATTTTGGCTTTTCCAGTTGTTGTATATGCCAATCATAGTTCCTTTGTTTGGGATACTCAGAACTTTTCAAAGGTCACGACCTCTCTTCTAGCATCATTCATGCCTATGCTTCTTAGAAGTTGTTAAGTTCTCTATTGAGTGGAAGATTAATGGTATCTGTAGCCTCTTTAACACTGTCTCTTTTGTGACCTTGGGAGGGTTTGTAGTGCTATTAAAGAACTTGTAAGCAACAACGTAAAAATGCTTGGGACTGCATAAGACATATTTGAATGCATTGCATGTATCCTCTTTGTCATAGACTAGATTTGGTGTGAGACATAGCATGTATCACTTCTCTATTGCTGAAGTATTTTTGAAAAAAGGCCATGGTAGTTATGTATCATAGTTCAAAAGAATGATAGTGACAAGTTGCACATTGGTGGTTACAAATTCATTTCACCATTGTGATGTCTGGATACCAGTTTTTTAATTGCTATAATAATTGAAAGTTTAGGCATGTAGTTGTTGCTTGAGTTTTTGATATATTTATTTTGGCATATGTTTGCAGATTGTGAGGTGCCGGGCATTTCTTTCTCATAGTGGTTGCATATGGGACATAACTAGTCTTTCAACGCATACGAAAACCATAAGCATGGGGCTTCAGTTGAGTACTGAATTTGCTAGTTTTCTAGGGGGCTCAGATGATCAAGAAGCATTTGCTACATGCTCAACAGATGGGAGCATTAGACTGTGGTGTCTTGATTTGAAACATATTGGAGAAGGGGCCTTACATGAAACAAAGGAAATGACTATGAAGCATGGTAATGCTTATGACAAAAGACTATCAACGGTCTTTTATATAGGTAGTGGTTTTATTTTCACATAATCAAGATTTATTATTTTGGAGTTTTTATGGGGTATCACATTGTTATTTTTGCTCGAGACACTTATGTGAAGTTAGTGCTGAATGTGGCACATGAAATGCAGTAACTAAATGGACTTAGTACAAAATTTACACACTCATAGCTACACTAAATTAGCAAGATGCCAAGGCATACTTCATCAATCTCCTCTTTGATGTGAATAGTCTTGTAATAAAGCAAAAAAAAACCCTTGTAATCTTTTTTGTGCAGAGCATTTTGTTGTTCAGTGGAGTTTTTCCAAAATGCTTAGATTGAGCAGTAATACCACTGAACTGTGTATGGTATTTGGATGTTGGTGTGCATGGTACATAAATTCTACAGAGACTAGGTCTAGAAGGTTATAAGCTGTACTTTGAACCTCAAATAGTCATGCTTCCTGTGACTATTCATCCCAGCAATTTCAGAGCAAGGCAAAGATTCACAATTGAGCCTGGTGGGACATTAGTCAAGGATCATCATATACCACAGAGCTCTCTAGACTCCCAACCTAGTGGACTTCTTGTTCAAGTCCAAAAGCTTTGGAGAGGTATGTTGTTTCATTGGGCCTTTCTATTTTCATTTTCATTTAAGTTTAAATACTATTTAAAAACAAGTTAAGATGTTTGGATACTTTGGCAGAAAAGATACATTTTGGAAAACAAGTCAAACCCTATAGGGTATCGATTGTTCAAAACAGGCCTCTCGCAGTTGTAAAGAGGGTGATGTACTGCATAGTTCAGCCACACATTTCTTATTACTGAATTTTTTGTATAAGACCTGTTATTACATACCTATAATCCTTACATAGAGAGGATTGATATATTTTACTAGAGCTAGAAAGCTACCCAATCAGAGCTCTCATTGGAGAGTTACAACCACTTTTGTGTGCAATGGTCCTACGGGACAGGATGTAGTCCCCTTTTGTATAGCCACATAAAGTTATTCACAACCGATTCTAAATATTTTTTGTCAAAAAATTTTTTACATAGGCTCGTAGAGGGCACTCTCCCCTCCATTTTGAATAAAAAAGTTCCCCGATTGGATCTCCCTAGCCAAAGTTATCTTAGATTTTGTGACTAGGGGTTTGTGTGGAGTGCACCTTCAATGGCAGGGGACAAGGATAAAAGAAAGATTAGTGACCCAAGAATGTAGAGATTTGCTCCACCCTTCACGGTGGCTTCATGCAAGGGATGCAGAAAGACATAAGGACTTGATGGATAAAATGCGCCAACAAAGAGACAATAGTATCTGCAAAAGCAAATCAGTCCTGGCTCATAGTTCCAGTTCCTTTTCTCACTTTTGGCATCCCCAAATGAATGCATTGAATGTTACTCTATGGCAACAAGAAGCTCTTCAAGTTGTGAGCCACAACCAACTAATTGAGCAACACAATCATTTCATGTCTAAGATGGACCGAGTGATCTCAACCATCTCAGTCACCAACATACAAACCAGGGCAATCAATGACAAACTTGCAGCCCTTACGACTCAAGTTGCTCAAATGGCTACAATTTAAAGGATGGATGAGCATGATTATGAGCAGCAACATGGGCATTCTCATGGAAATTATGAGTACCATGATCACTGGCATGGTTTGGATGTGCAAAGGTAGCAGCATCATGTGCCTACTTATGGTCAACATGTATATGACTGTGCATATTTTGAGCAGCACTATGCATCTGATGACTATGTATGTTGTTATGAGCTACATTCTGCTCACATACATGGACAACCATCTAGACAGCCTTATGTACATGCGCAATATCATGAAAATGTAGATGAGTATGTACATGGGGAGCAACATCATTATAAGCAACGGAGTGATCGATATCATCAGCCACTTGATCATTATTATGAGTAGCATGCACATTCTTATGAGTAACATAATACTTCTCACGAACGATGCCATGATGAGAGCATCTCACTGGAGCTTCATGAGAAGGTGCCCCATCAGCCCAAGGCCCTTAACTTTGAATGCCTAGTAGTAGTAGCCACACATGTGGGACTCATGGACATGAAATGCCTAGGGGTTAATGCAGTGAATGCTGTAGCGATTGCAGCCTTGTTTGCTCCAGTTCTACTTGGCACAGTGGTTCCCAATGAGTTTATGGACAAGTTAATGCATGCTACCGTCTGGGTTAGTGAGGATCTTATGCTACCATCAGTGCTTGAAGATGACACCATGAATTACTTCTATGATACAATTGATGCATTGGATCACAATTATCCTTTTGACTGTGGTGGTAGTGCAGTGACCCATGCTTGTATGGATGACCCTTAGGCTCTTGATGCTTATTATCTAGGTTATCAATTTGATCCCGAGGAATGGTATTGGAAAAGTTCTACCCTAATCAATTTGATCCCTTATGCTCTTGATGCTTATTATGCAGGTTATCAATTTGATCCTGGGGAACGGAATGGTATTGGAAAAGTTCTACCCCAATCAACATTTCACTAGTGCAGTTCTCCCCCTACTTCAAGGGTGGAATTTTGACTGAGGATTAGCTAAATTTGCCCTAGTTTGCACTGCAGATGATGCCAGGAGGCATATTTCATGGTGGATTCCGTGCCACGGTGGATTCCGTGAGGTTTTACGGTGGATTCCATAAACTTTGATGACCGGGGCTCATACACAAAGTGGATTCTTTGTGCGAGAAGTTGATGGGGACGCCTATCCTTTTCGGGCGTTTCATTAATTTAGTGTGTACATGGGTGATTCCATAGCGGGTGATTCCGCAAAATGCATATTAAATTAATAAACGTTTATGAGTTTAGAGTGCGCACTCGTAATAAATTAAGGTTAGGATTGATTTCTAACCAGTTGATTTATTTATGTAGCTGAGGACTGCTAGGTATTCACTCTTGTCGGTTTAATTGTATTATTTTACTAACGATTGTGAATGCTTCAGTTGATGTGTAGAGATAGCAGCAGTGGCGGAGGAAAGCATTGGAGGATAGCGAGTATTCGATTTATCACTTATATTTTGATGGGCGCCTTAGGTATGGTGCCTATATTTTGTCGTGCCTATTTATTGAGGCGTTGGATATTTATTTATTATTTTGTATATGCATGGGCACACGATTATGTTATTTGTACTTGGACATTGTATTGGGTATGCCTGACTCTTTGGGCACCGCCCATTAGCTTTATTTCTATTTTGTGCTAAAGCAAACTCAAAAGCTAAAAGCTTGCTATTTTGTAATTTGGGCTATTATTTGAGCTTGAAGATGATTAATACATAAAATACATGCTTTGTGGAGCGCTCACACAAGGCATGGGGGGAGATTGCACCCATTTGGTCTCTTGTTCATATGGTGCATGCTTTTTACCTTGAGTTTTGTGCAAAAAATAGAGTTCTTTTGTTCTTGGGGACCTTCCGGCATTCACTATGCGAGCGTACAGCATCCGATCTGCGTATCAGTGGTATCAGAGCGAAGCTGAGATCAAGAGCTTCCAATCGCTACCCATCTTGTGTGAAGGCGGAGCTCCTAGAACGATCAAGCTCTACGGTCAATCTCATCGCGAACGGTAGATACGGGTGGATTCTTGGCAATCAAGAACCCCAGTTTCCATCTTCAGATCGCGAAGGACCGGCCTGCAGCCGCGGAGGGCCACTCCTACATCCTCTCATACAAGTCGTGGAGTTACAGAGATAAGTCTCAAAAAATTTCATAATCTTCATAAGCTTAAAAAGCTTAGTTTAAGCTTAAAAAGCTTAAACTATTCAATTCGTCAATTCGGCGCCTCAGAGTATGTCCGCGAAATTTCTGCCGGGCGAAAAAACGGCCCCCCCCTAAAATTTGCCGTTTTCATCCATCTAGGCTATAAGCTAAGTCTCCTAAGCTTCCAATCACACAAGCCACAAAAGTTCTGCAAGTCTACAAAGTTCAAATTCTGCAAGTCTGCTAAATCAACCAAGTTTTGCAAGTTTTGGTACTTGCAAGTCACATAAGTCTGCAACTCTGCAAGTCAGACAAGTCATCTGAAGTCAAAACTGACTTCTGTTCAAAACTCATAGAAGGGCTGTTCCTGCGCAGAAACTCCGAACTGCAAAGTTGTTCATTGGAAGGTACTATTCGCATACGCAGGTTTACTGAACCCATTTCAGCACGCGCAGAAGATTAAAACATAGATTTTTCAAAGATTACAAATCCCACAATAGCCAAAGACGAAGATTGTGAAAGCCACAAAAAAAAAAAAAAGAAGCCTTGTATACCCGATCTTGAGCTACGCTCATCCCGCTAATTGGATTTTGAGAGTGTGAGGTTTTTTAAAAAAGTTTTGCAGGATGACGGAACCATATATGGATGATTTAATGACTGAAGGTGATCTTCTTGAACCTACGATGGAGCAAAAGCTGGACTTAATTATGATGCAGTTGGATGAAGAACGACGAGCTAGGCAAGCATTGCAAGTTCAATTGGCTAATTTACAAAGATCGACTACCGAAAAAGAGGAACCTCAATCTGAAGATCTTATTCGACGTACCATCGACGCGACTCTCGAAGCTCAATCCATTTGCAAAGAAACAAAGATAAGTAAAAGAAAATTCAAATTCCGTACTTTCAATGGCACCTGAGATGGAAAAACTGTTCTTGCATTCATCAGTCAATTTGATGATTACTTTCATGAGAAAACATATGCAGAAAAAGATAAAATCAAGTGTGTCACTAATCATTTAGTGGATAGAGCATCTCTTTGGTGGACCATGGTTCGTAAGAGTATAGATTGTCCTACTACCTGGGAGAATTTCAAGAAGAAGTTTATGCATAATTTCCTTCCTCCACAATTCCATGAAAAAGCCATAAAGCAGTGGGACCTTCTTCAACAACGAGATCGTGAGCCTATTCCTCAGTACACCGAACGCTTTTGGAATGCATTACTCTAGTTACGCATGCTTGAAGACGTACCTGAAGCAACTCACAAGCGCAAGTATATGTCTGGATTACTTGGGCATTACTACGCTGAAGTCAATATGTTCAAGCCTGCAACTCTTGAAGACGCAATTTCATTAGCTCATGACACTGAAGACAAGCTTCGAGAAAGAGACAAGCGTCCACAGCAATTCCAAACCAATGGTAACTATGGATCCAAGCAATTCAACTCAAATTTTAGAAGATTTAATCAAGGTCGTTTTCCTTCATCATCTTTCCGTAAAACTTCGGCAAAACCACCTGCTTTACCATCCAATACCAATCACAACCCTAAGCCAATTCCACAACCAAATCCTAATATTCCTAGACTTCTTGCCATTGCAAACAATGTATCTAAAGCCAAACCTATGGTGTGTTACAAATGCCACCAACCTGGTCATCTAGCAGCCAATTGCCATTCGAAGAAGCCACCTGTCCATATCAACTACCTTGGAGCAATGGAAGATGACGAACATGAAGAAATGCTTGATTTCACGGAAGATGAAGACGACATTACCACTCCTTTGGATACTTTACCAGGTATGCCAACTCCACATTCTTTATTGACAATGAAATGTTTAGTGCATGGAAAGGAAAAGATTATTTTGCATGATGATGGTAGTACTCATGATTTTATTTCTGCAAAGCTAGTGAAAGAATTGAAGTTACAGACTATACCTACGCATTATCGCATTAAAGCAGCATTCTTAGGCACTAGGTATAATGGAACACAAGAAGTGCATGACTTAGAAATTCAAATTGGTGAATACACTGAAAGAAGGAATTTTCTAGTTGTACCATTACAGTCCAGTGATATTATTTTAGGTATGCCTTGGCGTCATCAGCATAACCCTGATATAGATTATTCCACACATTTGATTAATATTTATTTTCAAGGAAAACATATTACATTGTATGGTATGCATGTATCTAATGCTTTTCCACTGCTTTCTCATACTCAAGCTAAACGTGCATTACATAAAAGTAGTAAATCCTATCTCATTTGGGTGAATGAACTGCAAGTTAAAGAAAATCATATGCATCCTAGGCATAAAGAATTTCTTGCACACTTTAAAGACTGTTTTGCAAAAGATCTACCACCTGGTTTACCTCCTTCACGTCCAGAAGACCACAAAATAGATTTGATTCCTGGTACACAACCACCTTGTAAAGCACCATATAGGCATAACCAGATAGAGCAAAAATAAATTCAAAATCAAGTTGAGGAATTACTAAATAGAGGATTGATTAGACCTAGTAGTTCTCCATTTGGTGCACCTGTTTTGTTAGTAAAGAAGAAGAATAATACTTATCGTATGTGCATTGACTATCGTGGTTTAAATAAGATCACAGTAAAGAATAGATATCCAATTCCTAGAGTCGATGACCTTATGGATAAACTGCAAGGTTCTACCATATTTAGTAAAATAGACCTTAAATCTGGTTATCATTAGGTGAGATTAGATAAGTCAGACATATTCAAGACTGCATTTAGAACACAATTTGGTCATTATGAATTTTTAGTGATGCCTTTTGGATTGACTAATGCACCTGCTACATTTAGTAGAATGATGAATTGTATATTTTTGAAATATCAGCATTGTGTTATTGTATTCTTTGATGATATTTTGGTGTTTAGTCAAAATGAGAAAGAACATTATGAACATTTGTCCTTGGTTTTCAAGTTATTAAAAGATAATCAACTGTATGCCAATCCGGAAAAGAGTGAGTTCTTTAAAACAAAAATTGAATATTTAGGTCATACGTATCATCTGATGGTATTAAGGTTGACCCTAAGAAAATAGAAGCAATATTGAACTGGCCTATACCTAAAAATATGCATGAGTTACGATCATTCCTAGGCCTTGCTAGTTTCTACAGGAAGTTTGTGCGTAATTTTTCATTACTTGCTTTACCTTTGACTAAACTTTTGAAGAAAGGTATTGTTTATCATTGGTCCGATAATCAACAGAAATCCTTTGACTTATTGAAACATGCATTAACCCATGCTCCTGTATTACAATTGCCTGATTTTAATAGACCATTCTTTTTAGTAGTGACTGATGCTAGCGGATCTGGAATAGGAGCCGTACTTATGCAGGACAATCATCCTATAGCCTATTCTAGTTGTAAATTGAAACCCTCCGAACTTAAATATTCCACATATGATAAAGAATTATTAGCTATAGTACAAGCTCTAAGACAATGGAAACACTACTTAATGGGTTCTGAATTTATGATTAAGACCGATCAACAAAGTATTAGACATTTACTTAGCCAACCCCAAATATCTGATCGACATATCAAATGGGCAGCCTTTATTTAGAGTTTTCATCCGATTATCCAATATCAACCCGGTAAAGAAAATGTAGTGGCTGATGCATTAAGTAGAAGACCCACCATTCATAATATTTCTGTTATATCATTTGATTCTTTAAATCCTATGAAAGATACTTATCATCAGGACATTACTTTTCATGCTGATTGGAATAAATTAGTTAGGAATAACTGGATTCCTATTGATTCACTGTCTTATAATGATGGATTTATGTTTTATGAAAAGAGATTATGTGTTACAGTTCCATTCAGATCTTTTGTTTTGAATGAGATTCATTGTCCTCCATATCAAGGTCATAGAGGTATCATATCTACTTTACGTACATTAATTGAAGATTTTTATTGGCCACATATGGACACTGATGTATCTAACTTTGTTTCTGAATGTTTGATTTGTCAAAGAGTTAAGAGACATCATGGTAAACAGTATGGATTACTTATGCCTTTATCTATTCCATCGAGACCATGGGAACAAATTTCTATGGATTTTATTACTGCTTACCTAACACTAAAGCTAACCATGATATGATTTGGACTGTAGTAGACAGGTTTAGTAAACAAGCATATTTCATTCCATGTAAGAAAACTTTAACAGCATCACAGGCAGCACAATTGTTTTTGAAAACTGTTTTCACTAACCATGGATTACCAATAGTTATTATTTCTGATCGTGATTCTAGATTTTGTAACAACTTTTGGATTACTTTGTTTGCTAACCTAGGCACAAAAATTGATTTCTCATATGCATTTCATCCTAAAACTAATGGACAAACAGAAGCCACTAATAGTACTATTCTAGATTTTTTACATGCTTACACTATTTCTAAACCACAAACATGGGACACACATTTGCATTTACTGCAGTTTGCATATAACAATACACCACACACATCTACAAAGAAAGCACCGTTTGAAGTGATTTATGGTTATAGATTGTCTACACCTGTTGCATCTTTATCAAATAGAATTCAGAGTGCTGATGATATTGCTAGTATGCATGCTACTATTTTTGATGAGGTTAAAGACATGATTGCCAAAGCCCAGCAATCATATACCAAACAAGCCAATAAGAAAAGACAAGCAATGAATTTCAAAGTTGATGACTATGTTTGGTTGAGAATAGAAAAACGTAGATTACAAAGTGTAGATAGACACCCAGTTGTGAAATTAGCCCCTAGATTCTATGGACCATTTAAGATCATTCACAAAATTAATGACAATGCATTCAAGTTAGAATTACCACCTCACTGGAAAATTCACAACACATTTCACATTAGTTTATTAAGACCCTTTAGAGGCCAATTACCTGTACACCCTGTTTATGAAAACCCACCTTTGTTAAATGAAGAGACTGAAATACTTGAACCTAAAGCTATCATAGAAACTGACTTTATGACCACTAGAACTGGCCGAAGATATTCTAGATATTTAGTCAAGTTTAAGAACCATCCTATAGAAGAAGCCCAATGGATGCATGCTAGAGACTTAAATGTTTTCCTCACTCTACTAGCTCCACATTGAGCTAATAGCAATTGAGGTCAATTGCTATCCCACCCCGGGGGTATGATGCCAAGAGGCATATTTCATGGTGGATTCCGTGCCACGGTGGATTCTGTAAACTTTGATGACCGGGGCTCATACACAAAGTGGATTCTTTGTGCGAGAAGTTGATGGGGACGCCTATCCTTTTCGGGCGTTTCATTAATTTAGTGTGTACATGGGTGATTCCATAGCGGGTGATTTCACAAAATGCATATTAAATTAATAAACGTTTATGAGTTTAGAGTGCGCACTTGTAATAAATTAAGGTTAGGATTGATTTCTAACCAGTTGATTAATTTATGGAGCTGAAGACTGCTAGGTATTCACTTTTGTCGGTTTAATTGTATTATTTTACTAACGATTGTGAATGCTTCAGTTGATATGTAGAGATAGCAGCAGTGGCGGAGGAAAGCATTGGAGGATAGCGAGTATTCGATTTATCACTTATATTTTGATGGGCGCATACCTTAGGCATGGCGCCTATATTTTGTCGCGCCTATTTATTGAGGCATTGGATATTTATTTATTATTTTGTATACGCATGGGTGCACGATTATGTTATTTGTACTTGGGATAATTCGTGGCATCCCATGATTGATTCTATGATCCTAAATCAATGACAAAACACAGCTCCTACCTCTGCCCAGAGTACTAATCAACTGAGGATGGATCTCTTAGCCTATCTTTCAAAACATAATCCATTTGATGCTACCTTCTTTGATGCCTATCATAGACGATCTCTCTTAGGACCTTCTGTTCCTACCCTCCTCTATTACCAACAAATGGCTCATCGGTATGCTATATATTTTTCCCTTTGTCAATCTAATTCCACCACTATTTTACCCCTTCTTTTCCAACCTTCATCTTTCCCTCAAATTCCCATTTTTACTTACTGTTCCTTTATTGAGGATAGGGTATTTTCCCCTTCTCCGCCCTGTCCTTCTCCCTCCATTAATGTACCCTCCACATTTCCTATTTATCAGTTAACACCCTTCCTTAGTGATTCCCTCCAAATTTCTGCCACTCCTTCTTTAACATTTTCTTCTTTTTATGATTTTTCCTATCCCTCCCTTCATCCACTCTTCCTTATTCCATTACCCTCTCCTAACACTTCTATATCTCAACCACCTCAGTTGGTTAGTGACTGTGATGGGTTTGATAATCAGATTTCTAGAAGAAGGGGATGGAGTTTGGATGATTGCCTTACATGACCTCAGATCAATTGACCAGTAATTCCAGGAGAATGGACAGCTTCCAGTCAAGCTTATCAGAACTATGTTCATTTTGCTCAGCAGTATTCACACTCTGCAGATCCCTTAGTGAGATTAACTGCTCACTTTGCTTGGTACCTGGCGTATATGCATAGGCACTCTCATAATGATTCCAAGCCTATTCCAAAGTTGTGCATGAATGTCAATGTGAGCATTGATTCCCAGCAGCTAGAGATATTGTATTTTCATGCCCTTTGTTTGCCTAGCAGATACCTGGTCCTGTTGGAAAGGATGTGCTGTCTCCAGTTTTTTCAAAATCCTCCCAAAAACTTTGTAGATGAATCCTTGTTTATGGATTGTTTCCGACAACATCAATCTTTTAAGAGGGATCATCTTCATTGATACCTTTCCAATGTATGATGGATGCTTTTTAAATGAAAAACTCTCTTTTTGGAGGAGTCATTCAGATGGTTGTGTTGTGTATTCGTGTTTGTGTTGTGAGTTCATTTATGTAATACGAGCGTGGTGGTTTCCTATTGGATTTCGTGTGTGAGCTACATTTTGGAGAATTGTGGTGATGGGGTCGTGGATGCAGACTTGAAGTTGATGCTGATGACGAAGAAGCAAACTCTTATATCCTTTATAAATTTGTTGTGATTTTTAGTTTGATAAGTGGTGTTAATGTAAAAAGCATTTTCCTTTCTTTGTATTTTTATATCAGAACCAGGTTATAAGTTGGGGTCGTGGTGGATGGATTTTTGTTTGTAAAGATATTGAAGATCAAAGTTGCGATTTTAAATGCACTTGTATTCCCTTTTTCCTGGGTCGCGAGGATGCTTCCTTATTAAGTGTGGGGATATGTTGAGTGTTGAAATGACTTGTTTTTTGGCTGATTTTTGTTGTTTTTGAGAGCTGAATGGTTGATTTTATGAGATGATTGATTGGTTTGGAAGTGGTTTGAGAGTGTTTTGGATGATATTGATTGGGTTTTGGAAGATCATGATGTTTATTGATGGTTCTGTGATGTTTTGATAGGTTCTGATTGGTTCTGTACACCTTCTGTTTTGCTCTATTTTGGTCTGTTTTGTTCTGATTGTCTTCTGTAAGGAAGGATGGAGTATTGATTGATGAAGATTGAGATCTTGTGAAAGTTTATTGAATGGTTTGTGAGAGTTTGGAATGGTTTGAGAATGAGTTATGTGGTTTTGATGACCTTCTGTAACCTTCTGTAGGTCTTCTGTAGAGCTTCTGTCTCTGTTCTGTTCTGTACTGTAGCTGTTCTGGTACTGTTCTGTGACTGTTCTGTATGCTTCTGTATGTGTTCTGATGGATGAGAGTGTAGCTTAGGAAAGTTTTCTAGCCTTGGAAAGAGGTGAATACAAGTGAAAAAGAGCTGAAAGAAGTGGAAGAAGTAGCTGCTGAAGACTCAAGTGAAGACTAGAGTGAAGTGACAGTAGTGAGCTATGAAAGGACACTGTAGTGGATCTGGTGACTCTTCATATCAGACATACCTCTTGGGAGGGGTATCCACGATCTAAGAAGGATTATTGAGAGTGATTTTTGAGAGATTGTAGTGAGGATATGATGTATTATTGATGGAGTGAGAGAGAGAGAGAGTCAGAGATAGCCAATTCTACTCAAACAGAGTGATTGTATATGAGAGATTGAGAGAGAAGACTATGAAGATATTAAAGATGAATACTATGTGATGTATTTCCATTCAAAGATGGTGTATTCCTTTGCTTTCTTTGTTCTATTGATGGATTTTGTGAAGATGTTGAAGAATATGGTTGATTCCATCAAAACCGTGGGAGATCTACATGATGCTGTATGAAGATTTGTTGTGATGATGTTGTATGAAGATTTGTTGTGCCTGGTGTTCTTTTCTTCATTGTGATCATATGAAACATGATAAACAAGCTTGTTGACGTTACAAGATAGATTTTCTTGCAAGAGAATTCCCTTTTCCTTGGTGTTCCTCTTGGGGCTCCAACCTGCCTCATAGAAAAGTCCATAATGTAATGTGGACTTCACATATCGCAATATGCGTCTGACTGCATCCAAATGTGGCTTTCTAGGTACTTGCATAAACTGACTCATAAGACCAACATCGTAGCTCAAGTCTGGCCTTGTAATGGTCATGTAGATCAAACTCCCCACTATCCTCCTAAACATAGTAGGGTCTTCTATCTCATCCCCAACATCAGCACTCAACTTTGCATTCTACTCCAACGGGACTGAAAGTGGTTTGCATGCTGTCATACCATACTTGGACAACATATCCAAGATATACTGTCTTTGGGACAGCCATATACCATCATCACATCTGATCACCTCAATGCCAAGGAAGTACCTTAGCTCACCTAAATCCTTCATCTCAAACTTCTTCTTCAAAAAGTCCTTGACTTCAGCAATCCCACTATCACTATCACCTCTAATAATCAAGTCATCCACATAGATGACTATGATGACCGAACCTGCATCTCCCTTTCTCACATAAAGTGGGTGATCAGCATTAGAAACATAAAAGCCAATATTGACAAGATACTCTCTGATCTTGTCAGACCATGCTCTAGGTGCTTGCTTGAGCCCATAGAGCGCCTTCTTCAACCTGCACACATATGTGGGATGCTCTAAATCTTCATAACCTGCTGGCTGATCCATATACACTTCTTCTTGCAAGTCACCATGCAAAAAGGCATTCTTTACATCCATTTGCTGCAATCTCCAACCTTTGGCTGCTGCCAAAGCAATCACACATCTGACAGTTGCCATCCTAGCAACTGGACTGAAGGTTTCTTCATAATCTATGCCATATGTCTAGGCATAGCCTTTTGCAACCAGCCTAGCTTTGTACCTACTAATAGAACCATCTGCATTGTGCTTAATCTTATAAACCCACTTACATCAAATAGCTTTCTTGCCCTTCGGTAATGATACCGGATCCCAAGTCTTATTGGCCTCTAATATAGTCATCTCCTCATCCATTGCTACATCCCAATGTAATAAGTGGTTATGAATGTATGGTAGTGGCAGAGCATGAGGTTTGGCCTCAGTTTGATCTATCTTTTTGTCACAGTGTGTGATTTATTGCTTTTTATACATTAAACCATGACAAAACAACCTCTATACACGTATGCAACAAAGCAAAACCTAAACGGTAAGGTGGAGGAGGATTTTGTGCAATAGTTTGAGGGTGTTAGATATGCCCAATGCCCCACCCTCATAAGGTGCCACCAATGATCCATGGTGCTCAAAGTTGTAAGGCCCCCATTATGAGGAGAAGCCAAATGTGAGCCTTGAAATTGGTTGAGTCCTGACTTGTATATCAGATGAGGTCTATGTGATCGGATGACAAAAAGGTGACCATTGTGGGTCTAACCTTTGGGTTGGACTGAGTAGTTAAGCTGGTAGCAACTCGAGGCACATTGCATCGAGTTGTGGGGGACAGTAAAGAAAATATTCCCTGGAATATTCCATGGCCGACTAGTGGAGGCTCATATGGTAGGTCAGTCATGCCGAACTAATTGCCTTCACGGGCTATAAAAGCTAAACCCCTCCACAGCCCATCGATCATCTATCTTTCACCCAGTCAAAGTTGTTCCAGCTAGCCTTAATCTCTTCACCTATCTTTTGTCTAGATTGCATTGTGTGCCTTAGTTAAAAGCTGTTCTGACAGTGTTCTGACTTTGATTCAGCGTACAACCAAAGCATCAGAGGCTTGGAATGTACTGAGGAGTCAGTATGAAATGCGAAACCAAACAAGGATTCAAAACTTGGAGAATCAACTAGTAGCGGAGAAGTTTACTGAAGGAGAGACGCATTCATCACTCGGATTAAGAATCTGTGTGACCAGATGGCTAGTGCTAGGATACAAAAGACTAGCGAGGAGCTAGCTCGGAGGTGTCTTCGGATTTGTTCACAAAAGTTTGATAGACTAGTAACTGCCCTTAATACTCAGGTGAGACCTCAAGCTTTGAGTTTTGAGGATTTTTGTGCATTATTGCTGGAGGAGGAGTTGAGGCTGAAAGCTCGAGAAGGAAGCAACAATGAAGATGCTACATTCTCTGTGAATGCAAAAGGCAAAGGTGGTCCCTCCACCAAAAATGATGGTGACAAAAAGAAGAAGAGCGGTAAGAAGAAGTTTCAAGGAGAGTTTCTAATGCAAGAAGAAAGGACATGCAATCGCAGATTTTCGTGTCAAGAAGATAGATGAAAAGAATTGTACCCTTAAAAGTAAAGGGAAAGAGACAGCCAATACGGCTGAAGTAGAGTTGGAGTTATTCATGGAGACCATTGAGGAGGTGTGCTCCTCAGCGCAAGAAGAATCTACCACTGACTCATGGGTGTTGGATAGTGGGGCCTCCCATCACATGACCAACAAGAAAGGTCTATGCATCCTCTACAAGAATCCATCACTATGACAGTTGGAAATGATGCAAAATGCTCTGCTGCAGGCACAAGTACTATTTCATTTGTTGCTGCAAATGGTGATGTCAAAAAGCTTTCAAATGTGTTGTATGTTCCCGAAACTAGAAGAAATCTGTTATCAGTTTGCTGCCATAACTGATCTTGGTCGTGAGGTGTTGAGATATCGAGCTCCACTCGTGATACGCCAGGGTGACCGTTATGTATTTATGTCACCGACTTGTCAGTTGCAAACGCGGTTGGTACACCGCCCATGAATAATAGCTACATGATAGCTATCCTTATCTACTCTAGTTCGTGGCTCAGTTAGTATGCCACCTTAGTTAGTTGAGTTTGGTTTGAGACCCATATATAGGGTTCTTCTATTTCTTTGTACTTGAGTTCTTTTGGCTTACACAACTAAGAAGAGGAAAACTGTTTTCAGCCTCCACCCTTATGTGTATTCCCCCATTGTGCAAGCAAGAAAGCTTCAAGTGAGACTCCTTCCTTCCCTCCCACAATCTTGACATGAGGTTCAAGAAGACAAGTGCAGAAATTCTTGACAGTGATGGCAAAGTTGTTGGCAAAGGAGAAAGAAGGAACAACCTATATGAGCTAAATGCTCTTAGAGCCACCATTGGAGTGGGCACAAGTAAGCTTTGGCACGAAAGGTTTGGACACATCGGATTTGCAGTGTTGAAAGAGATGCACAAGCAAGGTATGGTTGCTCACCTACCTGCAATGACTGAATTGAAGGAACCTTGTGAAGCTTGTATGATGGGCAAGCAACAGAGAAAGGCATTTCCACAAGAAAGCAAGAATAGAGCATAGGCTTCTCTAGAGTTGGTGCATCCTGACTTGTG
The DNA here is from genome assembly GCF_053477565.2 of Lygodium microphyllum. Lineage (NCBI taxonomy): Eukaryota > Viridiplantae > Streptophyta > Polypodiopsida > Schizaeales > Lygodiaceae > Lygodium > Lygodium microphyllum. The sequence continues at coordinate 113,946,974 of NC_141153.1, read as the reverse complement.
CAGAAAGATGCCTACACGGGCCTTGGGGGGATCTTCTTATTTTATGTTGATTGTCGATGACTACAGTAGGAAGATGTGGATGTACTTCCTTTGTGATAAGGCTCAAGCTTTTGGTAAGTTTAAAGAATGGCTAACACTTGTTGAGAATGAAACAGGGAAAAGTGTGAAGAAATTTAGAACAGATGGTCGTGGTGAGTTCAACTCAAAGGATTTTGAGGACTTTTGCAGGAGCAAAGGGATCAAGCGTCAATTGATGATGCCTCACACACCTCAGCAGAATGGTGTTGTGGAATGCAGGAATCGCACCATTGTGGAGATGGCAAGATGCATGCTAAAGGGCAAGGGATTGCCTGGGCTGAAGCGGTTAATACTACAGTCTACATTTTAAATCGGAGCTACACAAATGCTCTCAAGGGAAAAACACCTTATGAGGCTTACACTTGTAAGAAACCATCTGTCTCACACTGCAGAATTTTTGGATGTGAATGTTATACACATATTCCAGATGAGAAGAGAAACAAATTATACATCTCGAGCCGTGATGTGGTGTTCAAGGAGCAGCTACATACAGTGGAGGAGGAGAAGGCAAGTTCTTACACTTTATCATCAAGCAAAGAAGTAGTCCACTATGAACCTATCCCGAGAGCTGTCCCTATCCTTAAGGAGGAGGAAGCATCATCTTTAGATGATGAGGAAAAAGTTCACCAACCAGACATCACCCCAGTAGAAAAGCCATTGCCATGTTGGGTGTGAAGGAGCTCTATGACCACAATAACCCTATGCCCACATCTATTGAGAAAAAGGCAGACGGACCAAGGAGGTCTCAGAGAATAGAGGAGCAAATGGGGGCTTCTGCTCACATAGTCAATATGGCCTTGATGGCTGAGATTATGAGAGAAGTAAAGGAGCCAACTGACTTAGAAGAAGCACTTGTAGGCAGCTATGCAAGTCAAGTATGACAGCATAATGAATAATGACACTTTGGAGATAGTGGATCGGCTAGCAAAGTGGAAGGTTATTGGCACCAAGTGGCTCTGGAAGATAAAGTACAAGCCTGATGGTACCTTAGAAAAGTACAAACCTAGACTGGTTGCACAAGGATTTTCACAGGTTGAAAGGTTTGATTTTCAAGAGTCATTTACCCCAACTGCCAGAATGACCACTATTTGCACAGTACTTGCAGTGACTGCCCACAAGCAGTGGCCAATTTACCAAATGGATGTTAAGTCAGTGTTCTTAAATGGTGACCTCAAGGAGGAGGTGTATGTGGCTCAGCCACCAGGATTTGAGGCCTCCCACTCTGAGAACAAAGTGTGTAAGCTGAAGAAGGCATTGTACGGGCTGAAACAATCCCCCAGAGCATGGTACCAACAGATAGATAAGTTCTTTTTAAGCTTAAACATCAAAAGATGTGCCTTAGATGCTAACTTGTATGTTTACAGGGATGGTGAAAAGTCTGGAGTGATTGTCCTATATGTGGACGACCTTCTTATTACAGGTGACTATGAAGATATGATCAACCAAACTCGAAAGGCTTTGAGTTTTGAGTTTGAAATGACAGACTTGGGCTTGTTGCACTATTATTTTGGAATTGAAGTCTAGCAAGAGCAAGGAAAGATATGCATGGGAGATCTTGAAGGCATTTGGCATGATCGAGTGCAAGGAGATAGCTACACCTATGGAGGTGAATGCAAAGTTATCCGTTGAGGATACATTAGCACTGGCAAACATTGGGAGGTACGGGAGGATGGTTTGATGTACTTGTGTAATACCAGGATGGTTGGCAGTTTGATGTACTTGTGTAATACTAGGTCAGATATCAGTTTTGCTGTTGGTGTTTTGAGCAGGTTCTCAAACAAACCTCATGAGAGTCATTGGAAGGCTGGGATACGAGTGCTCAGATACTTGAAGGAAACTCTTGATTATGGTATCACATACAGTTTTGAAACTTCTCTTGTGGGGAATTGTGACTTAGATTGGGCAGGAGACAGAGTGATTCTAGGAAGCAAATTTCTGGTTATTGTTTTTCTTTAGGTTTAGGAATTTTCTCTTGGATTAGTAAGAAGCAACCAACAGTGGCATTGTCTTTTACCGAAGCAGAGTACAAGGCAGCTTGTTTTGTTGCATGTGAAGCAGTATGGTTGAGAAGGATCCTATGGCATATGGGAGTGCAGGATGAAGAACCAACTATGCTGAGATGTGACGATTAGAGTTGCATCGCCAGCCAAAAATCTAGTGTTTCATGCGCGCACCAAACATATAGAGATCCAGTATCGCTATGTGCGTGATTTGATGGAGGATGGGATAGTAGAACTGGTCTACTGTCCAACAGAGGACAATGGAGCAAATATCTTCACCAAAGCACTTACAAAGGATCTGCTTCAAGTTCATCTTCAGAGACTCGGCATTGGGCTGAGGAGATAGTTCCCCTATGGGTGTACATTGAGGGGGGGCGTTAGATATGCTCAATGCCCCACCCTCATGAGGTGCCACCAATGATCCATGGTGCTCAAAGTTGTAAGGCCCCCATTATGAGGAGAAGCCAAATGTGAGCCTGGAAATTGGTTGAGTCCTGACTTGTATATCAGATGAGGTCTATGTGACCGGATGGCAAAAAGGTGACCATTGTGGATCTAACCTTTGGGTTGGTTTGAGTAGTTATGCTAGTAGCACTCGAGGCGCATTGCATCGAGTTGCAGGGTAAGGGAGTTAAAAGGGGCCCCTATTTTGGGGTCCAAGGGCCGCGAAAGCGGCCCTTGGCTGGGGGGGTCCCAGGGGGGACAGCGGCCTCCTTGGCGAGGGTTCGGGGGCACTGCCCCCGGCTCGACGGTAGAGGGAATATTCCTTGGAATATTCCATGGCTGACTAGTGGAGGCTCATATGGTAGGTCGGTCATGCCAACCTAATCGCCTACACGGGCTATAAAGCTAAACCCCTTCACAGCCCATCGATCATCTATCTTTCACCCAATCAGAGTTGTTCTAGCTAGCCTTAAGGTCTTCATTTATCTTCTATCTAGATCGCCATCTAAGCTTCACTGTGGAAATGCACGGGTGGACAGAGCCATCTCTGTATCACTTGTTTGGAGCTAAAGAAATTTTCTAATTCTCATCTTATCTGTTGTGTACTCTCTATCTCTATCTCTTTCTCAGATTATGTTTGTTGCACCATGTAATTTTTACAGAGGGCTAAAATAATACAAATTTGATTGGTTTTTCTATGGATAGCATTTAGAAAATGGCCTATTTGGAAATAAGGGATCTAGTAGCACAAGGTTCGCCTTGGTGCTAGATTCTTGCAACGAAGCATAGATGTATTAGTTGGAATTCATGAAAATACTATAACAGGAGGTGGAAGTTCTAGTACTTCCCCCCTCCCAATTAATCTGCCCACTTCAAGTGGTGTGACAGCCTTGCCTGTCCCGATTCCATTAGCAAATCCGATCATTGCCATGGTGCAACCTATCGCAATCCGTGCGGGAATGATAGATTTTCCAGCCTTGGGTTTCCCCCTACCCATTTTTAATGGGTTAGTGGAAGAGGATCTGGAGCTTCAATAAGGGAGTTCCAAAAGCTGATGTTTAACTGCCGCATCCAAGAGGAAGGGCATCTAATGATGTTCTTCAACATAACCCTAAAGGGAAGGGTAGCTATATGGTACCACGACCTTGAGGTCGGAACCATAACCACTGTGGACTTATTTTATGAAGCCTTTCAAAGGGAGTTTGCTTATGAGAGGGGTGGCCAATATTGGCTGCACGTGTTGAATTTGACACGCCAAGAACCACATGAAGAAGATCAAACAGGTTTTTTGTAAATTGGATGCCTCTATCCTTATCCCACCTACTGCCCAGTTACAATACTTCTTGTATGGTCTTGATTTTAACATCCAGGTGCAGCTGAGTAGTGTCACCTTGGCGGATATAGACACTGTCATTAGACGAGTGCACGAAATAGAATCATGTCTGCAAGTGGCCTATGCTTCTCAAAACAGTCCCAATATGGGTATAGCGTCGAAAAATAATTCGCAATCGATCAATAGTAGTGGAAGCCAAGGGATAGGGATGGCCAACCCTAACCGGAGAGGGAACCTAGTGCCAAATGTGCCTTTATTGCCAGCTCCGCCTAGTGTGACTATGCCTATGGCTAGTCAGATGCCTCCAAATGTGGGAGGCCAAGTAGTGAACCCTAATGTCATTCCTGTGGGTCAGCAACCAATGCAACCAATGCCTAATCAAATTGTGCGGCCAAGGGACCGATGGGTAGACGATTAGGGATATGAGACAAGTTCATCAAATTTCCTTAGCAAAGTCAAGGAAATGAAGCACTACAGGAATATGATCTCTAAACAATATCGGCAAATAGTGTTGATATTAATTTCTTAAAGAAATAATAGAATATGATAGGGAGTCGATGCCCCGAAGAGGGTGCACCCTCTAGATTCAGCTGCAAATGGTGTAGTGGGCAACATTATCTGTAATTGCCCAAATGTCAAGTGTGACATTTGCTAGAAGTCTAACCATTTAGCAGTCACCTATTAGAGCAAGATCAGTTCCCTCTAGCAAGGCAGTCGGCAACCAGGGCCTATTAATCATCGTGTGCAAGGAAACAATTTTCAGCAGGATGATGGGCCAAAACAAATATTCCAAAGGGGTAAGGCTACTGTCGAAGAACTGCCAGGCGGCAGGGGGGTGAGCCTCATCAAGGCTATGCAGGTTAATGGCACTAAAGCTTCTAGCCTACGTGCCATAACAAGAGGCCAAAAAAATAGAGAAGGCGACAAAGATAATGTAAAACCTATCGACGAAAACCCTAGGCAGGATGATAAAGGAACACAAATTCTAAATCCTGACAAGGAAGGGGGACCTCTAAAGCCCATAGAGAGTAAGGATGACGCCAAGAGAGATAAAGAGGTGTCAAGAAAGAAGGTGAGAGTTTAAAAAGAGGCAATAAAGCCAGTGCAATGTCCTAAAGAGCAGATGGTTTGGCGCGAGAAGCGAGTTTTAGCGAATTATCACGAATTTGATTCAGCTAGCTCCCTTTGTGATGTTAAGCTAGACTGAATCTCTTGCAACTAATGAAGCTGTCGCCAAGGGTACGCAAAGAATTTAAAAAGATCTTACGTATGGGTTATATCGTAGAACCCTTGGGAATAGCGCGGGTAGGAGATGACTGGTTTCAACATGCCGAAAAGCACTACCCAAGGGTTGCAGCCTATGTTAATGGGATTCTAATGGATAATGCTATCGTCGACACAAGATCCTTGGTTAATATTATGAGTTTTGAATTGATGGAGAGGTTGGGTCTTGCGATTCAGAAAGATGCCTCCACAATCCTTAGAATATGAACATCTTCTAGCCAAAAATGTCTTGGCATATTCTTTTTAGCCATCAATGCACGTGCAACTTCTGCAATATGCCTATGTTTTCTTTTTGCAACCCCATTTTGTTGTGGGGTATACCTGCAACGTAAATTGCCTCTTTATCCCATGAGTCCTCAAGAAGCCACCAAACTCATTAGAGAGATACTCTCCCCCTCCATTTGATCTCAATCACTTAACTTTCAAGCCTATTTCTATTTCAATAGCTACCTTGAAAGATTTGAAGTGCTCAAATACATCACTCTTTTCCTTCACGAAATATACCCATATCTTCCTTGAACAGTCATCAATAAATGTGACAAAGTATTTGCTCGCACCAAGAGATACATTCTGTGTAGGCCCCCAAACATCTGTATGCACTACATCAAGTATATTTTTGCTCACTTATCTATCATGCAAAAAGGGTTGTCTCACCTGCTTACCAAACTGGCATCCTTCACACACTCTATGAAATTCTGCAACTCTAAAAGAAGGCAACCCTATAACCAATCCTTTGGATTGCATTAATTTCAACCTTTGCACATTTGCATGTCCAATATGTTTATGCCATATTTCAATGTTTACAACCATTCTTTTTCCTTTAGCATACATAGCAGCATCTATTGCAGGAATTTCAGCATCTAAAGTGAACATGCGGCCAACTCTACTTCCTTTTGTGACCAACCTGCACTTATCATTAAAGTCTTCTAAAAACAACCTTTTGCATTGAATCAAACCTGCAACCCTTGCTCTACCGTGAATATTCTTTTAAAAATAAAAAAGTGAGGTTTAAAAAGAAAATCCTAAGAGTTGACATGGGCATTGTGATTTTCTTTTTAAACCTCTTTTTCTCTTTTATGGTAATATTAAAAAGAGAGGTCTAAAAATAAATTCATTCATGCCAAAAGAAGAGGCTTCTCTCTCCATATTTTGAAATTACTTTCTTTGAAGTCGTGTAACCAATTAATAACCATGAAAATTGTACATGCAATCATTATCCAAAAGTAAAGTTGTTTCTTATTAGCTTGCTTCACATAATATTACTAGCCCTTAGCAATCAATTGTCTAAATTCAAAAATTTCATACCTTGATCTAAAGGCCCTAGTGTTGAGACGAGTATTGATGGAGGCAGGTCTTAATGATGCATGGCAAGATTGTACTCAATCATCGTATGTGCAATTTCAATGTCCGTAAGTCATTTCCTTTCTCTAAGAAAGGCAACCGATCCATGCAGATGACCGGGATCTTGAAAGAGAGAGAGGATTGTCTCTCCAGCACTGCATGAGCCTCCACTCTTTGTCTTTTACAGGAGTCAGATGTGGATGTAGAAGACTAGGCCTCTCCCGCATCGTTTGAAGATACACCCACATTATTCTACTTATATAAGCAAAGTAGAAGACTAGGCTCCACTCCAACCATCCTCTGGAAGAGGTAGATCCATCCTTGAGAGCTTAATATAGAAGGCCAGCTTCTGCAACTAATAGTGGATAAAAAAGGAATGATTTGGAGGAATATATTCTTGAAATTACTCAAATGAAGACCATAATAAGTCCATCCTGGACTGAAGCCTTTCCACTTTGGCATGGAACAAATGACATAACATGGCCTATCGTTGGAGAATTGCTAAGTCCACAGGGGATAAAGTAGAAACTGGTTGCCCAAGCAAAAGTACCAAAGATAGTAATGAAAGTTGTTTTCAACTTGTCCTCTTCTGCAATTGTCATCTGGTTGTAACCAGCAAAGCAATCCATAAACGAATATATTTCCCTACCCGCTAATTGATCCAAAATCTGGTCAATAAATGGCAATAAGTAGTAATCCTTAACCGTCTGCTTATTCAGCTCTCTAAAATCTACACATAGTCGGATCTGGTTGTTTTTCTTCTTCTTGATGACAACTAGTGAACACATTCTGTGTGCTGTACAGGGAAGATTAAACCAGCTTTCCGTAACTTCTGTAACTCCTCAAACAGCCCATCCCTCAATTCAAAAGGCATACGCCTTGCCTTCTGACGCACAAGACGACTGCCTTCTTTTACAGGAATAGTATGAACAGCCAAGCTGGGAGGAATGCCTCTCAGCTCATCATAACTCCAAGCAAAGATATCGCGAAATTCTTGAATCAAGGACACATAGTCCCCCCTTTCTGCTGAACTGAGCATGGAACCTAATTTAATTGGCCGCGAGTCATTTAGTGTGCCAAGGTTCAACTCAATCACATCCGCGTCTCTTATCCTATCTTGCGGATCTATCGGCTCATTTAAGGTTATCTGATAAATATCCTCTGTAGTGGACCCCTCTTTAGATTCATCGCTAGATGATGTCTCACTACTAGATGGATCATCTGCCGTTTCTAATTCAATAGAGGATAAAGGAGCTCTCTCACTCTGAGGAGACTCAGGGTAAGCATCGACTATTACTCGATTAGCACCTCTACCTAGAACCACTCGACTAGTGGGTATATCGACTTGGCAGTCTGTTCGTAAGATCCAAGGCCTGCTTAGCAAGACTCGATAGCTAGGAGTCCTGCAAATCTTATCACCCTAAAGCCCAAGAAGCATTCTACACTTGCAACTGTAACATGGACTTTAGTAACGCAACCTTCTAGTTGTCTTAGACTATCATCAGCCATTTTAAGAAGGGTGGAGCTATCTTTTTGAATGCCTAGACCCAACCTCTCCATCAACTCTGAACTCATGATATTGACGGAGGACCCAGTGTCTACAATAGCATGCTCCACTAATATTCCATCCACGTATGCTGGAACCCTAGGGCAATTCTTTTCAGCATGATCAAACCAATCTTTCCCTACTTGTGCTGTGCCCAAAGGTTCTACAATATACCCAATACACAGGATCTTCTTGAATTCCTTGCGTACTCCTGGAGATAATTTAATCAACTGTAAAAGGTTTACATCTGGTTTGACTTCACAAAGAGAACTTGCTAAATCAAAATCATGATAGGTAGCCAAAGCTCTCTTTTCTCGCCAACCCATTCTTTCTTTTGGTCCCGGGACCGGCTTTGGTGCTTCTTTTTGAGCTCTTGCCTTCTTTCTTGGCACTTCCTCATTCTTCTTAGGATCGATTTTTTTGTCAACAGGCCTTAGAGGTCCACCTTCCACGCCAGGATTCAGGACTTGCGTCCCCTTATCCCCTTGCTTAGGGTTTCCCTCAATCGGTTTTACATTATCTCTATCACCCTCTTTAGCCTTTTGGCCTCTTGTCATGGCTCTTAGGTTAGAGGTTTCAGCGTCATTGACATGTACATCCTCGATGAGGCTGACTCCATTGCCTTGTGGCAACTCCTCTATAGTGGTCTTTCCCCTTTGCAATATTTGTCTTGGTCCATCATTTTGCTGCAGGTTATTACCTTGCACTCTATGATTAACTAGACCTGTTTGTTTACTCCCTTGTTGGAGGAAACTAATCTTACTCCAACAGGTAGCGGCTAAATGGCCCGACTTCCCACAAATATCACATTTAACATTTGGACAGTTTCTAGGGAAATGTTGTCCGCCACACCACTTACAGCTGAATCTTGAGGGACCACCCTCTTCCGGGTGTCGAATCCCTATCAGATTCTACTGGTTCTTTAGGAAATTGACATCAACAGCTATTTGCCGATATTGTTCAGAAATCATGTCAGTGTAGTGTTTCATCATATTCTTAACTTCGCCAAGGACATTAGAGGCACTCAACTCATAGCGTTGATCGTCTATCCATCGTTCCATTGGCCTAACAATTTGATTGGGCATTGGTTGTTGACTCACAGGAACAACATTAGGGTTCAAAACTTGGCCTCCAACATTTGGTGGCGCCAACTGACTAGCCATAGGCATAGTCACACTGGGAGGAGCTGGCAGCAAAGGTACATTTTAAACCATGCTTCCTCTCCCATTAGGGTTATTCATAGGTATCCCTTGACTTCCATTTGTCAATAGTAAATTGACTCCAGGTACTAAACCCGTATTAAGATTTATTTGCGAGGAGTAGGCCGTTTGTAATCGTGACTCTACTCCTTCCGCCCGCGTGATGGCAGTGTCTATATCAGCTAAAGCCACACTGCTCAATTGCACCTGAATATTGAAATCCAATCCATGCAAGAAGTATTGCAATTGGGCAACCAGCGGAATGGGAATGTAAGTTTGTAACTTAGGAAACACTTCCTTAAGCTTCTTAGCATAGGCTTTCACATTCTCATGGGGTTCTTGGCGTGTTACATTCAAAACACGCACCAATATTGGCCACCTCTTTCAGGGGCATATTCTCCTCAAAAAGCTGCATAAAATTGGTCGATTGTGGTTATGGTTCCAGTCTCTATGCTATGATACCATACTGTAGCCCTTCCTTTTAATGTCATGTTAAAGAACATCATAAGATGTCCCTCATCTTGGGTACGGTAATTAAACATTAGTCTTTGGAATTCACAAATGTGAAACTCCGCATCTTCTTCGACTAACCCATTAAAAATGGGCAAAGGAACTCCTAAAGCTAGCAGATCCGGCGTCCTTGCAGGAATTGCAATGGATTGTGCCATGACGACAATCGGATTGACAATAGGAATTTGAACTGATGGAATCACACCCCACTTGAAGTGGGTTGACTTGATGGAAGAGGGAAAGAACTTGCGCTTCCTCCTGCACCTAAAGGACTATGTGCATCAGTTGGGTTACTAAGACCACTGCCTCTTATGCATATCAGGCTACTCCTTTGAGGAGAATAGTGACTTACAATCTCCAACCACTGTCTAGCCCTCTCAGCACGTTCTGCTTTATGTATTTCGGCTTAACGGTCCTTGTCAAAGGACATAAACCAACTTTTTGGTTCCTAAAAACCCTAGATTCGAGAACCACCACTTGTTGGCAGCTCCCGGCAAACGCACTGCTGATGGGACCTGAAATGGGCCGGCACTGGCTATGGCACTAGCCAGACCTCATGCTCATAACAGACAAACACACCCTCACGACCTCGCGGACCAGGAGCATCTATCTGCTGCTAAGGATGAACTGTCCTAAAGCCTAATCTATGCGTTTATAGTTTTATAGTTTTGTAGTCCAATGTTTCCCTTTCAATAAACTCCACAGAGGGAGAACCCATACACATTGGCAATAAATACCATGATAATCACATACATGGGAGGCAACCTCTCGGTAGAAACACCGCGGCCCCACTGCAGCTCTCCTACATCGCAGGGATTGGACCCTTGATGCATTGCTCAACATATAAAACAAACGAACAAACTCCACTCTTCATTTCGAATCCAGGAGATACCATGCTTCCTTACCAAATAATCCCCCAAGAACCGAACGTCTATCCTATGGCTTAGGATAACTTTCCATACTCAACGTGGGTTATTGTCATTGAAAACAGGTGCTATGCATCCAGGGATTCCATTTCGATACCATGATCGACTTGCACATGCAAAAGTGAATGATTCTAAAGTGCTAAAACATAATTTTAAATCAGAAATATGTGCCAACCAGGCTTTAATTTGCCTATTCCCTAACCCGTTGCGGCGATGAAAGGATAGCACCGAGATAACACTCATACTACTATCCTCTTAATTAACATACCATTAACTCTATGACATATTGTGCATCGGAAAATCAGCAACAATCAGCATGCAAATCACACCATTCAAACCTCCCAACCCCCTACGTTTAGGTATTGCTTTCGTTGCATAGGTGTAGAGGTTCATTTTGACATGTTTTGATGTATAAAAAGAAATAAATCACAAACTTTGACAAGGAGATAGGGCAAACTGAGGCTAATCCTCATGCTTTGCCACTACCATACATCCACAAACAATTATTATATTTTTTCCTATTTTTCCAAGACGTATTTCTATTTTTCTTCTTATTTTCCCTGTTTTCTTGATTTATTTAGCAATAAAATATGCTATTTTCTATTTTTTCTTATTCCAATCACTTCAGCATACTAACATTCAATTTATCTTCCATATTCCCCCCATGGGAACATCTTTTACCCACCCGAAACGGAAAAACTACCATTTTACCACTTAAAAACTGCATTTCGGGTTTACAGGAATTAAATAAAGCATGTAAATCATTGCGAAATCATAATTTTCTGATGAACAGCAATTACTCATGATGAAACCAGCACTCACACAAATTTTCATCCAATAAGAACATAATTGTCATCATAAACTATAAAAAATCCTTCATTTTCTTTATAAAAATGGTTATACCGTGTTTTTACGTAACCCGAGACGCCTTGAATGATTGCATAACCAGAAAATGGAGCCTTCATTGCTCTCAATCCAATGTTGCACTTCAATCTTCAGCATCTCCATCAATCTTCATTACCATTTCCTTCATTCTCCTTCCCCGGTTCCTTCATCAAGATGACACACATGAACAACCCATAGAGAAGAGAGAGAGGGAGGAGAGAAAAAGATTAGAATTTGTTCTCTTCATCCAGATAGCCATTCCTTGCGCGAAGACCGGCAATAAGATCAGCCAAGAGGGAGAAGATTAGCCCCAATGTCGGTTGGATAGGTTCTTCACAGCCTGACAATCATCCATCATGAGGAGAGGGCGCATTTTTCAGTCGTTGCTGCATCGCGCCATCACGCCATGCTTCCGATTTTTTGCTTCAAAATTGGGGGGGGGGGGGGGGGGGGATTTCAAGGTCCCAAAGGGCGCCCCCCGTTTGGTCCTAAGTTTGGCCACCTTTTCATATCTTGGCCCATTTGTGGCCTTTTCCTCGTGCGGGCTCCAATTCGAGCTCTGAAAAAATCTTGGGCGTCCGGCTTGACATCCCGCACTGACTAGCAACTTCTGACATCCCGTATGGCAATCAGAAAAATTATCAAAAATCCACAAGTGTCGCTCGAGCACCTTTTAAAAGTTGTCTTTCACTTGGTGCTTAAAATCGTCCTAGAGCTGCAGCCGCTGCCTTCGATGTTAAATATTTTTTCCTTAAATTTTGAATTTTTTGGCAAATTTTAGGCACATCCTGGGCTCAAAACTCCGCTCTCAAAGTGTAGCCAATTTATGATATTTTAGATATTATTTCTTGTAAAAATCCAAAAATTGTAGACAACTTCTAGATTAGGATGACATGCAAAAGAAAACATGTAGCTTTCAGCCATCTATGAGGATTTTATGTAAAAAGAGAGATGGACGAAATCGCACGCATCGTGATCGCTATTTTCAGGCAGTGAACAACACTCTGAAGTGGGAGATGAAGAAGGAGTGATCTGACAGAAATCTGATCAGGTGTCCTAGTATTTTACCCCCCTTTAAGAGCCCATGGAAGCATCAGATTGGCGGTTTGAGCAACATAGAGGAAAGTATTATTTTGTGTACGTTTTTGTGTACAAGAGATTTGTCTTCTCATAATGGAGAAATAAACTGACAGGCACCTGAGCATGTTATGGATGATGCATCTCAAGAGAAGAAACAAGAAGGGAAGAAAAGGGGCAAGCAGCCTAGTTACAAGTTACAATCAGATCTTGAGACTGCCACAAATCTTAAAAAAGTCTTGGAAGATCGCATAATTAGCAGTAGAGTGGAATTCACACTTGGCAAAGTTCTTAGAATTGCAAAGCGTGAATTTCATGATGTAATCATTGATATACTGAAACGAAAAAGATAGTTTGATGGTGAAGTTTTGCAAGCATTGATGCAGGTTGACAAAGACATAGAGAAACATCTTCAGAGGGAATATGATGATGTATGTAATGCTGTTTTGGAACAGGCTAATGCTAAAAATGGGTTAGATAGAAGTATAGATAGCAAGCTTGTGGCCGAAAATGGTATTATGGGCAGCACTAAGCATAGAGAAAAGGCTATGTATAATAGGGATGCCCATCAACAGGCACATGAAGAAGAAGATGCTCATTTTATTCCAAGCAGTCATTATTCACGAACGCATTGGGCTTGTGCTACAACAGAGACAATTATTCAAGTGGGAGAAAGAGAGACGCCTTGCATAGCTCTCTTGGATCATGGTTCTGAAATCAATGTTATGGCACACAGTTTGTATGAGAATGGAGGTTGGCCAATTGATGTAGATCCAAGATGGCGCATGTAGGCGACAAATAATTCAACAGGGGATCTTTATACAGCTTGTCCAAATGTACCTGTGACTATTGGAGATGTTAGGGATGAATATCATTTTTTTGTGCAAGATTCATGTAGTTATCCAGTGATTTTGGGGCAGCCCTATATTTCAAAATCAAGGCTAGAAACAAAACCCTTGGATAATGGTTCTTCATATGCTTGCGTTTGAAGTAAAGATAATACAAAGGCAATACAATTTCTCACTGTTTGTGTGAATCATCCCCGCAATCGGGATAAGCTACGGGATAATCCCATGCCACCTAATGCACAAGAGTTTAAGGCTTTTTAGATAGCACTGTTGTAAGGGGAGGCTATGGCAGTGCCTCTAGGAAGATAATTATGCCTCCAAGAAAGGGGGAAACTATGTTTGTGTCTAGATCGCAGGAATGTATAGCATGTAGTCTTGATAGTTTTAAGAATGTTTCAGCTATGTGCAGGGCTAAAAAGAAATATGTAGGATGGGTTGAAAAAGAGCTGAAGACATATGGTTTGATGGCTACAAATGAATGTATTTTAGGGTTGTTTTCAGGGCTAATTGATGTTGATACAATGGCTAAAAATTTTGCATAATTTAATGCTGAAAGCATGGCAGAAAAAGAGGTTATTTATGTTGACACTTTAGAAATGTATGAAGTCATCCAAGAGTTTGCTAAGCATGAATGTTATGGGCTGCAAAATAGGGCTGAAGTAAGGGTGGATACAAAGTACAAAATAGTTGCAAAGAAGGTTAAGCCTATGGATTTACCTTTACCACCTAAAAGTGATGGGCTGGCTGAAAAAGTGATTCAACAGTGAGAGCGGAATTTTGGTGCCGGAAAGTGCTTAAAAATAGCTAAAAATTATGAATATCAAGGAAAAAATATTCAACATCGAAGGCGGCGGCTCGATCTAGGACGATTTTAAGCGCCAAAGTGCTTTAAAGGTGCCCGAGCGACGCTTGTTGATTTTTCATAATTTTTTAGACTATCCTGCGGGTTGACACGAGCTACTGGCCAATGCGTGATGCTAAGCCGGACGCCCAGGATTTTTCAGAGCTCAATTCCGAGTCCGGACGGGGAAATGGCTACAAAATGGTCAAGATATGAAAAGGTGGACACTTGGAAGGCCAAATTTGAGCATGCCTTTTGAGTTTGGACCCTCCCACCCAAAATTTTATGCACCTCTTGATAAAAAAACGTGGAGAGAGAAGGAAGACATGGCATGATCAAGAAATGGCGCATTTTTCGCTCTCTCTCCTCTCTCATCATGATTGTGGGCTGTGAGTACCCCATGGAACAGACATTGGGGTTGATCTTCTCCTTCTTGGCCGATCTTATCGCCGCCCTTCGCTCCTCAATTGATGGCCTGAATGCTAAGATAGAAATCTAGTCTTTCTCTCTCCTCCCTCTCTCTCTTCTAAGGGGAAATTCATGTGGGAAGAAGAAGGAAGAAGAAAGAATGATGGAGGCTTGTCCGGCATGGATCGGATTGCTCAACGGGTTGGAAATGGTAATTTGTGATCGTGCTGAGCATGAAGTGCTGCTGATTTTCAAATTTGCAGCCATGGACATGAAACCCGAAACACGCAAATAAGCGGTAATTCAATTTTTTCAAAGGAAATTTGAGATTTCATGGCTTTTGATTGATAAAATGTTATTCATGTGGGCTAAAAATTGTTTATGTTGCTGTTTCCCATGAGTACTTGCTGTTCATAATCAGAAAATCAGAAAAATATGCATCTTGTGGCTCAAAATAATACACTAAAACACGTAAAATATGGAAAATCAAGGAAAAATGATGTTTTTGGGCATAAAAATTAGAGGAATAAATAGGAACACCAACTAAATTTTCATTTTTGTTGCAAGAAGGAACTAAGGGCCACAGCCCATAACCTATTTTGAATTTTCAGTAATAAAATAATTCAAAAAATAAGGAAAAATACAAGGAAAATAGAGAAAAATCACTAAAATAGGGAAAAAATGCATTTTGGGTGCGGAAAATTAATGAAAATTAAGAATAATATTTGTGAATGTTTGTGGGGACTGAAGCATGAGGATTTGCCTCAGTTCAACCCCACCTTCTTGTTCTAGTGCGTTTTTTTTTGCTTTTTACACATAAAATGATGGCAAAATGCCCTATAAATCCATACCACAATGCAGCATTTGATCGATGGGAGGGTCGAGTGGTTAAAATGTGTCTAAATGTGGAGTAAAATGATGAAAAGATTGCTGTTTTGTTTGTATGCCATATAGGTCGGTGAATAATTATAAAATAAGGGCCTAGTAGCACGAGGGTTTCCTCGGTGCTAGGTTCGTGCAACGCCGCATAAGAACGGTAGTTGAAAATCATTGAAGGGATGTTTTCCACATGTGCACAATATTGATTTCATAACTGTTTGAGCACTTGGCATCCACAATATGCATAAATCATGGAAATATTTAAAGGTATCAGAAATCCTGGATGCACAGCAATTGTTTTCATTAGGACCTTGACCCACGTTGAGTGAGAGACAGGACACCCTAAGCCATAGGCTAGTCGTGGGGTCTAAGGGAAAGAGAAGTAAGGACAATGGTACATTCCTGTATACGATTAAATGGTACCTTGAGTGGGTTTTGTGCGAAATGTCTATATGTTGAGCGACGCATCGAGGGGCCAATCCCCAAGGTGTAGGAGAGTCGTAGAGGGGTGGCGGCATTCAGCCGTTGGAGGACCCCCTATGTTTGTACTTCATGCCATTAGGCAATGTGTAAGGGACTCCCTCTGAGGAGTAGTGGGTGAGAGAAGAGTGAACTACAAACGACGTAATACAAACGCAAGACATTTAGGAAGGCAATGTATGTGTCATCAACGCTCCTGGCCGCGAGGCCGTGGGGTTGTTGAGCGCGTGAGATAGAGGTCCGGCTAGTGCACGAGCCAGTGTCGGCCCGTTCTAGGTTCCATCAAACAGCCTAATTTATGGGATCCACATGGAGTGGGACATAACTTAACAGCTGAAACTTTACAAAAGCTGCAAATTGGTGATACAAGTTTTCTTTTACATGCAGAAAGAGCTTGTTTCTTGTAGATGTTGGCAAGGCATGGGAAAGCCTTTGCATTTCAGCCAGATGAAATTGGATGTGTTGATCCCTGACCATAGTTGCACCTATGGTGATCTTTACAGTACCTCATGTGCCATGGAATTTAAAGCCTATTCCAATACTTCGGGCATATTTGCCTAAGTTGTTGAAGCTCTTGAACGAGAAGATCAAGATGCAGATTTTAGAGCCCTCTTCAGCTCCATATTCGAATTGGTGGTTTACTGTTCCAAAGAAGAATGGTTCTTTGAGGTTTATACAGAATTTGCAACCAGTTAATAAAGTCGCCATAAGGAATGTTAGATCAGGCCCGATAGTGTGGCAAAATTTGCAGAAGCATTTGTAGGCAAGGCAATTTACTCTTTGGGAGATTTATATTCAGGATATGATCAGTTCCAGCTTGCATTAGAAAGCTAGGATATTGCTACCATAAAGACACCACTTGGATTGGTTAGGATGTGTATGCTTCCATAGGGGGCAACCAATTCAGTAGCGCATATGATGAATGCTATGCATAAAGTTTTGAGGGAGTATATTCCTCAGTTGACCTTACCCTTTCTTGATGATGTGCCGATAAAAGGGTGTGATATCCATGAGAAGAATGAAGAGCTGAATGATCAGGGATGTAGAGGATTTGCAGCTGATCATATCGCTGATTGTGACAGGATTTTGAACCGTCTTGAAGAAGTGCATTTGACTCTGTCAGGAGAAAAATCAGTTTTTGGAGTAGAGGAAGTATTGGTTGTTGGGCACATGTGTGGACCATATGGAAGAAAGCCCTCACCAGTAAAGATTGATGCCATAAGCAGGATAAGGGAGACATGTTCGAATATATCCGAGGCAAGAAGTTTTTTGGGTGCATGTGTCTTTTACTTGATATGGATTCCGCATTTTGCTCATGTGGCTGAAAGTCTATATCAACTCTTGAGAAAATGACAAAAGTTTTGGTGGGGAAAACAACATACGAAGGAAGTTCATAAGTTAAAGAGCTTATTGATTTCAACCCCAACACTAAAGAGAGCAAATTATGAGAATGGGCAACCTATTATTCTCACTGTGGATACAAGCCCAATTGGCATTGGTTGGGCAGTGGGTCAGGATGATGCTGATGGGAATAGATATGCCATTCAGTTTGGAGCAAAGGTCCTCAATGAACATGATGGGACCTCAAATGGGCCGGCATTGGCTATGGCACTAGCGGACCTCATGCTCATAATAGACAAACACACCCTCACGGCCTCGCGGACCAGGAGCATCTATACAAAACCAGGCTTTCCAATGCTCATTCACTAACCCGTTATGGTGATGTAAGAATAGCACCGAGACAACACTCGTGCTACTATCCTCTTAATTAAAATATAACAAACTCTATATCATGATATGCATCAAAAAATGAGCAACAATCAGCACGCAAATCACACCATTCAAACCTTCCAACCCCCTACGTTTAGGTATTGCTTTCGTTGCATAGGTGTAGGGGTTCATTTTGTCATGTTTTAATGTATAAAAAGCAATAAATCACAAAATTTGACAAGGAGATAGGGTAAACTGAGGCTAAACCTCATGCTTTTCCACTACCATACATCCACAAACAATCATTATATTTTTTCTTATTTTTGTGAGACGTATTTCTATTTTTTCCTTTATTTTCCCTATTTTCTTGACTTATTTGGCAATAAAATATGCTATTTTTTTATTTTTCTTGTTCCAATCACTCCAGCATACTAACATTCAATTTATCTTCCATTTTCCCCCCATGGGAACACCTTTCACCCACCCGAAACAGAAAAACTACCATTTTACTGCTTAAAGACCGCATTTGGATTTACGGGAATTAAATAGAGCATGTAAATCATTGAAAAATCAATTTTTTTTGATAAAAAACAATTATTCATGATGCAACCAGCACACAAACAAATTTTCATCCAATAAGAACATATTTATCATCATAAACTATAAAAAATCCTTCATTTTCTTTATAAAAATGGTCATACCGTGTTTTTACGTAACCCGAGATGCCTTGAATGACTGCATAACTAGCAGACGGAGCCTCCATTGCTCTCAATCCAATGCTGCCCATCAATCTTCAGCATCTCCATCAATCTCCATCACCACTTCCTTCATTCTCCCTCCTGATTCCTCCTTCAAGATGGTGCACATGAACAGCCCATAGAGGGGAGAGAGAGGGAGGAGAGAGAAAGACTAGATTCTGATCTCTTCATCCAGACAGCCATATCTCATGCGAAGACCGGCAATAGAGTCAGGCAAGAGGGAGAAGTTGAGGCCCAATCTCTGTTCCATGAGGTACTTGCAGCCTCCAAATCAAGATCCATAAGGGGGAGGGCGCATTTTTCGGCGCCTGCTCATGCCATCTTCCTCCACGCCATGCTCACGTTTTTCTTCACAAAAATTGAGGGGGGGGCCTAAAAATCCCAAAGGGCACCCCCCCCTTTGGTTCTAAATTTTGTCCACCTCTTCGAATCTTGGCCAATTTTCGGCCTCTTCCGCATCCGGGCTCTGTTTCAGCCTCTGAAAAATCTTGCACGTCCGTCTCGGAATCCCACACTAACTGGTAGCTCCCAGCATCCTACACTGCAGTCGAAAAAATTATCAAAAATCCACAAGTATCTCTCGGGCACCCTTTAAAAGCCGTCTTTCACTTGGTGCTTAAAATCGTCCTAGCTGCAGCCGCCGCCTTCGATGTTAAATATTTTTCCCCTAAATTTCGGATTTTTTGGCAAATTTAGGTACATCCCGGGCTCAAAACTCTGCTCTTAGAGCACCAACGACGGTATTCTCGAGTCAAAAAAGAGCTTTGGGGTGTAGTGACAACCCTTAAGTGTGATAGGGAGTATTTTATGGGAGCTCATGTAGCGATAGAGACTGATTGTCTACCTCTATTGGGCATGATAGCAAATTGCTCAACTCCTGATATTGCCATGTTACAATGGATTGCATATATAAAGTCACTTAACCCTGATTTTTAGCATATTGCAGGTAGAGAAAACCTCGTGGTTGACATGCTTTCATGAGAGAGGTTTGAAGATGAAGAGGAGTTGATGGAAGATGAAGAGGATGATGTGATAGGTGCTGAAAATGACTTTATGACAATAGGGAATGAGTATGCAGCTGTTGTTACTGCAGGTACAACTGTTGTAACAAGGATTTCAGCAATAAGAAAAGAGCTTACAACCATGGAGAAGAAATGGGCAATAGAGAGAAAACATCATCAGTGTTATGCTTACAGTGAGAGCACAATTTTTGGAAGAGTTGTATGAGGATGATTGACTGAAAATAGGTCAATATCTCAGCCTCATGACAAAGAAGGCTGAATGGTTTGAAGCTGAATTCAAAAGGATTAAAAGAAAAGCTTATGAGTTTTTCTTAAAAGATGGATGTTTATGGAAGCATGCAAAGAAAAAGAGAGGAGCTCTAGTATGAGTTTTGGGAGATAGGATTTCTCAACAACAGGTGATGCAGGAGTTTGATGAAAGCTTATGGGCTGGACATAGAGGAGTTTGGGGCACATTTGCCAAGATCAAAGAGAAGTATTGGTGGCAAAACATGTATGAAGATGTGGAACATTTTGTGGAATCATGCAATGTTTGTCAGATGTATTCCATGGTAAAGCATAGAGATGGGTTACAACCGACCTATCCATTGTCTATGCATTACAAATGGATAGTTGATTTGGTTACCATGCCTATAGGTTTATGGAATATGAGATATCTTGTGCTTGCACGAGAAGACTTGACAAATCAAGTGGAAGGTCGAGCTCTTAGTACAAAAGACTACTCAAGCAGTTTGCAGGTTCTTATTGGAAGAAGTCTTTTGCAGGTATGGTTGTGTTGGTAAAGTGGTTGCTGATAGAGGAGAATTGGATGTGGATGATGCTCGTGACTTCTTTTCACGATTGGGTATCAAGCTGGCTTTAACTTCAGCCTGCAATCGTGAAGCAAATGGCAAAAGTGAAAGAGGTCATCAGCCTATCATTAAGGCATTAGCAAAGTCATGCAAGGGCAGGATGAAAGAATGGCCAAGAATGTTACCCTTTGCTTTGTGGGCTGATAGGACCACTCATACTGTAGTTACAGGGTATATGCCTGTTGAATTAATGTATGAACAATAGCCAATCATGCCTGCTGAGGAGACTATTGCTACTTGGAGTGCTCTACCATGGGAAGAGGGTTTGAATAGAGAAGAGTTGTTGATCCTATGCATTAGACAATTAAAAAGAAGGCCTGAAGACATTGAGACAGCCATGAAAAAGCTAAAGACTGCAAGGATCAAGAACAAGAAGAGGTTTGACAAGCAACATAGACTTCGACCATGAGCTACACAAGAAGGAGACTGGGTGCTAGTTTATGACAGTAGCTTAGAAATCAGCGTAGTGCCAGTTGGAAGATGACAAAGCGGTGGTTTGGTCCATATGTGGTAAGATTTGTTTTTGACAATGCTACCTATGCATTAAATGAGATGGATGGGACAACTCTAAGGATTCCAGTGGCTGGAAAACGTATCAAACTCTTTAAACATATGGAGTCTTCGGCATATGAGCTGAAGGAGTTGGATACTCAGCATGAACATGAGAATATGGAAGAAGAAGAGGTTGAAGATGAAGACATTGACATGGCAGAGGATACTTCTTCTGACACTATGGATCCATAAGACTTTGGCACATGCCAAAGGATGTGCAGGTTAGGAGGGGGTGGACGTCGTGCCGCTACGGGCACACCATGTGAAAAACTCTAAAGTGTGGCTTTCTTATTGATCTAGAGATCCAATGCCATTTTAGACATTAGTGTTAGTGTCCATGGTTCAAAATATTAGTTTTTTGGACAAGTGTAGCCAATTTATGATATTATAGATATTATTTCTTGTAAAAATCCAAAAACTGTAGACAACTTCTAGATTAGGATGACATGCAAAAAAAAGCATGTAGCTTTTAGCCATCTATGAGGATTTTATGTAAAAAGAGAGATGGATGAAATCGTGCGCGTCCCGATCGCTATTTTCTGGCTATGAACATCACTCCGAAGTGGGAGATGAAAAAGGGGTGATCTGGCAGAATTATATCACGTGCTGGTATTTTACCCCCCTTTTGGAGCCAATGGAAGTATCAGATTGTCGGTCTGAGCAACATAGAGGAAGGTATTATTTTGTGTACGTCTTTGTGTACAAGAGATTTGTCTTCTCATGATGGAGAAATAAAGTGACATGCTTCAATTCTGTGAGTATTATTCTACGTCTTCTATTTCTTTCTGCGAGTATTCTTTCATATCTTCTCTTTCTTTCAACCCCTTCTCTTCCATCTACTCCACTCCTTGAATCTCCCTTCACCCTGCTGTCTCTTATCCCCGCGGTAGACTTTCGACCGCAAACGCTCTGACATTGTGGGGGTAAAAAAAATTTGCAGGGCCAAGATCAAAATGGCGAGTGGGGTGGACGTGAGAATGAAGGATGACCTGACGGATGCAGAGACACATGTCCAAACCCGAAAACACGGACATCATGTGTGAAACACAAAAAACGAGGCACGCAAAACACACAAAAATTAATATTAGAAAATGCATTTTCCGGAATGAAGTGCGGCAAAAAGAAAAAGTGGATAGGATGACGGTTCACTAGCCTAACACTTCAAAACACGGTTCCGATGGGGATAGGACCCGTTCACGAGGAAAAAACCAGAAAAACATAGCCGAAACAAGGCAAAACCATTAATAGGAAATGATCTGGTGATCGAATCATGATGAAATAAAAATGAAAAATTGGTGCGCAGATCGGTCGCTGTATGCTCACGTAGTGAATCCCGGAAGGTCCCCAAGAACAATGAACTCTACCTTTTTGCACAAAAAACAATGTAAAAGCATGAACGACAAGAAGCAAGAGACCAATTGGGCTCAATCTCCCCCCATGCCTTGTGTGAGCGCTTCACAAAGCATGTATTTTATGTATATTTCCATCTTCATGCTCAATAATAGCCCAATTTACAAAAATATGACAAGCTTTTAGCTTTTGAGTTTGCTTTCTACAAAAATAGGAAATAAAGCTAATGGACGGTGCCCATAGAGTCTGGCGCGCCCAACACAATGTCCAAATAGAAATAACATATCCGTGCGCATAGGCGCATACAAAATAATAATCAATAATCAATGCCTCAATAGACATGACAAAATATAGGCGTGGCGCCTATCAAAATATAATCCATAGGTCGAATACTCACTAAACTCCAATGCTTTCCTCCGCCACTGCTGCTATCTCTACACATCAACTGAAGCATTCACAATCGTTAGTAAAATAATACAATTAAACCGACAAAAGTGAATACCTAGCAGTCTTCAGCTACATAAATAAATCAACTGGTTAGAAATAAATCCTAACCTTAATTTATTACGAGTGCGCACTCTAAACTCATAAACGTTTATTAATTTAACATGTATTTTACGGAATCACCCGCTATGGAATCACCCATGTACACACTAAATTAATGAAACGCCCGAAAAGGACATGCGTCCCCATCAACTTCTCGCACAAAGAATCCACTTTGTGTATGAGCCCCGGTCATCAAAGTTTACGGAATCCACCGTAAAACCTCACGGAATCCACCGTGGCACGGAATCCACCGTGGAATATGCCTCCTGGCATCATACCCACGGGCGAGAAGTTGATGGGGACGCCTGTCCTTTTCGGGCATTTCATTAATTTAGTGTGTACATGGGTGATTCCATAGCGGGTGATTCCGTAAAATACATGTTAAATTAATAAACGTTTATGAGTTTAGAGTGCGCACTCGTAATAAATTAAGGTTAGGATTTATTTCTAACCAGTTGATTTATTTATGTAGCTGAAGACTGCTAGGTATTCACTTTTGTCGGTTTAATTGTATTATTTTACTAACGATTGTGAATGCTTCAGTTGATGTGTAGAGATAGCAGCAGTGGCGGAGGAAAGCATTGGAGTTTAGCGAGTATTCGACCTATGGATTATATTTTGATAGGCGCCACGCCTATATTTTGTCATGTCTATTGAGGCATTGATTATTGATTATTATTTTGTATGCGCCTATGCGCACGGATATGTTATTTCTATTTGAACATTGTGTTGGGCGCTCTAGACTCTATGGGCACCGTCCATTAGCTTTATTTCCTATTTTTGTAGAAAGCAAACTCAAAAGCTAAAAACTTGTCATATTTTTGTAAATTGGGCTATTATTGAGCATGAAGATGGAAACATGCATAAAATACATGCTTTGTGAAGCACTCACACAAGGCATGGGGGGAGATTGAACCCAATTGGTCTCTTGCTTCTTGTCGTTCATGCTTTTACATTGTTTTTTGTGCAAAAAGGTAGAGTTCATTGTTCTTGGGGACCTTCCGGGATTCACTACGTGAGCATACAGCGACCGATCTGCGCACCAAAAATGTTCGAAGAGATAGGCCAAATAGAATGGAAAATATCAAATGCGGTTTTGAGGATGGGAAGACACATTCACATGGGAAAGACAAGAAAACACACCCATAACTAGACACAGAAAGTAATTGTGAAGATTCGTGCATCGGAATAGAAGATAATAAGAAGGAAAAATGTCAGGACAAGTGTGGACGACAGGATGGGTAGGTTAGAATGTGTTTCCGGGGACATGAGTAGGTGTTCACATGGAAAAAACGAGAAAATGGGGCTCGAAAACACATATAACAATTGATAATGAAAAATTTGAAAGTTAGAAGAGGGTGGAGTAAAAAGCAATAATGGGCAAAAAGGTGATTCGGAAAAATCTAGCACATTAGAAGAAAGTTTGAGGAGAATAGGGCAGGTTTGCATGGAAAAATGACAAAAATACATAGAAAAAGACACGAAAATCCGCAAAAAATAACCGACAAACCGTACCTCGGAATGATTGGTGGTAAAAAGGAAAAATTGCAAGACTAGTGGAAGGTATAGGTTAGGGCCGTCACATCCATGGGCGGTTCTAAAGCAAAAAGGGTATATTCACATGGGAACACGTCAAGGGGACATAAAATTCTTCAAAAATGAATAACTTTTGAACCGTTGATCGAAACAAGGGGACTATAAAAAGAAAAAAATATACTAGTCGAAGGGATGAAGAGGGCTATAAGGTTGGATATTGGTTTTGGGGAACCTGGGGTACATTCACATGGAAACTCAGCAAATCAAGGGATAACGAGAAACAAGGGAGGAACATCCTCAGGAGTAGGGTGAGAGAGGATAGGTGGGTGGAGAAGGGACCCCATTAGGGTAAAATCCAGTTGTGTCATAAATGGATAATCAGAATCGGGATATGCATGAGTATATGCCTCGTAGATGCGCAAGGACGCATCCCCACACTTAAGACTTTAATAGGGTGGGTGAACCAAGCAATAAGGACCTAAGATTGGGAGGACGATGTCCCCACACTTAAAACATGACTATCACTTGAAAACAGAAAAATGGATAGGGTTAGAAACACTGAGCCTGATTTTGCCGATAATTGATGGTGATTGTTGATGGCATGCGCAGTATCACAGTCATTTGCATAAATTACTAGAGTGTCTTTACAGCACACATCCAACATGGCAGGGACCACACAGTAGCACCCTGGGAGGTAGCTCTATCGGCTGATGATGAAGGGTTTAACATTTAGCTCACTATCGCTCATGGAGGATGATGAAAGGACAATCGCGTGCCCCAACTCCCACGTTGCTCAATGAATAATCATGGGAACCTATAACTCACACCCGATTTAGAATGGAACAAGGGGGAAATGATTTATAGGGAGCATGCCAATGTGCACAGTTAATGGTGCAAGAGTGCGCTCCAACCAATCTGGCATAGGTACAAGAAGGCAAGGGGAAATTTTTTAGAGGGAGTATGCCAATGTGCACAGTTAATGGTGCAAGAGTGCGCTCCAACCAATCTGGCATAGGTACAAGAAGGCAGGCTAGAGAGCCTGATAGTGCAGTGCACAGAATAGAGTGACATGTCCTGTGGTGGTGATGGCAGAAACCCATCCCATGTGTGTATAGGAAAATGGGAACGTACTTGACTCCAAGTGTCATAATGTCCCTCAATCCTCACCTCTCGATAATTGATTGAGGAAACACTAGTCATGCTCAGTTCCCCCTCTGTCTCATGCTCTGTTGATAAATACAGGAGGGCAGCCCATTCCTGAAACCCAGTAATGTAATCCTCACCATCACTTGTGCAGAGGGTGTATGCCTTGTGCACAATTGATGCTACAACTGTGCATCCTGCCAGGTGCCAACATACAATGCAAGAAGGAAGGTCAGGAAGCCTTATAGTGCCGTGCACAAGAACAAGTTTGTGATTTGCGCATTGAGAGGCCCATCACCCGTGTGTGCAACGCTCCATTCACACATCTCACCTCTCTGTTGAATATCAAGAGCAAGGACTGGTCACTCACCCCACCCTCTGCCTCACACTCTGTTGATGAATATAGAGGGCATCCCATATTCACATCTCCATCTGGTTAGGATGAAAGCTCACTACGCTCTAGGTTTGGTGAGGAAGATTAGCTTCGTCTATTGCAAGTTTCAACATGGATTGGTTGATGAAGAAGCCTACCCAAGGAGGTAGCCAACCAATTCGGTGCTTGGATTGCATGTTGGAAACTTAGTTTATTTGTAGGAATCAGAAGCACTAATGAGGTTATAGGATTTAGCACACCAAGGGAGGTGGCTTGAAAACTTTGTCTGTAGGAGTTCAGCTAGAGATTTGGCGATCCTGGACTATAGGATATTATCACCTTTTCCACATCCATCTTCCCGTCCAAGGGTGTGTGTGCCACCTTGTCTTGGAATGAGGCGTGTTATGATAGGGAATTGCTTCCTTTTCTCCCATAATAGTTGTATTTTATTTTCTTGTTTTCTTTTCTTTTCTTTGCTTTTCCTATTTTCTTTTCTTTTTACCCTACTCCCGAGGGTGTTTCCACCTTTTCTCAAGGAATAGGTCGGCATGACAGGGACCGAAGTCCTTTTCTCCCATGATTGATATATTTTTATTTTTATTTTTTCTTCTATTTCTTATTGTCTTTGAAGCATCAAATGGCAGGGACGCCATATATCAAAACCATCCTCACCACCTCTGTTGCATTATACAGAAAGGAAACCAAGGGGGAGGATAAGGTGGCTGCAAGGAGCTACAGGAAGAAACGAGAGCATCAAGATCAGCAAGAGAGTTATCAGGAGCATTAGGTAAGGCATATCAAGCTTCATACAAGGAATGAGGAAGCTATCAATGGTGATTGTCAGGATCCCAAGGGGGGGTAATACTTCTTGAGGCGATAGCCATTAATAAGAAAGGGATCATCTGAAGCATCGACTATCTGGACTGAGACATTTAGATTGAGGACAAGTACCTTATAAGGACCCATCCAACATTGTTAAAGATTGCCTGGAAACTTGCCAAATCGAAAATCATAAGTGAGGACTAAGTCACCTTCCTTGAACTCCTTTTGCTTGATGAAGCTGTCATGGTATACTTTTCTGCGAGCTTGCATGGCCTCCATGCACTGTAGGGCCATCTTGTAGATCTCATCATGACACTCCAAGTGCAAGAGACGATGTTACAGGGACTCGTCATCTCCTAAGCCTTCATTGATGGCCATGCATAGAGAGGGTAGCTCGAGTTCAATAGGAAAGACGGCTTTTGTTCCATACACCAATGGAAAAGGAGTTTGTCATGTAGCTACCTTATGGGAGGTTCTGTACACCCAGAGGGCCTCTACCTCAGACATACCTAACCTAAACCTGGGACTTCATGCCTTGGACGCCGGTCCCCAACAAGAAAAGAAAATCCCTTACAAGTACACAGACACATATAGCATAAAAAACACGTTACTCGTAAAGGAGAGATATCACCTGGAGAGGGCCGAGAAGCTTCCGCGCGACATAGGCTCCTTCCAAGCTCTTCTTCGAACCTGTCTAGCACAGAACTAAAACAAGAAACCATTAACCGCACTTGTACTAAACAGATGACTGGCCCTCTTGGCCTAATGAAATATAGCATTGCACTACAAAAACGGATCAGCCCTCTTGGCCTAATGAAATAAACCATTAAAAACCTCGCAAAACTGGCCCTCTTGGCCTAACGAAATCAAACAAAATAGCACCTACACATCCCTCCCCGAAATAGGATAGATATACAATAATATACTCCTTTCCAAGGAGGAAAAAATAGTAGGGCTCACAGCCCTAAACTAAATGCATAAGATTATGACCCATCCCTCCTGCATATATAGGAAGAGGCGTACGCATAACATGTTGTCTAATCAGCATATGGATCCAAGATAACAACGGTAGATTGGTCTCGGCTACTCTGTGCATCACCCATATCAACCATCGCCTGCCATATATTGCATGCTCTGATAACATTCCCCACAAGCGACCGGGTCCTGCCTCATTATTGATAGCAATATCCAAACTAGGACCACAGTTGAAGAAAAGGACTTCTTCATTGTTGAGATATCGAGCTCCACTCGTGATACGCCAGGGTGACCGTTGTGCATTTATGTCACCGACGTGTCAGTTGCAGATGCGGTTGGTACACCGCCCCTGAATAATAGCTACATGATAGCTATCCTTATCTACTCTAGTTCGTGGCTCAGTTAGTATGCCACCTTAGTTAGTTGAGTTTGGTTTGAGACCCATATCTAGGGTTCTTCTATTTCTTTGTACTAGAGTTCTTTTGGCTTACACAACTAAGAAGAGGAAAACTGTTTTCAGCCTCCACCCTTGTGTGTCTTCCCCCATTGTGCAAGCAAGAAAGCTTCAAGCGAGACTCCTTCCTTCTCTCCCACAATCTTGACATGGTATCAGAGCCTTGTTCGTGGTAAGGAGCTCAAGAAAGCAAGCCAAGCTCGCGGTGGTCTGGTAAGAGGAGCAGTGTTGCTTTCATTTCCTGTTTTGGGAGCAGATCTCTGCAGGTAGCACAGCCGGAAATTGCAGGAGTCCATTGTCTCAGGTTGAGACGCCCTTCGTGGTGAAGCAAGAGGGCAGTATATGCTGCGGGAGAGGGCTTTAGCCCTCGGCGACCTTGTTTTTTTGATTTGAGGCCATTTCGGGGCCTGTTTTGCAGACGGAAGTTTTCTGCACGCACTCAAGAAAAGGCTCAGTTTTATGCTGTGCGACCACTGTTCTACAGGTCGGTGAAAAGTTACTGTAGAAATTGCATCGTATGCTTGTGCGCAGAGACATTGGGAGTTTCAGAATCATCCTTGGTTCCTGTTTATGCAAAATCGTCACTAGGAAGTGACTGTGTGGTCAAATACCACTTTCGCCAGTTTTGCAGATTTGCCCTTGTGAGGGTGAAGCTGTGTTTTTTGCAGTGACAGAATTTCTTGCAGTATTCTGTAATGGCGTCTGATTCTCTTTCACAGATTGTCACTGAAAAGCTTGACAAGAACAACTTCCAGGCATGGAAGTTTAGAATGACGAATTTCCTTATGGGAAAAGGATATTGGGAATTTGTTGCAGGAAATGAAGAAGAACCAGTTCTTCCTGATGTTCCCAATCAACAACAAATGCAAGCATTTAAAACATGGCATGAGAGAGCCAGGAAAGTTATGTATTGGCTGTCTATCAGTATTTCAGACTCTATGATTGTGCATATTCAGGATGCAAGTACGCCAAAGGAGGCATGGGATACTTTGTCAAAAATGTATAGCACAAATACGCAAGCCAGGAAAATGCAGCTCAAGCAAGAGTTGCATAATGTGCAAAGAGAAAGTATGAGCATCAACGACTACCACATGAAGGTGAAGAAGATTGCAGATGCACTTGCTTCCATTGGGTCGCCAGTGGAAGATGATGATTTAGTTTCCGTGACCTTGAATGGTCTAGGAAAGGATTATGCACAGTTTCGGACATCCATTTCAGTTCGTGAAAGATTTCCTGATTTTGAGGAGTTGATTGCTCTTCTAATTTCTGAGGAACAGAGAAATGGTGGTGCATCTTCTTCAGGAGGAACTTCAAAAGAAGCTGTCTTCTACTCAAATGCTGGAAGAGGTAGAGGCAGAGGTAGAGGAGGCCGATTTGGAGGCCGTGGCAGAAATCAGAATATGCAGCAAACTCAAGAAAACCAGTCCTATGGAGGAGGACGTGGTAACTCTAGAGGCAGGGGGAGCCAAAGAGGTCGTGGTGGATGGCAAAGAGGCCAAAATGCAAACAGTAATGTTGAATGCTACTACTGTGGTAAAATGGGTCATATGGCTAAAGACTGCTATAAAAAGCAGAATGACATCATGAATGGAAAACTGCAACAAGGGAATTATGCATCTTCTAGTAGACAGGGTGATGACAGAAATGAGCATTTGTTCATGGTGCAGCACATGAACAATTCTATGACAAGTGCAGAAGAAAGTAATGATGTATGGTATGTTGACTCAGGTGCATCAAACCACATGACAGGTCATGCAGAATGGATGGAGGATGCAAGGAAAATGGAAAAACCAGGATTTGTGGAGACTGGTGATGATACTGCACATCCTATTGTGCAGATTGGAAAAATTCCCTTGTCTATGCAGGGTGGGAAAAAGAAATACCTGTCCGATGTATTTCATGTCCCGAATATCACCAAGAATCTGGTTTCAGTTGGTCAAATGGTTGAACAGGGCTTGCAGGTCAGATTTAATCCTCATGGATGCTTTGTTGAGGATATGAAAAATAAAGGTCGCTTGATAGCAAAAGGAAAGAAGAAGGGCAGAATGTTTACATTGGATGCAGACATGTCTGAATTGAGTGCAGCAATGTTTGCACATGGGACCGGTGTAGTTGCAGATATTGATATCTGGCATAAACGCATTGGTCATGTTAATGTACAGCGACTTAAATCAATGCAGGCCCAAAATATTGTTGCAGGATTGCCCAAATTCAAGGTTGCAGAAATGCATAAGGTATGTGAAGCCTGTCAGTTTGGAAAACATGCAAGGAAACCATTTCCTAGACATGTTCAAGAGAGTGAGAAGCCATTGGAATTAATTCACTCTGATGTGTGGACAACTAAAGCTGCATCTCTTGGAGGCTGTCATTATTTTGTCAGTTTTATTGATGACTATAGCAGAAAAGTTTGGGTGTATTTTATGAAAAAGAAAAGTGAAGTTTTTGGGCATTTCAAAACTCTTAAAGCTATGGTTGAAAAAGAAACAGGCTTGCAGATAAAATGCCTAAGGTCAGATGGAGGGGGAGAGTACCTCTCAAATGAGTTTGCAAGGTTCCTGCAGGAGCATGGCATAAAGCAGCAATATTCATGCAGTCATACCCCACAGCAAAATGGAATTGCAGAAATAAAAAACAGGCATATTGGAGAGGTATCTCGTGCCATGCTTAATGAAAAAGACCTGCCAGATTTTTATTGGGCTGAAGCAGTTGCTACAGCAGTCTACATAATGAACATGACTCCCACTGCAGCAATACATGGAATGACTCCAGAGGAGAGGTATACTGGTAGGAAACCAGATATTTCTCATTTGAAAATTTTTGGTTGCATTGCCTATGTACATGTGCCAGATGAGCTGAGATCCAAGTTGGATCCAAAAGCTGAGAAGTGCATCTTTATTGGTTACTCTCTGCAGCAAAAAGGGTATAGATGTTATAACCCCTCTACTCGTAAGTTTACAGTGAGCAGAGATGTTGTTTTTGATGAGATGAGTAGCTGGTATAAACCAGTAAATGTGATTGATGATGTAGATGCACAAAATGGTAATGCTGCACAGAATTCACAGCAGCAGTCACAAAATATTAGTGGACCTGGAGCGTCCTCTAGTAGTGGTTCACATTCTTCGCCATGGACAGGCAGATTGAGATCAGGAGAATCTTCTGAAGGCAGCGCAAATAGTGGTATGCAGGTATCACGAAAAGGAAAAGAGAAGGTTGATCAGCCCATGTTTGATGTGAATGCAGGTCACTCTTATGTGGATGGTGAATCCAGTGGCTCAGAACAGAGCATTGATGATGAGTTGGGTATTCCTTCTATTGTTACACCTGGAGTAAGGAAGACCAGGGATGTTTTGAGAGCACCTGGGAGTGAACCCACTTTGCGCAGGTCTACCAGAGTTAGGTATCCTGTGGATAGGCTGAAATATGATGGATTTACAGCCATTCACTATGCATATATGGTCAAAGTGATACAGGAACCAGAACCCACTTCTTTTGAGCAAGCCATGGGAAAAGAAAAATGGGAGAAAGCCATGGATGAAGAAATGGATGCTTTGGAAGCAAATACTACATGGGAATTGGTACCTTTGCCTAAAGGTAAAAATGCAATTGGCTGTAAGTGGGTTTATAAGGTGAAGCACAATGCAGATGGTTCTGTGAACAGATACAAGGCAAGATTAGTAGTCAAGGGGTATGCACAAACATATGGCATTGACTATGAAGAAACATTCAGTCCAGTTGCAAGGATGGCAACTGTAAGAGCAGTCATTGCTATGGCTGCATCAAAGGGATGGTCTTTACATCAGATGGATGTAAAGAATGCCTTCTTGCATGGTGATTTGCAAGAAGAGGTCTATATGGAGCAGCCACCAGGTTATGTGCATGCTGTTCATCCTGAGTTTGTTTGCAGGTTGAAGAAAGCTTTGTATGGCTTGAAGCAAGCACCTAGAGCATGGTCTGACAAGATAGGACAGTATCTTGTCACTATTGGCTTTCAGATTTCCAAGGCAGATTTCTCACTTTATGTGAGAAAAACAGAGAAAGGTATTATGCTACTTGTCATTTATGTTGATGATTTGATTATGACAGGTGACAGTGATGAAGATATCCTTCATGTGAAAATGCTATTGAAGCAGAAGTTTGAGATGAAGGATTTGGGAGAGCTGCGTTATTTCTTGGGCATTGAGGTGATTAGATCACCAAGTGGGATACAGCTCTTGCAGAGGCAGTATGGATTGGACATGCTGTCCAAATATGGGATGACAGGCTGTAAGCCTATTTCAGTTCCTTTGGAGCAGAATGTGAAGCTGAGCACAGATGCGGGTGAGCTTCTGGAAGACCCTACTATGTACAGACGCATAGTAGGAAGTTTGATTTATATGACTATTACCAGGCCAGATTTGAGCTATGCTGTTGGATTGGTAAGTCAGTTTATGCAGGCTCCAAGGAAACCGCATTTGGATGCGGCTAGACGCATACTCAGGTATGTGAAGTCCACATTGCAGTATGGACTATTTTATGAGACTGGGATTCAGATACAGCTGCATGGATACACTGATGCTGATTGGGCTGGTAGTATTTCTGATAGACGATCTACCAGTGGATATGTGTTCTCTTTTGGGAGTGCTGCAGTCACTTGGAGCAGCAAGAAACAGCCTACAGTTGCCTTGTCGAGCACAGAGGCTGAGTACAGGGGTGCAGCAATGGCTGCATGTGAGGTAGCTTGGTTACATAAGCTACTTTATGATATGCATCAGTCTACAGATGGGCCAGTTGTCATTTATTGTGACAACATGAGTAGTATACACTTGGCAAATAACCCAGTCTATCATGCTAGAACAAAGCACATTGAGGTGCATTATCACTATGTGCGAGAGAGGGTTTTACTAGGTCTTATTGATCTAGTTTATGTCAGCACAGAGGATCAGGTAGCTGACATATTCACGAAGGCATTGGGCGCAGAGAAGTTGCGCAAGTTCAGAGACCTGCTTGGTGTGCAGGAATTGGGATTGAGCTCGAGGGGGAGTGTTGAGATATCGAGCTCCACTCGTGATACGCCAGGGTGACCGTTGTGCATTTATGTCACCGACGTGTCAGTTGCAGATGCGGTTGGTACACCGCCCCTGAATAATAGCTACATGATAGCTATCCTTATCTACTCTAGTTCGTGGCTCAGTTAGTATGCCACCTTAGTTAGTTGAGTTTGGTTTGAGACCCATATCTAGGGTTCTTCTATTTCTTTGTACTAGAGTTCTTTTGGCTTACACAACTAAGAAGAGGAAAACTGTTTTCAGCCTCCACCCTTGTGTGTCTTCCCCCATTGTGCAAGCAAGAAAGCTTCAAGCGAGACTCCTTCCTTCTCTCCCACAATCTTGACATTCATAAGCAAGATTTGCCAGTGAATCCGCAAACTGATTCCAGTAACGTGGAATTAGCTGAAAAGACACTCTCTCAAACTCCTCAAGTAGGGTCATCGCAGTTCGATGATACATACAAAGGATGGGATTCCACACTGTGTACGTCCCATCTAGCTTATTCAAAATCAACTGGGAATCCCCTTTTACTAACAACCACCGAATACCACCTTGTTTGGAAATATGCAGTCCCATAATCAAGGCTTTATACTCCGCCATATTGTTAGTGAATCCTACCTCGAGATAAGCAGTTAACTTCATCGTAACTCTACGTTGGGGATCGCGGACTACTCCAACGCTCCCTTTTTTATTAGGGCCCCTGAACGCCTCGTCAAAATATAATGTGTACGTCCACAATGGGTTTACATAGCCTGCCATCACGAGCTCCTCTATTCGTAATTATGATAGTCAAAATTTAACATGTTTAGAGGATGAACTGACGGCTCCATCCCACCTTCATTAAACTCAACAGGGATACTTGTCAACATTCGTAAGCAGTGATGGCAGAAGACTTTGATCTCCCACACAAAGGTTTCATCTTCTTGCTCAATCACTTTGTATCCTTTGCTCCACCAGATGAGTTTACCCTGATGGTATCCCTGCTCTAGATATGGGTGCTCCAAATAAGGAATTAACCGCCCCATCAACCAGCTTTAAGCTCTTTTCTTTTGCAGGTCTCAAATCAGCCCCAGCATGGACCTGCAATGCATTTCTCTGTATTAGCATACTTAGAAATAATAAGATTTAATCTTATTAAGATTAACCTTATTTTTAAATTCTACTCCCTGTAGATCAGCTAGTAGAGCCGTAGACCTATTTTTTCCCATCCTAACAATCTTATAGGGGCCATCCCATCTAGGTTCCAGCTTCCCTAGAGACAACTCCCTACGCGCATCATAGTACAGAACTAATTGCCCTTTTTTAAAGGTATACTTCTTTGCTTTAAGGTCGTGCAACTGCTTCATCCGACGTTTAGCTACCTCCTGGTGTAATAAGCTCTGCAATTTCAGTTCATCCAGGTGGGCTATGGTCGTGAAACGTTTAAAGAGTGAATCCTCATCTCGCAAAGAGTGGTTAATTGCAAACCATATGGTTGGCAACTCGATTTTGAGGGGTAACACACACTCTTCCCCGTAAACTAATTTAAATGGAGTATGGCCTCGCTTGAACATTGTATTATACGCCCATATTGCCACATACAACTTCCTGTCCCAGTCTTCTTTCTTCTCTGAGACTATTTTAGACAAGATACCCACAAGCTGCTTATTAGTACTTTCGACTTGCCCGTTTGCTTGCAGATTATAGGGGGTCATTTTATTGTGCTTGATTTGCCAAGCTTCAGTCAAGATTTTGATCACTTTATTCAAAAAGTGGGTTCCACGGTCCGACACTAGTTCCTTCGGTGGACTGAAACGGTAGATAATTTGCTCTAAAAGGAAACTTGTAGTCTCTTTTGCATTGTCCTGCCTCGTCGCCCGCGCTTCTGACCATTTTGTAAAATAATCATTTGCTACTATAATGTACCTCTTCTGGGTAGTAGACGACGGGGTGATAGGACCCACAAAGTCAATGCCCCACTTCTCAAATGGAAGGATAGCCATACTAGGCATAAGTGGACGTTTCCTATTCTCTCTGCTATCATGTCTTTGACAGGTATCACATCTCTTAACGTACTCAAAGGAATCTTGGAAGATGGACGGCCACCACTATCCAGCTCTTAAAGCTTTCTGTGCCGTCAACCGTCCAGCGAAGTGCCCTCCGCAGAGTCATGGCACTCCTCCAAGATAAAAGGAACCTCATCAGGAATCACACATCGGTGGTAGATATCATCAACACCCTGCCGATATAGTGTTCCTGTGATCAAGGAAAACTTCAAAGCTTGTTGTCTGATTTTTCTCTTCTCAGATTTTGATAAACCAGCTCCAGTCTCTCCCATTGATAGATAATGCGTTATAGCAGCATAGCAAGATGGGATAGAAGCTATATCAATTTTAAACATTTCTTCAATATTCACAACCATGAAGACTCCCTTGGGGTTAGTACAGATGTGTACTCTCCCACAGGGTGCAACAAACTCAGTGGCACACATGAGAAATTCTATGAATAGGGTACTTAGGGATTTTATACCACAATTGACAATGCCCTTCTTGGATGATGTTCCAATCAAAGTCCAATCAAAGGGTATGCAATGGATAAAAATAATGAAGAGATGGATGCTCATGGATGCAGACAATTTGTTACAGACCATATTATGGATGGTGAGAGGATTTTGACGCATCTAGAAGAGGTGCATTTAACTCTTTCTGGACAAAAGTCTGTCTTTGGAGTTGAAGAGGTTTGATTGTTGGGCATTTATGGGGAATTGTGACAGCCCTTAAATGTGATAAGGATCATTTTATGGGTGACCATGTATTCATTGAGACCGATTGTTTGTCGCTATTAGGTATGATTACTAGTTGTGCTACCTTGGACATTGCTATGCTCCCGTGGATTACATACATCAAATCTTTGAACCCTGAATTTTAGCATATTGCAGGAAGAGATAACCCGGGGCAGATATATTATCTCGAGCACGCTATGAGAATGAAGATGGGATGGTGGATGAGGAGGAATAAGATGACTTTCTTGCAGGTGAAAGTGATGTTGTAAGAGTGAATTTAGCAATGCAAGATGTTGCTACAGCATTAACAGAAGCTTTGACAACAAAGAGAAGACACTTTAGATGTTTTGCATCTTGTGTAGAAGTGTTTCTGGAAGACAAATATGGAGGAGAGTGGCTAAGAATCGGTCAATATCTCAATACATTAACAAAGAGAGATGAATGGTCAAATGAGGAGTTTAAGAAGATCAAGAGGAAAGCCTATGGGTTTTTCTTTAAAGATGGATACTTATGGAAACATGCTAAAAAGAAATGGGGTATGCCATTGCGAGTTTTGGGTGACAAAGCTTCACAAGTAAATGTTATACAAGAATTTCATGAAATCTTATGGGCTGGTCATAGAGGTATTTGGGGTACTTTTGCAAAGATCAAAGAAAGATATTGGTGGCAAGGTATGTATAAGGATGTTGCTCACTTTGTGGAAACATGTACGACATGTCAAATGTATTCATTCGTGAGACATTGGGATGGATTATAGTCCACATATCCATTGTCTCTTCATTTTAAGTGGGTGGTGGATTTAGTCACGATGCCTACAGGTCTTTGGCAAATGAGATATCTTGTGCTTGCCCGTGAAGACTTGATTAATCAAGTGGAAGGGAGAGCTCTACGTACTAAGACAACAAATGTCGTGTGTACTTTTCTCTTAGAAGAGATCTTTTGTTAGTATGGCTGTGTGGGAAAAAATATAGCAGATAGGGGTGAGCTAGATGCAGATGAAGCTCATGATTTCTTTGCATGGTTGGGGATAAAGCTTGCTTTAACTTTAGCCTACAACCCTGAAGGAAACGACAAAAGTGAAAGAGGTCATCCACCTATTGTGAAGGCATTGGCAAAAGCATGTGGAGAGAAGGTAAAAGAGTGGCCACAATTGCTCCCTTATGCCTTATGGACTAACAGAACAACTCATAGTGCTGTTACATGATATATGCCTGCAAAATTTATGTATGGTAAAAAATCTATCATGTCGATAGAAGAGATGGTAGTCACATGGAGTGTGCTACCTTGGGAGGAGGAGTTGAATCAAGAGGAGTTGTTGGCCTTGTGCATTAGACGGTTGGAAAGAACGTCAGAAGACATAGAGATAATATTTGCAATATTAAAGGCAGCAAGGATACAAAACAAGAAATAGTTTGACAAAAGACATAGACTGAGACCAAGAACCATACAAGATGGGGATTGGGTATTGGTTTCCATGCATAAAGTTTCCAAAAGATGGTTTGGACCCTATGTGGTAAGATAGGTGTTTGATAATGCTACTTATGCATTAGATGAGCTAGATGGGATAGTCATAAAACTTCCGGTAGCATGGAAGAGAATCAAATTATTCAAGAAGCGGGAATCTAATGCCTATGAGTTGTCAGAATTGGAAGAAAATAGTGGCCATGATACAGGGGAAAGCCAAGAGGATATGGAAGATGAAGAAGCAAAGGATATGGTTGTAGAGGATGAGGAGGACTCAAAATCTGGTTGACAATTAGGATTTTTGCACATACCGAAGGATGTGCAGGTTCAGAGGGGGTGGATGTCGTGATGCTATGCAGACACAGTGTGAAAAAGCATGGAATGCATCATCATCCGACTTTCTTATTGATCAAGAGAGTCAATGTGATCTGAGTCATTAGTACTAGTGTGAATGGCATGAATGGTCCAAAAATACTAGATTTTTGGAAAATTTTAGCTTATTTTTTATCTTATTTATTGTAAAAATCCAAAAAAGTTAGAAAAACTTCTAGATTAAGATGGCATGCAAAAAGAAAGTGGCTTTTTCAGCCAGTTATGGGATTTTTCATAAAAAAAGACAGATTGGCAAAATCCTGTGGGTCGCGATCATTGTTGATAGGCTAAAAACTGCACTTTGAATTGGAAGAAGAAGAAGGAGTGAACTGGGAGAGCCCTGAGTAGGTATCCTGAAGTTTTACCCCCCTTTTGAAGCCAATAGAGCCATCAGATTTGGGTTCCGAGCAATAGAGAAGGAGCTATTATTTTGAAGCATGTTTTTGGTCTACAAAGGAGCTCCAGGAGATCTAATACCTGGAGATTGTTTCTGAGTAGTGCCAGACAAAGAATTTCAGGTGTTGTTTATACATATTGATTCAATTTCATTGTGCTTTGTCTTTGTTGTGTTTACCTCTTGTCTATTCTTTTTATTCTCTTCCATCTTCTATCTCTACTTCCTTCTACCTCTGATCCCCGGTGGATTCAACCTTTTGACAAAAACCCCTCCAAAAGTGTATTTAGGGGTAGATTTAAGCTATTGAAAAATTTGGATACTTGCTATGAAACATCCATCGTAGGTGGATATTTTAGAAGACTTGCTACAAATTTGGAGTAGTAAGCTTCTAGGCTTAGGCTTAGCTACTTTAGGTTGAAAAATTCTTTCATCTTTTGGGCTTGATATGGGGTGGAAGGTATCTTCCACATACACCATCCTTAAGCTTGTCCCAAGTGATAGCGATTTCAGATGTTCTTTGGTCCTTGCACCACTATTTCCTCCACCAAAGACAGGCATCTCCTATGAGGTTTAGTTTCGCGATCATTGCTTGATTTGACACTGTAGTCCCTGCATCAATGAAATAGTCTTCCATAGATTCAATCCATGTTTCGGTCTCGATTGGAATATCCCTCCCCTTACCATCAAATTTCGATAGCTTGTACTGCTTAAGAAGAAATTCCTTCTCTTGGGCTTCTATAATATTGAGGTTCAAGGTGACATCCTAGGGATTTAAGCAATTTTCATGATCAAAATTTTTCCCAATAATAAAAAGATAATAACTTGCTTAATCTATTAATTTAGAAAGGGAATTATGTACTATTGAGTATTTTTAATAATGATTAAGGTTTACACATTAAAAGAGAGTTTTAATCTCAGTCAGACTTACATGTGGATCTCTGGTAACTTAGCAGACCCCATCAGTTGGAGTTTATGGGCTGTATATCCATAATTTGATATTTTAGTGGAAAGGTCTAGATATTCTTATGATGAGGGTTACTCCCTAGAACAACAATTCCATTGATCGAGACGAACTTAGTTGGTTTTCTGCTTATGCAATGCTTTTAGTGATCTAGTCGGTCATTAGTAAGAAGAATGGGATCCTATCTAGGGTTCTCAAGGAGGAATGGTTCAACAAGCCTTTGAGTTCTCCATCCATTAGATTCACCTAAGGTTGATCTTTGGTATAGTCAGGGTAGTGAACTTCAACATATCAATCCATCCCACATTGCCATTCTGGATATAGGAGAGATAAGAATTGTATATTCATTATAAGATAGTTATAAAATTATTTGGTTGTTTGAATGCATGGCGGATATATACACAACTTGAAATGCAAGGAATTTCTTCTAACTTTTTCACCTCTATTAGTTAACTCTATTTCTACTAGGGTTAAAAAATTTCATCAAATGGATAATATATTATTATGGGAAGAGGATTCCCTACTATAACCTAGGCATGGCATTGCGATACATCCATTACATAATAATTAGCATTCTGGGAATAGATATCCAGAAATCTATATTTTAGGGGAAGATCAGGTAATCCATCTTTCTTGTAGTTGTGACAATTGGAACATCCTACAACTATTACTCGTTAGCCAGTATAACCTTTATAACCTCCTCATAGATGTACTAATTTAATTTGACTTGTCGTCCTCCATTGAACATGTTCGAGTTTACTCTAGCCTCATAGAAGAGATAAATCTTAGCATTCTTAAGGTTTTCCATCCATCTTAGGCTTTTTAAACTGTTTTCGAGCTAAGCAAGACAATTTGCATCAATGTAACAATACCCTTTTCTTAACATCCATCGTCTTTTGTAATATAAGGGCAAAGGATTGTACATCTAATCTAATATTTGCATCATATGGTTTCTCCAATAGAGAAGTGCATTGCTGACATAAACATAACTTGCAAAATCAAGAATCATTCCCAAGGGTTGTCCCTCTACCAAAATCAAGGACATATATTAATAAGAGAAGAATTCACTAGTTAAGGAAAATATATCTTACACTATAGAATTTTTTTAAAAAGAATGAGTTTTATATACTTGCGCCATATCCTATATCAATGTACGCTCTGGTACGAACTGTAATGTGCCTGCCCGAGCCAATTCCTCGTCGGCACATTCTTAGTAGCCCATCAAGTCATATCCTAGAAAACATAATCTAGGATTCAATGAGATACCTTGGAGTTTGCTATCTAGGCTCACTCGAGTCTACCCAAAGAAGCATAAACATTCAAAAGTTTGATGCCCCAAACTATGAACAGCATGTCTATCCACAATTATGAATCATGGCTAATTATTTTTGCCCCAAATAGTGCCCAAGAAAAAGTACACTAAGAGAAATGCCCAAAATCTAAGCAAGGTATAGGAGGAGTACCAGGAGCAAGAGGCTAATGCAATGGATACAAGAAAATTGCTTTAAAAATTGTGCTTGAATTTTTAGGTTGCTATCATAGGGGCTATTTCTACTATGTCTAATCCCAATTATCATTGAGCAAATGATTACATTTCCCTCTTGGATTTGGGAAAGAAGTTGGAGAAAGTGGGGAGTTACTGCATATCTCAAATGGAAAAAGAAATGGGTGCCATGAAATCTTGACTAAAGCTCTATTTCCAAGGTGGAAATAGAATGGTTGAAGATCCTTGAAGGCTTGATACCACATGAAAGGGTGAGTAGGAGTGAGAATGAGAAGGAAGAGCACAAGTGAAAGCAAGAGAGCTATGGCTATAAAGATTTGAACACAAGAGAGTAAGACTGATATGTGAAACTCCAATAGTCACAATGTGTGACATGCCTTCCCTTTATTATTCCATAGTATAGAATAAATAATAGAGATGATAGCGATGGGTGGCCACCACTTGCAATGTACAAAAGTGTATG
Organism: Lygodium microphyllum; assembly: GCF_053477565.2. Classification (NCBI taxonomy): domain Eukaryota; kingdom Viridiplantae; phylum Streptophyta; class Polypodiopsida; order Schizaeales; family Lygodiaceae; genus Lygodium; species Lygodium microphyllum. The sequence goes on along the minus strand of NC_141153.1, from coordinate 113,905,854 downwards.
CATTGAGTACAAGGTAAATATAGGCGACTAAGTACGGGTGACCTTTAACCCCCAACAATAAGTTTTAGGTGATCAAATAGATTGAGCAACACTTAAGCTTTTCAAGAAAAGAGAAATAAGCATTCTCTTCCATTTTCTTTCGAGCATTCACTTTAAAGCCATTGAATCCATTTTGAGCATTCACTTCCATTTTCTTTCGAGCATTCACTTTGAAGCCATTGAATCCATTTTGAGTGGATATAGTGCATGCTATAGAAGTCATGGATAATTGTGGTGGCAACTTGATAGCACTTCTATATTTTGGCAAGAACTTTTTCATATGATATCATATTGAGGTGTCCTATAACTAAAAAAGAAGAGTGCGATAATATCTAAGCAATAATAGAGTTGATTCTAAGTAATTTTTAGTTCTCTATTTTACACAAAACATCATAATTTTGATTTGGACAACACTTTTGGATAGTGACTCTCACTTAGAGGCTCCTAGACTACTCTAGACTTAGGATTTAATAAAAATTTTGATGGAACTTGAGGATTTATCATGTTGGCATTTGCTCATTTTGCAAAGACGATGTAGGCTAAAATTGATATGTAAAAGTAAATTGGATGTACTGGATCTCTAGTGGTTGGTTGTTTTATGCTCAAAAGCTTGATGCAATACTTAGAAAAGCTTGCAAATAATGTATATACCTTGGGATATACTAAAATATAATTTTTGCATCATCTTTATACTAGTTTGATATTTTAAAAATTGTTGTTTAGCATTGCAAGACATTCTATTTGCAATTTTTTGGTCTATTTTGAGCTTGCAGTTGGGTATTCCTTATTAATTTTAGTATGCAAACATACTTTTGTCATTATGGCTTCTTCATTAAGTCCAAAGAATGCATTTTTCAATATTGAAAATCTTGATGGTACAAAATTTTCATACTAAAAAGAGAAAATCTACAATGTATTGGTCTAGAGTAAGTAGGTAAATTCGATCAAATATAGTGGAATTACACTTGAGACATGAGTGCAGATATATGGGAGAAATTAGATGAGTTGGCATGCTCCATTATTATGGTGATTCTCTCAAACACTATATATTTTAATGTGAAAGACATGGTAGATATATATGGTATATGGAAAAAAGCTTGGTGACTTGTATGAAAAAGTAGTTGAGAAAGCTCATTGATCTCCAAATGTAGGAGAGGCTGCAATACCTAAACAACTCAGTGAGTTCAACATCATTTTTAGTCAACTAACATCTCATAATATATTTTTTCATTATTTAGTTTCCTTAATCTTGTTAGATACATTTCTTGAGAGTTGTCCATTAGTAACTCCACACCCACATGTCTTCTTACAAGTGCTAATATTGAGCACAGTTTGCTTACTAAGGAGATGAACAAAAAGAACAATGTGAAACCAAAGAGCACCAGTGCAATTATGGTGAGAGGAAGGTCAAATGCCAAGGGAAACTCTCTTAATATAGGCAAGTCAAGAAGCATGTAGCAAAAATAATGTAGAATGCTACTTCTCCAACAAGAAGGGACACATAAAAAAGGACTTTCAAATGGAAGAACAAGCAAAAAGGAAAGAATGAAAATGAGAATGATGGAAAAGAGAAAAATAAGGTAAATTTTCAGGAGATAGATACATATGGCAGCTCGATGATGGTAATGTTTTATTTTTATCCTCTTTTGGTAACACATTTTTGGTTGCCATAGATAATGGCGTGTCTCAAAACAAGTTTATGGATTATGGAGCATCATTTCATGTTACTCCACGTAGGGAGTAGTTCTCTACTTATGATATTGGAAAGATAGGATGTGCCCATCGTAGAAAGAACCATGCATGTAGTGTTATTGGCATCTAGATATACATCTATAATTGTATAATAGTTCTTATTTTGCATTGCAAAATGTACAATATATTCCAAACTTAACAAAAAGTGTGATTAGTACATGACAGCTTGATGATAATGGCTACAAAGTGATCTTTTGGTGATCATGTGTGAAAGATTTGCAATGGATTTTTTGTTCTAGCTAGAAGTCCAAAATTCAATACTTTGCATCTTTTACATAATTTTTCTATTAAAGGATCATGTTGTGGCTGTTACTAAACAACATATGTTTCTTTATGGCATCACTATTTGGGGGAAATATCAGTCATTATAATGAAAGCTTTGGGTCATTTAAACTATATTCCTTATCTAAAATTTTTTAATCTTTCTTTTTGTATGAGCATTGTCTCTTTAGAAAGTAAACAAAAATGCCACATAAGAGAGGTAGTGGGATTAGAAATCACATTATCTTAATTGGGTCTGAGAAGGAAAGACCTCTTTCTTGCATAGGGACTTGCAAGAGGATATTTGCATGCATCATCTTAAGGAATTTGTTGCAAAAGGAAAGGAGTAATTGGTATATAAGCTACATGAGAGCTTATATGGTTTAAAACACGCTCCCAAGGAATGGTATCATAAGCCTAATGCCTTTATATAGTCTTAGGGGTACACTAGGAGTGAGATTTATTATTGTCTATACATGCAGAATGCTAGGGATGGTAACCTTATGGTCTTGATTCTTTATGTGGATCACATTTTAATTATTGGAAATCATTCATGGATATGGATCCTTTAAAGAAAAATTTTCATGAAACCTTTGACATGAAGGACTTAGGGAATGTTGGCTACATTCTTAGTATGTGCATTATGCAATATCAAGAAGAAATGATAATGCAATTGTCTTATAAGGAATACATTGGAGGTATTGGAACATTTCAATATAGAGAGAGGAAAGGCTATTATTGTTCCATTGCCTCCATATTTGAAAATTAGCCAAAAGGACGACTCCCAGTTAGATGAGTAGAAGACTAAAATGACCAAGGTTCCCTATGCATCCACAATTGATAATTTGATGCATGCCATAGTTGCTACACGTATGGACTATGTAGTGGGAGTGGTTAGCAAATATATGGCAAATCCTAGCAAGAAGCATGGGGAGGAAATAAAGAGTATCATGAGATACTTGAATGGCACCAAGTCTATGTGCATATGCTTCAATAGAAAAGATACATCTATTCTTGGTGGATATGTGGATGTTGATTTTGCAAGGAGTGTAGAAGGTCTACTACAAGTTTTTTCTTCACTTTCTTAGGTGGTGTAGTCTCTTGGATCTCTCAATTGTAGTCATACATAGCTTTATCTACCAGCAAGACATTGTATATTGTAGCAAAACTGCAACCACATTGTAGCCATGTACATCTTGTTAAGAATCCCAATATGGGGTTAATCATGTTGTGTACAAATTGATTAGCATATAATTACAAAGGATTATAATAGACAAGGAAATTCATAACAAAAGATAGAGGAGACATGCAATATGCACACTCAACAATTGTTCTCTGTATTTTCATTGCATACAATGGCTACACTTTTATAGAGAAGATAAGTGTCAAGAATCGTGTGGTGGGGGGACTTGCGTGAGAGCTACTGTGCCAAACACACATCGTACACACAAGAGGAAGCTCACTCAAGAACACAAGAAGAGAGATGGAGGCAAAAAATTTTGTTTGCCGATTTTTTATTTTTCTTCCACACACAATACAATGTACACAAAGTATAAATAAGATACAACATAAATAAAAGTGGCCTACTAAGTCAAATAGTGCATAACTAACTATACTAGTTAACTCACGCTATAATTATGCTAATTGTAGGTAGGTTCAACAAACTAAATATAATAAGTGATAAGTCAGTGGCCATGTGAGAATCGTAATGACCATTTACGTGCTAAGTGTAGACATGCAAACCCATCTAGCCACACAGTCCATCATCAATTTCTACATGTGTTGAGCTTGCTATCTCAAGAATAAGACCTCATTTATGTACCTTCACACTTTCCACGTCTTTCCCCATATGACACACTATTACTTACACTTTAGATGTGTGCACCTATGTGGCATACTTCTCTCCACACCTTATGTCTATATTCTCACACTATACAATCTCCAGTACATAGAGTGCTTTCACACACATATACACACACCCACACACACTGAGATTACATTCTCAACTCCCACTCTTAAGCAATGTGTTTACCTTGTCTTGTTATACATCCAATGTAGCATTGCACAACTACAACTGTTACCTTTCAACACTTCCCCAAATGCTATATTGGAGTGCTACCACATGACTAGACACATCTAGTCCTTTTATGCATGTCTCCTATGCATGTAGGATGTTTGTTCGAGCACCAAATGCTTGGGTGAATCTACCCCATCCTCTTTGAACAACCATAAGTGTTCGGGAAAGGTATGACAAACCCATATCTACATCCAACATGTGCACAATCTCTCATATCACACACTCACATACTTTTGAGATATCAATCTTGAATAGAGAATCCCATACAACCCAATCCTTGTGCAATCTCATCTTGAACACATGTCGAGATTTACTTGCACAAAAATAACCACTTTTGAGCTCTAGGTGGCTTGATTGGAGAACCCTTATGTTGCCATGGGTGAGTTACAATTTTTGTTTTCAACTCTTGGGCATTGGATATGGTTATCCACAATAAAATGTGATCATCTTACATGGGAATACGTGTATAATTATTCACTGATATTTTTCACTTAAGACATTTATATGGTTTCACCTTTTTTTCCATGCAAAATAGGTTTTGTACATTCATTTTTCCTTCTAAATTCTTGAATGAGGATTTTGTGGTGAGCTTTATGTTTGTCTACTGCCTCTTCTTCTTTGGCTCTCTATTTTCCTAGGCCTACACATACTCCTCTCTCCTTCTTTCTTTAGATCCGATTGGATGCTTGACACTTTATGATGCTGCAAATGTGAAAATTTGGCCTTGAGCTCATGGAAAACCAAAGAGTGGTACTACTATTGTTGCAACACATATGTAAGATGCAAGGTGACAATCATCAGCTCTCACAATTATCAACCATCAACTCATCATCATGAGCCATCTACTCCACTTTATATTGGAACCTCTACCTAACTTCCTACTTGGAATGATTAACTAACCCTACTATAAAGTTTTTCAAGACCTTCTTAATGTTTCCCCTAGTAGGTTGTATGGGGTTTGGTTCAATGGTGGTGCATGCTCCTTCAAACAAAGGAGACTAAAGAGTAGCAAGCATTCCTATGATAGACATGGGAGGTTGTCCCAACAATTGCACTATACCTCTCCTTTCTTGTTAGCACTACAACATGCCACACAATTTCATCTACATTTGCATCTCCTTGATGGACTTCATAATCCAGGCTGTGCAGCCTTCTTCTATCACATCTACTATTTTATTCTACCTCTTAGCATCCATGCCACTTTTTAGTTGTGTGCAACTACCTCCAATAAATTTGCCTCTTTCCTTGAGCTATTGCATGGCAATCATCAAAAGTTCTTGCTTTAACACTTGAACTAAGAATATTGTACTCATAGAAGTCTTGTCTCTCCAAATTAGGTGCTCTTTATTGAGCTCTAGGATTGTTATCACTCTTCACTTACTTGCTTTTGAAGCCAACCTACCTTTCATTTCTCATGCTCAACAATTTAACCATCCACAAGATCATCCTTGTTTTGATGCACACATGAACTCTTAAATAAGCCACGTCCTAGTAACAAGCTTATACCTTTGTGAAATCTTGTTATCCAATCTATATGTAATATTCCCCCCCCCCCCCCCCCCCCCCCCCCCCCCAAGCCTTCCCCCATAAGAACCCCCCCTAAAGGTTTTTTTTAAATTTAAGGCAATTTTTTTTTACTCTCCCCCTGCCGTACGCATGGCCGGGGGAGAGAGAGAGAGAGAGAGAGAGAGAGAGAGAGAGAGAGAGAGAGAGAGAGAGAGAGAGAGAGAGAGAGAGAGAGAGAGAGAGAGAGAGAGAGAGAGAGAGAGAGAGAGAGAGAGAGAGAGAGAGAGAGAGAGAGAGAGAGAGGTAGAGAAGGGGGGCATGCAGCCCCCCAGATGGAGGGTGGTGCTATCTCCCCCCTCTATAAAGCCCTCGTGGGGCTGAGGCACAGTGCCCCCTACTAGGGCTGTAGCAAGCCCTCCCCCTTGGACTACAACACGCCCCCCCGTCCCCGTCATTCTAGACGCCCCCCCTCCATCTGGATAGCGCAGCCTCCTCCCCCTCCCCCGGCTGGAAAACAACCCCCCTTGTGGCCTCCAGCAGGCGCCGCCCCCTGGCCATGAAGGAGAAGAAGAAGAGGGAGAGAGAGGAGGAGGAGGAGGAGAAGAAGAAGAAGAAGAAGGAGAAGGAGAAGAAGAAGAAGAAGAAGAAGAAGAAGAAGAGGGAGAGGGAGAGAGAGAGAAGGAGAAGAGAGAAGAAGAAGAGGAAGAAGAAGAGGGAGAGGGAGAGAGAGAGAAGGAGAAGAGAGAAGAAGAAGAGGAAGAAGAAGGAGAGAGAGAGGAGAAGAAGAGAGGAAGAAGAAGGGATAGAGAGAGGAGAAGAAGAGAGGAAGAAGAGGGAGGGAGAGAAGGAGAAGAAGAGAAGAAGAGGAAGAGGAGAGAGAGAGAGAAGGAGAAGAAGAGAAGAAGAAGAAGAAGAGAGAAGAAAAAGGAGAAGAAGAAGAAGAAGAGAAGAGAAAGGGAAGGAGAAGAAGAGTAGAAGAAGAAGAAGAAGAGGAAGGAGAGAGAGAGAAGGAGAAGAAGAGAAGAAGAAGAAGAAGAGAGAAGAAAAAGGAGAAGAAGAAGAAGAGGAGGAGAGAAAGAGAAGGAGAAGAAGAGTAGAAGAAGAAGAAGAAGAAGAGGAAAGGAGAGAGAGAAGGAGAAGAAGGAGGAGGAGAAGAGGGAGAGAGAAGAGAAGAAGAAGAAGAGAAAGAAGAGAACTTGAAGAGAAATCAGAAGGCCAAGCACGAAGACTCATTTACGGCCATCGAGAAATCAAGGACACTCAGGGTTACGTGGATGCATGAGACCGGAAGTCCGTGGTCGTGACACCTAGCAAGATGACATAGACTACCCACTCAAAAAGGGTGTCCTCTAACCGTCCCACTATTCTTATTACTTATTGTTCATGGTTTTTCTTCCATACTTAAAGTGCATGATTATGAAAAGTCAGGTGCATGAGTTGCATGAAATATTGACTAGCCTAGTACATGAAATATCGTTGCATGAAATATTGCAAATACGGGATGATTGCATGGGAGTCAAGTGGACAAATAGAATGGATTCTGCATGGATTGACGCACATGAAATGATAAGTTTTTCATAAATTTTTGCATAAAATGATAGACCTTCGCATAGAGCAATGCTTAAATTAACCAATAAAAATCACGATTTCATCTGCATAAAAATTAAACACATGAAATGCTAGTTTCCGCTCATAGGATGCAATTGCACCGATGGATAGAAACCTAGACTTTCATATACGCAAGTCACATGAGATCTGGTACATTAGGAATAAGTATTCGTTGCTAGGTATGAAGAGAGTTAAAGGTCGATTAGGATGTACTAATATATTAAACGCACCATGTGCATGATGGGTAAGTTTGATTGGAGAATTCTACATAGTACCACACTAAGAGAGATGGAAGGGACGCATGCATCTAGACTGTATCCTGAAGGCCTAGGTGAAAAGTCTTGCGTTGCCAAGTGTGTTAACTTTACTTGGTTAGAGAGAGATGAGTAAAGAACTGGAAGAATAAAAGGCTCTTGGATGGGTTGCAAATAAGGCTTGTCCGTTGCCTGGGTTGACCAGTCTCAATACTTTGAGTTAGGACTAAGTTACCACAAGGAAACACCCAAGGATAAGAGAGCTTCAAAAGAAGTTAAGAGGTCAAGTATAATTGCCTATGAATTGTTTTATCGATCTTACTGTAGACTATCGCAAATGGATACAATCCTAGTTTAATAGAAGCTGGTGACCTAGCTCTAAATGGATTGTTGACCCAAGTTATGCTTGGTTGTTTGAAAAGGGTATCTTCAAGTGAATATCGACTGGTTGTGTTGATAAGAGGAGAGAATCTTACTAAAGATTGGTGGATCATAAGCAAGGTGATTGCTTGAGGTGGTTTTGGATGAATATCCAAGTGATTATATTTTCATGGTGGGAACTATAAGGATAAATTGCCATGGGAACAAAAGGAATGTTTTCCCTAGTAAAATGTTATTAGGCTAGTTGCTTCAGCTGTGGATGATTTCCTAAAGGGATAATTAAGGAAGGATGGCACTAGCTACCCCTGCAAACCACCAAACCCTAACCAAGGGGGTTATGAATCCGCACTGGGAATGTGGACCGAACCCGCCCACAAGAGGTCTCTCCGTGGAAATTACTTGGCGTAGGAGGACGCTTGGGTGCCAGGGGGCTCTGACCATAAATCCCAATGCCTCCGGACCCTACACAAGAGTTCTACGTGACTCGAGATGGGATCTCGAGGCCTTGATACTAGTTACAAGGTAGAATCTTGGTAGGATAAACCTTCGAGTTTTTTTATTGCCGGGAGACGGAAGGATTTTTCTGCGGAGGCAGAAAGGGACACTTAATTCTCCTGTATGGGCAGGAGATAAACATTAATCTGAAGATAAGTTAAGGAAGTGTTTGATCTTGTTTTATATTGTCTCGTGTCAGTGCCCTAAATTACATAAAGGAACCTATGATTAATGGGTTAATTAAGAAAGCTGCTTTTATGTGTGGAACATAATGTGGTAGGTAATTAGATAACTAAAACAACCCCCGAGGGAAGTGTGGTGGATGTGACCAATGGGTCTATCCTATGAAAGGGTGGTCTCTGTTAGTTAAGAGCTTTCCTCAAAGGAAATGTTAACAAGAAATGTTAGGAAAAGTCAGACAATGACCTTAGACAATGTTGGTTAGAACCCTAATTCATACCATTTTAGAGGATCGGAATGGGACTATGCCCTACGGGCAGAGAGGTCGAGCAATGCATCCCTCTTGTTTCCCGTTCTCTTTGAACCAAGTGAGGTATGAGCCTGCTTTGGTCCAGTTGTATCTGCGCAAAGTGGAGGAGTTGTAGACTGACACCAGAAGGCTGTTAGGAAGACCCGACTATGAGGAACCCAGACTTCAGGTTGATCCTAGTGGGAACAGTCAGATACTTCCGTTGTGAGCCAGACTCGAGAGACCCTAGTTGGCAAACCCCGTGTCATTCCTTGGGAGTTCTGGGTGGCTTCTTCTAGATATATCTCTCTATGGACTGCTAAGATGTATCCCGCAATTTGAGGAGCAGGCACGTTACACTGTAAGAGCCAATGGGAATCACATATCCCATATGCAACATCCTTTGATGTAGTAAGAATTTAAAGGAGGCAATAGTTGCCAAACATGCCTTCTTTTGACTCTATGTGACTTCAAGATAGTTGTAGCTTTGAGTGACTCCATGACAATAGATTTGATGACAATGACTCCTCATACTTGTTGAACAACTCCATTTTCATCTTCCATAATAGAAAGCTCCTTCACTTGATGTTGATGACCTCTCCATAGTCCTAAAAATATTTTGGCTCTTTTCAGCTCCCTCATATAGAATCATAATGATAATGAGTGTGTGAGATTTTTTAAAAGTAAGGATGACTAAGACATACTAAGCATGAATCTAGTAAAAGAACATAAAAACACCCTAATTAAGAGCCCTAACCATAGCTCTAATACCATGTTAACAATCCCAATGTAATGTTAATCATGGTTGTACAAACCAATTGACATATAATTACGTAAGATTATAATAGACAAGGAACTTCATAGCTAAAGATAGAGGAGGCACGCAATGTGCACACTCAATAATTGTTCTTTGTATTTTCATTGCACAAATGGCTACAATTGTATAGAGGAAATAAGGCCTCATTTGTGTAGCTTCATAGTTTCCATGTGTGTCCCGATGGGACACATTATTACTTACACTTTACATGTGTGCACCTATGTGGCACACTTATCTCCACACCTTGCATCCATGCCCTCACACCATACAATCTTTAAAGCACATAGAGTGCTTTCACACACTTACACACACCCACAAAAACTGAGCTTACATTCTAAAAACCCCCTATTAAGTGAGATTTTTACTTTGTCTTGTTATCCATCCAATGTAGGATTGCACAACTGCAATTGTTGCCTTTCAATACTCGCCCATAATGCTATATTGGAGTGCTACCACATGACTAGACACATCTAGCTCTCATATGCATGTCTCTTGTGCATGTAAAATGTTTGTTCGAGCACCACATGCTTGGGTGAACATACCCCATCTATTTTGAACAACCATAAGTGTTCAAGAAAGGTATAAAAACCTATACATGTATCCAATATGTGCATAATCTATCACATCATACACTCACATCCTTTTAAGATCTCAATCTTGGGCGGAGAACCTGCACAAGCCAATTCTTGTGCAATCTCAAATTAACATGTTGAGATTCACATACATGCATAAAAATAGCCACTTTTGAGCTCTACATGGCTTGATAGGAGAAACTTTATATGATGGGTGAGTTACAATTTTTGTTTTCAGCTCTGGGGCTTTAGCTATGGCTAGCCACAATACAAATGTGATCATCTTACATGGGGATACATGTATAATTACTCACTTATATTTTCCACTTAAGATATTTATATAGTTTTACCTTTTCTTTCATGCAAATAGGTTTTGTACGTTCAATTGTCCTTGTAAAGTTTTAGATGAGATTTTTGTGGTGAGCTTTATGTTCATCTCCTACCTCTTCTTCTTTGGCTCTCTGTTTTGCCAGGCTTGCACATACTCCTCTATCCTTATTTCTTTAGATCCAATTGGATGCTCAACACTTTATGATGTTGCAAAACTACAACTCTCACCTTGAGATCATGAAAAACCAAAGAGTGGAACTACTACAATTGCAAGGCATATGTAAGATGCAAAATGATAACCATCATCTCTCGCCATCACCAACTGTCTACTCATCATCACAAGTTGTCTACTCTGCTTCATCTTGGAAGCTCTCCTAAACTTGCTATTTGAAATGAATGATCACCTTGCTATGTGGTTGAGTCCCACATGATTGTTGACATTGCTATTTCCTTGGGAATTTTATCCACACAAACTCACAAAAGTCGTCATCATTCATAGTAATATGCACTCATTATAGCTCAAGTTGTCTTCTTGTGGGAGCTCAATCTCGAATGCCAAGACCCATGGACTACTTATTGTTTCAAGCGGTTCAAGAAAAGTGTAAGGGCTACCTCTCACATAGCCATGTGTAGTCTCACACCTACAAGTGTAATGAGCTTACCTTCATGCTCAACCAAGTTGTTTCCTCCCATGAGCTCTCTGGTAGCTCCACAATCCAAGGTGCAAGCTCAATCCTCAAGCTCCAAGCTCCAAGCTCCATTGTTGCATACAAGACAAGAGAAGATAAGAAAAGGGAAGAAGAAGAAGAAGAAGAAGAGAGAAGAAGATGAAGAGATTCTCCACCATGATCCCTCACCCTCACACACTCACTCCCTCACACTCCCTCTCTCACACAAGAAGAAGAAGAAGAAGAAGAAGAAGAAGAAAAGAGCTAGTTTTGGTCACACACAAGAATGAGTTTCTTCATTCACTTTTTTCCTTTTATACATTCCCCACCTCCTCCTTGGATACCCATTCCTTTTTTACATGACCAGCCATTTTAGCCTAGGTCCTCTTTCCCTATTCCCTTTCTATTTACATTGTTTCTTCACCCATGCTCGTCTACATTTACAATTTGCATAGGAGAGAGCCTGGCACTATTTTACAAAAATTTAGGGTGTGATTTTATATTTAAAATATGTCTTTTCCTTTTTGCACTTGCCCTAGACCTTTAAAGTTACTCCTATGCTTTTGACCTTTTTCCTCATATTTTTTTGTTGGGCCACCTTTTTTCACTTTGCCTTGTGTCTTTTGATTTTCTTTTGCTTTCTTTGCACTAGGGTTAACATTACTTCCCTCCTAGCCAGGTGCCAATCCCATGGCACTTGTTGGTGAGGGCTCGAGTGGTTGAAGGTTTGCCATGTGGATCGATGATGGGGCTTTTAGGAGATTGGCTGTGGAAAATAAGCATTAAAAAATAGATGTGAGGTTTTGAAGGCTGGGAAGAGATTGAGTGGTGGATGGGGGCCTTCGAGGTTGGTGGTTGGTCATGGGTTATTGAATGTACTTGAAAGGGAAAATGAAGTGCATTACTTGGGGGTGTTTCTATCTCATCGTGTAATGTATTGTGTCTGTGCCAGTAGAACTGGGAGTTGGGTTGCAAACCTGTGGTGTTGTCTAAAACTTGAGGACCCAGATCATGCAAGGGGAGGTGTTGTGGATGCGACTTAGGAAGATATGTATAACCATAGGCAATTATAAACTCCCTAAGCTTTTCTAACCCTTGATGCACCCTAAGTGTGAAGTGGGGGAAGAGGCTAGGGATATAATTATCCCTAGGTGCAGTAACTATGGCACTCTAATGGTACATGAGAGTTCCATTTCTTCCTTTTCTTGTACTTTGTCTTTGCCTTTTCTTTGCTTTTTTTCTTTCTCTTTTTTTTTTAAATTTTAATATTCAATACATTAGGAGAGAGAACTCTAGACATCATACCAATGTTCTTCAAGAGCTACCTTTGCAAGGACACCCCTAAGAGACTTGGTAAGAAAGGGTCTACTCTGCAAGTAGCCTTTTATGTTAATATGTACATTTAGGGGTGTCATTGATAGGAAGGGGTGATTGCACTCAGTGAAGAGATTGGCATTCATAACTTCAAGGATTGCCATACAAAAGGAAGGCAGGAGCATGGCTCTCATCATGAAATGGGCCATCATACAGCTATCAATTCCTACATTGAGATAAAAAAAGAGTGGTGGTAGCTGGGCCTTTTTCACTACATGCTTTTATTTGAGAAAAATCTTGGGTACCTTGAGATAATTATAGGTAGTAATGAATGTGGGTTCGGGGTAAGATGAAAACTCATCGAGAAAGTGCATGAAGGATGGATGGATGTCTCATTCAATGAAGATTAAGAAATCCTCTAAACTCCCTACAGTCACATTATAGATCTTGGAAAAATCATACTTGCCATGCACATCTGGATTATAGTCTATCCTTGTTCTCCATAGATATGGCATGCAGGTGGGATCCTTGTGCTCCTCTAGTATAATGTTACAAAAGGCCATCCAAGCATCAAGGTTGGAGTCTCAGGCTTCATATCCACTGATGATCTTTGCGATCTCCCAAACCTTGCCTTGCCAGTAGTCTGAGGCTCTTTCTGCCACCTTGTAGGGTATTTTCTCTTTCATCTATCCATCAATTTCCTAGTTGTTGTGCGAGCCTGATCACCTACTCCACCACTCTTAGAGACATGACCTTATCTACAAAGCGAGAGTAGTGGAAGGAGAACTCAAAAGGTCGGCATTTGTTCTCCCATTTCTCCCAGACAACTAATTCCAAGGCCCAGTTTACAAGATAACATTCTTCTCTTTGTGGGTTTTGGACTTCAAAAACTTGTTGCGGCTGGGCTCTCAGCCTCCTCAATACTTGCTCCACCATCTCACTTCTCTTCCTTTTTGCTTCCATCATTTCTCAAACTATGCTTCCCTTAGGATCTTCAAGTGGCATCCCTTGTTGTGGTGGGCTAGGCTCATGTAGTTGCTCTTCCTCATCTTTGCCTTGCTGAAATCCCAACCCCTCTTTCTTCATTGGCTCTCTTGGCTTTTCAATAGGCTGTTGCACCCACTGTTCCTACTCTCCAAACCCTAACTCCACCAGCTCCTTTGCCTAGAGCCCAACCTGCCTCAAGTAATATCATTGTTGATTTTTGTGCTTAGCTAGCGTTGGTGGCTACAAGGGTGCGCTTGTGGAGACCATACTTTATGGCTCTTCTTGTAATTTCTAGCTTTCTTTTTAGCCCTTCTACTATGTCCTCACCTTCAACATGGGTCACATGCAGCATGGTATTAAGAAAGGCTTGTTGTTGGATATCTATACTAGCCTCCACTACTTCTACCCTTGCTATGCCATGATTCGTTCACTTTCCACCAAGGCAAGGCATTTGGCAAGGTCCCTAAGACTTCCAACACTCTTTTATTTCTAGTCCTTGACCTTCTCCTCCATCTTTTATGTGCTTTGAGTCTGGTTTTGAGACAGCATCATTACCATCTATTCCTGCTCCTTACAAGTCTTGAGAATCTTCTCCTTATGCTGTCGTTGGTGGTGGTTTGTCAATGGCAGTTCCAACTGCTCTTCTAGTCATTCTTGCTGTTGGAGGGTCACATGCAGTTGGTTTTGCACCTTTCTAGTCTTTTAGCTGACGCACCATCTTTATGTGCCCTAGTATCGTACAATTCTTTAAGCAGCTATTCCTTTTTCTGTTTCTCCTTACGAAACTCTAGATAGGCCCGAAATTTCACTCTTTTCAACTTCTCAATGAGCTCATCTTTGATTTTCTTCAGTTGCTTGAGGTACTTCTCTATCTTTTAATTTTTTTGTAAGAGGACTAAGAATCCATCTCCAGGACTATCTCCTCCCCTACCTTCATATCATGGGGCTCTTTTGTGCTCTCTTCTTCCTTCTTTGCCTCCATTTCCTTCTTTGTTTCCAACTCCTTCTTCAAGTCATTTATTTTTCTTTGTTGGATGGCTATTTGTTGCATCTTTTTAAGCTAATAAGCTGAGAATGCATCTATTTCTGCCTCCATCTCTACCAACACTGCCTTCCTCTCTTTCTTCACCTTTTCCAGTTGGACTAGCAACTCTTTTATGTATTCATCCTAATTCATTGGCACTAGCATAGCCAAGATTACAAATGTTGTTGAGGCTTTTATTCTGGGCTTCTTTAGGCCTTTTCTTGACTCTTCATCTAGCAGTCAGCCTCTTTGTCCCTAGCATTGAAGCTCCTCCACTTGGTGTTGGGCCAAGTTGTTGCACCTGTGTTGACTAGGTATTGCACACAAGCCATCACATTGCATTGGTTCACTATGGCTTCTACAATTTTCTGAGTGGTGGTAGGTATGGTAACCATGATAGGATACTTGCCACCATTGCAAATCCTTGAGCTACTTCTACTATTGTGACACTGGTGCCTGCTGCATCCTCTAGGCTCATCCTTGCCAACTTTTCTAATCAGGAGGTTTGCTCAACTAAAAATCTAAGGGTGAGATCCATCTTCTTAACACCTTCTCTTTTTAGCCTTTCCTCCTTCTCTTTTTGCTTCCTCATTTATTCTTCTTTATCCCTTTTAGACTCTTCTTTATCATTTCACAGGCGTTCATCCTCTTCCTCCTACTTCTTCTTTCGTTCCTCTTCTAGCTTCCTTGATTCTTTCTACGTGGCTTCTAAGTCTTTGTCCACTTCTACTATAGTTCCCTTCTTTTATCCTAGAAATCTCAACATAGTATTTCCCTTTTCTCCCTTGCTTGATGGGATAGAGCCCTCCTCACCTTGCTCACTAACAATTCTTTTGCTCAAACCCTCCTATTTTTGTGCTAAGCTTGGAGGTGAGATTCCTTCGTCTTAGCAGCTCGCTCTACTTCTTCTTTCTATACTCTTGCAATTTCTTCATCCCCCAAGTTTCTAGTAGAGAATGAGTTGGGGGTGCTCACCTTAATGGTTGAATGTACTAGCAACCCATGGGCCAGTGGGCACTCAAGTGTTTCTTCCACCACTTCTTTCCTCTCTACATCTCCCACAACTGTCTAGATTATGGCGGTTAGTATGCCCCCAAACCCTATGTAGGCCACTTTGGCCACTAGTTTCTTTCTTATTGTCTCTTTTGTGGAACCTGGAGACTCCCCACTTGCTACTCTAGGGCCCATGGCTAGCACTTTTTTTTAAGGCTTCATGGTCTTACACATGTAGCCATTCCAATTAATTTCATCCAAGGATCTAGTTACAAGGCTCTCAAACAGTAGTACTTTGATCCTACTCATCAAAGCAATGTACCTCTTGCGAGAAAACCATGTGTGGACCATTTTTGCTTCCAATCTGATGTCGAGGTTGGGGATGCCAGCTAAATTGATCCATCATTTGTGTATACATGGCCCTTTCCCATCCCCAACATGTCATAGGCATCTCTCTTTGGCTCCTTCTTAGGCTTTTTGACAAGTCCCAAAGCCATTTCGACTAGTTTAGGACTCGACTTCTACTCTTTAAGTCTCCTCTCCCTACCTCATTGTCATTGTGCCAAAGTTTGTGTTGGTGTTAAAGGATCACAAGAACTCCGTGCACCTGTAATTGATGGTTGGGCTGACCTTCTCCTAATACTTACTAAGGTTACATAGGTTGATGATCTATTTCACAGTCTGCTCCTCTATCACCATGTCTTTTAGGTTTTAGATGCTTTTATATTTGAGCTAGTTAAAGGCTCTTGTTTTAGTAGCCAGGCTCTTGTTTTAGTTAATGACTCTTGTTTTAGTAGCCAAGGGCTTGCTCTTTAGCCAGGAATGGAAGCTTGCTGCCTTTGTCATAGTACCCTGGCATCTCGAGTTCCTATCATGATGCAACAACTCACTATTAGCTCACTTGAAATGACTTTTTTTAAAAATATAAGAGAATTACAAACGTATGTTATGGAATGATGAAACGTTCAAGTATAGAATGAAAATTTTTGCTTTAAGCAATCCACACATTCCAACAAGAATTTCATGAAAATTTTCCTCAAGTACAAGTTTAATTTAAGCATCCTTTTTTGCTTTTAAAATCCAATCTGATGTTCAAGTTATGTTTTCTTGTCCAGCTTATCGTTTACCCCCCCCCAAAAGAATGATGAAGATCCTTCCTAGGATTGGAGGATGAAGGGTAAGGGTGTTAAGCACTGGCTAGGTGTGCTTTATTTCTTCATGAGCCAATCATAGAACAGTGGGTTATACTTTAAGTAGGCATGATGATCCATGTCATATAGTCTAACGTTTACATATGTAATGTAGGTTAGGACATTAGTTAGTTAGGAAGTCACCGGAGTTCATCTTGCTAGCAATGTATAGTACTTCATTGGTCAGGATTTGATCCAAATAGCGGTGACCCATAACGGCCAATTGTGAGTGATGGCCAAGACCTTCAATGAGGTAGGAGCCACATAGGTACTCAAAGGTTTTGATTGCATGTCTCTACTCGACATTGGTCATAATTTGGTAGCCCTCTTGTTCCCATTGGAGATAGAAAGCATACCATTTTTGCAAGAAGGAAGATTCAGAGTTGGCTAGCTTTTTCAACTCTTCTAGCTTCTTATTTTTTATAGAGACTTTTCTCTTGCTATAGGAGGTGATTAGTCGTACCATTGTTTGAGATCTTGCTCTCATGAAATCTCATTAGCGACCAATTCCTCTACCATGGGAATCTTGATAAACATGACTTCATATTCTTACCAAGTGCATGGCAAGGAGCGTACATCAATTGCTAATGGCTTGTCTAGGAGTCCTAAATCCAACCATTCATAGCTTTTAGCAAACAAAGTGAAGGTGGAATCCAAGCGTTTGATATAAGTTACCAAGTTGTCCCTTGTATTCATGGCTAGTTCCGAGGCCAAAGTAAGGATAGATCTCCACTTATAGAAGGGTCTAAGGCCTAGAGGAGGTTGGGGTTTGACGAGATTAGATAACTTGATGCATGCTTCGTGGACTGGTTAGTAGGATGACTATCGGCCACTTTTGCGATGGTTTGGTCTTACAACTCAATTGGTGTGCTACGTTTTCTGCTTAAGGAACAGTTGGGACACTAGAAGTGTAAGGTTGAGTTAGTTTTGGTGTAGAGGGCTGCGGTTTTGGTCAATAGACTTGTTGTGGTCTTATGGATTTGGTACCTTTTGGTTCAATTGGTTCCTTAATCATAGTTGGTCAATAGACTTGTTGTGGTCTTATGGATTTGGTATCTTTTGGTTCAATTGGTTCCTTAATCATAGTTGGCTTACTATCTTGTGGAGATGGGCCAAAAGGTAGTGTATGAGGGACATGCATACCATTCGTGGCCTTTGGCAACCAAATCTATTTGTTTCCTTCATAGTAGCCTTGAGCACGCAATAGGGATTTGGAAACCCATCATGGCTTGGCTATTCATCTACCTCTGTAGCACCATATTTGACTCCTAGGCCTAGGATGTGAGGTTCTACGATTATGAGTTTGTGCAGGTTGGCTCCTAGATGGTGGCGATTGTCATTTGGGTACCCATTTGAGCTACTGCGCTTAGTGTTCTTGGGTGTGTCTACTAGGGGTTGCAATTGATTTTCTTTGGTGGGGTGGGACAAGTCACGACCCCCTCCATAGGCTTGACATTAAGTTTCTCTAGCAATGGCACTATGGGCTGAGATGGAGCCATGCTACCTTTCTAAAAGCCATCACTATTTGAACATTGCCAATGGTAAGGTGAATACACTATGATTCATAATCAACATTGCAGTGTGCTTGTTTCTTCAATGCATGTCCTAGCAATGTTTTCTTACCAACAGCCTTAGTATTAGGCAACACGTGGAAGATAATTGGTAGGCTTTCAATCTTGATAGAGACTTCTAATCGGGGGGTCCACCTAAAAGAAATTATCTATATAACGTGTGTTCAAAGGATATTTAGAAATACCCTTTCTTTACATGTTGTAAGGCCTTAAAATGATCCCTTTCACTTTACTAAACTTAGGATTTTTTAAACTTGTAATTTAAAAACCCCTTTTGTAAATTTAATCCTGTAAAGTTTACTAAATATAGTACCCTTTCTTTTGAACTCACGTGGTATCTTATATGTTCTATAAGATTGACTCCCTCGGGGGACTGCTACCTTACACTTTCCCAATAGTGAGTGAGAGCATCCCCAAACAGGAAGAGTTTAGTGTTAGTAAGCTGCAACTGGGGCTGTGACCAATGAGAGTCCAATGGTTGTATGTAAGAATATTAAAGTCAACTCCCTTGTCAATGAGTGTATCAAAGGCATGCGCCTTCTAGGCAGTGATCGATATGCATAGGTAGACAGGTGCTATTGCTTCCTCATCCTCATCCTCTATCTCAGTGATGGTGGCAACTCTTACATTCACTGGTGACTCCAGCATTGGAAGCTCATGCAGCAGATGCATTGGAGGATAGTACTTATTGATGCAACTACCATTCAAGAAGCCTATGCCCTCTCCCTCTAGAGTCTGAAGCTCTACATTTTCGGTGCGACTAATGTTGTGGACCTCGAAAGATCTCAATCCTCTAAACTTTATCTTGTGCGTATGACCCTTTACAGAGTACAACAACACTAGGTCAACTTGCTCAAAGTCACATTGTTTGACATGTTTGTCAAACCAACTCTTACATCTTGCCTTCTCATAGATCAATGCATGGGTCGCTAGGATTCAGGGCATTCTAACTTTGCCAAGAATTCTGTCCATGCTTTCTTTCCATCCCATCTCTCTTAGACTGCCACTCTCAAGCTTGGAGTGAAAAACTCCACTGATAGGATTTCTTCAATCCCACCATAGGTCAATTTGAATGGTGTTTGCCCTACGACCGTCTTATAAGCTATCCTATGGGCCCATAGTGCTATCATGAGCTTATTTTCCTAATCAATGCACGAGGTGGAGATTACCTTAGTCAAGACATTTACTAGAATCTTATTCATGGATTTTGCCTAACCATTAGCTTGAGGGTAGTATGGTGAGGATTTCCTATGGATGATCAAGAAGATGGATAGTAAATGGACAATCACTTCATTAATGAAGTGCATACCTTGATCACTAACTAGTTTGATGGAACATCTAAGAATCATGAGATCACCTACTCCCAAAGGAACTTAGCCATGGCCCTAACATCATTCTTCTTGGTGGCCCGACCTTTTGCCCATTTCGTGAGATAATACATTTCTACAATCATGTACTTTGCCTATGAACACTACACTACAAAGCTGATTGGCCCAATGAAGTCAATCTCCATTTTTCAAAGGGTTGTCATACTATTACTAGGATCAACTCCATCTTGTCCTTATGGATGGGAATTTTGGTCCTTTGGCACTTGTTGCAATGCTTTATGAACTTAGCCACATAACAGAATAGGGTGGGTCACCACAGTTGAGATTGCAGCACCTTGGGTATTGTAGTGTCTCCCATTGAAGTGTTCTCCAGCAATTCCACCATGCGCTTTAGCAAGTACATCTTGCATCTCATGCTTACACATGCATCTTTGCAATAACCCATCCTGTCCTGGCGGCCTATAGAGCTAGCCAGTCATTAACTGATAGGGTTGAATCTTGAGGATAAGGCACTTTATTCTAGTCTTCTTTATAGTTTTTTAGGTAATCCATGCTCTAGGATTTGGACTATGTCATCTACCCCCAATATGGTGTTATATCAGCCCTAAACAAGTCTCATTCACTAGACATGATAAAAAGGTATGCATCAAGTAAGCCATCTATGATACCTTATTCAACAACATTTCCTGTGGGTATGTGGGACATATGATCTACCATATAATGCTACTTACATTTGTGTACAACCACAAAGAAGTCAAATTCTAGAAGTAGAAGTAACCATCTAGGTATGCATCTTATAGTGCAAGGTTTGTTCACCAAATAAAGAAAATCTTAATAGGGTCAATGAAGAAGGTAAAGGGCATAGTTAAAAGATAATGACAGAACTTATTTAAAGTGAACACCATAGCTAAGCCTTCCCTTTCCATTGTTGAGTAATTCATATCCATATGCATGAGTTATTTGCTAGCAAAGCTCATAGGATAATCGAGATTATGTTCACCAAGTTGGCACAAAACAAGTCCCATGGCAAACTTTGATGCATCAATGTACACATGGAATGTTATGTTCCAATTTTGGGCTCATAGGATCAATGTGGTCATAAGGCCTTCTTTAGTTCCTCATAGGCGCATTGGCATTCCTCGGCAGTCCACTCAAACACCATAAAATTTTTATAAAGGATTCTAGCCATTAATGCATAGTTTAGAATGAATTTCCAATAGCACCATGTGTGTCTTAGGAAGCATTGAGCTCCCTTATAGTTTGTGGGTGGTGGAAAATCAACAATGACTCTAACTTTGGAGAATTTTGTGGTAACAATGTTATTTTTAGACACTATGTGCCGTAGGATACATCTGTGTTTTACCCAAAACTGGCACTTCAAGGGATTCAAGGAGAGATTATACAATCTAATTGGTCAAAGATTGCGCAAAGTTTATCTAGGTGTTCCTCCAACTAGAGTGGACACATAGATCGTCAACGAGTACCTCCAAGTCTTGCCTAAGCATGTCTTTGAAGATGGCACATATGAAGCACTGAAATGTAGTTGGTGCATTTGTCAACCCAAATGGCATGATTATGTAGGTAG
This sequence comes from Lygodium microphyllum, assembly GCF_053477565.2. NCBI lineage: Eukaryota > Viridiplantae > Streptophyta > Polypodiopsida > Schizaeales > Lygodiaceae > Lygodium > Lygodium microphyllum. The sequence continues at coordinate 113,884,633 of NC_141153.1, read as the reverse complement.
ATATACTCCATTTGGTCACAAATGTTGTTTTATGTCTATCGTCAGTGTGCACCTGCACTTGGCTGTTGTAGCCTGAGAAGACTTCCAAAAAATTGTAGGCTTCTTTCCTTACCACTCTTATGAGCATGTGCTCCATGTAGGGTAATGGATAATTATCTCTCTTAGTCGTAGTGCATTGACCATTTCATAATTCATAGGCACTCTAATCTTTCTATTCTTCTTCAAGACCATTACTATAGATGACATTCAATCTATATGCTCAATTTTGTAGATGAATTTGGCCTTCAACAGATTATCTATCTCCTCCTTAATGGCATGTGCATGCTTCTGATTCATCGAGTATGGTTGCTACTTAACTTGAATTGCATCGAGAGTCATAAGGATGTTATGAGTCACAACCCTCATATCGACTCCTTTTAGTTCATCTAAGGACCAAGCAAACAAATCCATGTACTCTAGTAAGATTGTAATGAGATCAACCTCCTCTTTCTCAATAAAGGTCGTCTACTATGAACATGGGTTGATGCTTTTCCCCTTCCCATGCTAAGTTAATTTCCTTGACCTTAGCAGGCCCTTCTATTTGTTTTCTTGACTATCCTTGGCTCTTAGCTCCCAACAAGATCACTATCATGTCACCCTTTTTGTACCTCGTGAAGCGCTTCCATAGATCTTGGGGCTTTCTTTGCTCTTTGGTTTTTGAGCCCTTTGACTGCATCCCCTTTTCCTCCTTCAATTGCCCATGCCTTATGTGGACTACCAGGTCCCCTTTGGTGTGTTTGGTACTAGGTGGTCGACGTATTTTTGAATCACTTTCAAAGCTCACTTTTGACTCAAAGTTAAACTTGTAACCTTCACCAGAAGAAGATGTTTCCCCTGGTAGTGCAACTCTGAGGCTGATTCAGTTCTAAAGAGTGGTGTGGTACTAGGTTAAACTAATCCGGTGGCTTGCTCATTGTCTATTTTACCTAGGCGGTCCAACCAAGTATGGTTGCATTCTATCCTGATGACTCCTCTTTTAATCCTAAAGATGTCAACTTTTTGTGGCTTGGAGTCTACTCGTATCTATTCAATCACTCGATCGTTTGTAAGTATTGTACTCTATTGTCTCAACCTCTTTCTTACTTTTCTCATTTGTAGAGTGGAAATCTTCATACTTGTCCCCTGAATCATCATATTCTAACTACCTGTCATTTCCTAGGCTTCCATTATCATCCTTTTTTTTATTTGTAATTAGTACCGAATTGCACAATGTGTTCAAGTAATGCACTTTGGTCCACTACCACTTTGGCTCCTCCATTAGGTCCTTGAGGGGTTTGAGATTGGCAACTGGCTTACCAGCTAGCTCTCTCATCAAGTGTTCAAGAATCCCATGGAGTTTGAATTTGTTAGATAGAACGTGGAAAGGGATATGTTTTAGTCGATTGCTAGAGCTCCTGGTCATCATGTAGAGTGGTATGGTGTGGTCCTAGTCCTTGGTAGCTAAGATGGTGTGGCTTTATGGCACTCATCGGTTGTCCTCTTGCAATCTACCTATAATCATCCTCATCATTTAAGAATGATAGATTAATAGTGGCTAGCACATGCATCCAATCCCGCTAATCCTTGGGGCAAGGGATATACTTTGTTAGTGGTGCATAAGAATTTCTAACTTGTGAGTCTCCTTTCAAGATAGTAGAGATGGCATCTAGGTTGACCATCATGTACCCCAATCCTCTATCACTCGTGCATTTCACATCCAGGGTCAGTCTAGTAGGATGTCATAGTCCACTCCCTTCATGACTATGAAGTTCACTAAGAACTGAACTCCTACTATCTTCAAGGGCCAATCTTTCAGTACTCCAAATGGTCTAAACTTCATTCCATTACCCAGCATGACATTAAATCTTGTAGCCTCCACAAGTGGATTACCCTAGGCCTACAAGACTATATGGCTGAGCACATTGACTATTGCTCTTGTATCTATGATTTCCTTTCTTGTGGTGTCTCCTAATGCTACTATCGAGACCTGAAATAGGCACTAGTCGGCGGGCCTCTAACACTCACAAGACAACTTCACATGGCCTCGCGGTCAACAGGAGCATCCAAGGGATACACTACCCTAATTGCTAATGTAGATATTGCATTTATAGTGGAACGTAGTCCAATGATTGCCCTTCCTTACTCCTCAAAGGGATATCCCACACATCTTGGTGTAGTACACCAATGTGATATAAACATAAACGAAGTACCCCCGGATGAATGCCGTGGCCCCACTACAACTCTCCTACACCTCGAGGATTGGCCCCAAGATGCGCTACTCTAACATAAAGCACATACAAACACACTCCGCTCTTATATATTTCAAATGTTCCAAGATATTTTGTTTTTCCTTACCAATCTCACCCCCAAAGATTCAATCATCTAGCCTACAACTTGGGTTTCCTCGCACACTCCACGTAGGTCATATGTTTGATAACCAATTGCAATGCATCTAGGAGTTACCATGTGATATGCACAATGCAATTGTGAATGACACACCTCGTGCTCAAACATTTTATGATAAAAAACTAGCAACGTGAGGTGCAAAGACAATCCTTTAATGATTTCCAAGATACTCATAATTGCAACGTTGCTAGAGACTAGCACCGAGTTTCCTCATGCTACTAGTCTCTCTTAAATTTAAGTGGTGATCGGCCTGTGTGCTATGCATAATCAAATAAATCACCATTTAAATTTTTTTTAGCAAACCACTCACTTTTACAACCCCTCTTTCCTCCTACTGTTTAGTTTTTGTATTCGTTGGATAGGTGTAGCGTTCATTTTTGTATAGTTTTTCATGTAAAAATCGATAAAAACCATACTCTAACATAGAGACAAGGCTAAACTAAGGCTTATCCCTCATGCTCCAGCCTTGTTATATGTTCAAGAACATGAAGTATATTTTTTCTTAATTTTTTAGACAAAAAACCTATTTTTCTCCTATTTTTTCCTCATTTAATTATACATAAAAATGTGTTATTTTCTTATTTATGTTTCTTGACTGATCATATTGACTGAAAAATGGTTTTTATCAATTTTTTAATCCCTATGAACTTCATTCCCCAACCCAAAATGGAAGAAACTCTCATTTTCCCTCTTAGAAGACGCATTTCAAATTTTAAATTATTTAGTATGACCATGTGTGATTACGGATTTTGCATTTTATCATGTGCAGCCCTCAAACATACTTCAAACATGATTCATACAAGTTTTCTTTCCATGTGCACATCATTTAAGTCATCAAACATCAAAACAATAAAATTTCCTTCGTAAAAAATGAGCATACCGCTTATTTGCATGTTGCATGTTATTATAAATAGCTTCAGGGCAGTCAATGGGCCCATAATCAATTCCCCAACAGTGATGGACATTGCCTCTTAGCATCAGCTTGGCTTTACAATAATCTGATCCATGACGGACAAGCATTCTTTATCCCCTTTTCTTCATGATTCTTTGTGTGTGATCAGCCTCTTGGAGGAGAGAGGAGGGAGGAGAGAGAAAAACTAGGTTTCAAGCTCCACCATTAAGCAGCCATTTCACGAGTGGAGATGAGAAAAAAGAAGCAAAATTTTACTCGAATCCATGGCCAAGATTTGTTCCATAGCTTCTTTGCAGGCCACCAATGGCATCTTCCACAAAATCATCGCCATATGGAGGGGGGGGGGCATGTCCTGAATGGCACTATTTCAAATGGCGTCGTCCTTCCCCCCCCCCCAAATCATGAAAAAAAAAAAATAGAAGGGGCCTTTTGACCCCCCCAAAAGGCATGCTTAAAACTCTTTAAAATCTTTGGCCATTTTGACTTGACAATGTTTGGCCTCCTGCATTTCTCACGTTCAACCTTCAAATCATGTTTCAAAAGGTTTTGCCTACCTGACTCGACATCCCGAATGATTGGGAAGCTATCTTTTCTCCATCCGGCGGTTGAAAATTTTACTAAAAATATGCAACCACCACAACAGTCAAAGTTTTGCATTTCTGTCTTCCTTGATCTTTCAAATTGTCGGATCTTCAAGTTCCACTTCCATCGGCTTTAAATTCTCGTCTCAAATATGCACTAATCTGCTTCTTTTCCACACTTCATCAGGTCTTAAAAACTGTTCTTAGCTACAATAGGTAAGACTTCATGCATTTTTGTGCCTTCCCAAAAAGTGTTTACATGCAAGGACTTAGGCACTGAGTTTAGAGTTAAGCTCGGTATATGCATTGTTGCATCATGGTTAGGCAAGTCTGTCAGTCAAAGCTCATCAAGTCCTTAGAACCACTACTTCAATACATGCCATAGTGTTGAGTTCTACCTAAACAGCTCTCATAGAGGCAAAGTCACAAGGGTTGATATCAATGTCGTGAGCAAATTTCCAGCTGCATGGGGTGCAAATGCATCTCTCAATCTTACCTGTGTAGGCAAGATTGGTATGCTCATGCTAGAGAAGCTCATTGATCTTATCTTCAATTATGGATTCAATATCCTTTAGGTGCTTGTAACGTGTCCGCTCATCCGCTTGTGGGACACGTCTTAGCAGCCCATCGGAAAGAGGGTCTAGAAAGCTCCACCTGGCACTTGTAAGGAATGTCACAGGTTTGCGATCTAGGTCTTCCCGAGTCTGCCCCGAGAAAAAGCGTCCGGCCGTTCCCACTTAGGATCAACCTGAAGTCAGGGTCCCTTTCCTATCAGCAAGGTCTCTAGGAAGTAGCTAGCGTCGAGCTCCAGATGAACCACTTTGCATAGGAACAACAAAGTCGAAACAGATTCATGCTGCACTTGGTTCATGGAGAATGTGAAATGAGAGGGATGCAAAGCTCAACCTCTCTGCCATAAGGCATAGTCCCATTCCTTTCCCCTAAAACAACATAAATCAGGATTCTAACTCTACTGATGCTAGGTCTTCATAGTCTCGTTATCTCATCGTTGAGAAAAGTTCCCAGCTATTTGGGACCACCCTTCCGTAGGATGGACCCAAGTCATGTCCACCGCACTTTCCTCGGTTTGCTTAGTTATCTAATTACCTACCATATTACTTTTGACATGCAAAAGCAGCTTCCTTAATTAATCAATTTAATCACTGATTCCTTCACGTAACTTAGGCACTGACACAAAAACAATGTCAAGCAAGTTCCTTTTTTAAAAATATCTTATCTTTATTTATCATAATCCCGGAGTACATCAAGAATCATGCCCGAAGGATGGCCCGACAATCTACAGGATTGCTGCTCCAAGTTCCGCCCGTAGACTAGTACACGGGCCTCGAGATCCCATCTCGAGTCACATTAGCCTCTTATGCGGGATCCGAAGGCAAGGAATTTACAGCCAGAGCCTCCCCTGGCACCCAAGCATCCTCCCGCTCCAAGCAGCACCCACGGAGAGATCTCTCACGGCGGGTTAGGTCCATATACCCGGCGCAACTAACAACCCCCTTGGATAGGGCCAGGCAGACAGTCGGAGGTAACTATTCCTGCCTCTCCCTCCATGCTTTTAACCTGAAGCATTAAGTGTTTTTTCTTGAATTAGTTCCTTGAGCAAAGGAGTACAAATAATGTACCTAAGTGTACAATCACGAACATTTCGGAAGCCGTTTGTACCACCAACTGCTAAGGTGTGATTCCTTTTTCCTGGATGCTCCCAGCATCTGATCCTGGATTGTTCGTGACTTGGCAAGTTCTCAATAATCTCAAACAAGAACATGCAAGCAAATGTTCTTGGTAAGTTAACTTATTTTGACTTGCACTTCCCCTTTGGGTTTTACCTTATGGTATCTTAACCCTAACTCAAGCATTAACTGGTCAACCAAGGCAACAAACATGCCTTATTCGCAACCCAACCAAGGGTCTTTTATTCTTCTAGTTCTTTACTCATCTCCCTCTAGCCAAGTTCAGTTAACACTCTTGGCAATGCAAGACTTTTCATCTAGGCCTTCAGGATACAGTCTAGATGCATGAGTTCCTTCCATCTCTCTTAGTGCGGTACTATGCAGAATTTTCCAATCAAACTTACCCATCATGCACACGGTGTTGAGATATCGAGCTCCACTCGTGATATGCAAGGGTGACCATTGTGCATTTATGTCACTGACTTGTTAGTTGCAGATGCGGTTGGTATACCGCCCATGAATAATAGCTAGATGACAGCTATCCTTATCTACTCTAGTTCGTGGCTCAGTTAGTATACCACCTTAGTTAGTTGAGTCTGGTTTGAGACCCATATATAGGGTTCTTCTATTTCTATGTACTTGAGTTATTTTTGGCTTACACAATTAAGAAGAGGAAAACTGTTTTCAGCCTCCACCTATGTGTGTATTCCCCCATTGTGCAAGCAAGAAAGCTACAAGTGAGACTCCTTCCTTCTCTCCCACAATTCTGACATGGTATCAGAGCCTTGTTTGTGGTAAGGAGCTCAAAAAAGCAAACCAAGTTCGCGATGTTCTGGTAAGAGGACTAGTGTTGCTTTCATTTTTCTGTTTTGGGAGCAAGTCTCTGCAGGTAGCATAGCTGGAAAGTGCAAGAGTGCATTGTCTTAGATTGAGACACCCTTCGCGGTGTAGCAAGAGGGCAGTATATGCTGTGGGAAAGGGCTTTAGCCCCGGTTGCTCTGTTTTTTTGATTTGAGGTCATTTCGTGGCCTATTTTGGAGGCGGAAATTTTCTGCAGGTACTCAGGAAAAGGCCCTGTTTTATGCTGTGCGACCACTGTTCTACAGGTCGGTAAAAAGTTACTGTATAAATTGCATCGTATGCATGTGTGCAGAGACATTGGGAGTTACAGAATCATCCTTGTTGCCTGTTGATGCAAAATCATCACTAGGAAGTGACTGTGTGGTCAAATACCACTTTCGTCAGTTTTGCAGATTTGCCCTTGTGAGGCTGAAGCTGTGTTCTTTGCAGTGACAGAATTTTTTACAGTGTTCTGTAATGGCGTCTGATTCTCTTTCACAGATTGTCACTGAAAAGCTTGACAAGAACAACTTCCAAGCATGTTAGTTTAGAATGACGAATTTCCTTATGGAAAAAGGACATTGGGAATTCGTTGCAGGAAATGAAGAAGAATCAGTTCTTCTTGATGTTTCCAATCAATAGCAAATGCAGGCATTTAAAGCATGGCATGAGAGAGCCAGGAAAGTTATGTACTAGCTGTCTATCAGCATTTCAGACTCTATGATTGTGCATATTCAAGATGCAAGTATGCCAAAGGAGGCATGGGATACTTTGTCAAAAATGTATAGCACAAATACGCAAGCCAGGAAAATGCAGCTCAAGCAGGAGTTGCACAATTTGCAAAGAGAAAGTATGAGCATCAATGACTACCACATGAAGGTGAAGAAGATTGCAGATGCACTTGCTTCCATTGGGTTGCCAGTGGAAGACGATGATTTAGTTTCTGTGACCTTGAATGGTCTAGGAAAGGATTATGCACAGTTCCGAACATCCATTTCCGTCCGTGAAAGATTTCCTGATTTTGAGGAGTTGATTGCTCTTCTAATTTCTGAGGAGCAGAGAAATGGTGGTGCATCTTCTTTAGGAGGAACTTCAAAAGAAACTGTCTTCTACTCAAATGCTAGAAGAGGTAGAGGCAGAGGTAGAGGAGCCCGATCTGGAGGCCGTGGTAGAAATCAGAATATGCAACAAACTCAAGAAAATCAGTCCTATGGAGGAGGACGTGGTAACTCTAGAGGCAGGGGGAGTCAAAGAGGTCGTGGTGGATGGCAAAGAGGCCAAAATGCAAACAGCAATGTTGAATGCTACTACTGTGGTAAAATGGGTCATATGGCTAAAGACTGCTATAAAAAGTAGAATGACATCATGAATGGAAAATTGCAACAAGGGAATTATGCATCTTCTAGTAGACAAGGTGATGTGACAGAAATGAGCATTTGTTTATGGTGCATCACATGAACAATTCTGTGACAAGTGCAGAAGAAAGCAACGAAGTGTGGTATGTTGACTCAGGTGCGTCAAACCACATGACAGGTCATGCAAAATGGATGCAGGATGCAAGGAAAATGGAAAAACCAGGATTTGTGGAGACTGGTGATGATACTGCATATCCTATTGTACAGATTGGAAAATTTTCTTTGTCTATGCAGGATGGGAAAAAGAAATACCTATCGGATGTATTTCATGTCCTGAATATCACCAAGAACCTGGTTTCTGTTGGTCAAATGGTTAAGCAAGGCTTGCAGGTCAGATTTAATCCTCATGGATGCTTTGTTGAGGATATGAAAAATAAAGGTCGCTTGATAGCAAAAGGAAAGAAGAAGGGTAGAATGTTTACATTGGATGCAGACATGCCTGAATTGAGTGCAGCAATGTTTGCACATGGGACCGGTGTAGTTGCAAATATTGATATCTGGCATAAACGCATTGGTCATGTTAATGTACAGTGACTTAAATCAATGCAAGCCCAAAATATTATTGCAGGATTGCCTAAATTCAAGGTTGCAGAAATGCATAAGGTATGTGAAGCCTGTTAGTTTGGAAAACAGGCAAGGAAACCATTTCCTAGACATGTTCAAGAGAGTAAGAAGCTATTGAAATTAATCCACTCTGATGTGTGGACTACTAAAGCTGCATCTCTTGGAGGTTGTCATTATTTTGTCACTTTTATTGATGACTATACCAGAAAAGTTTGGGTGTATTTTATGAAAAAGAAAAGTGAAGTTTTTGGGCATTTCAAAACTCTTAAAGTTATGGTTGAAAAAGAAATAGGCCTACAAATAAAATGCCTAAGGTCAGATGGAGGAGGAGAGTACCTCTCAAATGAGTTTGCAAGGTTCCTGCAGGAGCATGGCATAAAGCAGCAATATTCATGCAGTCATACCCCACAACAAAATGGAATTGCAGAAAGGAAAAATAGGCATATTGGAGAGGTATCTCGTGCCATGCTCAACGAAAAAGACTTGCCAGATTTTTACTGGGCTGAAGCAGTTGCTACAGCAGTCTACATAATGAATAGGACTCCTACTGCAGCAATACATGGGATGACTCCAAAGGAGAGGTATACTGGTAGGAAACCAGATATTTCTCATTTGAAGATTTTTGGTTGCATTGCCTATGTTCATGTGCCAGATGAGTTGAGATCCAAGTTGGATCCAAAAGCTAAGAAATGCATCTTTATTGGTTACTCTCTGCAGCAGGCAGAAAGGGTATAGATGCTATAACCCTTCTACTCGTAAGTTTACAGTGAGTAGAGATATTGTTTTTGATGAGATGAGTAGCTAGTATAAACCAGTAAATGTGATTGATGATGTAGATGCACAAAATGGTAATGCTGCACAAAATTCACAGCAGCAATCACAAAATATTAGTGGACCTGGAGTGTCCTCTAGCAGTGGTTCACATTCTTCGCCATGGACAGGCAGATTGAGCTCAGGAGAATCTCCTCAAAACAATGCAGATAGTGGTATGCAGGTATCACGAAAAGGAAAAGAGAAGGTAGATCAGCCCATGTTTGATGTGAATGCAGGTCACTCTTATGTGGATGGTGAATCCAGTGGCTCAGAACAGAGCATTGATGATGAGTTGGGTATTCCTTTTGTTGTTACACATGGAGTAAGGAAGACCAGGGATGTTTTGAGAGCATCTAGAAGTGAGCCTACTTTGCGCAGGTCTACAAGAGATAGGTATCCTGTGGATATGCTAAAATATGATGGATTTATAGCCATTCACTATACCTATATAGTCAAAGTGATACAGGAACCAGAACCCACTTCTTTTGAGCAAGCCATGGGAAAAGAAAAATGGGAGAAAGCCATGGATGAAGAAATGGATGCTTTGGAAGCAAATGCTACATGGGAATTCGTACATTTGCCTAAAGATAAGAATGCAATTGGTTGTAAGTGGGTTTATAAGGTGAAGCACAATGCAGATGGCTCTGTGAACAGATACAAGGCAAGATTAGTAGTCAAGGGGTATGTACAAACATATGGCATTGATTATGAAGAAACATTCAGTCCGGTTGCAAGGATGGAAACCATAAGAGCAATCATTGCTATGGCTGCATCAAAGGGATGGTCTTTACATCAGATGGATGTAAAGAATGCCTTCTTGCATGGTGATTTGCAAGAAGAGGTCTATATGGAGCAGCCACCAGGTTATGTGCATGCTATTCATCCTGAGTTTGTTTGCAGGTTGAAGAAAGCCTTGTATGGCTTGAAGTAAGCACCTAGAGCATGGTCTGACAAGATAGGACAGTATCTTGTCACTATTGCCTTTCAGATTTCCAAGGCAGATTTCTCACTCTATGTGAGAAAAATAGAGAAAGGTATTATGTTGCTTGTCATTTATGTTGATGATTTGAGTATCACAGGTGATAGTGATGAAGATATCCTTCATGTGAAAATGCTATTGAAGCAGAAGTTTGAGATGAAGGATTTGGGAGAGCTGCGTTATTTCTTGGGCATTGAGGTGATTAGATCACCAAGTGGGATATGGCTCTTGCAGAGGCAGTATGGATTGGACATGATGTCCAAATATGGGATGACAGGCTGTAAGCCTATTTCAGTTCCTTTGGAGCAGAATGTGAAGTTGAGCGCAGATGCAGGTGAGCTTCTCGAAGACCCTACTATGTACAGACGCATAGTAGGAATTTTGATTTATATGACTATTACCAGGCCAGATTTGAGCTATGCTGTTGGATTGGTAAGTTAATTTATGCAGGCTCCAAGGAAACCGCATTTGGATGCGGCTAGACGCATACTCAGGTATGTGAAGTCCACATTGCAGTATGGACTATTTTATGAGACTGGGATTCAGATACAATTGCATGGATACACTGATGCTGATTGGGCTGGTAGTATTTCTGATAGACGATCTACCAGTGGATATGTGTTCTCTTTTGGAAGTGCTGCAGTCACTTGGAGCAGCAAGAAACAACCTACATTTGCGTTGTTGAGCACAGAGCCTGAGTACAGGGGTGCAACAATGGCTGCATGTGAGGTAGCTTGGTTGCATAAGCTACTTTATGATATACATCAGTCTACAGATGGGCCAGTTGTCATTTATTGTGACAACATGAGTAGTATACACTTGGAAAATAACCCAGTCTATCATGCTAGAACAAAGGACATTGAGGTGCATTATCACTTTGTGCGAGAGAGATTTCTACTAGGTCTTATTGATCTAGTTTATGTCGACACAGAGGATCAGGTAGCTGACATATTTACGAAGGCATTGGGCACAGAGAAGCTGCGCAAGTTTAGAGACCTGCTTGGTGTGCAGGAATTGGGATTGAGCTCGAGGGGGAGTGTTGAGATATCGAGCTCCACTCGTGATATGCCAGGGTGACCGTTGTGCATTTATGTCACCGACTTGTTAGTTGCAGATGCGGTTGGTACACCACCCATGAATAATAGCTAGATGATAGCTATCCTTATCTACTCTATTTCATGGCTCAGTTAGTATGCCACCTTAGTTAGTTGAGTTTGGTTTGAGACCCATATATAGGGTTCTTCTATTTCTATGTACTTGAGTTCTTTTTAGCTTACACAACTAAGAAGAGGAAAACTGTTTTTAGCCTCCACCTGTGTGTGTATTCCCCCATTGTGCAAGCAAGAAAGCTACAAGTGAGACTCCTTCCTTCTCTCCCACAATCTTGACACATGGTGCGTTTAATATATTAGTACATCCTAATCGACCTTTAACTCTCTTCATACCTGGCAACGAATACTTATTCCTAATGCACTGGATCTATGTGACTTGAGTATATGAAAGTCTAGGTTTCTATCCATCGGTGCAATTGCATCCTATGAACGGAAACTAACATTCCATGTGTTTTAATTTAATCACGATTGCGAAGCATGAATTCTAGATGACTATTCATGCACTGAACTGGTTTAAAAACTATTTTTTTATGTGATATAATACGAAAACCTTATCATTCTATGTGTGTAAAAGATATCATTCTATGCATATAAACTTATGCGAACTCCATGCTCTACCATTTCATGCATGCAACCTATCACTTGGAGTAAAAAATCCTAAGGCTTGTTCTTGTTCCATGCATGTAACCACCCCTTTATTTCTTCTTCTTGAAATAATACAGAATTAATTATAAAGCTTAGGATATCAAAAGAACCTGGGTTTGATTCATGATCGTAGGGGAATTTGTTGCGTGTGGTCGCTCCGCTCACCTCTCCCGCATTACCGGTACCATTGGTAGCTCTGGCACTTACACTTGTCGCAACTCTCTTTTTGGGAGCCATTTACCACGTGGAGTTTGGATAGTCCTGACCTTAATAGACCTTCAAGTTGAAAGGCTTGGAAAAGGAAAGGTCATGAGTAAGGTGACCTTCGCCGATGAGGGGGTGGCTTGAAGAGTGGCTTCACAAACACCACTCCTCAAACACGGCCCTCGACACCTTCTCTACACACCAACTCTCTCTGTCTCTCTCTCTCTCTCTCTCTCTATCCCTCTCTCTTCAGACAGACAGAGTGAGAGCTACTGTACCAGCCTCCAGCCAGACCTCCGGGCTCACACTACAGCAGGCTGAGGACCAGCGTACCCGACGCCGCACGAGGATCTGTGGGTTTCGGACCCCACAGCCACACCGACAGGAGATCCGGAGGATTCTTGATCTACATCGACAGCAGACTGAGATCCGACGACACTCGACACATTGGATCTCAGATCTCCAGTTTGCTCTTTCTCCACCGCCGATGTACCACATCCTGCATCCAGGAGGGATCACCTGCTATTAGCGACTTCGACGACTACTACTACATCCCAGGATAGTATATCTCCCTGCATCTGTTACATATACACATCGTACCACTTTATCACAGCCGACAGTTGTTCCCCTATCATAGCCGACATTTGTTCCCCTTTTGTAGCCATTATCTGGAGTACCAGAGCTACATACGCACATACACATACACGACACTTATCACACTCACAGCACCATATTTTCAGTTTCCAGTTTTTAGCTTTTCATTCAGCACTTTTATTTTGGATAGCTAGACCTCATCAGTTGTATCACAGTTTGTCTCATAGGCCAGTTTTGGTCTTTAGAAGACGTTAATATAACTTTCTTTCTTTTCTTTCTTTCTCTCTCTCTATCTATCTCTCTCCTTCTTCTTCTCCTCTTCTCCTTCTCTCTCTCCCTCTTCTTCTTCTTTTCTTCTCTCCTTCTCCTACTCTCTCTCTCCCTCTTCTTCTTCTTCTTCTCCTTCTCTCTCTCCCTCTCCTTCTCTTCTTCTCTCTCTCTCTTCTTCTCTTCTTCTCTCTCTCTCTTCTTCTCCTTCCCTCTCTCCCTCTCCTTCTCTTCTTCTCTCTCTCTCTTCTTCCTCTTCTTCTTCTTTTTCTCTTCTTCTCCTTCCCTCTCTCCCTCTCCTCTTCTTCACTCTCTCTCTTCTTCCTCTTCTTCCTCCTCTTCTTCTTTTTCTCTTCTTCACCTTCCCTCTCTCCCTCCTTGTCTTCTTCTCCTTCCCTCTCTCCCTCCCTCCTCTTCTTCTTCTTCTTCTTCTTCTTCTTCTTCTTCTTCTTCTTTTTCTTCTTCGTGTGTGTGTGTGTGTGTGTGTGTGTGTGTGTGTGTGTGTGTGTGTGTGTGTGTGTGTGTGTGTGTGTGTGTGTGTGTGTGTGTGTGTGTGTGTGTGTGTGTGTGGGGGGGTTTTCTCCGCTTGACAAACAAGGAGGGGGGAGGTTTCTGACGGAAGCCCCGAGGGGGGGTGCTGTTGCTACTGCTGCTGCAAACGGAGGGGGGAGGGTGATGATGCACAAGGGGGGGAGGACCTACCACTCAACGTCGGGGAGAAGGGGGGAGTCTCCCTTATATGGTGGGGGGGGGGGGGGGGGGAGACGGTCGCCATCCCTCCCACCTGGGGGCCTGCATGCCCCCCCTAACACTAGTTCACTCCCTCTATCTCTCTCCTGGACGTGCTATTGACCAGGAGAGAGAGAGGGATAAAAAAATTTGTATTAAAGTTCTTTTTTTTATTAAGGGGGGGTATATTACATCCTCTCCCTCTTAGAGGAATTGAGATGTCCTCATCTCGAGAAGACTTGGGGGTATTGTTGATTGAAAGTATTTTCATCCATCCAGGTGGCATCCTCTTTGGGATAATCTTTCCACTGGATGAGATATTCTCTCAAGGTCCTTAATCTCAAATGCCTCTCTCTAACATCTAGGACTCTATCAGGCCATAGCTCAAGGACTCCTTGGCTAGGCATTACAATTTGCTGGTCATCATGTACATGATTCGGATTAGGTAGATACTTTTTCAATAGGCTAACGTGGAATACATTATGAATCTTTATAGTTGCGAGCAGCTGTAGTCTATAAGCATTAGGTCCTAGGCACTGAGTGATCTTGTAAGGTCCACAATACCTCAAACTTAGCTTCTTGTACTCTCTCAAGGACAGTGAGCTCTTTTTAGGGCGTACGCGGATGAAGACCATATCACCTTCGATGAAGGATCTGTCTTGCCGTCTCAAGTCAGCGTAAGCCTTCTGTCTATCCTTGGCAGCTTGAATGTCTTGTCTTATTGATTTAATTTGATCATCCATGTCTTCCAGCATCTGCCTTGAGGCTTCTACCCTCAAAGTTGGATCTGAGAAGTTCAAAGGGGTATGACAATCATGCCCATACAATGCTTGGAAAGGGGTCATCTGAATACTCTATTGGTAAGAAGCATTGTAGGCAAACTCAACCAGTGGCAAGTATTGAATCCAATGTTTGGGTTCACGACAGTAGTATGCCCTAAGCATATCTTCAATGACTTGATTGACTCATTCTGTTTGACCAATCAGTTTGGGGATGGTAAGCTGTACTGAAACAGAGTTGAGTTCCAATAGCCTCAAAGATATCCCTCCAGAAGTGTGATGTGAAGAGAGAGTCACGATCACTAATGATTCTTCTTGGTAACCCATGCAGTTTGAATATGTCCTTGATGAATAATCTTGCGATGTCTGAAGCTTTATAGTTTGTCTTGACAGGGATGAGATGTGTGACCTTGGTGAGCATATCCACTACAACCATAATAGAGTTATATCCTCCTTGAACTTGGGGTAGGCCAACAATGAAGTCCATATGAATGAACTCCCATTTCATTTGTGGAATGTCAAGTAGTTGCAATTTCCCAGGCATTTTGACATGTTCTGCCTTAATGCGTTGACAAGACAAACATTCCATGACATATTTGAGAACTTCACCCTTGAGCCTTTCCCAATAATAGCTCTTTCTGACCCTATTAAGGGTCTTGGCATAGCTAGGATGTCTTGAGAAAGGGGATTCATGGGCTTCCCAAAGTATCTTTTGCTTGAGAGTTTGGCTTGCAGGGATACATAATCTTGTCCTAAAGTAGACAAGTCCACTACTGTGATAGAGAATTCTTGATACTTCATCTTTAGCTTCGAGTCTTGATCCTTGATGGGGTTAAGACTATTGTGGTCCGTCACTAAGGAAAAATTGTTACCTAGCAAGTAATGCCTCCAAATTTTGAGGGCATGGATGACAGCCAACAGCTCGAGATCGTGGGTAGCATAATTCCTTTCATGGCTCTTCAATTTTCTTGAATAATATGCTATGGGATGACCTTCTTGCATAAGTACACATCCTAAAGCAAGTGCACTAGCATCAGTTACCACTTCGAATAGCTTACTAAGATCATGAAGTTTCAGGATGGGTGCTGATACTAAGCTTTTCTTTAGTTTGTCAAAGCTGGTCTGTTCGAAAAGTGACCATACAATTGCTACTTGCTTTTTTAGTAGATCAGTCAGATGTGTTGCAATCAAAGCATAATCTTTGATGAAAATCTTGTACCATCCCATCAACCCAAGAAAACTACGTATTTCTTTGACAGAAGTTGGTGTTGGCTATTCCAGAATATCTCTGTGGATCTACTAGAATTCCTTCCGCTAATACAAGGAATCCCAGATATTCAATCTGTCACTTGAAAAATGCGTACTTCTTCTTCTTGGCATAAAGCTTGTGTGCTCTCATTGTTTCAAGAACAATGCGAAGCTGGGGTTCATGATCCTTTTCCTATTTTGAGTAGACTAGGGTATCATCAAAGAAGATGAGTACGAATTCATCAAGATAGGGCCTAAAGATATCCTGCATTAACATGTTGAAGGTAGCAGGAGCATTCATTAGCCCGAATGACATCACTAGGAATTTGAAGTGTCCATACCTTGTACTGAATGCAGTCTTCGGGATATCTTTTTCCTTGATCCTTATCTGATAATATCCAGATCTGAGATCTATCTTAGAGAAGATCTTCGCTCCTTGAAGGTGGTCAAGTAATTCATCTATTCTTGGAATGGGGTATTTATTTTTTATGGTTGATTGATTCAACCCTCTATAGTCAATGCATAGACGAAGCGTTCCATCTTTCTTCTTTTGGAACAGCACTGGGGCTCCCCATGGTGAACTGCTAGGATGGATGTAGCCTTGGTCTAACAGTTGCTTGAGTTTCTCTTTCAGTTTGATAGCTTCCGGAATGGACATCTTATATGGCCTCTTTGCGACTAGCGCAGCTCTTGGCACAAGTTTGATTTCGTGGTCGACTTCCCTTTGAGGAGGAAGTTCTGTCAGATCTTCAAGAAATATGTCTGTGTATTCCTTTAACCATGAAGGTTCTTCCCCAAATCCTTGATTCTGATCTAGCTTATTCAGTTTAATTAGATAGACAGGTAGGCCCTTTCTAACACCTTTTATATCCGTGTTGCTTTTGCCAACTTTATTTTTGGCTTACCAGCCTCTCCTTGAGTCGTGACTAGTTCCCCTTCAAAATTTCGGAAGGAGACTTAGCCCTTCCCACAGTGGATGTGGGCATCATTGGGTATTAGCCAATCCATTCCGAGTAAACATTCGTGGACACCTAGCTTCATTACCCTGAATCTCACTGAAGTTGGCTTCCCACCCAGTAGGAATTTCACCTTAGCAGTTTGCCTCGTACAAGTGACCTCACGACCATTTGCTAATTCCACAAGTAAAGTAGGTGCATCTATTGTGGCTATCCCTAATCTTTTTGCACAGATTGGTGAAATGAAGGAATGTGTATTGCCACAGTCAATCAGGGTTTTGAAGCTTTTACCTTGATAATCTGATGGAGTTTGAATCACCGAGAATTGGCGATTCGGACCCTTCTTGTAAAGAGCGGATTGAACCGTTGCCCTCTCAATGTCAGCATCCATGGATGGATCTTCTTCATCCTCCAACTCCTTGTTGGAAAAACTGGAGGTTCTCCCTCTGGCCATAACGGTGGTTCCTTGGCCATGACCGGCTCTATTTTGACCTTGGAATTGCCCTTGGCGATCTCCTTTGCTAAGCTTGGGACACTCCCTCTTGAAGTGTCCGGGCTCGTTGCAATGGAAGCAACATGGGTTGCGATCATTACCTTGTGTAGGAACAAAGTTATTGACATCATTGGCCCTAGCTTTCTTTCTTTGGCCCTGATTCAGACTCTACGCTCTCTTGGTTTGAGCCTTAAACATACCTTTATTCTGATCTCTGTAAGGCCAAATCCTGTTGTTCCTTGGTTTGGTCTGCACCTCCTGTATTATTGAAGCAGCTCGAATGAGTGTGTCTTGTAGGTCCGTTGGGCGCATTGATTCGAATCGAGTGTTTATGGGTGGATTCAACCCAACACAGAATTTTGACACCTCTTGTGTCATATCCATTGTGGGTGCATAGTTTAGGAGTGAAATGAACTTTGAATAATATGCTTCTAGGGATAATCCTAACTACTTCAAGTCATAAAATTCGTTCATCTTTTATGTGCAGTAGGCAGGTGGCAGATACCTCCCTCGCACAGCTTCTTTAAGCTTATCCCAAGTGACTGTCCCCTCCGAGATTGCTTGGTCTCTGCACCACTGTTTCCACCAAAGTCTCGCTTTGCCTCCTGTAAGCTTAAGTTTGGCAAGCATGGCTTGGTTAGCATTCCTGCTGCCTCAAAATAGTCCTCCATGGACTCAATCCAGATCTCGGTGTCGACTTGAACAATCCTTCCCTTGCCATCAAACTCACGTGGCTTAATTTGTTTGAGAAGGAACTTCTTCTCTTGAACACCACAACTGGACTTAGTGCAGGAGTCGGACTTGGAACCTGCTCTTGGGGTTGCATCTAGACAATAAGATTCTTTATGCTAACATCTTATCAAATGTTCCCCATATTATGTTAATACGACTAGCATAGCTTTTAGCCAAGTGATTTAATCACTTAACACCTTAGCTAATATTTACGATGAAGATAGACAATTGTAAAAAGTCTTATTCATTCATGAGGGTATAACCCTTTGAGTACATTTATTTTGGATAAGTAGGACAAGCTGATTGATACTTAGTTTGGGGAAAATAGGATTATGTTACAATCGGCTACAGGAATGGAATAATAATATGGAGTGGAGTCATGGATTTTCAGGAAATGGTAAGTCATGGGAAGCTTGGGGTATCCCTTCCTTTTATACTCGTTTTTCTCATAGCGCCCTAACACTTTGATTCTGTCGCGCAGATATCACCCGGGTCACTTCTTCATAGACATACTTGTTCTGCTTGACTTGCCGATTGCTAACGTGCAAAGTTGCATTTATGTGAGCTTTGACAAAGATGAACAGCTTCACGATCTTTAAATCCTCCATCCACTTGATTCTCTTCAAGTTGGTCTGAAGGTACACGAGTCGGTGGGCTGCTATGTAGTATATTCCTGAGTCTCCCGTCCATCTCCGTTCCACATACAGGGGCAAAGGATTATAGATGCGGTCCAGAATATTCATCATGCCTAGACTCTGACGATAATTAAAAGCACGCATTGTAGTCATGAACATGACCTGGAACACCAAGAACTTGCTCCATGCTTCGTGACTCTACAATCTAGCATCCATAAGTGAGTAAAGAAATGTTTTCAACATAAAACAGTGCTCTATTCTACTCACCTTCCCCTGTTTGTCCCTTAGTCCCTTTATTTTTCTCTATTAAGTTCCCTTGTAATCTTTGGATCTCGTTGGTTCGCTCTGATACCAACTGTAACGTGTTCGCTCATCCACTTGTGGGACACATCTTAGTAGCCCATCAGGAAGAGGGTCTAGAAAGCTCTGCCTGGCACTTGTAAGGAATGTTACATGGTTTGCGATCTAGGTCTTCCCGAGTCTACCCCGAGAAAAAGCGTCCGACCGTTCCCACTTAGGATCGACCTGAAGTCAGGGTTCCTTTCCTATCAGCAAGGTCTCTATGAAGTAGCTATCGTCGAGCTCCAGATAAACAACTTTGTGTAGGAACAACAGAGTCGAAGCGGATTCATGCTGCACTTGGTTCATGGAGAATGGGAAACGAGAGGGATGTGAAGCTCAACCTCTTTGCCATAAGGCATCGTCCCATTCCTTTCCCCTAAAACAGCATAAATCGGGATTCTAACTCTATTGATGCTAGGTCTTCATAGTCTCGTTATCTCGTTGTTAAGAAAAGTTCCTAGCTAACTGGGACCACCCTTCCGTAGTATGGACCCAAGTCACGTCCATTGCACTCTCCTCGGTTTGCTTAGTTATCTAATTACCTATCACATTACGTTTGACATGCAAAAGCAGCTTCCTTAATTAATCAATTTAATCATTGATTCCTTCACGTAACTTAGGCACTGACACAAAAACAATGTTAAGCAAGTTCCTTTTTTTCAAATATCTGATCTTTATTTATCATAATCCCGAAATACATCAAGAATCATGCCCGAAGGCTAACCTAGCAATCTATAGGATTGTTGTTCCAAGTTCTGCCCGTAGACTAGTACACGGGCCTCGAGATCCCATCTCGAGTCACGTCGGCCTCTTGTGCGGGATCGGAAGGCAAGGAATTTACAGCTAGAGCCTCCCCTGGCACCCAAGCGTCCTTCCGCTCCAAGCAGCACCCATGGAGAGACCTCTCGTGGCAGGTTAGTCCATATACCCGACACAGCTAACTGTTGAGATATCGAGCTCCACTCGTGATACGCCAGGGTGACCGTTGTGTATTTATGTCACCGACTTGTCAGTTGCAGATGCGGTTGATACACCGCCCATGAATAATAGCTACATGACAGCTATCCTTATCTACTCTAGTTCTGGCTCAGTTAGTATGCCACCTTAGTTAGTTGAGTTTGGTTTGAGACCCATATATAGGGTTCTTCTATTTCTTTGTATTAGAGTTCTTTTGGCTTACACAACTAAGAAGAGGAAAACTGTTTTCAGCCTCCACCTCTGTGTGTATTCCCCCATTGTGCAAGCAAGAAAGCTACAAGTGAGACTCCTTCCTTCTCTCCCACAATCTTGACATGGTATCAGAGCCTTGTTCGTGGTAAGGAGCTCAAGAAAGCAAGGCAAGCTCGCAGTGTTCTGGTAAGAGGAGCAGTGTTTCTTTCATTTTCTGTTTTGGGAGCAGATCTCTGCAGGTAGCACAGTCGGAAAGTGCAGGAGTGCATTGTCTCAGGTTGAGACGCCCTTCGCGGTGAAGCAAGAGGGCAGTATATGCTGCGGGAGGGGGCTTTAGCCCTTAGCGACCTTGTTTTTTTTATTTGAGGCCATTTCGGGGCCTGTTTTGGAGGCAGAAGTTTTCTGCGCGCACTCAGGAAAAGGCCCAGTTTTATGCTGTGCAGCCACTGTTCTACAGGTCGGTGAAAAGTTACTATAGAAATTGCATCGTATGCTTGTGCGCAGAGACATTGGGAGTTACAAAATCATCCCTGTTGCCTGTTGATGCAAAATCGTCACTAGAAAGTGATTGTGTGGTCAAATACCACTTTCGCCAGTTTTGCAGATTTGCCTTTGTGAGGCTGAAGCTGTGTTGTTTGCAATGACAGAAATTTTTGCAGTGCTCTGTAATGGCGTCTGATTCTCTCTCACAGATTGTCACTGAAAAGCTTGACAAGAACAACTTCCAAGCATTGAAGTTTAGAATGACGAATTTCCTTATGGGAAAAGGATATTGGGAATTTGTTGCAGGAAATGAAGAAGAACCAGTTCTTCCTGATGTTCCCAATCAACAGCAAATGCAGGCATTTAAAGCATGGTATGAGAGAGGCAGGAAAGTTATGTACTGGCTGTCTATCAGCATTTCAGACTCTATGATTGTGCATATTCAAGATGCAAGTACGCCAAAGGAGGCATGGGATACTTTGTCAAAAATGTATAGCACAAATACGCAAGCCAGGAAAATGCAGCTCAAGCAAGAGTTGCACAATGTGCAAAGAGAAAGTATGAGCATCAATGACTACCACATGAAGGTGAAGAAGATTGCAGATGCACTTGCTTCCATTGGGTCGCCAGTGGAAGATGATGATTTAGTCTCAGTGACCTTGAATGGTCTAGGAAACAGTTCCGAACATCCATTTCCGTCCGTGAAAGATTTCCTGATTTTGAGGAGTTGATTGCTCTTCTAATTTCTGAGGAGCAGAGAAATGGTGGTGCATCTTCTTCAGGAGGAACTTCAAAAGAAACTGTCTTCTACTCAAATGCTGGAAGAGGTAGAGGCAGAGGTAGAGGAGGCCGATATGGAGGCTGTGGTAGAAATCAGAATATGCAGCAAACTCAAGAAAACCAATCCTATGGAGGAGGACGTGGTAACTCTAGAGGCAGGGGGAGTCAAAGAGGTCGTGGTGGATGGCAAAGAGGCCAAAATGCAAACAGCAATGTTGAATGCTACTACTGTGGTAAAATGGGTCATATGGCTAAAGACTGCTATAAAAAGTAGAATGACATCATGAATGGAAAATTGCAACAAGGGAATTATGCATCTTCTAGTAGACAAGGTGATGTGACAGAAATGAGCATTTGTTTATGGTGCAGCACATGAACAATTCTGTGACAAGTGCAGAAGAAAGCAACGAAGTGTGGTATGTTGACTCAGGTGCGTCAAATCACATGACAGGTCATGCAAAATGGATGCAGGATGCAAGGAAAATGGAAAAACCAGGATTTGTGGAGACTGGTGATGATACTACATATCCTATTGTACAGATTGGAAAATTTTCTTTGTCTATGCAGGATGGGAAAAAGAAATACCTATCGGATGTATTTCATGTCCTGAATATCACCAAGAACCTGGTTTCTGTTGGTCAAATGGTTGAGCAGGGCTTGCAGGTCAGATTTAATCCTCATGGATGCTTTGCTGAGGATATGATAAATAGAGGTCGCTTGATAGCAAAAGGAAAGAAGAAGGGCAGAATGTTTACGTTGGATGCAGACATGTCTGAATTGAGTGCAGCAATGTTTGCACATGGGACCGGTGTAGTTGCAGATATTGATATCTGGCATAAACGCATTGGTCATGTTAATGTACAGCGACTTAAATCAATGCAGGCCCAAAATATTGTTGCAGGATTGCCCAAATTCAAGGTTGCATAAATGCATAAGATATGTGAAGCCTGTCAGTTTGGAAAACAGGCAAGGAAACCATTTCCTAGACATGTTCAAGAGAGTGAGAAGCCATTGGAATTAATCCACTCTGATGTGTGGACTACTAAAGCTGCATCTCTTGGAGGCTGTCATTATGTTGTCACTTTTATTGATGACTATACCAGAAAAGTTTGGGTGTATTTTATGAAAAAGAAAAGTGAAGTTTTTGGGCATTTCAAAACTCTTAAAGCTATGGCTGAAAAAGAAACAGGTCTGCAAATAAAATGCCTAAGGTCAGATGGAGGGGGGAGAGTACCTCTCAAATGAGTTTGCAAGGTTCCTGCAGGAGCATGGCATAAAGCAGCAATATTCATGCAGTCATACCCCACAACAAAATGGAATTGCAGAAAGGAAAAACAGGCATATTGGAGAGGTATCTCGTGCCATGCTCAATGAAAAAGACCTGCCAGATTTTTATTGGGCTAAAGCAGTTGCTACAGCAGTCTACATAATGAACAGGACTCCCACTGCAGCAATACATGGGATGACTCCAGAGGAGAGGTATACTGGTAGGAAACTAGATATTTCTCATTTGAAAATTTTTGGTTGCATTGCCTATGTACATGTGCCAGATGAGTTGAGATCCAAGTTGGATCCAAAAGCTGAGAAGTGCATCTTTATTGGTTACTCTCTGCAGCAAAAAGGGTATAGATGCTATAACCCTTCTACTCGTAAGTTTACAGTGAGCAGAGATGTTGTTTTTTATGAGATGAGTAGCTGGTAGTATGCCACCTTAGTTAGTTGAGTTTGGTTTGAGACCCATATATAGGGTTCTTCTATTTCTTTGTATTAGAGTTCTTTTGGCTTACACAACTAAGAAGAGGAAAACTGTTTTCAGCCTCCACCTCTGTGTGTATTCCCCCATTGTGCAAGCAAGAAAGCTACAAGTGAGACTCCTTCCTTCTCTCCCACAATCTTAACACTAACAACCCCCTTGGATAGGGCTAGGCAGACAGTCGGAGGTAGCTGTTCCTGCCTCTCCCTCCAAGCTTTTAACCTAAAGCATTAAGTGTTTTTTCTTGACATAGTTCCTTGAGAAAAGGAGTACAAATAATTTACCTAAGTGTACAATCACGAATATTTCGGAGGCCGTTTGTATAACCAACTGCTAAGGTGTGATTCCTTTTTCCCGAATGCTCCCAGCATCCGATCCTGGATTGTTCGTGACTTGGAAAGATCCCAATAATCTCAAACAAGAACATGCAAGCAAATGTTCTTGGTAAGTTAACTTATTTTGACTTGCACTTCCCCTTTGGGTTTTACCTTATGGTATCTTAACCCTAACTCAAGCATTAACTGGTCAACCAAGGCAACGGACATGCCTTATTCGCAACCCAACCAAGGGTTTTTTATTCTTCCAGTTCTTTACTCATCTCCCTCTAGCCAAGTTTAGTTAACACTCTTGGCAACACAAGACTTTTCATCTAGGCCTTCAGGATACAGTCTAGATGCATGAGTCCCTTCCATCTCTCTTAGTGCGGTACTATGCAGAATTTTCCAATCAAACTTACCCATCATGCACATGGTGCATTTAATATATTAGTACATCCTAATCGACCTTTAACTCTCTTCATACCTGGCAATGAATACTTATTCCTAATGCACCGGATCTCATGTGACTTGCATATATGAAAGTCTAGGTTTCTATCTATCAATGCAATTGCATCCTATGAACAGAAACTAACATTTCATGTGTTTTAATTTAATCATGATTGTGAAGCATGAATTCTAGATGACTATTCATGCACTGAATTGGTTTTAAAAATATTATTTTATGTGAAATAATGCGAAAACCTTATCATTCTATGTGTGTAAAAGCTATCATTCTATGCATATAAACTTATGCAAACTCGATGCTCTACCATTTCATGTATACAACCTATCACTTGGAGTAAAAATTCCTAAGGCTCGTTCTTGTTCCATGCATGTAACTACCCCTTTATTTCTTCTTCTTGAAATAATATAGAATTAATTATAAAGCTTAGGATATCAAAAGAACCTGGGTTTGATTCGTGATCGTAGGGGCATTTGTTGCATTGGTTGCTCCGCTCGCCTCTCCCGCATTACCGGTACCATTGGTAGCTCTAGCACTTACACTTCTCGCAACTCTCTTTTTGGGAGCCATTTACCATGTGGAGTTTGGATAGTCCTGACCTTAACTGGCCTTCAAGTTGAAAGGCTTGGGAAAGGAAAGGTCATGAGTAAGGTGGCCTTCGCTGATGAGGGGGTGGCTTGAAGAGTGGATTCATGAACATGGCTCCTCAAACACAGCCCTCGACACCTTCTCTACTCACCAACTCTCTCTCACTCTCTCTCTCTCTCTCTCTCTCTCTCTCTCTCTCTCCTTCTTCTTCTTCTTCTTTTTCTTCTTCTTATCCTCTTCTCCTTCTCTCTCTCTCCCTCTTCTTGTTCTTTTCTTCTCTCCTTCTCCTACTCTCTCTCTCCCTCTTCTTCTTCTTCTCCTTCTCTCTCTCCCTCTCCTTCTCTTCTTCTCTCTCTCTCTCTCTTCTTCCTCTTCTTCTTCTTTTTCTCTTCTTCTCCTTCCCTCTCTCCCTCTCCTTCTCTTCTTCACTCTCTCTCTTTTTCATCTTCTTCTTCTTTTTCTCTTCTTCTCCTTCCCTCTCTCCCTCCTTCTCTTCTTCTCTCTCTCTCTCTTTCTTCTTCTCCTTCCCTCTCTCCCTCCTTCCTCTTCTTCTTCTTCTTCTCTTCTTCTTCTCCTTCTCTCTTCTCTCCTTCTTCTTCTTCTTCTTCTTTTTCTTCTTCTTCTTCTTCTTCTTCTCTCTCTCTCTCTCTCTCTCTCTCTCTCTCTCTCTCTCTCTCTCTCTCTCTCTCTCTCTCTCTCTCTCTCTCTCTCTCTCTCTCTCTCTCTCTCTCTCTCTCTCTCTCTCTCTCTGTTCACGAGGTGTTTCTCTGCCTGACGAATGAGGAGGGGGGAGGTTTCTGACAGAAGCCCCTCGGCGAGGGGGTGGGGGGGCTGTGCTGCTGCCGCAAACGGAGGGGGGTGAGGGTGACGATGCATGAGGGGGGGAGGACTTGCCGCTCAACACTGGGGAGGAGGGGGGAGCCTCCCTTATATGGTGGAGGGGGGGGGAGACGGCCACCACCCCTCCCACCTGGGGGGCTACATGCCCCCCCAATGCTAGTTCACTCCCCCTCTCTCTCTCCCCGACATGCTGTCGGTGGGGAGAGAGAGAGGGATTTAAAAAGTTGTATTAAAGTTAATTTAAAATTTTTTATTAAGGGGAGTATATTATAGTGCTCTTGGGCTTCTCTCATCCACTCCTTGATCTTATCTACTACTTCCAATTGGTGCCTCAAGTCGAGATACTCCCCAATCTTTGCACTCCCCTTTTTGGCTATCTTAGGAGCAGATGTTTCTGTTTTTGCATCCATGACTTGCTTCCCTTTGGTAAATGTGGTGGTACTGTCTGTCTTGAGTGTAATCGTCACCTCAACCCTCTTTCTCCTTCTACTACACCTCTTCTTCCCTATCAAAGATGCGTCAAGGTTGCTAGGTCTACCTAATGAAATACGAGCCTGCTTAGTTTGTCCTCGAGTCATGACATTTAATGGAATTGGTGTGGCCTCACCATCAAGTGTCTCAACTCTGAACAATCCCAATGGTATGCATGGCATGATTGCCAAATTAGTGGAGGCTTTTCACCTAGGGCACCCAATGTATAAGTGTGTGATTCCATACTCTAGACATCTCAGGTTAGTCTTTTCTTGATTTGCATGCTTCCTTTTGGGGCAATAAGATGAGATATTCCCTAGGTGTCTCAATTGGCTTGCTCCCTTTTGGGGAAATGAGATGAGATATGCCTTGGGTGACCACAAGTCTACCATGGGATGGGTTCTTGAACTTATCCTCCTAGACCTTTACCTCTTCCTTTGCCTAACACCATCATCGGCACTAGTCTGAAATCCATCAAGATGGGATAACCATCTTTGTCATATGGGACATAAGAGTTAACATATTATTTGTCCTCATTCAACTCTTCTATGTAATGTATCGGAGTGTCACTTGATGGATAGGTCACAATGGGTTTAATATCCATCCTAGGGATGAATGGCTTTAAGTCGTTGGGTGCTGAGAGAGCTAATGGAGCTCCCCTTCCAGAGTTTAGTAGCCTATTCCCTAGGTAATATGGCTGATTGTATGGTTGTAGGTATGGGAATCATTCTTAGCAATCTATGTATTGCATTGCATCATGGCCAACCTACTATTGTTAGCACATGGTCTCAATCTAAGATCTAGGCACTCGACTGGAAGGTAATTTCCTCCACAATGCATGCATTGCACATGAGGTTGTATGGGCCTTCTCATCATATCTTGAAGTTTAGCCAATTGTAGCTTCATGTATGCTAACTCCTAGCCTTGGTCCACACTCTTTCCCCTGTTTTGTGTGCTCTGGCTGGATCTTTTGCTAATGGTCATAGCTCTCTCTGAGGATCTAGAGGCAGTGCTATCTCGAGTTGTGGCTCTTGAGCTTCTCTCCTTGAGCAAGATGGCTTCTTTGAAGACCCTAGCTAGCATGTCCCTTTGCAAGTTTGAGTTGCTCACCAAGGCCTTGTAAAGCTCTTTGCTTCAAATTATGTTTATAAATATAGTAGAGACCACTCATTCGTTAGGTTGTTCTACCATTGGGATTCTCTTAAAAGAGACTCTCCACATGAGTGACATAGTCTCGGATATCCTTCTTATTCCTTTGGCTGACATTCATCAACTTGACAATGAGGTTGTCGGATTATCCTGCCTCTCAGAGAATCTCTTAATGAATATATTCTTTAGGTTATTAAAATTATTATGTCTCTTAGGCGAATTCCAAAATCTTGTTCATGTTGACAAGGTCCATGAGGTTGTTCACCTCACATACTTGCTCAAACTGCTCTATCAAGCTATATGGGTCATTTTCGAGTTGATACTTGTCGAGTTTCTTAGCAACCATAGGTATCTTGGTTTAGCTCTTAGAGTTTGGGGTGATTCCAAACCTCAATAGCAACATAGTTATTAGGGCTGCTCTTCTATGCTCTGCATCTATATTAACTAAAAGTCCCTTTATAAGAAGCTTACTTAGTGTAAGATCTGCCTCCTAGCACTCTCTCCCTATCAACATTTGGTCCTACCCTAGTTTTGTTAGCGAGATTTAGGACCTCACACATTTCTATGTCTTATCTCATCTTCTAAGCTTGTTGCTCTTAGTTGTAGGTGGCTATGTGTTGTATCACTTTTCTTGCTAACTTTATCTCTTCATGGAGATCGTCTATGATCTTCTCGGTCAGTAACCATGATGCACCATTTTGGTTCATATGTCATACTGGTTTACAAGCTACCGAATATTGGTTGGGAGTTTCCCCAAGTTGGAGTTCATTGTCTCCAGGGTTAGTGCTAGTTCCTAACATGTCATCAATAGTAACTAGGGTATTGATGATCAGGTCAATCATATTAGGTAAAGCTACGTCCCTAATCATGCCAGTCTTTTTTGCTCCCTAAGAAGTTCAATGACTCTAGCCTCTCATTCTTCTGTGATTGGTTTTTGTGGTCACTCATCTTGTGTCTAGAGTTCTCCTCCTACTAGTGGGTTCATTGCCTTATGTTATCTTATATGAGTTCCTTGTTATTCAAAACAATCCTCAATGTTATATGCACTTAGATATTCAAGTGGTGCTTTATCGATGTGCACTATGCAAAATCAAGATTTTTGTCTTTCTAGTGCACTTCAAATGTTTAAGTGATGCAGTGTGCCGATGTGCAGAGTTCAATGGAAGCAATGTAGATCACACTCTCTCTAATTAGATTTAGCTAATTAGAGCTTCTAAGTATGGGTGATGGCCACTCTTGATGGTCCATCGTTTTTCTCTCTACTACATTCTAGATGCGACTAATGGTCAATGACTACAATCGTTTCTGGACCATCAAGTCACAATTCT
Source organism: Lygodium microphyllum (assembly GCF_053477565.2). Lineage (NCBI taxonomy): Eukaryota > Viridiplantae > Streptophyta > Polypodiopsida > Schizaeales > Lygodiaceae > Lygodium > Lygodium microphyllum. The sequence continues at coordinate 113,856,338 of NC_141153.1, read as the reverse complement.
TGAGTTTGTCAGTTCTATGAGTCATTCTATGCATTTGGAGGTTTATGAGGGTGTCGCCTTAGGCTCTTCCAGCCCCGAGATGGGTTTGATGTGCCAAAAATGTTATTCTATATACTTGTCTAAGTTGTAGTGTCTGAGTTGCAATGTCCAAGTTACAGAATCAGACGTCTAAATCTGAGTCATGTGTCCATCCTAGCATAATGTCTTGGCCCGAATGCATGGCCATTTGAGGCCGAATGCATGGCCAAATGCATGGCCGTCCAAGACCAAATGAGGTTCAGGGTTCAAGTCTGAGTCTTGGACTCAAACAATTTTGTTCTCATCCAAATGAACTATGACTTGGACTATCCAAGTCAATCGAGGCCCTCCTAGAGTACGCAGACAGCATCCAAGTGCAGTGATGGGGGTCTAGAACATTGAAAAATTGATCAAATACTCCAATATTGCAAGCAAGGTCTTGACTATAATCAACAAGCATCAAATAATGCTCAGAGCATACATGTAGGGCTTGGCGATGCAAGAATAGAAATCGATGAGCAAATCTGTGCTTTTGCTCTCTCTCTCTCTCTCTCTCTCTCTCTCTCTCTCTCTCTCTCTCTCTCTCTCTCTCTCTCTCTCTCTCTCTCTCTCTCTCTCTCTCTCTCGGCTCAATACACACAAATGAACTCTCTCCCCCTCTTCTTGGCCTCTTAAACCCCTTCTCTCTTGCTATTTTACTTTCCCCTTCTATCTCTTTCCTCCCTTAATACATTTATGTCATTTTTCTCCCTATTTTACTGTAAGGTGCCCGCCCATTGGCTATCTAGGCACGCTTTTAGCGGTCTATCAAGAAATGAATCTAAGCGTTACTGCCCGGCACTCCCAGGGAATGTTTCGAGTTTTTTCACCTAGGGTTTCTCGAATCCGCCTCGCAATGGAACGTTCACAGCCGAACCCACTAGGATTGACCTAAAATTTTGGCTCCTAGTGGCCAAGGTCTCCTAACAACATTCTAGCATCGAATCTTGGATACCCTACTTTACGCAGTGATACCCAAGACCCATGCCGCACTTGGTTCAAAGAGAATGGGAAACGAGAGGGATGCACTGCTCAACCTCTCTACCCGTAGGGCATAGTCCCATTCCGGTCCCCTAAAACGGCATGAATTAGGGTTCTAATCTAATAATTCCTAAGGGTCGTCGGACGTTGGTAAAACCTTGTGAGAAGCCTCCCAGTCCTCTGGGACCACCCTGCCGTAGGACAGACCCGTCGGGGGTCTTCCCACCCACTTCCCTTGATAGCTTTAGTTTTCTAATTAGGTCCTACCACATTTATGTGCGACATTTAAAATCAGCTTCATTAATTAAGCCTTTTAGGAAGAGGGTTTATTCGTATAACTTACACCACATACACGAAAACAAAGCAAGCAATAACAAGTTCAAACAAGTTCCTTAACTTATCTTCAAGTTAATCTTTGTCTCCCGCCCATATAGGAGAAATTATGTATCCCTTCTGTCCAACAAAATTAACTGGTCCAAATCACATGGCACCACAAATTCCATATCTTTTCGACCCAGCGAAAGATACACAGAATTCCACGAGGGTATTTTTCCCACCAAGATTCCACCCTTGTAGCTAGTATTTAGGGTTCTAGGATCCCATCTTGGGTCACGAAGGGGCTCGTCAGATTCTAGGAACAATGCAGGATTTACAATCAGAGCCCCCTCTGGCACCCACATTTCCTACTGCCTGAGACTATCCCTACCTACAGACATTTCGCCTACGCAGCCAGTCCAAGCCTCTCATACCGATAATCATGACCCCCTTGGAGTAGGGTCTTGCCGCTAGCTTGGGGGTAGCCTAGCATGACCCTTCCTTAATTAAATCCTTTAAGAATCAAGCACAAAAAAGGCATTCAGCCCTAATATCCTTTTCCAAGAAAACATTCCTTTATTCCCATGGCAACTTGTCATCAGAGATCCTTGCCATACATTTACCATAAATCACAAGCACTTGGAATAATCATCCAAACAACAAACCAACAACCAATTGAATGTAAAATCATTTTGGATGTTGTTCATTCAACCAACAAAAAAAAACCAATTGTATTCTTTCCAAACAATGCAAGAATAGACGATATAACATTTCCATTGCATATTTGCTCTTCCCTTTGGGATCTAAGAGTGATACTATGAAAAATGTTTCTTAACACTTCCTTCCTTCGGCTAAGGCATATATTAAGGGTTCAAACACTATTCATGACGTAAGTTCTATAGGTCACTTGCATTGATCAATGACCCAACCCTGAATTGGATTATAGTTATCCAACGGATCTCAAAACATCTTAGTTTTAATCCTTATGATTAATTTCTTGTATTAGCTCTTAGTCAAGTCATGAGGCAAATAGGAAATTATTCTCATATATCAAAACATGTTATAGGCATAACATGTAAATACTTGATAAGATAAGTGCGAGAGGATCTCAAGTAATTAGACTCCAATAGGCCTTGCCTTGAGCTAGAATCTAGTTCTTCTTAATATTTGAGCTCTTAAGCTAAGTACTTTTGAAGTATCTAAACTTTAAACTAGTACTCTCTATTCATGATTCTTAATGTCATATTATTTTAGCAATTATGCTATTTATAACCCTTAACTATGCTTTAACCTAGCACCTATATGCACAATCTTTTAATGTCGTTCTTTTGATGACTATACCATTCATAACCCTTGACTAATTCTTCCTTGTAATTTCTCTACCAATAAATAAGCCATATGCAACTAGGTGCAATTAACTTCCCTTGATATATGCACTTCACAAACTCCATATTTCGAGTAGGTGAGATGAAATTTATCCTTTTCGATGGCCTATACTAGTGCATCATAGTAATGGGCCTAATGTATCTCATACGAGAATCAAAACATGCATCTATCAATTTGGAAATACATTACTTACGATTGGTACCGTAGTTGGATTGACAGTGATGCCTTCGCCCGAAGCTTCGTTGAAGGTTATGGGATTGCCATCCGCATGTGACATTCTTCGCTTGGGGGCCATCATTCGCAAGTAGACTCAAGAGATTAAGAATGTAGAATAGATTCGAGATGGGAGAGGGTAAGAGAAATTCCTTAACTTATCTTCAAGTTAATCTTTGTCTCCCGCCCATACAGGAGAAATTATGTATCCCTTCTGTCCAACAAAAGTAACTAGTCCAAATCACATGGAACCACAAATTCCATATCTTTCTGACCCAACAAAAGATACACAGAATTCCATGAGGGTATTTTGCCTGCCAAGATTCCACCCTTGTAGCTAGTATATAGGGTTCTAGGATCCCATCTTGGGTCACGAAGGGGCTCATCAGATTCTAGGAACAATGCAAGATTTACACTCAGAGCCCCCTATGGCACCCACATTTCTTATTGCCCGAGACTATCCCTACTGACAGACCTTTCGCCTACGCAGCCAGTCCAAGCCTCTCATAGCGATAATCATAACCCCCTTGGAGTAGGGTCTTGCCGCTAGCTTGGGGGTAGCCTAGCGTGATCCTTCCTTAATTAAATCCTTTAAGAATCAAGCACAAACAAGGCATTCAGCCCTAATATCCTTTTCCAAGAAAACATTCCTTTATTCCCACGGTAACTTGTCATCATAAACCCTTGCCATGCATTTACCATAAATCACAAGCACTTGGAATAATCATCCAAACAACAAACCAACAACCAATTGAATGTAAAAGCATTTTGGATGTTGTTCGACCAACCAACAAAAAAAAAACCAATTGTATTCTTTCCAAACAATGCAAGAATAGATGATATAACATTTCCATTGCATATTTGCTCTTCCCTTTGGGATCTAAGAGTGATACTATGCAAAATATTTCTTTAACACTTCCTGCCTTCGGCTAAGGCATATATTAAGGGTTCAAACACTATTCATGACATAAGTTCTATAGGTCACTTGCATTGATCAATGACCCAACCCTGAATTGGATTATAGTTATCCAACGGATCTCAAAACATCTTATTTTTAATCCTTATGATTAATTTCTTGTACTAGCTCTTAGTCAAGTCATGAGGCAAACATGAAATTATTATCATATATCAAAACATGTTATAGGCATAACGTGTAAATACTTGATAAGATAAGTGCAAGATTATCTCAAGTAATTAGACTCCAACACGCCTTGCCTTGAGCTAGAATCTAGTTCTTCTTAATATTTGGGCTCTTAAGCTAAGTACTTTTGAAGTATCTAAACTTTAAACTAGTACTCTCTATTCATGATTCTTAATGTCATATTATTTTAGCAATTATGCTATTTATAACCCTTGACTATGCTTTAACCTAGCACTTGTGTGCACAATCTTTTAATGTCATTCTTTTGACGACTATACCATTCATAACCCTTGACTAATTCTTCCTTGTAATTGCTCTACCAGTAAATAAGCCATATGCAACTAGGTGCAATTAACTTCCCTTGATATATGCACTTCACAAACTCCATCTTTCGAGTAGGTGAGATGAAGTTTATCCTTTCTAATGGCCTATACTTGTATATCATAGTATGGGACCTAATGTATCTCATACGAGAATCAAAACAAGCATCTATCAATTTGGAATACATTACTTACGACTCATACCGTAGTTGGATTGACAGTGATACCTTCGCCTGAAGCTTTGTTGTTGATTATGGGATTTCCATCCACATGTGATATTCTTCACTTGGGGGCCATCGTTCGCAAGTAGACTCAAGAGATTTAGAATGCAAAATAGATTCGAGATGGGAGAGGGTAAGAGAAGATGGCTAAGTCAAGGATTGAGATAGAGGGGAATTGAGCTAACTCTCTCTCCCTTGCAGCCTCTCTCTCTCTCTCTCTCTCTCTCTCTCTCTCTCTCTCTCTCTCTCTCGGATGGGTATCCACCTCTCTACCTCTCTCTCGTAGTCTTTCAGGGTCTCCTTATACTCCCTTGTGCCTCCCCATGCCTCATATTTATAATGATAAAGAGGAGCTCTTTGTGGAGGGGGATCTTGGAAAGATTGGTGATCTAATACTCAAATCATAAATCTGATGGTTCTATTGGCTCCGAAAGGGGGGTAAAACTCCAAGACACTTGCTTAGAAAGCTCTTAGTTCACTCCTTCTTCTTTTCTCCATTCAAAGTGTTGTTTTTTGCATGTAGACTGCAATTGTGGCGCGCGCAATTTTGCAAGTCACTTTTCTTTATTTTTCTTTTTATAAAATCTCCAAAACTAACTAAAACATCACTTGTCTTTTCTTTTAAATGATATCCAATTTTAGAAATCTCCATATCTTTTTTAAGATAATATCTAAAATATACTAGTTTGCCCAAAATGTAATATTTTTGGACCATCCAAACTATACACATTAGTAATAGTGATTAATATAGCTCAGAAGTCTCATTCACGTTGTAACTTACATGAAGGGTGGCTACGGTCCTTGTCAATCCGAGAAAAATATCGGATTTACGACTCTCGATTTTTTAACATATATTTTTAATTAAATAAAAATTATTAGTTATTAATGTTAGTTAGTTTTTACCTTAGTTAGTCTTTAGTTAGTAATCTTACTAACTTATTATTTGACTAACTAACTTTCGAACTAACCAACTAACTTTTATTGCGTGGAAATATTACATTTACCATGTTTTAACAGTAGTAACCCTATTGTTTGTTTCACTTTTTTTCCTTGTTTCTTCCTACCTTAATACATCCAAAGCACAAAGCAAACGCTTACACTAGTCCAACCTACTCATCTAAATCTGAAAACCAAAAAGGTTACTTGCAAAAGAGTTCGAATGCCCTCTGACTCCCTCGCTTCCTAAGTTTCTCAAGCACTAGTATAGGACAAACCCTACTTCAATGCTCTATTCAGAGTGCGCAAGCACTCAAAGCTTGAATCCGTTGGTCATGAAAATGGAACCAAAATTTGGTGGCTCACATTGTCATGCTGCTACGTGCACATCGTGTAAAGAAATCTAGAGTGTGGCTTCCTTTTAGATTTAGAGAGCCAATGCCACTTTAGGCATTAGTGTTAGTGTCCATGGTTCAAAATATTATTTTTTTTTGGACAAGTTTTTTGTCAATTTTTGATATTCTAGATATTATCTCTTGTAAAAATCCATAAAACTATAGAAAACTTCTAGATTAGGATGTGATGTAAAAGAAAGCATGTAGCTTTCCGCCAATTTGAGAGGATTTTATGTAAAAAGAGAGATTGACGAAATCATGCGACGCGCGATCACTGTTTTCAGGCAGTGAACAGCACTCCGAAGGGGGAGATAAAGGAGTGATCTAGCAGAATTCAGGTCAGACGTGCGATCGCTGTTTTCAGGCAGTGAACAGCACTCTGAAGGGGGAGATGAAGAAGGAGTGATCTAGCAGAATTCTGGTTAGGTGTGCTGCTATTTTACCCCCCTTTCAAAGCCAATGCAAGCATCAGAATGGCGATCTAAGCAGCATAGAGAAAGGTATTATTTTATGCACATTTTTGTCTATTAGAGTTATATCTTCTCATAAAGCTGAAAGAAACTGACATGCTTCATCTATGTTAGTATCCTGCTACATTTTCTAAAAAAAAATTTAGTATTCTTCTACGTCTTCAATTTCTTCAAAGCCCTCCTCTTCTGTCTACTCCTCTCCCTAAATCTACCTTCACCCTGTTGTCTCTTATCTTCAAGAACTTGGCTTGAAACCTTCAACCCTTCTCTTATCTCTACCATCTCCAGAGTCTAAGCTCTTAAACCCCCATGCATTCTTCTCTTGCCAAACCCCTGTGGTGACCTTCAACCCTACGCACTACAACATTGGTGAACCCAATGTGAAGGTCGATGTAAGAGAACTCCAAGATGGGTGATTCTTCAGGAGATACTCTACAACAATTGGTGTGCATAGTACAGCAAACTCAGCAACAACAAATCCAAATGTTACAACAACAACAACAACGAAGGAAAGACAAAGAGAAGATTGATTCCACAGCTATCAAGGCCTTAGGGAAAGTTGGGCAGGAATTAAAATAATTTAATGGTCAAAATATCTCTATTTTTATTCGCTTATATGTTGAGAAAATGCTCTTCTTTGGTGTATCGCAACATGCATGGAGTCACTATTTTGCCAGACTGGCCAAGCATGGTCTTGAAGAGAGAATCCATGGTCTTTTTCAAAAAGATGCAGATTGGGCTGCATTCAAAAAATCCCTACACGAAGAATTCTTCTTAGAATACCCTGGCCTGATGATGACGAAGAAAAGTTTCACTAATTGGGTTGAGAAACCCAAAAAAGGTTTAGCTACAACAAATTTATACCATGAATTTGAAAGTAAATTTGGATAACTTCATGTTGAACACCAACAAAGTATGGAAGGTCAGAAGATTGAATTATTCCTTAAGGCTGCAGATCCCATCCTTCAAGAGAAGCTTATTGATCTCCTAGAAGATGCTACCTCCAAATCAGGAGTCAAGACTACATGGACAGATGTTACTGATGCAGTTAACATGATTGCTCAAAGAGAGCGGATGCGACTAAGATTGGGCTCTACTTCAACTTTAACAACTCCATTGGTGGAGCTTGTTCCACCTTCAAAATCCCCTATTCCTTTGACTAATCAACCAACTCTTTCTTCTTCTATTCCTTCTAAAAATGATATCATGGATGAACTCTTAAAAGCATGTGTGACCTTCATCTCAATCTTACAGAGGCGATGTATTTGGTGTGACAGCCAACAACATGACAAGAGGGAGTGTTCTGCCTTCCGTGAGGCTAAAGCACACAAGCTTATCTTTTGGAAAGACAGAAAATTTCATGCAACTGAAACTGGTCTTCCACTTGAGCCAAATTTTGGCAATGGTGGAATGAAGAAAAGATTAGAAGATTTAGATGTAAAGAATGCATATGCAACAATTGATCTAGCTACCTATGGGCTGCAAATTGAGCCAATTAAATTAAGTTTGAAAGCATGTAAAGCTAATGTGCAATCTAAAGTATGGATGTAGATACTAGATCAAATGGAACATGGTAAAGCAGCCAAATAAGATTTGGCTAATGCCAGTTAGTGCATTCGAGGAATAACTGGTTGGAAAGAACCGGTAGATTCTTTTTTCGCATTTTCACATTTGGCTGACGTCAATCATAAAGAAGTCTTGATTGAAGAAAAGAGAAGAAGAGAATATGAACCAGGGCCTTCCTCTTTTGGCCCTCCAAAACGGGTAACTAGAAGAATGCCTGAACAACCAAAGCTTGCTGAATATATAACCCTAGATCAAGAGATGGAAGATGTGCCACAAACAAAGAAGACCGAAGGAAAGAAGAAAGGCAAGCAATCATGCTACAAGTTGCAGTCTGACATAGAATCTGCAACCAATCTCAAAGGAGTCCTAGAAGAATGAATTCTGGGAAGTAAAATTGAATTCACCTTAGGTGAAATTATTGGGATTGCCAAACGTGAATTCCATGATGTAATTATTAATGTGATCAAAAGGAAAAGACAATATGTTGGTGATGAAGCTAAAGAAACACTGCATGCTTTTTTGCAAGTTCTTCGAGTTTTTGTGTAGGATGAAGAGAAGTTGACTTCACAAGGAATTCATCTTGAAGCAATTAAAGAATTATTTGCAGCAATTAAAGCTGAAGATAAAGAAAGTAGGAATGAAAAAATTAAAGAAGTGAAAGCTGAAAATGTAATGGTCGGTTGGTCCAAACCAGTTGAGCAGCCCACCTCTCAAAAAGAAGGTCGTCTATAGCACATGCATGAGGAGGAAGAGGCTCAGTTCATTCCAAGCAGTCACTACTCCTATACGCATTGGGCAAGAGCAACAACGGAGACATTCGTCAAAATTAGAGAAAAAGAAACACCATGTATTGCACTCTTAGACCATGGCTCGGAGATAAACGTCATGGCAAGGAGTCTCTATGAAAGTGGTAGATGGCCCATAGATGTTGATCCAGGTTGGCAAATGAGAGTTGCAAATAACTCTTCTGGAGAGTTATATGGTGCATGTCCTAATGTGCAGGTAACTATTGGAGACATAAAAGACAATTTTCACTTTTTTATTCAAGACTTTTGTAGTTACCCTATCATTCTTGGGCAACCTTACATTTCTGAAACCCACTTGGAAACAAAAGCTCTTGACGATGTTTCTTCATGTGCTCGAATCCGAAGCAAGGATAATGAACAAGCTATCCAATTTCTTATTGTGTGTGTTAACCATCATCAAAATAGAGATTGGCTGTGTGATTATCCTGTGCCTCTTAATGCCCGAGAATTCAAGGGTTTTTGGGTTGCACTGCTATAAAAGGATGCTATGGTAATGCGTCATGTAAAATGATTGAACCTCCTTATGCTACAAAAACTATGTCTCTAGCAAATCTGTATGTATGTAAGCTAAAAACTTATGACATGATGGCTGAAAATGAAGATATTTTGGGCAATTTTTTTGGACTGATTACTACTGACACATTGGCTAAAATATATGTAGCTACTCGTATAAAAAATCAGGCTGAAAATCAGTCCATAGAAGTATTTAAATTGGATTTTTATCAAACAATTCAAGAATTTGTTGAGCAGGAAGACATTGGTTTAATCAACAAGGCTGAAGTGCAAGTGGAGACAAAATACAAGATGGTGGATAAGAAAGTCAAGCATGTGGCAGTCCCACTGCCTCCTGATAGGGAAACAAATCATCCAAGTCTTCGTGATCCTTCCAACATTGGTCACACATTCACATCTAATAGTATAAAAGGGCTCAAAATAGGTGAAAATTCTTTCCTTTCGTCAGTTGAAAAACACATGGAAAAGCTTTTGCATTTCAACCAAGTGAAATAGGTTGTGTGGATCCAAATATTGTGGCTCCTATGGTCATTTTTACGATCCCACATGTGCCTTGGAACCTCAAGCCTATTCCTATTCCAAGGGCGCATTTGCCCAAATTATTGGAACTTCTAAATGAGAAGATCAGAATGAAGATTCTAAAACCTTCTTCAGCATCTTACTCAAACCGATGGTTTACCATGCCCAAGAAAAATGGATCTTTACAATTCATTTAAGATCTACAGCCTGTTAATCGTGTCACAATCCGAAATGTTGGTTTAGGTCCAATTGTTGACAAATTTGCTAAAGCTTTTGCAGGTAGAGCAATTTAGGATATGACCAATTTCAGCTTTCATTAGAAAGTCGAGACATTACCACAATGAAGACACCTCTTGGACCAGTCCGTGAAAGGGAGCGACGGATTGAAGGTTGGACTCGAGAGCTATGGCGGGAGAGCAAGAGCAAGAAAGGGAGAGACTAGAAATGGGAACTCCAACAGTCACAATGTGTGACCGGGCCTTCCTTTATTCAAACTGTCACTAAAAGAATGAAGAATAAAGTGACGACGACCGGGCCCGCTGCCTGTAGTGTGCAGTGGCGGTGACTGTCAGTGTAGTAATACACGAGCGGCTAGGCAGAGACGCCTTTTCTCCCAACAACTTCCCACTTAAATGAGAATCTGCCCCAGTGACGAGTGAAAAGAAAAAGAAAAAAGATAGTACAACATGTACACGTACAACAGGATGAGGAAAGACGTCATCTCATCCCACGCCCATCAACCTCCTGAGGAAGGCAAAGTGCTCCGTAGAGAGGCTTTTCGTGAGCAGATCTGTAGGATTCTGGTCAATCAATATCTTGACAAGATCAACAGACTTAACCTCAACGACCCCACGTATGAAGTGATACCTCACCTCAATGTGTTTCGTCTTCGCATGGAAGACCAGATTCTTGGCTAACTTAATAGCACTCATAGAATCCAAATACAGTGTAGGGATAGAATCAAAACCAAGGTCCGTAGCCAAACGACCCAACCAAATGGCCTCCTTGCAAGCCTCGGTGGGCTACAACATACTCAGCCTCTGTAGTAGAAAGGGTCGTGCATTTTTGCACCCTGGACATCCAAGAAACAGCACCTCTAGCATATGTGAACACATAACCGAAAGTTGACTTCTACTATCTGCATGTCCTGCATAATCAGAGTCAGTGTACCCCATGACTCTTGTATCCTGGCTACCATAACATATGCATATATCTGTAGTGCTCTTCAGGTACCTCATGATACCCTTCATGGCATCCCAATGCTTCTTGCCAGGTGTAGCCATATAGTGTGCCACAACACCAACTGCAAAGGCAATATCTGAACGCGTGGCTATCATGGCATACATAAGACTGGCCACTACGAATGCATAGGGAATCTTGGCCATCTCGGCCCTCTGCTCATCTGTCTGCAGATAATCAGCCTCTGTGATACCTTCACATAAGAAGGCAATGGACAGCCAATAGGCCTTACGTCCTGCATGCGGAAGCGCTCAAGGACTTTATGAATGTACTCCCTCTATGACAAGTAGAGGAGTCCTTGATGCCTATCGCGTCTAATGCACATACCAAGTATGTGAGCGGCCTATCCCAGATCCTTCATCTGAAAGCTCTTCTTGAGCTGAGCCTTAAGAGCATCTAGCTCTCCCTGCTAGCAGCATATCATCCACATAGAGTACCAAAATCAATAAAGAGCCATCATGGTCTTTCTTCGTGTAAAGACATGGATCCATAGCACTCCGGCCGTAGCCCTGTGACTGTATAAAGGCATCAAACTTATGATACCACTCGCTAGGTGCCTGTTTCAAGCCATAAAGACTTTTCTTCAATTTGCACACTAGGTGCTCCCTGCCAAGTTCTGCGAAGCCCTTAGGCTGCTCCATATAAATCTCATCATGCAAGTCCCCATGTAAGAAAACCGTCTTGACATCCATCTGGTATAAATTCAAGTCAAGCTGAGCAATCAAAGCCAAGACTAAGTACAGGGTGGTCATTTTAACCACAGGAGAAAAGACCTCATCAAAGTCCACACCATGCTCCTACTTAAAACCCTTTGCTACCAATCTAGCCTTGTATGCCGGCTTGGGGTGTCCAGGGGTACTTTTTAGCTTGTACACCCACTTGCATGGCAAAGCCTTCTTGCTCGTAGGCAAGGAAACCAAATCCCAAGTGTCATTCTTATGCAGGGAGTCTATCTTAGACTGTATAGCCCTGTCCCAGGAGTGACTGTCACCCCTGCGCATAGCCTCATCATAAGTGAAAGGCTCTCCTGCATCTGTAACCAAGACAATGCATCGAGGGCTGAAATCTATCTGGTGGACGTCTGTCTCTAGTAGAATGTCTCACAGCAGGCTCTGCTGCTTGCCCAGCTGCCTGTCCAACGCCCTGACCATGAGCATCTGCTGTAGCTGTAGGCTATCCAACTGGCTGTGCAGGAGCTCTCGGCTCATCCTGAAATATGACCCTGCAGATCTCAACAACTCTCTCAGGCTGCCTATGCATCTTGTCTTCACGGAAGGCTACATCATGAATGCAGATGACTTTCCGCGCTTGCGGATACCATAGATGGTAACCCATCTCGCCTGCATCCCCATAACCAAGAAAAATGCATTTGACACTCTTGGGATCCAGCTTACTTCTCTTGTCCTTGGGCACATGGCAAAATGCCTCATATCCAAAGACACAGAGATGCGCATAAGAGGGAGTTTTTCCAGTCCATATCTCCTCTGCAACCTGGAAATCCAAACCACTAGAGGGTGATCTATTTATGACATGCACAGCTGTACTAACTGCCTCAGCCCAAAAGCTCTGTGGTAGGCCTGCATGGCTAAGCATACTGCGTACACGCTCCTGGATGGTTCTATTCATTCGCTTAGCCAAACCATTCTGGGGGGGTGTAGGGGGTGGTCAACTGACGCTTAATACCCCTCTCATCACATAACTACTCAAAGGCACGTGAGACATACTCACCCCCATTATCTGTTCTTAGGCATTTTAGCCTATACCCAGACTGGTTCTCAACCAATGCAAGCCATCTCTGAAACACAGCCAAGACATCAAATTTCTGCTTAATGGGATAAGCCCAAAATTTTTGTGAAAAATCATCTATGAACGTAATAAAGTACTTTTCACTACCCATAGACTGACAAGGCATGGGCCCACAGACAGCCGAATGTACCAATGCCAAGGGCTCACTCATGCGTGGCCTACCAGACTTCTTGTGTGTAGACCTAGTATGCGTGCCATAAAGACAATGCTCACATGAATCAAAACATGCATAATCAAGGGGCGGTAAGTACTGCAAACCGGAAAGCATTTTCATTCCCTTCAAAGACATATGGCCCAAATGGGCATGCCAAAGCGATACATGTGGGATAGAACCCACAGACAAAACATGATCAAGGGAAGAACCTTATACAATCAAGGGGTAGAGACTACTAGCCTTGGTACCTCTCGCAATCACAAGTTTGCCACGAGTGATCTTCCATACAGAGTTTCCAAAACATACATGATATCCTACATCATCAAGATATCCAGCTGACATGAGACTGCATGTCAAATCAAGTACATGATATACGTTCTACATAACAAAACTATTGCCTGAAGGAAACTGTAGCCTAACATCACAAATGCCCACAATATCAAGAGAGTTGTCATCACCCAAGTGCACAGAACCCGAAATAGTACGGTATGAATGAAACCACTCTTGGCAAGGTGTCACATGAAAGGACACACCTGAGTCCAAGAGCCAACACTGTGCATACATAGAGTGTATCTTTGTCATTTGCAAAGCACTAGAAGAAGCTGCTAGGATATAATCATCATCATCAACATCCTCAGGCTACATAACATTGATCTCTTCAATTTTAACACTGGACTTTGTAGGTACTATGCTCCAATCAGAAGACTTATCCTGCACTTTGTCTTTCCCCTTATCTTTGTGCCTTTCATTGCACAATTCATGGCATTGTGGCCTAATATGGCCCTTTTTCCCACAATGGTGACAAATAACATCTGCATTTCTACCACGGGATTTGCTACATGACTTCCCACGAGACTTGGACCGAGATTTCTGAGAATCTCGTCCATGGCCACTACCACTGCCATGCTTTCTATATCCATCACTTGTGCCTCTAATTGTCATAGCATGAGACACACGAGAGGCATCCAAATTCTTACGGTTAACCTCTTCCTGCAGAAGAGCACTCTCAACATCAGATAATTTCAAGGTAGCAATAGAGGCACATAATGCAGTGTGGAATACATCCCATGACTCATTAAGAGTACCAAGCAAGAAAAGAGCAGTGACATCCTCTGCAAAAGTGATGTCCTGCGAAGTCAAGTTCTTGAGTATAGCATGGAACTGGCTCAAGTGAGCAGACATAGTCACATTCTCCTTCATGCGCAGTTCCATAAGCTGCTTCACCCAATACATCTGACTTGCTGGACTTTTCTTGTCATAGAGATTTTTTATCTTTTTCCACAACTGCCATGCACTCTATTCTTTCTCAAAGACATTATAGTGAACCTGTTCTGTGAGAGACAATACAGTAGTGGACTTGCATAACTCATCAAGCTCAAGCCATTCCTCATCTAGCATAGTTGTAGGCGAATGCCCGCTTAACCTCAAAGGTTTGATCTGTGATTTCTGCACCAACACCTGCCAAATTTGGCTCTTCCAATAAGAGTAACTTGTACCATCAAGCTTAATGATGTTGAAAATAGCATGTTCAGTGGACAAACTCGCCATAATGCAGGCTGGAAGACTGTAGATAGTTCAAAACTGCTTGCTGTTTACTGCAAAAAATGACCAAAAAATCACCAAAATCGAGGAAAAATGGCAAGGAAAGTGGAACCAAAGCTACTGCCCACCAAGTACTAGTGAAAGTACATCATTTCAGAGTGTTTCAGCATGAAAAATCCATGTTAATCCATACATATAAGCTTGTTGTAATAAATTTCAAATTTCAGTAAAAGAGAGCTAACAGTGCCAAAATCGGATCCCAAGGCAATCAGATATACTGGCAAGACCAAAGCCGGCATCATGCGGGCATAGCATAAGCATATGACGGTCGATAAGCATGAATCCAACACCCAAGTACGTCATACAAACATCTACCAATGAGTAGGCACACCCCAGTCAACGGGGCAAAGTGTTCCTGCCACTACCAAAACTTGACACAAGTAGGTATCAGTTCACAAAGATACGGATCCAAAAAACTGAGACTTAGCTCATAAGCATACAGTGAACCAAGACATATGATGTATCATCCCAAAGGATAAGAAGTCCCAAAGTCTCAAGTGTCTGTAACTGCTCAATAGCATGTAACGGCTCAACGCATAAAAGTATCGCTTGCTCAATGTCTGATAAGCATTCAAGAATGCTCCCACTGGCACAAAAGTTGTATGTATGAGTTCAAGAGCTCAAGCCAAGGCAAGACACACAATGCCAATGACATAAGTCCAAGACAATACATCAATAGTACATCCCGAACATGTAGGCGGTAGAGCATCCATATGTAGCATCCATAAGCATGTAAGACATCAAGTACATCCCAATCCAAACTTTGACAAGCCAAGTAACATCAAAGACAACTCCAGATAATCCAAGATGCATTCAAGGTAGAGCTTCAATGAGCACTCAAGCTCAACGTATGCATAGGGTAATCAACCGTGACATGAGCATCAAGCTGTAGGCAACGGGTATGCATAAACCCAAGGAGCATCATTGTCAAAGCATATACCATGGTCAAGCACGAACCATGTCAATGAGTGTGTAATGTCAAAGCTCTTCCAAAAGCATCCGGAATGAAATCCAAGCTCGAAGTCATACCCCGAAGATCAACACTTCATGGCATATATCCAAGACATAGGCCGGAACCAATAGGCATAACCCAAAGCATGTGTAATAGCTTCAGCCCGCTTTTATTACAGCATGAAATTACTGTAAAAACTAAGAAATTTCAGTTGCAAATCAATGCCAAAATGATGGCATAACATGTGCAATCCATCCCCAAGTTGATCGACATCCAATAGGCATCAAACCGGTTGACTATGTATGCCTAGACAAGCATAGCATTTATTCAATGTAGCATCAACATAACATGACTATGAATTGTTGTAAATAGTCCCAAACAATGTTTGAATCAGCCCCAAATCAATGTCCAATGCTCAAGCCTTCAACACCAAGCATCAAGCATGTGCAAATGCCTCAGATGAAGCTTGTGGAAGTCCCCAATGGCCTGGAGCTTGAGGAGGACCGGGGTGGAGCAGGTATGGATCAGCCTGAAATAGGCACAAACAGTGTGTTGCTATCCTAGGGGCCCTACAACCCACGTGTCA
This sequence comes from Lygodium microphyllum, assembly GCF_053477565.2. Taxonomy (NCBI): domain Eukaryota; kingdom Viridiplantae; phylum Streptophyta; class Polypodiopsida; order Schizaeales; family Lygodiaceae; genus Lygodium; species Lygodium microphyllum. The sequence goes on along the minus strand of NC_141153.1, from coordinate 113,840,160 downwards.
TACATGGGGTGGAGTCGGGGCTCAAGTAGGTGCCCAAGGGGGCACACACCAAGCCTCAAGGGTTCTTGAGCAGGGGCAATGAAGATATGAAGCATCAGAGCTTCAATGGTGGCTACCCCAAACTATTCACAGCCTGTGTGACGAGAGAACTGAAGTAAACCCTAAAGAAAATGATCAAGTACCTCTGATGTTATTCCCTTAAAGTTCCCAACAATACTGGGAAGGTGCTCGAGAAGCCGGGGAGTGATGGGAGCTCGAGGGAGTTGGATATGGCTGCCGAGAAGGAGACCCAATGCAAATAGGGAGTCGATGGGATGCTAAGAATCCCACGAACCAAGCTCAAGAGTCAGAAAGCAAAGATCTGATACCACTTGAAAGGGAGTGATGGATCAAAGGTTGGACTCGAGAGCTATGGCGGGAGAGCAAGAGCAAGAAAGGGAGAGACTAGAAATGGGAACTCCAACAATCACAATGTGTGACCGGGCCTTCCTTTATTCAAACTGTCACTAAAAGAATAAATAATAAAGTGACGATGACGGGTGCCCGCCACCTGTAGTGTGCAGTGGTGGACTGTCAGTGTAGTAATACACGAGGAGCTAAGCAAAGGCGCCTTTACCCCCAACAGTCTGCATGTGCACTCTACCACAAGGTGCAACAAACTTCGTAGCCCATATGATGAATGCCATGCACAAAGTCTTAAGGGACTTTATTCCACAACTTACTCTTCCATTTCTTGATGATGTACCTATCAAGGGATGTGAATTCAATGAAAAGAATGAGGAGCTTGACGAAGATGGTTGCAGGACATTGTAGTTAACCATATTCATGATTGTGATAGGACTTTAACAAGGCTAGAAGAGGTACATCATACCCTTTTTGGAGCTAAGTCGATTTTTGGAGTAGAAGAAGTCCTAATGGTCGGTCATCTATGTGGCCCCTATGGATGCAAATCTTCGTCAATCAAGATAGATGCCATTAGCAGAATGCAAGAAAAATGCACAAATGTTTCAGAAGTATGAAGATTTCTTGATGCATGCGTATTCTATCTCATATGGATACCACATTTTGCTCATGTAGCAGAAAATATTTATCAATTATTAAGAAAAGGCCAAAGATTCTCTTGGGATAATTAGCATACTCTCACTATGCGTAAATTAAAGAAGCTGTTAATTTCAGTCCCCACTCTCAAAAGGGCTGATTATTCAAATGGTCAACCCATCATCATTACTGTGGATACAAGTCCCATTGGGATAGGATGGACTGTTGGCCAAGAGGATCTTGAAGGTAACACGTATGCAATTCGTTTTGGAGAAAAAGTTCTCAATGAACATCAAAGAAGGTATGCACAAGTAAAAAGGGAATTGTGGGGAGTTGTAATAGTATTAAAGTGTGATCGTGAATACTTTATAGGTGCTTCTGTAGTGGTAGAAACTAATTGTCTTCCACTCTTGGGCATGATTGCCAACTGCTCTACAAGCGATATTGCTATGCTAAGATGGATTGCATATATTAAATCTCTCAACCCCGAATTAAAGTATATTGCAAGAAAGGAAAATCCAGTTGCTGACATGCTATCATGTGCAAGATATGACAATGAAGAAGAGCTTATGGAAGAAGATGAAGCTGAAGAATCTATACTTGCTGAATTTCATTCCATGGCTGCTGAAAATACATTTTCAGTTACTGCATATATACTGATCCAAAAGCTGAAAAAAACATGGTGCTCAACTAGAAGCCAGCATGCTCATTGCATTGCTCAAGTTCTAGTTCATTTCCTTGAAAAAGATTATGAAGAAGATTGCCAATATTTAATCACAATGAAGAAGAAGGAGACTTGGACTGATGAGGAGTTCAAGAATATCAAGAGGAAAGCTTATGGCTTTTTTCTTAAAGAAGGACATCTATGGAAGCATGCAAAGAAGAAGAAAGGAGCGCCTGACCGAGTTTTAGGTAACAAGAGATTGCAACAACAAGTAATGAAGGAATCTCATGAAAGCTTGTGGGCTATCCATAGAGGTATATGGGGAACCTTTAGTAAAGTCAAAGAAAAATATTGGTGGCAAAACATGTATTGGGACATAGTACATTTTGTTGAAACATGTTATGTGTGTCAGATGTATTCTATGATCAAGCATCGAGATGGGTTACAATCGACTTATCCCTTGTCTATACATTATAGATGGTTTATTGATCTTGTAACCATGCCTACAAGAATATGGAATATGTGGTAATTAGTGATTGCAAGAGAGGATCTAACCAATCAAGTGTCAAGATTGTGGGAGAGAAGGAAGGAGTCTTACTTGTAGCTTTCTTGCTTGCACAATGGGGGAATACACACAAGGATGGAGGCTGAAAAACAGTTTTCCTCTTCTTAGTTGTGTAAGCCAAAAAGAACTCTAGTACAAAGAAATAGAAGAACCCTATATATGGGTCTCAAACCAAACTCAACTAACTAAGGTGGCATACTAACTGAGCCACGAACTAGAGTAGATAAGGATAGCTATCATCTAGCTATTATTCATGGGCAGTGTACCAACCGCATCTGCAACTGACAAGTCGGTGACATAAATGCACAACGGTCACCCTGGCATATCACGAGTGGAGGTTGATATCTCAACACTCCCCCTCGAGCTCAATCCCAATTCTTGCACACCAAGCAGGTCTCTGAACTTGCGCAGCTTCTCTGCACCCAATGCCTTCGTGAATATGTCAGCTACCTGATCCTCTGTGCTGACATAAACTAGATCAATAAGACCTAGTAAAACCCTCTCTCGCACATAGTGATAATGCACCTCAATGTGCTTTGTTCTAGCATGATAAACTGGGTTATTTGCCAAGTGTATACTACTCATGTTGTCACAATAAATGACGGCCGATGCATATCATAAAGTAGCTTATGCAACCAAGCTACCTCACATGCAGCCATTGCTGCACCCCTGTACTCAGCCTCTGTGCTCGACAAGGAAACTGTAGGTTGTTTCTTGCTGCTCCAAGTGACTGTAGCACTCCCAAAAGAGAACACATATCCATTGGTAGATCGTCTATCTGAAATACTACCAGCCCAATCAGCATCAGTGTATCCATGCAACTGTATCGGAACCCCAGTCTCATAAAATAGTCCATACTGCAATGTGGACTTCACATACCTGAGTATGCGTCTAGCCGCATCCAAATGTGGTTTCCTTGGAGCCTGCATAAACTGACTTACCAGTCCAATAGTATAGCTCAAATCTGGCCTGGTAATAGTCATATAAATCAAGCTTCCTACTATGCGTCTGTACATAGTAGGGTCTTCCAGAAGCTCACCTGCATCTGCGCTCAGCTTCACATTCTGCTCCAAAGGAACTGAAATAGGCTTACAGCCTGTCATCCCATATTTGGACAGCATGTCCAATCCATACTGCCTCTGTAAGAGTTGTATCCCACTTGGTGATCTAATCACCTCAATGCCCAAGAAATAACGTAGCTCTCCCAAATCCTTCATCTCAAACTTCTGCTTCAATAGCATTTTCACATGAAGGATATCTTCATCACTGTCACCTGAATCATCAACATAAATGACAAGTAGCATAATACCTTTCTCTGTTTTTCTCACATAAAGTGAGAAGTCTGCCTTGGAAATCTGAAAACCAATAGTGACAAGATATTGTCCTATCTTGTCAGACCATGCTCTAGGTGCTTGCTTCAAGCCATACAATGCTTTCTTCAACCTGCAAACAAACTCGGGATGAACAGCATGCACATAACCTGGTGGCTGCTCCATATAGACCTCTTCTTGCAAATCACCATGCAAGAAGGCATTCTTTACATCCATCTGATGTAAAGACCATTCCTTGGATGCAGCCATAGCAATGACTGCTCTTACGGTTGCCATCCTTGCAACCGGACTGAATGTTTCTTCATAATCAATGCCATATGTTTGTGCATACCCCTTGACTACTAATCTTGCCTTGTATCTATTCACAGAACCATCTGCATTGTGCTTCACCTTATAAACCCACTTACAGCAGTGGTCGCACAGCATAAAACTGGGCCTTTTCCTGAGTGCGTGCAGAAAACTTCCGCCTCCAAAACAGGCCCCGAAATGGCCTCAAATAAAAAAAAACAGGGTCGCCAAGGGCTAAAGCCCTTACCCGCAGCATATACTGCTCTGTTGCTTCACCGCGAAGGGCGTCTCAACCTGAGACAATGCACTCTTGCAATTTCCGGCTGTGCTAGCAGAAATCTGCTCCCAAAACAGAAAATGAAAGCAACACTGCTCTTCTTACCAGAACACTGCGAGCTTGGCTTGCTTTCTTGAGCTCCTTACCATGAACAAGGCTCTGATACCATATCAAGATTGTGGGAGAGAAGGAAGGAGTCTCAGTTGTAGCTTTCTTGCTTGCACAATGGGGGAATACATACAAGGATGGAGGCTAAAAAACAGTTTTCCTCTTCTTAGTTGTGTAAGCCAAAAAGAACTCTAGTACAAAGAAATAGAAGAACCCTATATATGGGTCTCAAACCAAACTCAACTAACTAAGGTGGTATACTAACTGAGCCACGAACTAGAGTAGATAAGGATAGCTGTCATCTAGCTATTATTCATGGGCAGTGTACCAACCGCATCTGCAAACTGACAAGTCGGTGACATAAATGCACAACGGTCACCCTGGCATATCACGAGTGGAGCTCGATATCTCAACATCAAGTTGAAGGCAAAGCCTTAACAACCAAGACCACTCAAGCTGTTTGTCATTTTTTGCTTGAAGATGTGTTTTGTAGATATAGTTGTGTGGGTAAAGTAACTACAAATAGAGGAGAATTGGATGCTGATGAGGCATACAACTTCTTTGCTCAATTGGGTATCAAGTTGGCTTTGACATCAGCCTACAATCTTGAAGGCAATGGAAAGAGTAAAAGAGGTCATCAACCTATTCTCAAAGCTCTAGCAAAGTCTTGTAGAGGAAAGATCAAAGAATGGCCTAAAATGCTACCTTTTGCATTATGGATTGACCGAACTACTCACAGTTCAGTGATTGGCTATATGCCAACTGAACTTATGCATGGACAACAACCAACTATGCCAATTAAAGAATCTATTCTCACATGGAGTCTTCTACCTTGGGAGGACTGCATTAGTAGAGAAGAGTTGCTGACTTTGTGCATATGGCAGCTAGAAAGAAGGCCTAAAGATGTTCAAGCAGTTATTGAGAAGCCAAAGATAGCAAGACTAAAGAACAAAAGAAGATTTGATAAGCGACATCGACTTTGGTCAATCGCGATTCAAGAAAATGATCACTGGGTGCTTGTCTATGACAGCAGCCTAGAACAATCAATACAATGCTTCTAGGAAGATGGTAAAGCGTTGGTTTGGCCCATATGTGGTAAAGGTCGTTCATGACAATGCCACATATTCATTGGCTGAATTGGATGGAACAAGCATGAAGATACCCATACCTGGAAAAAGAATCAAGCTCTTCAAACGAAGAGAAAGTTCAACATATGAGCTAGAAGACTTGAATATAATTCAAGAGCATGAAGACATAGAGGAAGAAGAAGAGGCAGAAGATGAAGACATTGACATGGCAGAAGATACTTCTTCTGACACTACAAATCCGTAAGACTTTGACACATGCAAGAGAATGTGCAGGTTAGGAGGGGGTGAATGTCGTGCCACTACGTGCACACTGTGTAAAAAAAATCTAGAGTGTGGCTTCCTTTTAGATTTAGAAAGCCAATGCCACTTTAGACATTAGTATTAGTGTCCATGGTTCAAAATATTAGTTTTTTTGGACAAGTTTTCTAGTCAATTTTTGATCTTCTAGATATTATCTCTTGTAAAAATCCATAAAACTATAGATAGCTTCTAGATTAGGAGGACATGTAAAAGAAACATGTAGCTTTCAACCAATTTGAGAGGATTTTATGTAAAAAAAAGAGATTAGTGAAACCGCACGACGTGCGATCACTGTTTTCAGGCAGTGAACAGCACTCCGAAAGTGGGAGATGAAGAAGGAGTGATCTAGCAAGATTCTGGTCAAGTGTCCTGGTATTTAACCCCCCTTTCGAAGCCATTGGAAGCATCTGATTGGCGATCTGAGCAGCATAGAGGAAGGTATTATTTTATACACGTTTTTGTCTATTAGAGTTATATTTTCTCATAATGCTGAAAGAAACTGACAGGCTTCATCTCTGTTAGTATTCTTCTATATTTTCTAATTCTTTTTTAGAGTATTCTTCTACATCTTCAATCTCTTCGAACCCCTTCTCTTCCATCTACTCCTCTCCTTGAATCTACCTACACTCCGCTGTCTCTCATCTTTCAAGAACTTGGCTTGAAACCTTCAACCCCAAACCTTCAACCCTTCTCTTATCTTCAAGAACTTGGCTTGAAACCTTCAACCCTTCTCTTATCTCTACCATCTCCAAAGTCTAAGCTCTTGAACCCCCATACATTCTTCTCTTGCCAAACCCCTATGGTGACCTTCAACCCTACGCGCTGCGACAGCCTGACCCATTGAAAGTATGAAATTTGAAATTGTTTTTACTTATCTTTGTTTCTTTTCGAATAGATTGCCTTTCAAGTGTTCCATCGATCGTACGTCGTATAAGATCTTCATATTGCAGTCCATCTTGGTCAGCGGTAGATCGTTGCAGATTGGCCAATTAAGCTTGCAAGGTTTGACATGCTCTTTGTTCCTCTTGAAGCTACATCATAATCAAATCCAGTTTTTGCTCATCGTTGGTTCAGGTAGGTCACCTTCAGCCATAAAATCTTCCATGGTTTGATCGAACATCCTGCAAAATTCCAAAAGACCTCACACACTCAAAATCTTGTTAGCGAAATGAGCGTAGCTCAAAGCCAGGTTTACAAGGCTTTTTTTTTTAAATAGCTTTTTGTAGTATTTCTCCTTTGTGGATGTGGAATTTGATATCACGATCGTCTTCCAAGAAAATAATCTTGCGTGTATAGTGTGTGTTGCAAACTGTTCGCTGGAATTTGGTTCTGTCAGTCCACATGGTGCGCAGATCGGATGCTGTACGCTCGCGTAGTGAATGCCGGAAGGTTCCCAAGAACAATAGAACTCTACTTTTTGCACAAATTACAAGGTAAAAAGCATGAACGACAAGAGCAAGAGACCAATTGGGTGCAATCTCCCCCCATGCCTTGTGTGAGCGCTCCACAAAGCATGTATTTTTATGTATTATTCATCTTCAAGCTCAAATAATAGCCCAAATTATAAAATAGCAAGCTTTTAGCTTTTGAGTTTGCTTTAACACAAAAATAGGAATAAAGCTAATGGACGGTGCCCAAAGAGTCTGGCACGCCCAATACAATGTCCAAATAGAAATAACATAATCGTGCACCCATGCGCATACAAAATAATAATAAATATCCGACACCTTAATAAATAGGCATGAAAAAATATAGGCGCCATGCCGAAGGTATGCGCCCATCAAAATATAATCCATAAATCGAATACTCGCTATCCTCCAATGCTTTCCTCTGCCACTGCTGCTATCTCTACACATCAACTGAAGCATTCACAATCGTTAGTAAAATAATACAATTAAACCAACAAAAGTGAATACCTAGCAGTCTTCAGCTACATAAATAAATCAACTGGTTAGAAATAAATCCTAACCTTAATTTATTACGAGTGCGCACTCTAAACTCATAAACGTTTATTAATTTAATATGCATTTTGCGGAATCACCCGCTATGGAATCACCCATGTACACACTAAATTAATGAAACGCCCGAAAAGGACAGGCGTCCCCATCAACTTCTCGCACAAAGAATCCACTTTGTGTATGAGCCCCGGTCATCAAAGTTTACGGAATCCACCGTAAAACCTCACGGAATCCATCATGGCACGGAATCCACCATGAAATATGCCTCCTGGCATCATACCCCCGGGGTGGGATAGCAATGGACCTCAATTTCTATTAGCTCAATGTGGAGCTAACAGAGTGGGGAAAGCATTTAAGTCTCTAGTGTGCATCCATTGTGCTTCCTCTACAGGATGGTTCTTAAATTTAACTAGATATCTAGAATATCTTCGGCCAGTTCTAGTGGTCATAAAGTCAATGTCTATGATAGCTTCAGGTTCAAGTATTTCAGTCTCTTCCTCTAGCAAAGGTGGGTTTTTATAAACAGGGTGTACAGGTAATTGGCCTCTAAAAGGTCTTAATAAACTAATGTGAAATGTGTTGTGAATTTTCTAGTTAGGTGGTAATTCTAACTTGAATGCATTGTCATTTATTTTATGAATGATCCTAAATGGTCCATAGAATCTAGGGGTTAATTTCACAACCGGATGTCTATCTACACTTTGTAGTCCACGTTTTTCTATTCTCAACCAAACATAGTCATCAACTTTGAAATTCATTGCTTGTCTTTTCTTGTTGGCTTGTTTGGTATATGATTGCTGGGCTTTGGCAATCATGTCTTTAACCTCATCAAAAATAGTATTATGCATACTAGCAATATCATCAGCACTCTGAATTCTATTTGACAAAGATGCAACAGGTGTAGATAATCTATAACCATAAATCACTTCAAACGGTGCTTTCTTTGTAGATGTGTGTGGTGTATTGTTATATGCAAACTGTAATGAATGCAAATGTGTGTCCCATGTCTGAGGTTTAGAAATAGTATATGCACGTAAGAGATCTAGAATAGTGCTATTAGTAGCTTCTGTTTGTCCATTAGTTTCAGGATGAAATGCAGATGAGAAATCAATCTTTGTGCCTAGGTTAGCAAAGAGAGTAATCCAAAAGTTGTTACAAAATCGAGAATCACGGTCTAAAATAATAACTTTTGGCAATCCATGGTTAGTGAAAACAATTTTCAAAAATAATTGTGCTACTTGTGATGCTGTTAAAGTTTTCTTACATGGAATGAAATATGCTTGTTTACTAAATCTATCTACGACTGTCCAAATCATATCATGGTTAGATTTAGTATTAGGTAAACCAGTAATAAAATCCATAGAAATTTGTTCCCAAGGTTTAGATAGAATAGACAAAGGCATAAGTAATCCATACTGTTTACCATGATGTCTCTTAACTCTTTGACAAATCAAACATTCAGAAACAAAGTTAGATACATCAGTGTCCATATGCGGCCAATAAAAATCTTCAATCAGTGTACGTAAAGTAGATATGATACCTCTATGACCTTGATATGGGGGACAATGAATCTCATTCAAAACAAAAGATCGGAATGGAATTGTAACACACAATCTCTTTTCATAAAACATAAATCCATCATTATATGACAATGAATCAATAGGAATCAAGTTATTTTGAGCTAATTTATTCCAATCAGCATGAAAAGTAATATCCTGATGATAAGTATCTTTCATAGCAATCAAAGAATCAAAAGATATAACAGAAATATTATGAATGGCAGGTCTTCTACTTAATGCATCAGCCACTACATTTTCTTTACCGGGTTGATATTGAATGATAGGATGAAAACTCTGAATAAAAGATGCCCATTTGATATGTCGGTCAGATATTTGGGGTTGGCTAAGTAAATGTCTAATACTTTGCTGATCGGTCTTAATCATAAATTCTGAACCCATTAAGTAGTGTTTCCACTGTCTTAATGCTTGTACAACTGCTAATAGTTCTTTGTCATATGTGGAATATTTCAATTCAGATGGTTTCAGCTTACAACTAGAATAGGCTATGGGATGATTATCCTGCATAAGTACAACTCCTATTCATGATCCACTAGCATCGGTCACTACTAAAAAGAATGGTCTATTAAAATCAGGCAACTATAAAACAAGGGCATGGGTTAATGCATGTTTCAATAAGTCAAAGGATTTCTGTTGATTATCGGACCAATGATAGACAATACCTTTCTTCAGAAGTTTGGTTAATGGTAAAGCAAGTAATGAAAAATTACGCACAAACTTCCTATAGAAACTAGCAAGACCAAGGAATGATCGTAACTCATGCACATTTTTAGATACAGGCCAATTCAATATTGCATCTATTTTCTTAGGATCAACTTTAATTCCATCAAATGATACAATATGACCTAAATACTCAATTTCTGTTTTAAAGAATTCACTCTTTTCAGGATTTGCATACAGTTGATTATCTTTTAGTAACTGGAAAACCAATGACAAATTCTCATAATGTTCTTTCTCATTTTGACTAAACACCAAAATATCATCAAAGAAGACAATTACATAATACTGATATTTCAAAAATATACAGTTCATCATTCTACTAAACGTAGCAGGTGCATTAGTCAATCCAAATGGCATCACTAAAAATTCATAATGACCAAACTATGTCCTAAATGCAGTTTTGAATATGTCTGGCGTATCTAGTCTCACCTGATGATAACTAGATTTAAGGTCTATTTTACTAAATATAGCAGATCCTTGTAGTTTGTCCATAAGGTCATCAACTCTAGGAATGGGATACCTATTCTTTACAGTGATCTTATTTAAAGCTCGATAGTCAATGCACATACGATAGGTATTATTCTTTTTCTTAACTAACAGAAGTGCACCAAATGGAGAACTACTAGGTCTAATCAATCCTCTATGTAGTAATTCCTCAACTTGACTCTGAATTTCTTTTTGCTCTATCTGGTTATGCCTATATGGTGCTTTGCAAGGTGCTTGTGTGCCAGGAATCAAATCTATCTTATGGTCTTCTGGACGTGAAGGAGGTAAGCCATGTGGTAGATCTTCGGCAAAACAGTCCTTAAAATGTGCAAGAAATTCTTTATGCCTAGGATGCATATGATTTTCTTTTACTTGCAATTCATTCACCCAAATGAGATAGGATTTACTACTCTTGCGTAATGCACGTTTAGCTTGAGTATGCAAAAGCAGTGGAAAAACATTAGATGCATGCATACCATATAATGTAATAGGTTTTTCTTGAAAATTAATATTCATTGAATGTGTGGAATAGTCTATATCTGGGTTATGCTGGTGACGCCAAGGCATACCTAGAATAATGTCACTCGACTGTAATGGAACAACTAGAAAATTTCTTTTTTCAGTGTATTGACCAATTTGAATCTCTAAGTCATGCACTTCCTGTGTACCATTATACCTAGTGCCTAAGAATGCTGCTTTGATGCGATAATGCATAGGTACAGTCTGTAACTTCAATTCTTTTACTAGCTTTGCTGAAATAAAATCATGAGTGCTACCGTCATCATGCAATATAATCTTTTCCTTTCCATGCACCAAACATTTCATAGTCAATAAAGAATGTGGAGTTGGCATACCTGGTAAAGTATCCGAAGGAGTAGTAGTGTCGTCCTCATCTTCAATGAAATCAGGCATATCTTCATGTTCATCATCATCCATTGCTCCAAGGTAGTTGATATGGGCAGGTGGCTTCTTTGAATGGCAATTTGCTGCTAGATGTCCAGGTTGGTGGCATTTATAGCATACTATTGGCTTGGCTTTGGTTACATAGTTTGCAATGGCAGGAAGTCTAGGGACATTAGGATTTGGCTGTGGAATAGGCTTGGAATTTTGACTGACATTGGTAGGTAATGCAGGTGGTTTTGCCCAATTTTTACGGAAAGATGATGAAGAGAAACGACCTGGATTAAATCTTCTAAAATTGGAATTGAATTGCTTAGATCCATAGTTACCATTGGCTTGGAATTGCTGTGGACGTCTGTCTCTACCTCGCAGCTTGTCTTCAGTGTCGTGAGCTAGTGAAATGGCGTCTTCAAGAGTAGCAGGCTTGAACATGTTAACTTCAGCGTAGTAATGCCCAAGGAGTCCAGACATATACTTGTGCTTGTGTGTCGCTTCAGGTACGTCTTCAAGCATGCGTAGTTGGAGTAGTGCATTCCAAAAACGCTCTATGTACTGAGGAATAGGCTCACGATCCCGTTTACTGAAGAAGATCCCATTGCTTTATAGCTTTCTCATGAAATTGTGGAGGAAGAAAATTCTGCATAAACTTCTTCTTGAAATTCTCTCAGGTCGCAGGACAATCTATACTCTTGCGTACTACAGTCCACCAAAGAGATGCTCTGTCCACTAAATGATTAGTGACACACTTGATTTTATCTTTTTCTGCATAGGTTTCCTCATGAAAGTAGTCGTCAAACTGACTAATGAATGCAAGAATAGTTTTTCCTTCTCGTATGCCATTGAAAGTACGGAATTTGAAACTTCTTTTACTTATCTTTGATTCCTTGCGGATGGTTTGAGCTTCGAGAGTTGCGTCGATGGTATGTCGAATAAGATCTTCAGATTGAGGTTCTTCTTTGTCGGTAGATGCTCTTTGTAAATTTGCCAGTTGAACTTGCAATGCTTGCCTAGCCCTTCGTTCTTCATCCAATTGCATCATGATTAAATCCAGCTTTTACTCCATCGTAGGTTCAGGTAGGTCGCCTTCAGCCATAGGATCATCCATATGTGGTTCCGTCATCCTGCAAAACTCAAAAGACCTTTCTCACTCAAAATCAAGTTAGCGGGATGAGCGTAGCTCAAGTTCGGGAATACAAGGCTTATGTATTTTTGGGTGTGGCTTTCACAATCTTTGGAAAATCTGCGTTTTATCCTTCTTCATATGCTGAAAATGCTTCAGCAAACTTGCGTATGGGTAAAGTACCTTCCAATGAACAACTTTGCAGTTCGGAGTTTCTGCGCAGGAACATCCCTTCTATGAGTTTTAGACAGAAGTCAGTTTTGACTCCACTTGACTTGTCTGACTTGCAGAGTACCAAACTAATGTGACTTGCAGAGTTTGTTGACTTGCAGAACTTGCTTGCTGTACAGAACTTGCAGAACTTCAACTTGATAGACTTACTGAATCTGACTGATTGTGTGTGACTTGAAGTTTGTGATGACTTGGCTGATTAGAGCTTAAGTGATTAAGCTTGGTAGCTTAATGGACAGCCAACGGCGAAAATCGTGGGGAGGGGGGGCCGTTTTTCAACCCGCCGAAAAAATTGCGGGCATACTCTGATACCACGTGAGGAGATTTAGAAGCTTAAAGCTTATCTTAAGCTTTCTAAGCTTTAAATGTTAAAGCTTGGAAGATACGAAAATGGTAACTTATCTCTCTGTTGTTCACGACTTGATGAAGAATATGTAGGAGTGGTCCTCCGCCTCTGCAGACCGGTCCTTCGCGATCCGATGATGGAAACAGGGGTTCTTGATCGCCAGAAATATGCCTGTATCAACCGTTCGCGACGAGATTGACCGTAGAGTCCGATCATTCCAGGAGCTCCGCCTTCGCACGAGATGGCTAGCGATTGAAAGATCTTGATCTCAGCTTCGCTCTGATACCACTGGTGCGCAGATCGGATGTTGTACGCTCACGTAGTAAATGCCGGAAGGTCCTCAAGAACAATAGAACTCTACTTTTTGCACAAATTACAAGGTAAAAAGCATGAATGACAAGAGCAAGAGACCAATTGGGTGCAATCTCCCCCCATGCCTTGTGTGAGCGCTCCACAAAGCATGTATTTTTATGTATTATTCATCTTCAAGCTCAAATAATAGCCCAAATTACAAAATAGCAAGCTTTTAGCTTTTGAGTTTGCTTTAACACAAAAATAGGAATAAAGCTAATGGACGGTGCCCAAAGAGTCTGGCACGCCCAATACAATGTCCAAATAGAAATAACATAATCGTGTGCCCATGCGCATACAAAATAATAATAAATATCCGACGCCTTAATAAATAGACATGAAAAAATATAGGCGCCATGCCTAAGGTATGCGCCCATCAAAATATAATCCATAAATCGAATACTCGCTATCCTCCAATGCTTTCCTCCGCCACTGCTGCTATCTCTACACATCAACTGAAGCATTCACAATCGTTAGTAAAATAATACAATTAAACCGACAAAAGTGAATACCTAGCAGTCTTCAGCTACATAAATAAATCAATTGGTTAGAAATAAATCCTAACCTTAATTTATTACGAGTGCGCACTCTAAACTCATAAACGTTTATTAATTTAATATCCATTTTGCGGAATCACCCGCTATGGAATCACCCATGTACACACTAAATTAATGAAACGCCCGAAAAGGACAGGCGTCCCCATCAACTTCTCGCACAAAGAATCCACTTTGTGTATGAGCCCCGGTCATCAAAGTTTACGGAATCCACCGTTAAACCTCATGGAATCCATCGTGGCACGGAATCCACCGTGAAATATGCCTCCTGGCATCACCACAGGTGTGAAGAGGGCTTCCAGAGAGTTGGTTCGGGTAGGAACTGCTGCTATGAAAAAGAGTTGGAATTGAAACTTGAGGCTTTAGAAAGCTTTGAATTTTAAAGCTTTAGAATTATAAAGCTTATAGAAATTTTGTAATTTCGTGAGGACAAAAGGATGTCATTGGCAGTTTCGGCGACATGTAGTACATACTACCGCCGTTGACAGAAAAATTGGGGGCTTTAAGCTTTATAAAAGCCTTTTGTAAAATATTACACGGTGCAGCGAACAGAATCTGAGAAAGAGATAGAGAGTACACAACAGATAAGAGGAGAATCAGTAAATTCTTTAACTTCAAACAACTGATACAAAGATGGCTCTGTCCACCCGTGCGCTTCCACTGTGTGAAGCTTAGATGGTGATGTAGACAGAAGATAGGTGAAGAGCTTAAGGCTAGCTGGAACAACAACTCTGACTGGGTGAAAGATGAGTGAGAGATGGCTGCGAAGGGGTTTAGCTTTTATAGCCCGCGAAGGTCGTTAGGTCGGCCTGCTGACTAACCTACCATATGATCCTCCACTAGTCGGCCAAGGAATATTCCCCTTACCATCGGCCAGGGAATATTCCAGGGAATATTCTGCGGCCCCCGGACCCCACAATAGGGGCCCCTTTTAACTCATTTACACCGCAACTCGATGCAAATGCGCCTCGAGTTGCTACCAGCTTAACCACTCCGTCTAACCCAAAGATTAGACCCACAACAGCCACCTTTTTGCCATCCGGTCACATAGACCTCATCTGATATACAAGTCAGGACTCAACCAATGTCCGGGCTCACATTTGGCTTCTCCTCATAATGGGGGCCTTACAACTTTGAGCACCATGGATCATTGGTAGCACCTAATGAGGGTGGGGCATTGATCATATCTAACACTTTTTCTAAAGCTTAATAAGCTTCTAATCCAAGCTTAATAAAGAATTGCTTATCTGAGAGCAAAGGAAAAAACGTCTTGTTGAAGAAGCTTCCCGCGTGGTCCTCCGCCTTACAGAAGCCGGTCCTTCACGATCTGAGTGTGTAGCAAGGGGCTCTTGACTGCCAAGAACACGCTGGTATTGACGGATTGTCATGAGACTGACTGTAGAGCTTGATCGTTCTAGGAGCTCCGCCTTCGCGCAAGATGGTAAGCGATTGGAAGCTCTCAAACTCAACTTCGCTCTGATACAACTGGTGCACAGATCAGACGCTGTATGCGCGCGAAGTGAACGCCGAAAGGTCCCCAAAAACAAAAGAACTCTACTTTTCCACAAAGAACAAGGAAGAAAGCTTGCATGATATGAAGCAAGAGACTAATTGGGTACAATTTCCACCCATGCCTTGTATGAGCTCTCCACAAAGCATGTATTTGATATATTATTCATCTCCAAGCTAAAAAAATAGCCCAATTTACAATTAGCACGCTTTAGCTTTTGTGTTTTCTTTTGTCCCACTAAAGAATTAAAGCTATTGGGTGCCCAAGGAGTCGGGCAATACCCAAATACAATGTCCAATACAAATATTTAAATCATGTGCCCATGCGCATACAAAAATAATAAATAAATGTCAAGCGCTACAATAAATAAGCACGTCAAAATAAATATTAGCACCATGCCTAAGATACGTGCCCATCAAAAATGATAATAATTTGAATACACGCTATCCTCTAGTGCTTCCCAATGCCACCATTGCCTGCTCTATACATCAACTGAAGCATTCACAATTGTTAGAAATTAATAAAATTAAACTGACAAAAGTGAATACCTAGCAGTCTTCAGCTACAAAATAAATAAATTGGTTAGAACTCAATCCTAACCTTAATTTATTACGAGTGCGCACTCTAAACTCATAAAATGTCTATTAATTTAAATATGTATTTTGTGGAATCACCCGTTATGGAATCACCCACTTGCATATTAAATTAACAAGACACCCGAAAAGGACAGGCGTCCCCATCAACTTTTCGCACAAGGAATCCACCTTGTGTATGAGCCCCAACAATAAATAAAATTTTACAGAATCCACCGTGGAATATGCCTCCTGGCATCTGCTAATCATTATTGAGTAGGTATCCAACTAAATAGTGACGCTTCATCAGGCTTGGCATAATAGAAAGTCTTTGATTGTGCATATATGTGCTTTTGATACTTAGTTGATGCTCTTATGTATTGACTTCTTACTTCAAAGATCCTGATTATTAATAGGAATGTGGTCTTTGCTGAAAATGTAGTTCAATCCTCCCTCTCATGCAAAAGGTATATCGCATTTACATGTTTCAGATAGTACTTGATGATAAATGATATATATGAGAATCTTGTAGCTCCTCATTTAGACTCTTATAGTTTGATGTTAACGATGGCCTACTCTTTGAACCGAGTGTCATGGAGATTTTTGGTAGACCACTTATTTTCGTATATGATACTATTTATTGTTCTATTGATTGTATGCTTTTATAGTGTAATTTATTTTGAGAGAGAGAGAGAGAGAGAGAGAGAGAGTTTAAGGTCACTTTTTTGGGATTTTGTACACATTACGCATTATTCTTGTTAAATTTTGTGAAGATGGTTCATAATTCTAAATCTAGCAAAGGAGTGTGGCTATTTCTGTAACGTCTCTATTTGTATCTTCAGGACACGTCTTAGCAGTCCATCGAAAAGGATGTCTAGAAAGCTTCGCCCGACACTCCCATGGAATGTTATGGGTTTTGCGATCTAGGGCTTTCCGCGTCTGCCACATAGCGGAAGTATTTCGGCCACTTCCACTTACGATCAACATGAATTAGTGTTTTCCTTATTGGTCATTTCCTAATGGTAACTAGCGTCGAACCCAAGCGAAGTACTTTACACAGAAACCCCAGGTCCGAAGCGGATTCACGCTGCACTTGGTTCAAGGAGAATGGAAAATGAGAGGGATGCAAAGCTCAACCTCTCTTCCATAAGGCATAGTCCCATTCCGTTCCCCTAAAACTGCGTAAATCGGAATCAATCATAACTCTAAATTACGCTTTTGTTGCTCGTGTTCTTTGACGATCTTCCTGCTGACCATCGTGATTTGAGAAAAGTTCCCGGCCAACCGGGATCACCCATCTATAGAACGGACCTATGGCCCATCCTCCGCACTTTCCTCGGGTTATTTTAGTTATTTAATTACCTAACACATTAGTTGGATATGTAACAATCAGCTTCTTTAATTAACCCGTTAGGGGCTGGTTCTTTCACGTAACCATATCACTTGACATAGAAAAACAATATCAAACAAGTTCCTTATTAACAAGTTATCATATTTATCTTTGAAATACAAAAAGTCTAGCTCGTAGGCTTATCCACAATCCGCCCAAAGGCTATTTAGCAATCCACAGGGATCACTAATCCAAGTTTCCGCCCGTAGACTAGTATGCGGGCCTCGGGATCCAATCCCAAGTCACGTTAGCCTCTTGTGTAGGCTCCGGAAGGCAAAGGATTTTACGGCCAGAGCCCCCTTTGGCACCCAAGCATCCTCCTACTCCAAGTAGCACTCAACGGAGACACCTCTCGCGGCGGTTTTGGTTCACATGCCCGGCGCGGTTAACAATCCCCTTGGTTAGGGTCAGGCAGGCAGTTGGAGGTAACTGAAGCTGCCTCTCCCTTGAGGCCTTCAACCTGAAGTATAGATATCCATTTATCTTTTAATTCATTGATCACACAAAGCCAAACAGTGCTCTAAAATTTATAGCAAGCACAAACATTTCCATTGATTGTTTTTGTTGGCAAACTACTAAGGAATGAATCCTTCCTTTCGAATGCATCCAGCACTCGATCTGGGATGACTTGCAAATTGGCAAGATTCCCTATATCATGGGTTAGGGTGTATCCTATTAACCCGACTTGGTCAAACCTTAAGTTACATCTGTTATTTCAGTTTATCGGCTGGTCTTTAGTTTCCAATCAATCTTCTTTACTCAAGAAGATACTAACTTAGGATGATTATTCATCTTTTTGTAAGATAACTTGCATAAGTGCCAACCTCATTGCGAGAATTTGGCCATTTCCTTGTGATCCAATCACAAGATCATAAGACTCTGCACTTGCTGCACAAGTGTTGCATCGACTATGAGACTTATTCTACTCACTGAACGGAGTCACGAAACAATCTGTTCCTGATTACGTTAGGCTGATGTCGTCAGTCCTAGAGTTCCAAGTTCCATCTCATAAGATTCTTAAGGACAACCCTAGCTCACTTTCCAATTACATTTCACTGTCCCTACATTCAGTGAATGTGGGCACGTATTTAAGGTATATGAGTTTTAGTTTTAGCAATACGTATGATTAGGTCACGTATTAATTTCCTAGTGAATTTCTTGGAATTTAACTCATTCTAAACGAGTCCTCCGCGGTTTAGGTGTTTTAGATTTATGCCAATTTGTTTAACTCTAGAAGATAATTTTGAGATCATTTCCACATGACTCGTTGTCTATGCATAAATTGATTTTTCAACCTTAACTTATCGATTAAGGTCAGCCATAGGTTAGGTTAATTCCAGCTAATCTTCCTATAACTTTGCGAACAAAATTTATGCTAAACAAGCAACCTTTTTCTTGATAATTTATACAGTTGACAAGCGATAATTTCCTAGAGTTATGCACTGTAAGAATCATTTCATGCCTTGCACTTTCCATGATGATTCATTGCGAAGAGGATATGGGTTAATAGTGCGATATGCAGTTTATACTTCTAGGCTTAAACAAAGTATACTATTTTAATGGACAATAATCTAATTTTTAATTCATTTTGATGCATAAAGCTATTTGCTAGAAATGCATTTATGCTTTCTTTATTTTGCATGTTTTATTGAAAGTATTAATGACTAAGTTCCTCCGTTGTGAGCATTTAGGACAAAAATATATCCTATTTCCAACAATTAACCTTGCATGATTGAATTACAACAATACCAAATAAAAATTAGGAAGGAAAACCTGGGCTTGGGGTGAGATATCCACGTGGATGCTGGGAGATGACCCTCCCGCGGGCTGCGCTTTGGACTTTCTTAGGAGGCATCGCAATTGTAGATTTTCCGTCGTCGATGCTGCTTTGCGAATTTCCTTCTTAAGTTACACTGTCCTTCACAAGTTTCTTTTGCTTCCCTTCGTGGAGACTCTTTGAAGGGATGGGTGTGTGGAAGAGGGAAGAACCACGGAAAGGGGTCAAAAATCCGGGAAGGGGTGTTGTGAAAATCCTCTGTGAGTAGGGCTCATTTTTACATGGGAAGAAGGGCTAAGGGGAGGCCCTTAGGAGGAATTACAGGGGGTGGACTTAATGCTATAAGAAAAAGGGCCTAAGGGGGGAAATTTGAGGAGGGGAATTAAGACCTTTAAGGTCAACTTTTAATGGGGGGAGAAAGGGGGGCTTGTAAAGCCTAAGGGGGAATTTTAGGGGGGGGTTCGTTCCAAAGCCTAAGAGAAGGGGCTTAAGGGTTTAAACACGGAGGGGGGATGTGGTTCCAAAGCCCAAGGGAAGGGGCTTAAGAGAGATTAAAAACACGGTGGGTTTCAAGAGGCACAAGAAGGGGGGCTTGGAAGGTTTTAAGACATGGATGGGTAATAAGACCTTTAAGGTTTGAGTTCTTTTGGGGGGGAAAGAGGGCTTATAAAGCCCCCTTAAAAGCTTCCCCCCAAGAAGCTTCTACAGCTTCAGAACCATGTGGCAGGGAGGAGAAATCACAATGCCAAATTGGTGGCGTTTGATGGCTGGGCGTAGACTGACAACAGAGGCGACGGATTGCGACGGCGTTTCCTCCTTCAGCATTACCGTGGCAGTCCTCCTCTCTCCCTCAAGCGGTACAAGCGCAGTCTTCCTTGGCTTCTCCCTCCCTCAAATCCTTCTCTTTCTCATGACGACAGCACTCCGTTCTCTTCACGATCTCTGCCCCTCCGTCCCCTTTCAGCCTGGGCCCCCCCTCAATTATATAGGGGAGGGGATAAGATCCTCCCTCCCCTTGCGTATCGTTGGGCATGTATCATTGCCCTAGCAAGCTCCAGCAAGGAGCTTGCCTACTTACTAATCCCCTCTTCCTCCAGCATGACAATC
Organism: Lygodium microphyllum; assembly: GCF_053477565.2. Lineage (NCBI taxonomy): Eukaryota > Viridiplantae > Streptophyta > Polypodiopsida > Schizaeales > Lygodiaceae > Lygodium > Lygodium microphyllum. Next base: position 113,819,902 of record NC_141153.1, on the reverse strand, counting down.
GGCTGGAGGAGAAGGGAAATTTTTTAAAAAAATTACTTTTATTCAATTGAAAGGAATTATCCCTATGCCCTATTCATGGGTGAAAGGAGGAAATTAGATCATTACATTCTCTCCCCCTTAGAGGAATCGAGATTTCCTCATCTCGAGATAAACTGGGGATATTGATGGTTGAGAGTGCCTTCATCTACCCAAGTGGCATCCTATTCGGGATAATCTTTCCACTGGACGAGGCATTCTCTCAAGGTTCTGGATCTTAATTGTCTCTCCCTAACATCTAAGATCCTGTCACGCCTTAGTTCAAGGACTCCTTGACTAGGCATTACAACTTGTTGGTCATCAAGTACACAGTTAGGATTAGGTGCATACTTTTTCAATAGGCTGATATGGAATACATTATGAACCTTTAGGTTCTCAGGGAGTTGCAGTTTATAAGCATTAGGTCCTAGGCACTTGAGGATCTTGTACAGTCCACAATACCTTGAACTTAGCTTCTTGCAATCTCCTAAAGATAGGCAACTCTTTTTAGGGCGTACGCAAATGAAGACCATGTCTCCTTCTTCGAAGACTCTATCTTGACATTTCAAATCCATTTGGGGATGGTAAGCGGTGCTAAAGCAGAGTTGAGTCCCAATAGCTTCAAAGATAGCTCTCCAAAAGTGTGATGTGAAGAGAGAATCACGATCACTAATGATTCTTCTGGGTAAACCATATAGCTTGAATATCTCCTTGATAAACAATCTTGCAATGTATGAGGCTTTATAGTTTGTCTTTACTGGAATAAGGTGTGCAACCTTAGTAAGCATGTCAACCACAACCATGATGCAGTTGTATCCTCCCTGAACTTGGGGTAGGCCAACAACAAAGTCCATACTGATGAATTCCCATTTCATTTGGGGGATGTCAAGCGGTTGCAGCTTCCCTGGCATCTTGACATGTTCGGCTTTGATATGTTGACAAGACAAACACTCGGTGACATATTTGAGAACGTCACCTTTAAGTCTCTCCCAATGGTAGCTCTTCCTAAGTGCATTGAGAATCTTGGCATAGCCAGGATGTCCTGCGAAAGGGGAATCATGAGCTTCCCACAATATCTTCTGCTTAAGTGATTGGCTTGTTGGTATACACAGCCTTGTTTTATAGTAGACAAGTCCACTATTGATAGAAAATTCATGATACTTAGCCTACAGCTTTTGATTCTGATCCTTGATAGAGATCTCCCTTAGCATTGTTTGGTAGGCCGAATCATGGCATGCATCCTCTCTAGCTAACTCAAGTATTGGGTTGTTTGTCATAGATACTTTTGTAGCTAGAGATCTAGTTGTTGATGGATTCTGCAAGATTAGGGAATTAAGGAATGTCTTGCGACTAAGTGCATCGGAAACTACATTCTCTTTTCCTGGTCGGTACTTGATTTCAAAGTCATACTCCTCCAGTACTTCTATCCACCGACGTTGCCTCATGTTGAGCTCATTCTGGGTAAAGATCCATTTGAGACTCTTATGATCAGTTACTAGGGTAAACTTGTTACCCAATAGGTAGTGTCTCCAAAGCTTTAGAGCATGGATGACAGCTAGCAATTCCAGATCATGCGTAGCATAATTCTTCTCATGACTCTTCAATTTCCTTGAAGAGTATGCTACAGGATGACCTTCCTGCATGAGTACACACCCCAAGGCAAGTGTGCTAGCATCAGTTACTACCTCGAACTCTTTATTGAGGTTTGGAAGTTTTAGAATAGGTGCTGATACCAAACTTTGCTTCAATCTGTCGAAGCTATTTTGTTCGGGAGTTGACCATGCAATGGAAGTTTGCTTCTTTAGTAAGTCTGTCAGAGGTGCTGCAATCAAAGCATAGTTTTTTATAAAGACTCTATACCATCCTGTCAATCCAAGAAAGCTGTGTATTTCTTCGACAGATGCTGATATTGGCCATTGCCTTGAGTAGGAACAAAGTTGTTGACATTATTAGCCCTTGCTTTCTTTCTTTGTCCCTGATTGTGACCTTGAACTCTCTTCATCTGAGGTCTAAATGCGCCTCTATTCGGGTCATTATAAGACCAAGTTTTGTTACCCCTTGGTCTAGATTCCACCTCCTAAATTATAGGCGCCACTCGAATGAGTGCATCCTGAAGATCTGATGGACGCATAGATTCGAGATGGATATTTACTAGTGGATTTAAACCACCACAAAATTTGGACACCTGCTGTGTCATGTCCATCTGCGGTGCATACTTAAGAAGTGAGACAAATTTAGAATAGTATGCGTCAAGAGTGAGTCCCAGTTGTTTTAGCTCGTAGAACTCATTCATTTTCTGCGTGCGGTATGCAGGTGGTAAGTATCTTCCCTGCACGGCTTTCTTCAGCTTCTCCCAGGTAACGAATCCCTCTACGATCCCTTAATCCCTGCACCATTGCTTCCACCAAAGCCTGGCTTCGCCGGTGAGCTTTAGCTTGGCGAGCATAGCTTGATTGGCGGTTGCAGTACTGGCTGCTTTGAAGTAATCCTCCATGGATTCAATCCAAATTTCAGCATCAGCTTGGACGGACCTGCCTCTCCCGTTAAACTCGGGCGGCTTGATCTGCTTGAGAAGAAACTTCTTCTCCTGGATTACAGCAGTACTTGATGTAGGAGGTGAACTAGGAACATGTACCTGGGGTTATGCCTGGATAAAGGTTTCTTAACGTCATTATACGATAAACGTTATTGATTTATATTGCATCTTCAATTCCGCTATCACCCAGGCAATCTAACCACTTAATTTTTTATCAATTCTAATGCACAATCAGACATTGATAAAAAAAAATCGTATTTGTATTTATATGGGCATAGCCCTTTCAGAATACAACATTTCTTGCGATGATAAGCCAGCTGTTACATTTAGTTTGGGAAGAACAACGTTGTATTACATTTATCTACAGGAATTGTATAATAATATGGCTTCGAGTCATGGATCTTCAGGAATTGGTAAATCATTGGAAGTTCAGGGTATCCTTTTCTTTGGAACCCATTCTTCTCATGGCGCCCCAACACTTTAATCCTATCGGCGGGGATCACACGGGTTACTTCCTCATATACATATGAGTTCATCTCAACCCTCTGACCTTGAATATGTAAAGTTGAGTTTACGTGAGCTTCCACAAAAATGAACAGCTTCACGACTTTCAAGTCTTCCAACCACTTGATCCTTTTTAGGTTGCTTTGTAGGTAAGAAAACCGGTGGGCGGTATATATAGATTCCTGAAGCACACCTCCATCTTCATTCCATGTACAAAGGTGATGGATTATAGATTTGCTTTAGGATATTCATCATCTCAACCCTTTGTCGATAATGCGGAGAATGCATTGCAGTCATAAACATGATTCAAAATACTAAGAACTTGTTCCACGCTTTGTAATTCTGCAAGACAGCATTGAAAGTAAGAAAATGTTTGGATAGCAACATTTTCTTTACTTCATCTTATTAAGATTTCATAAAAACAATTCCGTTGTTGGTTGGCTCTGATACCAACTGTAACGTGTCTACTTGTATCTTCAGGACACGTCTTAGTAGTCCATCGGAAAGGATGTCTAGAAAGCTTCACCCGGCACTCCCATGGAATGTTACGGGTTTTGTGATCTAGGGCTTTCCGCGTCTGCCACATAGCGGAAGTATTTCGGCCGCTCCCACTTAGGATCAACGGTAACTAGTGTCGGACCCAAGTGAACTACTTTACGGAAAAATGCCAGGTCCGAAGCGGATTCATGCTGCATTTGGTTCAAGGAGAATGGGAAACGAGAGGGATGCAAAGCTCAACCTCTCTTCCATAAGGCATAGTCCCATTCCGTTCCCCTAAAACAGCGTAAATTGGAATCAATCATAACTCTAGGTCACGCTTTTGTTGTTCGTGTTCTTTGACGATCTTCCTGCTGACCATTGTGATTTGAGAAAAGTTCCTGGCCAACCGGGACCACCCATCCGTAGGAGGACCTATGGCCCATCCTCCGCACTTTCCTCGGGTCGTTTTAGTTATTTAATTACCTAACACATTAGTTGGACATGTAACAATCAGCTTCTTTAATTAACCCGTTAGGCACTAGTTCTTTCACGTAATCATATCACTTGACATAGAAAAACAATGTTAAACAAGTTCCTTATTAATAGGTTATCATATTTATCTTTGAAATACAAAAAGTCCAGCCCGTAGACTTATCCACAATCCGCCCGAAGTCTATCCAGCAATCCACAGGGATCACTAATCCAAGTTTTCGCCTATAGACTAGTATGCGGGCCTCGGGATCCAATCCCGAGTCACGTTAGCCTCTTCTGCAAGGCCCGGAAGGCGATGGATTTACGGCCAGAGCCCCCTCTGGCACCCAAGCGTCCTCCTACTCCAAGTAGCGCTCAACGGAGAGATCTCTCACAACAGGTTCGGTCCACATGCCCGGCGCGGTTAACAACCCCCTTGGTTAGGGTCAGGCAGGCAGTCGGGGGTAACTGAAGCTGCCTCTCCCTTCAGGCCTTCAACCTGAAGTATAGATATCCATTTATCTTTTAATTCATTGATCAAACAAAGCCAAACAGTGCTCTAAAATCTGTAGCAAGCACAAACATTTCCATTGATCATTTTTGTTGGCAATTTGCTAATGAATGAATCCTTCCTTTCGAATGCATCCAGCACTCGATCTGGGATGACTTGCAACTTGACAAGATTCCCTATATCCTGGGTTAGGGTGTACCCTATTAACCCGACTTGGTCAAACCTTAAGTTACATCGGTTATTTCAGTTTATCGGCTGGTCTTTAGTTTCCAATCAATCTTCTTTACTCAAGAAGATACTAACTTAGGATGATTATTCATCTTTTTGTAAGATAACTTGCATAAGGACCTGCCAACCTCATTGCGAGAATTTGGCTATTTCCTTGTGATCCAATCACAAGATCATAAGACTCCGCACTTGCTGCACAAGTGTCGCATCGACTATGAGACTTATTCTATTCATTGAACGGAGTCACGAAACAATCTATTCTTGATTACATTAGGCTGACATCGTCAGTCCTAGAGTTCCAAGTTCAATCTCGTAAGATTCTTAGGGACAACCCTAGCTCACTTTCCAATTACATTTCATTGTCCCTACATTCAGTGAATGTGGGCAAGTATTTAAGGTATAGGAGTTTCAGTTTTAGCAATACGTATGATTAGGTCACGTATTAATTTCCTAGTGCATTTCTTGGAATTTAACTCGTTCTAAACGAGTACTCCACGGTTTAGGTGTTTTAGATTTATGCCAATTTGTTTAACTCTAGAAGATAATTTCGAGATCATTTCCACATGACTCGTTGTCTATGTGTAAATTGATTTTTCAACCGTAACTTATCGATTAAGGTCATGCATAGGTTAGGTTAATTCCAGCTAATCTTCCTATAACTTTGCGAACAAAATTTATGCTAAACAAGCAACCTTTTTCTTGATAATTTATACAGTTGACAAGCGATAATTTCCTAGAGTTATGCATTGTAAGAATCATTTCATGCCTTGCACTTTCCATGATGATTCATTACGAAGAGGATATGGATTAATAGTGCGATATGCAGTTTATACTTCTAGGCTTAAATGAAGTATACTATTTTAATGGACAATAATCTAATTTTTAATTCATTTTGATGCATAAAGCTATTTGCTAGAAATGCATTTATGCTTTCTTTATTTTGCATGTTTTATTGAAAGTATTAATGACTAAGTTCCTCCGTTGTGAGCATTTAGGACAAAAATATATCCTATTTCCAACAATTAACCTTGCATGATTGAATTACAACAATACCAAATAAAAATTAGGAAGGAAAACCTGGGCTTGGGGTGAGATATCCACGTGGATGCTGGGAGACGACCCTCCCACGGCTCCACTTTGGGCTTTCTTAGGACGCATCGCAATTGTAGATTTTCCGTCGTCGATGCTGCTTTGCGAATTTCCTTCTTAAGTTACACTGTCCTTCACAAGTTTCTTTTGCTTCCCTTCGTGGAGACTCTTTGAAGGGATGGGTGTGTGGAAGAGGGAAGAACCACGGAAGGGGTCAAAAATCCGGGAAGGGGTATTGTGAAAATCCTCTGTGAGTAGGGCTCGTTTTTACACGGGAAGAAGGGCTAAGGGGAGGCCCTTAGGAGGAATTCCCGGGGGTGGACTTAAGGCTATAAGAAAAAGGGTCTAAGGGGGGAAATTTGAGGAGGGGAGTTAAGACCTTTAAGGTCAACTTTTAATGGGGGGAGAAAGGGGGGCTTGTAAAGCCTAAGGGGGAATTTTAGGGGGGATGGTTCCAAAGCCCAAGGGAAGGGGCTTAAGGGTTTAAACACGGAGGGGGATGTGGTTCCAAAGCCCAAGGGAAGGGGCTTAAGAGAGACTAAAAACACAGGGGGTTTCAAGAGGCACAAGAAGGGGGGCTTGGAAGGATGGGGGGGGGGAGGGTAATAAGACCTTTAAGGTTTGAGTTCTTTTTGGGGGGAAAGGGGGCTTATAAATCCCCCTTAGAAGCTTCCCCCCAAGAAGCTTCTACAGCTTCAGAACCACGTGGCAGGGGGGAGAAATCACAATGCCAAATTGGTGGCGTTTGACGGCTGGGCGCGCAGACTGACAACAGAGGCGACGGATTGCGATGGCGTGTCCTCCTTCAGCAGTACTGTGGCAGTCCTCCTCTCTCCCTCAAGCGACACAAGCGCAGTCTTCCTTGGCTTCTCCCTCCCTCAAAGCCTTCTCTTTCTCATGGCGGCAGCACTCCATTCTCTTCACGATCTCTGCCCCTCCGTCCCCTTTCAGCCTACGCCCCCCCTCAATTATATAGGGGAGGGGATAAGATCCTCCCCCCCCCCCCTTTACGTATCGTCGGGCATGTATCATTGCCCTGGCAAGCTCCAGCATTACTTACTAATCCCCTCTTCCTCCAGCATGACAATTGGCTGGAGGAGAGGGGAAATTTTTTAAAAAAAATCTTTTATTCAATTGAAAGGAATTATCCCTATGCCCTATTCATGCATGAAAGGAGGAAATTAGATCGTTACAATTTCCACAAAAGGTTCAAAACTATGTGCCTTATTAATGCACAATTGGATGTAGACCATGGTGTGAGTCTTGAGCTAGTACAGAGAAGCATCCAAAAATACGCCAAAGTGAATCCTTTGCTAAAGCTGCTAAAAAGAAAATTTGGCATGAATTTAATGAATGGCAACATGGAGCTCTAGGAATTGGCAGAGTAAGAATCATTTATTTTAATTTTTATGTGCAATACACATACTAATACTATGACGTTTTTTATGAATAGGATTTTGAACAATTTAATTGAAGTGAAGAAAATAAAAAAGGATATAAAGGCACGCATGCACATGTGTGTGTGTGTGTGTGTGTGTGTGTGTGTGTGTGTGTGTGTGTGTGTGTGTGTGTGTGTGTGTGTGTGTGTGTGTGTGTGTGTGTGTGTGTGTGTGTGTGTGTGTGTGTGTGTGTGTGTGTGTGTGTGTGTGTGTGTGTGTGTGTGTGTGTGTGTGTGTGTGTGTGTGTGTGTGTGTGTGTGTGTGTGTGTGTGTGTGTGTGTGTGTGTGTGTGTGTGTGTGTGAACCATTCTTGCTAGAAGAGGAGGCAACAAACATAGGACGTGGGGGAGGAGGAATAATCTAACATTTTCTTTTACATATTTTTAGAATATACTTGATGTCTTTTCATCATTGCTATCTGGCTATCTAGCTGTATTTTGGCAATTTTTCTAATTTTGATGTAATACGAAGGGTTTCAAGCCTGGGCCTTTTGGCCTTTTCAATGTGTGTGTGTGTGTAAAAATTTGTTGGATATGATAGATGTCTATTTGTTAAAGGATAGACAAAGGGTGGCCAAATCACAAATCCTCCCCATATTTCATACTAATAGATGGTATCAAGAAAGGTATTTGGAGAATGATGAAGTTGTAGTGGTAGTAAATAAATGTCTTGAGGCTTTGTCCAAACTCGAATTTCAATTGTGCAAACATTGTGACATGATCTTTGGTTCATCTTGAATACAGCTACTAAGCTAAGCGTCCATAAATTGGTTCCTTGACTAATTTTTTCTTTCTATTACCACTTTTGCAATACCTAAGGGGAAACCAAGGTATCTAAATATTGAGCCATTGTAAACTACTTTCCCATGCCAACCCAAGTCTTGGATTGTGTCTTTAGTGACATTGATCAAACAAGATTTTCCTAGGTTAGTTTTGAAATTGACTACATTATCATATAGGTCAAGACTTTTAAAGCCTTGTCTAAATTCTACTTCCTGGCATTTAACGTTATCAATAGATCATTGGGGTAGAGTTGACCATTTTCTTATCTCGATACCTCACAATTTTCCACTTGCTGTCATCCTATCTCACATGCAAAAAGTTGGGTGAGTGGCTTCTACAAACAACAAATGACTTAAAGGGAAGCCTTGATGCAATCCTCTTTGTATTGGGAAAGAGTCAATCAATGAGCCATTAATAGAAATAGAATCCATGCCTTCATTGCCCAACATGAATGGTAAATTAGTAATTATAGAACTCCATTTTAAATAGGGTTCTCTTAATGAATTCCTAGCCCACCCTATCAAAGGCCTTTATGAGAGAGAAACAATTGTGGGATGTAAGGTATAAGCTATGGAGTGAAGAGGGTTGAGAGAGAGGAGCACACGAGAGGGCTCTGTCGGTATAAAAATGAGTGGTACCCTTATTCTTTGTTATCTTCTCATATATATGATTGTACGCTATGTATATATAAAGGGGTTTCCTCCATACTATAGGCCATTGTGCTTTACCCAAAAAACCTCACACTTAAAGGCCAATGGACCTGTATGGGAGTATAAAAAGAAAGCGAAGCCAATGCACATCAACACTCTATAGTGTGCAAAGCATTTAGAAGTTTAACTCTTCATGAGAAGATCTCCAGGGCTTTCATCCATATGGATATTGACTAGCTGATGAAGATAGTGCTCCATGCCAACTCTCTGATGAAGTGATCACCTCAATGTGCCTTTGTCTTTGGATGAAGATAGTGCTCCATGCCAAGTGAAAGACACTAACTATCATAGTGCAATATAGGCACCTATCTTGTAATTTCCAAAACTCCCAATAAATGAGTTAGCCATGTTGAGAATGTAAACTCCTTGTTTGTGGGTGTGTGTGAAAGCACTCTATGTGCTAGAGATTGTATGGTGTGAGGACATGGATGTAAGGTGTGGAGAGAAGTGTGCCACATAGCTGCACACATGCAAAGTAAGAGTAATAGTGTGTCACATGGGGACACACATGGAAATTGTGAAGCTACATAAATGAGGCCTTATCTCCTCTATAAAAGTGTAGCCATTGTATGCAAAGAAAATACATAGATTAATTGTTGAGTGTGCATATTGTGTGTCTCCTCTATCTTTAGCTATGAAGTTCATTATCTATTATAATCCTCTGTAACTATATGCCAATTAGTTTGTACACACCATGAGTAATTACACATTGGGATTGTTAATATGGTATCAAAGCCATGGTTGCAACTCTTGAGTATGGTGGTTTTTATGTTCTTTTACTGGATTCATGCTTAGTATGTCTTAGTTATCCTTGCTTTTAAAAAATCTTTCACACTCATTACCATTATGATTCCATATGAGCGAGTTAAAAGAAGTTGAAAGATTTTGAGCACTATGGAGAGGCCACTTTGTTGGTTGCTCTCCAGTCGCAGAATTATGAATAGTTTCACTAAAAATAAGTTTATTGGCTTGAAAAAAAAATGAACCAATCCGGATCTCCTTGGCAATGTTTAAAGCGCTAGAACAGAAGGTGCGGATCCTTAACATTTGAAAATAAAAGAATTCTCTTCGGGGAAGAGAAATAGCCACTGGGGGGGACTGTCGACGAAATGTTCGAATCAAAGTCTATCAACATCAAGTGAAGGAGATTTATATTATGGAAGTTGAAAATGGAGCTCTTCAATAAGTACAAGGAGTCATTGTGGAGTCACTGGAAGAAAAAGCTATCTTGAAGTTACATAGATTCAAAAGAAGATATGTTTGGTAACTATTTCCTCCTTTGAATTCTTACTACATCAAAGGATGTTGAGTATGAGGTATATGATTCCCATTGGCTCTTGTAAGTTGGTGGACAAGAACCATGCATAGAGGTATAAGCTTATTATGAAAAGACAAGTTGGTATATGTGGCTCATTTAAGAGTTCATGTGTGTGCATCAAAACATGGATGCTCTTGTGCATGGTTAAATTGTTGACCATAAGAAATGGAAGGTAGGTTGAAGAGTGATAACAATGCTAGAGCTCAATAAGGAGCACCTACTTTGGAGAGACAAGACTTCTACAGGTAGTAAATTCTTGGTTGAAGTGTTAAAGCAAGAGCTTCTGATGATTATCAAGCAACAACTCAAGGAAAGAGGGAAATTTACTGGAGGTATCTACACACAACTAAAAAGTCACATGGATGTTGAGAGATAGAATAAAATAGTAGATGTGATAGAAGAAGGTTGCATAGGCTCAATATCCAAGACATGGCATGCTTCTAGCAGAAAAGGCCCCCCTTGTAGTTGGTTATCATGCAGGTTGAGATACTATAAGGATTAATACTATGAAGTCTAGCAAGGAGAGTCAAATGTAGATGCAACTATGTGGCATGTTGCAAAGCTCATGAGTAGGGAGAGGTAGAGTGCAACTATCGAGGCAGCCTCCCGAACACTATATTAGGGAATTTGGGAATTTCCATAAACTTTGGGAACCCCCAATACCTTTATTATTTGACCACATGGTCAAATATTGTTGTCTTACTTAAAGGTGGAGTCTATCTTGAATGCTATATAAGCTACCTTCCCAAATCCCACTTTCAAATAGCCACATGGTCAAATATTTATCACTTATTTGAAATTGGGACTTGGGAAACTCCCAGATTCTCTTATATGGTGTTCACATGTCTATATGAGGATTGCTTGCTCCTTTTTAGTCCCTTTTTTTTAGAGGAGCATTTTCCACTGAACCAGCCCTCTTACAACCTAATGGGGGGAAATATTAAGAGGGTCTTGAACAACCTTATATCAAGAGCCAAACCAAGAGATGTGCTCTTCTTCCACTACATCATGGGATTCACCTACCTGTAGGGATATGAGAAGAAGACAACATGAACCATGATGAGTGCATAGAACTTGAAGCAACGATGACTTCCATCAGTTTTAGTGAATAAGGTTCCCTGGGTAGGAGCAATTTTGACAATCATGTGGGACTTTGCCACAATGGTAGGTTGATCAAACTTTCCAATCACCAAGTCGGGGAGAACTTCCACAATGAAATGGAGCAGATGGCTTGTGATGATGAGTAGATAGTTGGTGTTGTCGAGAGCCGATGGCTATCATCCCACATCTCACATATGTCTTGCTATAGCAGTAGTCCCACTCTTTGGTTCTCAATGCTTTATATTGCAATCCTTGCAAAATAGAGAACCAAAGAAGAAGAGGCAAGAGAGAAACATAAAGCTCACCACGAAATCCTCGTCCAAGCCTTTATAAGAAAAAATGAATGTGCAAAACCTATTCACATGAAAAAAAGGTGAAACCATATAAATTTCTCAAGTGGAAGATATCAATGAGTAATTATACATGTATCCCCATGTAATATGATCGCATTTGTATTATGGGTAACCATAGCCAAAGCTTGAGAACTAAAAACAAAAATTGTAACTCACCCATCGCATAAGGGTTCTCCTACCATGCCATGTACAGCTCAAAAGTGGTTGTTTTTATGCATGTAAATCTTATGTGTTCAAGATTAGATTGCACAATAATTGGCTTGTGCAGGGTTCTTTGCCTAAGATCGAGATCTCAAAAGAATGTGAGTGCATGATGCAAGAGATTGTGCACATGTTGGACGCATGTATGGATTTGTCATACCTTTCCCGAACACTTATGGTTGTTCAAAAAGGATGGGTAGATTCACCCAATCATGTGGTGGTTGAATGAACATTATACATGCACACGAGACATGACTATGAGGATTAGATGTGTCTAGTCATGTGGTAGCACTCCAACATAGCATTGGGGGGGAGTGTTGAAAGGTAGCAATTGCGGTTGTGCAATGCTACTTTGGATGGGTTACAAGATAAAGTAAATAGCTCACTTAAGAGGGGGTGTTGAGAATGCGAGCTTGGTATTTGTGGGTGTGTATATGTGTGTGAAAGCACTCTATGTGCTAGAGATTGTATGGTGTGAGGGCATGGATTTAAGGTGTGGAGAGAAATGTGCCACATGGATGCACACATGTATTTAAGTGTGTGTAATAGTGGTTCACATGGGGATACATGTGGAAAGTATGAAGCTATATAAATGAGGTATTATCTCCTCTAGAAAATTGTAGCCATTGTATGAAATGAAAATATAGAGAATAATTGTTGAGTGTGCATATTGTGTGTATCCTCTATCTTTAGCTATGAAGTTCCTTGTCTATTATAATCCTTTGCAATTATATATCAATCAATTTGTACAAACCATGATTAATCCCACATTGGGATTGCTAACATGGTATTAGAGCCATGGTTAGGGCTCTTTATCATGGCATTTTTATGTTCTTTTACTAGATTCATGCTTAGTACGCCTTATTCATTCTTGCTTTTAAAAAATTTCACACACTCATTATCATTATGATTCCATATGAGGGAGATGAAGTATTTTTAGGACTATAGAGAGGTCATCAACATCAAGTGAAGCAGATTTGTTTTATAGAAAATGAAAAATTGAGTTGCTCAATAAGTATGAGGAGTCATTGTCATGAAAGCTGCTATCATGGAGTCATTGGAAGCTGAAGCTAACTTGAAGTCACATAGAGTCAAAAGAAGATATGTTTGGTAACTCCTTTGAGTTCTTACTACATCAAAGGACGTTGTATATGGGATATATGATTCCCATTGGCTCTTACAAGTTGGGTAATAAGAATACACAAAGGTATAAGCTTTTTACTAAAAGGACATGTTACGTGGCTCATTTAAGAGTTCATATGTGTGCATCAAAACAAGGATGCTCTTATGGATGGTTAAATTGGTGAGCATGAGAAATGGGAGGGATGATGGCTTCAAAAAAAAGTAAGTGGAGTGATACCAATGCTAGAGTTCAACAAAGAGCACCTACTCTAGAGAGACAAGACTTCTACATGTAGTAGATTCTTGGTTGAAGTGTTAAAGCAATAGCTTCTAATGAATGTCAAGAAATAGCTCAAGGAAAGATGCAAATTTACTGGGGAATAGTTGCACACAACTAAAAAGTGGCATGGATATTGAGAGGTAGAATAAAATATTAGATGTGATAGAAGAAGGTTGCACAGGCTCAGTTTGCAAGACATGGCATGCTTCAGTAGAAAGGGGACCCTTATAGCTGGCTATCATGCGGGTTGAGGTACTGTAATGATTAAGACTATGAAGTCCATCAAGGAGATGCAAATGTAGATGCAACCATGTGGCATGTTATAGATTTGACAAGTAGGAGATTTAGAGTGCAATTGTTGGGACAACCTCATATGTCTATCACAAGACTGCTTGCTACTCTCAAGTCCCCTCTATATAGAGGAGCATTCACCACTCTTAATCGCAACCCTCAAACAACCTATTGGGGGAAACATCAAGATGGTGTTGAATAACAATATATTAGGAGGCAAACAAAGAGATGTGCTCTTCTTCTGCTACATCATGGGATTCACCTACCTATAGGGTCAAGAAATAAGTGTTAACCCTGGTGCAAAGAACGAAAAAAAAGGTGAAAGAAAATCAAAAGATGTAGGGCAAAGTGAAAAAAAGCGGCCCAACAAAAAATAGGAGGAAAGAGGCCAAAAGAGCAAAAGTAACTTTAAAAGTCTAGGGTGAGTGCAAAAAGGAAAAGGCATATTTTAAATATAAAAGTGCACCCTAAATTATTTTAAAAGAGTTCTAGGCTCTCTCTTGTGCAATTTGCAAATGTAGATGAGCATGGGTGAAGGAACAATGTAAACAGGAACGAAATAGGAAAAGAGGACCTATGCAAAAATGGTCAGTCATGTAAAAAAGGGATGGGCACCCAAGAAGGAGGTAGGGCATGTATAAAAGGAAAAAAGTGAATGAAGAAGCTCATTCTTGTGTGTGGCCAAAACTAGCTCTCTTTTTCTTCTTATTCTTATTGTTCTTGATTGTGCTTGTGCTTAAGAGAGGGAATGTGAGGGAGTGAGTTGTGTGAGGGTGAGGGACTGTGGTAGAGAATCTCTCCATCTTCTCCTCTCTTCTTCTTCTCTTCTCTTCTCTTGTCTTCTCTTATCTCATGTGCATAAATGGACCTTGGAGCTTGGAGCTTGAGGATCGGGCTTGCTTGAGCTTGTAGCTTGGATCATGGACTACTAGAGAGCTTGTGGAAAGAGGCAACTCGATACGACATGAAGGTAAGCTCACTACACTCGTAGGTGTGAGAATGCGCATAGCTATGTGAGAGGTAGCCATTGCACTTGTCTTTAACCACTTGAAACAATAAGCGGTCCATGGGTCTTGGTAGTCGAGCATTGTCGCAGCGCGTAGGGTTGAAGGTCACCACAGGGGTTTGGCAAGAGAAGAATGTATGGGGGTTCAAGAGCTTAGACTTCGGAGATGGTAGAGATAAGAGAAGGGTTGAAGGTTTCAAGCCAAGTTCTTGAAGATAAGAGACAACAAGGTGAAGGTATATTTAGGGAGAGGAGTAGACGAAAGAGAAGGGCTTTGAAGAAATTGAAGACGTAGAAGAATACTCAAAAAAAGAATTAGAAAATGTAGAAAAATACTAACAGAGATGAAGCCTATCAATTTCTTTCAGCATTATGAGAAGATATAACTCTAACAGAAAAAAACGTGTATAAAATAATACCTTCCTCTATGCTACTCATGTCGCCAATCTGATGCTTGCATTGGCTCCAAAAGGGGGGAAAAATAGCAGCACACGTGGCCAGATTTCTGCCCAGATTTCTGCCAGATCACTCCTTCATCTCCCCCTTCGAAGTGCTATTCACTACCTGAAAACAGCGATCGCGTGTCGCAAAATTTTGCTAATCTCTCTTTTTACATAAACTCCTCTCAAATTGGCTAAAAGTTACATGCTTTCTTTTACATGTCATCCTAATCTAGAAGTTATCTATAGTCTTATGGATTTTTACAAGAGATAATATCTAGAATATCAAAAATTGGCTAAAAACTTGTCCAAAAAAAAATCTAATATTTTGAACCATGGACACTAACACTAATGCCTAAAGTGGCATTGGCTCTCTAAATCTAAAAGGAAGCCACACTCTAGATTTTTTTACATGGTGTGCATGTAGTAGCATGACATCCACCCCCTCCTAACCTGCACATCCTCTGGCATGTGCCAAAGTCTTACAAATTTGCAGTGTCAAAAGAAGTGCCATGTCAATGTCTTCATCTTCATTTTTTGCCTCTTCTTCTTCCTCTATGTCTTCATGCTCTTGAATTATATTCAAGTATTCTAACTCATATGTTGAATTTTCTCTTTGTTTGAAGAGCTTGATTCTTTTTCCAACTACGGGTATCTTTATGTTGGTCCCATCCAATTTAGCCAATGAATATGTGGTATTGTCATGAATGACCTTTACCACATATAGGCCAAACCAACGCTTTACCATCTTCCTAGAAGCAATGTATTGATTGTATAAGCTCTTGTCATAGACAAGCACCCAGTCATTTTCTTGAATCGCTATTGACCAAAGTCGATATCGCTTATCAAATCTTCTTTTGTTCTTTAGTCTTGCTGTCTTTGGCTTCTCAATAGCTGCTTGAACATCTTTAAGCCTTCTTTCTAGCTGTCATATGCACAAATTCAGTAACTCTTCTCTACTAATGCAGTCCTCCCAAGGTAGAAGACTCCATGTGAGAATAGATTCTTCAATTGGCATAATTGGTTGTTGTCCATGCATAAGTTCAATTGGCATATAGCCACTCACTGAATTGTGAGTAGTTCGGTCAGTCCATAATGCAAAAGGTAGCATTTTAGGCCATTCTTTGATCTTTCCTCTACAAGACTTTGCTAGAGCTTTGAGAATAGGTTGATGACCTCTCTCACTCTTTCCATTGCCTTTAGGATTGTAGGCTGATGTCAAAGCCAACTTGATACCCAATTGAGCAAAGAAGTTGTGTGCCTCATCAGCATCCAATTCTCCTCTATCTGTAGTTACTTTACCCACACAACCATATCTGCAAAACATATCTTCAAGCAAAAAATGACAAACAGCTTGAGTGGTCTTGGTTGTTAAGGCTTTGCCTTCAACTTGATTGGTTAGATCCTCTCTTGCAATCACTAATTACCACATATTCCATATTCCTGTAGGCATGGTTACAAGATCAATAACCCATCTATAATGTACAGACAAGGGATAAGTTGGTTGTAACCCATCTCGATACTTGATCATAGAATACATCTGGCACACATAACAGGTTTCAACAAAATGTACTATGTCCCAATACATGTTTTGCCACCAATATTTTTCTTTGACTTTACTAAAGGTTCCCCATATACCTCTATGGATAGCCCACAAGCTTTCATGAAATTCCTTCATTACCTGTTGTTGCAATCTCTTGTTACCTAAAACTCAGACAGGCGCTCCTTTCTTCTTCTTTGCGTGCTTCCATAGATGTTCTTCTTTAAGAAAAAAGCCATAAGCTTTTCTCTTGATATTCTTGAACTCCTCATCAGTTCAAGTCTCCTTCTTCTTCATTGTGCTTAAATATTGGCAATCTTCTTCATAATCTTTTTCAAGGAAATGAACTAGAACTTGAGCAATGCAATGAGTATGCTGGCAATCTTCTTCATAATCTTTTACCATCTTCCTAGAAGCACTATATTGATTGTTCTAGGCTGCTGTCATAGACAAGCACCCAGTCATTTTCTTGAATCGCTATTGACCAAAGTCGATCTTTCCTCTACAAGACTTTGCTAGAGCTTTGAGAATAGGTTAATGACCTCTCTCACTCTTTCCATTGCCTTCAGGGTTGTAGGATGAAGTTAAAGCCAACTTAATACCTAATTGAGCAAAGAAGTTGTGTGCCTCATCAGCGTCCAACTCTCCTCTATCTGCAGTTACTTTACCCACACATCCATATCTACAAAACACTTCTTCAAGCAAAAAATGACAAATAGCTTGAGTGGATTTGGTTGTTAAGGCTTTGCCTTCAACTTGATTGGTTAGATTCTCTCATGCAAGCACTAAATACTGCATATTCCATATTCTTGTAGGCATGGTTACAAGATCAATAACCCATCTATGATGTATAGACAAAGGATAAGTCGATTGTAACCCATCTCGATGCTTGACCATAGAATACATTTGACACACATAACAGGTTTCAACAAAATGTGCTATGTCCCGATACATGTTTTTTCACCAATATTTTTCTTTGACTTTACTAAAGGTTCCCCATATGCCTCTATAGCCAGCGAAGATGAAGAACATGAAGAGATGCCGGATTTCACAAAAGATGATGACGACATTTTTAGTACTTCAAATACTTTACCAGGTATGCCAAATTCCCATTCTTTATTAACGATGAAATGTCTTGTGCATGGTAAAGAAAAGACTGTTTTACATGATGATGGGAGCACACATGACTTTATTTCTGTAAAATTGGTCAAAGAATTGAATTTACATACTATTTCTACACATTATCGCATCAAGGCTGCATTCTTAAGCACTAGATACAATGGAACACAAGAGGTGCATGACTCAGGAATTAAAATTGGTGATTATATTGAACATAGAAATTTCTTAGTTGTGCCTTTGGAGTCTAGTGACATTATCTTAGGAATGCCTTGGCAACATCAGTACAATCCTGATATAGATTATTCCACGCATTCAATGAAAATTCATTCTAATGGGAAACAAATCACATTGCATGGTATGCACACTTTCGATAATTTTCCATTGCTTAGTCATACTCAGGCTAAACGTGCATTACGGAAAAAGAGCAAATCCTATTTAATATGGGTGAATGAAATTGAAGCTAAAGAAAATCAGATGCATTCTAGGCATGCACAATTTCTTTCACAATTCAAGATTGTTTTGCTGTTGACTTACCACCTGGATTACCACCTATACGTCCTGAAGATCACAAGATAGACCTAATTCCTGGATCACAACCACCATGTAAAGCACCATATAGACATAACTAAATTGAATAGAAAGAAATTCAAGCCCAAATTGAAGACATGTTAACCCAAGGACTTATTAGACCTAGTAGTTCTCCATTTGCTGCACCTATCTTATTAGTGAAGAAGAAAACCAATACCTATCGCATGTGTATTGATTATCGTGCCCTAAATAAAATTACTGTTAAGAATAGATATCCGATTCCTAGGGTAGATGATCTTATGGACAAGCTACAAGGATCTACCATATTCAGCAAGATAGATCTTAAATCTAGATACCATCAAGTAAGATTGGACACATCTGATATATTCAAAACTGCATTTAGAACACAATTTGGACACTATGAATTTCTTGTTATGCCTTTTGGTTTAACTAATGCACCAGAGCCACATTCAGTCATATGATGAATCGCATATTTTTCAAGCATCAACATTGTGTCATTGTTTTCTTTGATGACATATTGGTTTTCAGTAAGAATGAGAATGAGCATTATGAACATTTATCTTTCATTTTTAAATTATTAAAAGAGAATCAATTATATGCCAATCCAGAAAAGAGTGAATTTTTCCAAACACAAATTGAATATCTAGGACATATTGTTTCATCTGAAGGTATTAAAGTTGACCCTAAAAAGATAGAAGCAATTTTGAATTGGACGATACCCAAAAATGTGCATGAATTACATTCTTTCTTAGGTCTTGCTAGCTTTTACAGAAATTTTGTGAGAAATTTTTCATTGCTTGCATTACCTTTGACAAAACTATTAAAGAAAGGCACTGTGTATCATTGGTCCGACAATCAACAAAAGTCCTTTGATTTACTGAAACATGCTTTAACTCATGCTCCTGTATTGCAATTACGTGACTTCAATAGACCATTTTTCTTAGTAGTCATTGATGCTAGTGGATCTGGAATAGGAGCAATACTTATGCAAGATTCTCATCCCATAGCCTGCTCTAGTTGCAAACTTAAACCCTCTGAGCTTAAGTGTTCTACCTATTATAAGGAATTGGTAGCTGTAGTACAAGCTTTACGTCAATGGAAACATTATTTAATGGGATCTGAATTCATGATCAAAACTGACCAACAAAGCATTAGCCATCTCCTTAGTCAACCACAAATATTTGACCGACACATTAAATGGGCT
This sequence comes from Lygodium microphyllum, assembly GCF_053477565.2. Lineage (NCBI taxonomy): Eukaryota > Viridiplantae > Streptophyta > Polypodiopsida > Schizaeales > Lygodiaceae > Lygodium > Lygodium microphyllum. Next base: position 113,800,613 of record NC_141153.1, on the reverse strand, counting down.
GCTTTTATTCAAAGTTTTCATCCACTCATACAATATCAACCCGGAAAAGAGAATTTTGTTGCCGATGCTTTAAGTAGAAGACCGACTATTCATAATATTTCTGTGATATCTTTTGACTTTTCTTCTCCCTATGAAAGACACTTATGACCAAGACCCTACTTTTCAAGCTAATTGGAATAAACTAGTTGCAAATAATTGGATTCCCATTGATTCATTGTCTTACACTGATGGATTCATGTTTTATGAAAAAATATTATGTGTGATTGTTCCATTTCAATCATTTGTTTTGCATGAAATTCATTGTTCCCCATACCAATGCCATAGAGGAATTATTTATACTTTGCGTACACTGATTGAAGATTTTTATTGGCCACACATGGAAACTGATGTATCTAACTTTGTATCTGAATGCTTAGTTTGTCAAAGAGTTAAAAGACACCATGGTAAACAATATGGTTTATTAATGCCTTTACCAATTCCAGAATGACCATGGGAACAGATTTCAATGGATTTTATCATTGGTTTGCCTAATACTAAAGCTAATCATGACATGATTTGGACTATTGTTGATAGGTTTAGCAAACAAGCATATTTCATTCCATGCAAGAAAACATTAGCTGCATCTCAAGCTGCTCAATTGTTCTTAAAAACTGTTTTCACTAGTCATGGTTTGCCAAAATTTATTATTTCTGATCGTGATTCTAGATTCTGCAATAATTTTTGGATTACTTTGTTTGCTAACTTAAGAAGAAAGATTGATTTTTTATCTGCATTTCATCCTGAAACAAATGGCCAAACAAAAGCTACTAACAGTACCATTTTAGATCTTTTACGTGCATATACAATTTCAAAATCACAAACATGGGATACACATTTACATTTACTTCAGTTTGCATACAATAACACACCACATACAGCTACACAAAAAGCACCATTTGAAATTATTTATGGATATAGATTGCCTACACCTGTTACATCATTGTCAAACAAAGTTCAAGCTGCTGATGATATTGCTAACATGCATGCTACTATTTTTGATGAAGTTAAAGATATGATTGCCAAAGCCCAGCAATCATACACAAAACAAGCCAACAAGAAACGAAAAGCTATGAGTTTCAAAGTTGATGATTATGTTTGGTTACGAATTGAAAAGCGAAGATTACAAAGTGTTGACAAACACCCTGTTGTAAAATTAGCCCCTAGATTTTATGGACCTTTCAAGATCATTCACAAAATCAATGACAATGCATTTAAACTAGAATTACCACAACACTGGAAAATCCACAACACTTTTCATATCAGTTTATTACGACCTTTTAGAGGACAATTATCTGTACATCCTATATATGAAAACCCTCCTTTGTTAGAAGAAGAAACTGAAATCCTTGAGCCTAAAACTATTCTAGATACTGACTTTATGACCACTAGAACTGGCCGTAGATATTCTAGATATTTGGTTAAGTTTAAAAATCATCCTATTGAAGAGGCCCAACGGATGCACGCTCAAGACCTAAGTGCTTACCCCACACTGCTGGCTCCACATTGAGCTAATAGCAATTGAGGACAATTGCTATCCCACCCCAGGGGTATGATGCCAGGAGGCATATTCCATGGTGGATTCCGTAAAATTTTATTTATTCCGGGGCTCATACACAAGGTGGATTCCTTGTGCGAAAAGTTGATGGGGACGCCTCTCCTTTTTAGGCATCTTGTTAATTAATGTGCAAGTGGGTGATTCCATAGTGGGTAATTCCGCAAAATACATATTTAAATTAATAGACGTTTATGAGTTTAGAGTGCGCACTCGTAATAAATTAAGGTTAGGATTGAGTTCTAACCAATTTATTTATTTTGTAGCTGAAGACTGCTAGGTATTCTCTTTTGTCGATTTAATTTTATTAATTTCTAATAATTATGAATGCTTCAATTGATGTGTAGAGCAGGCAGCCGATGGCGTTGGGAAGCACTGAGGATAGCGTGTATTCAAATTATTATCATTTTTTATGGGCGCGCATCTTAGGCATGGCGCCGATATTTATTTTGATGCACTTATTTATTGTAGCGCTTGACATTTATTTATTATTTTTGTATGTGCGTGGACGCACGATTTAAATATTTGTATTGGACATTGTATTTGGGTACCGACCAACTCCTTGGGCGCCCAATAGCTTTAATTCTTTAGTGGGACAAAAGAAAACACAAAAGCTAAAGCATGCTAATTGTAAATTGGGCTATTTTTTGAGCTTGGAGATGAATAATATATCAAATACATGCTTTGTGGAGCGCTCACACAAGGCATGGGGGAAAATTGTACCCAATTAGTCTCTTGCTTCATGTCGTGCAAGCTTTCTTCCTTGTTCTTTGTGCAAAAGTAGAGTTCTTTTGTTCTTGGGGACCTTCCGGCGTTCACTACGCGCGCATACAATGTCCAATCTGTGCACCATTAGCACACATAATAGGCTCCAACCAAAAACCATAAAGCAAAATTCTACCATATAACCTTGAAATGGACTAGGATGAGGTGTGTGAAAGCCTTGGTTCTAATTGTGTCCACACATTAGCATCATAATATACACTATAGAAGTTACAAAGACCAACCATTGCCAATTATGTGTTGGATATATTTCTACCCAAATATCGAAAGGGGTTTCTAGATAAGTTTAGGAGACATTGACAACATTGATATAAGCTAAAGCTCTTGACATCACACTAGAGAAAAAAACTCACAAATATATAATTTTCAAAGGTAGTAGTTATGGGATTATTTTTATAAGTATTAGAGATGAAAGAATCAATTGAAAATATTGATAATGAGATTAAACAAACTTATAGTATCATAAAGGGAGATGGATAGTGTTAAGATGGCAAGCTCAATACATGTCATTGATGATGGATTGCCTAGTTCTACACTTAGCATGTTGGTGATCATTATGACTCTTACATGGCCACTAACTCATCACTTATTATATTCGATTTGTTACACCTATCTACAATTAGCATAGTTATAACACCAATCAATTGGTATAGTCAATTATGCATTATTTGACTTAGTAGATCACTTTTTTTATTTTGTATCTTATCTATATTTTGTGTACATTGAAAAGTGTGTGAAAGAAGAAGAAAAAACCAACAAGAATATTTTTTTGCCTCCATCTCTCTTTGTGTGTTGTTGAGTGAGCTTCTCCTTGAGTGTATTGTGTGTATTTGGTGGTAAGTCTCCCCACCACGTGATTTTGACAAGGTATCAGAGCTACACCATTGATAGAGGCTAGTTTTGGAGGCTAAAGTGAAGGAAAAGAATCAAGGATTTGAGCAAGCATACAAGGGTAAGAAGCTCTTCCATTCTACCAATCTCTCTTGGGTAGTGCTTGTGGAGGCACCAGAAGTAATGCAAAGCAAAAATCTCATATTGTTGTGAGATTTGGTATGTGAGCACACCATTATATATTTTACAAATACAACCCTTTAGATCATTCCCACTACTTTTTTGGCCATTTAAGTCCATTTCAGACCTCATTTTAAACCCACAAGGTTACGGATAGTAATTTTAGAGTATATTGTGATTTCAATTGTATTAACCAAAAGTGGATGCACATGTTACAGATTTCAAATCTGTAAGTTTTGAGGTGTTTGCCAAGAAGCAAACACAAGTTTTGTGTGCAAATACATTGCAAATTACATGTGTTGTTGAGCATTCAGTGAAAATTCCTACTTGGTGTATTATTTATTGTACACTTATTATAAAAATCTGTAGAAGACTTATATGTTGTTTTATATCAATTGTGTGGTAATAGTAGAGAACAATGAAAACCCCATCATTGAGAAGTTGGATAAAAACAACTACCCATCATGAAAGTTCCTGTGATAAAGTTTCTTATTGAAAAGGCCTCTTTGAGTTTGTTTCAAGTGAGAAAAAGGAGCCAAAGCTGAGTGACCATGTGACTATAGATGAATTAAATGCATAGAAAGAATGGAATGCAAAAGACAAAAAGGTGATATATTAGCTATCTACAGTCATTGTTGATAACATTATACTAGGGTATATCAAAATACAAAAATTTCACATGCAATATGGACCATGTTTGAAACTATATTTTTTGTGAATACAAATATATGAAAGATTCAACTCAAGCAAGAGCTCAATACTTTGAATAAATAAAAAATGTCTATCAATGAGTATGTTCTAAAGATGAGGAGTATTACGAATGCTTTGGTAGCAATTGATACAATATCTGATGATGATGATTTGACATTATCTACTTTGGGTGGCCTTGATAATGAAAATGCTTAAAAATCATTTGTTACTTTTGTATATATACAGAAGGCATTTGAGATTTTGATGAGCTAATATCTCTCATGATCAGGCAAGTCCTCTTCAAGAGGTCATGATATGGCATGTGCTGATGATAACCAACATAACATGTTAACTTAGTAGTTTGGTGATATCCAAGTTTCAAGAGGCTGTGGCAACTTTAGAGGCAAGGGAAGCTCTCAAGGAAGAGTGGATGGTAAAATAAATGTTCTAGAAATTTTGGTATTGTTTGTCATTATTGTGGCAAAACATGTCATATTGCAACCCACTATTATGCTAAGAAAAATTATATTTGCAATGGTAAACTACAGAAAGGAAACTATGCATTATATTCACAACAAAAGGAAGAAAAAAATGAGCATTCATTTGTTATGTAGCGTACAATGAATGTTGTTTAAGGAAAGGGAAGACATAATGATATATGGTATATTGATTCAAGTGTATCTAATCATATGACCAGCCATGTTGAATGGTTTTAAGACATGCAAGATTTATAAAATCCAAGTTATGTGTAGACAAGTGATGATTCATACCACCCAATTTCACACATTGAAAAAGTTTCCTTGTCCTTGAATAATAGTCAAACAAAGAGTATATCTTATGTATTACATGTGCCATCCATCACAAAGAATTTAGTAATTGTTGGTCAAATGGTAAAGCAAGGGCTGTTGGTTTGATTTAATGCAAAAGGCTATTTTACAAAAGATTTCAATGATAAGTGCAAGTTTGTCGCAAAAGGAAGTAGAGTTGGCTACATGTTTACTTTGGATGCGGGAATTCTTACTATAAATGTTGCTATACATACTAAAGGAAAAGGAGTGGTTGGTTTGCAAACATTGAAATATGGCATAAATATATTAAACAGGCAAATGTATAAAAGCTGAAATTAATGCAGTCTAAAGGGTTAGTTCCAAGGTTTCTTGCTTTTAGAGTTGTAGAATTTCATATAATGTATGAAGCATATTAGTTTACTAAACATACAACATAACCTTTTTTGCATGATAGAGATGTGAACATGGATATACTAGATATTATGCATACAGATGTTTGGAAGCTTGCATAGAACATATCTCTTAGTGGTAGCAAACATTTTGCACAAGAAATTTGTCAATGTATTTCATCAAGGAAAAGAGTGATGTATTTGAGCAATTTAAAATTTTCAAGGCTGTTGTTAAAATAGAAATAGACTTGAAAGTTAAGTGCTTGAGGTCAAATCAAGGGTACCAAAAGATTTTTGTTAGAAGCTCTTCATACTACTATCTATATTATGAACATAACTTTCATAGTTGCAGTTCATATTAAAAGCATGGATCTAGAGCATGGCAGGAGCTATGGTGGATGGAAGATGAAGACTAGATTCATGTTGACATAGATAATGAGTAGACAACTGTTACACAAGTAAATTAGGTTCCAAGTTGGAAGCTTGGACTCATAAACAAAATCTTGTGTAATGGACTGACAATGACAATGGCACTAACTGAAATAGGAAAGCATCATGATATTGCATCACTCATTGTGAAAGTACAATGATTTATAGTAGTTAGGTTGTTCCACTCTCCTCACTGTGCATATAGGATTCAGGACGTCTCTTCCTGGAGCATACATCGTTTGTCATTTCTCAACACCCCCCTCAAATGATGAGTCTCTACCCTTGCTAGTTTTTTCCTAGTCAAGTTAAAGCTTGACACTTTATATCTTTGGTAAGGGCTTTGTTTTACAAAGCAAATCCACTATGGGAAAACATAAGATCCATTATGGGAATGATAATTTCTTCAAAACAATCTATCAGAGTTGTTGTTGATGGTGGAAACATCTTCTTCTTCTTCTCTTTCATTCATGAACTGATTCTAATGGTTACCATTCTACATTTTTTGTGTTCTTTTACGGTGGAAACATTCATGTTGAGAAATGTGCAATCACATCCACCATAGCATCTTTGTAAGGAACAAACAAGGCAAAGAAACACATTGCATATAAAGTCTTAGACTAGGTCATGTATGCATGGTTTATAAAAACCACAATTGGTGAATACCAAAGTCACTTTTCACCTTTTCTCACCTACCAATACCACCTACTATAAGCCTATAAAAGGCACACATTCCCACACTCATTCAATCAGTCATTCTCATCATTTGTACTTGCATTATGCTTGGATAATATCAGTTGATCTTCTTTGTCAATGCTTATTACTCATTATGAATGTTTATTTGCTCATCAGTGATCCTCCTTAGCATGCATTCTCAATATTTTAACATAGTATCCAAGCGGGTTTCAAGGTAATGAGTCATTAGGCCACTGATTGGGTCACTTCAGTTTGAAATTTAGGCCCCCTCCACTTTCCCATGAATCGCTCACCTACCTCCATAGCTACCCACCTTTGATGGAGGAATTGAATCTCTCTTCCCCAACCACTTTAGCTCATGCTTCCTTTTGGACAAATCTTCCTTGACTCTAGGCGCTCCTCCCTGTCACTACAAAAGAAGCTCAACATTACTGACTCTATGCTCCAACATTGCGCCATTCTCAGCTGCCCAGATCTATGCCATTTTCGTTCGTACTGCTCAATCCACTTGTACACGCCACGATGCTGACGATCATCATAGGGCTTTGGTAGCCTATCTACCAAGCTTCATTTCTATATAAAAAAAGTTTTGAAAATGATCAACTATTCAATTCACACAAGCTGCAAAACCAAGCTGCCCCCAGAAACCCTAATGCAAAATCCATAGTCATCTAACTTCAAGCTCCTATTTCACTTCATTTTCTCATCTTTTCAATCAATTGGATTTTTTGCCACTTGGACTAGAATTCTCACTCAGTTTTGAGTAACACTTTAGGCATCAAACCAGCAAGAAGGGGACATTGTGGAAGATTCAAGAGTTCAATCCAAGAAGATACAAGCACAGTGTCCATTAACACTCATCTGGTGCTTTTAGCACTTATGTTATCTAACACAATCACCTTTGCCTCTGATCAAATCTAAGATTTTTTGTGCTAGTCCAGCATCAAATCAAGGAGGGCAAGACTCGAACTTGCAAGACCTTGAAGATCCCAAGTTCAAAGGGCATAGTAGTCACCTAATCACCTAGTATCTCTTGATACTAATCACCTAGTGCTTCTTGGCACTTGTGCTCAACTAAAATTTGAGATTTTTGGAGCTGATTTGCTAATGATCTTGCAACCTCAACATGGGCAAGGACTCATCGACAGCTCAATTCAACGGTGTTGGATTCAATACATGGCAAACTAGGATCAAATTGATCCTGATGAAGAAATGCTTGTGGTCAATCACAAGTGGTCAAGAGAAGAAACCAAGGGAAGCTGCACTTTCAATCATATGGGATAAAAATGATAATGAGGCTCAAGCTATTATCAAGCTCAAACTTGATGTGACAGCTACATTCATCATGTTGATGATTGTGAAACCTCTCAAGCAACATGGGATCGATTAGAAACCTTGTTTTGAACTTATTCAAAATCCTCCAAATATGGCTTACTGATTGATTTATTTAGGCTTTACATGAAAAGTAATACCTCACTTGTAACTCATTTGAATTATATGGAAAGCTTGTTGACACAACTTGCAGGGATCAACTTGAAGATGGATGAAGGCATTTGCATTGGAGTGCTTCTCAAGAGTCTTCCACCCAAGTTTGATCATGTGTCTACCACATTAATCAACATGTCAAGGCCGAAGCTTGTGGATATCAAAGCCCCTCTCCTGGAGGAAGAGGAAAAGAAGATCAAGAGCAAGGGAGAAACAAGCATTCCAAGAGGAAACCAACAACTCCTCCATGTGAAAGGGAAGAAGAGCATAGTCTGTGATTTCTGTAAGAAAACTGGGCCTATTGAGAAGTTTTGCCATGCTAAGAAAATGTCTGAAAGACCATATCTTGCTACAGTCAAAGAAGATGAAGACAACAATGAAGAAGAAGAAGAATAAGACACCCAAGAACAAAAGGATAGGACTCACTAGTCCCTCTTTTGTAGCTCATTTTCTGATAGACTTTTTTAAGTTTAAAATGTGGACTTGCCTAATGTTCCCACCATAAGCTCCTATATATTGGGGTAAAAGGCCTCTGGGCCTACCCGTGTAAACTGTGACTGCCCATTCTTTATTCATATATGTGGGAGCTTTCGCTCAACTGCCAAGACCCGTGGACCGCTTATTGTTTCAAGCGTTCCAAGTGACCTCTAATGGCTACCTCTCACATAGCCGACGCGCCCTCAATCCTAAGAGTGTAGTGAGCTTACCTTGATGCCGATATGAGTTGCCTCCTCTCTTCCACACTCCGGTAGCTCCAGATCCTAGATGTTAGCTCAAGTATGCTCACGCCTCCTCCTTCTCCAAGCTCCAACCGCCATAGCCGTGCGCGCAAAAGAAGGAAAGAGAAGAGAAGAGAAGAGAAGATGATGAAGAGCTTCACCCCCTTGATCCCTCGCTTCCACTCACTCCCTCCCTCACTCTCACTATCACTCCCTCTCTCAAGAGGACACACAAGCAAGGAGAGCAGAAGAAGAGGAGAAGAGAAGAGCTCTTGTTGGGCACACACCAAAGAATGAGCTTCCATTCACTTTTTGAACTTTATATATACAAACCCTAAAACCCCATGGGCACCCATCCTTTTTTACATGACCGGCCATTGTTGCAAAGTCCCTTTTTCTAATTCTCTCTTTTTGCTTCATGCCCTAGGCCTATATTCGACTATTCTTTTACAGGTGGCACAAGAGGGAGCCTAGCGCTCTTTTACAAAAGTTTTTTGGAGTTTTTGAGGTGCCTTTTATTTAAAACTACGCTTTTGGCCCCGGCTTAGCTTTGGAGCCCGCTTGCGTGTCCTTGCTCCTTTTCCATCTTCTTTCTACTTTTTCATTCGTCTTTCTGCCTTCTCGGCTTGGGGTTAATATTACCCCCATCCGAGACGGGTGCCAATACCATGGCACTCTTGTCGACTGTTGGTGGTTGAAGAGGTAGTCGGCGGAGTAGTGATGTGAGGGCAGGGCAGCATGTAGACTCGGATGCTCGTGGAAGTGTGGGAGGAAGGTTGGTAGGAGAAGTAACAAATGTTGTCGGGGGCCTCCGAAGTCGGTGGGTGGGCGCGGTGGTGGTGCTTGGAAGGACAGGGGGTGGTGCTCCACCTAAGGAGGGGGATGTCTATCTTAGTGTGCACTGCGAGTAGCTTAGGGTGACATGTCTAACCATAGGCGAGTGGTCTCCCTAGGTATGTATTGCCCTTGATGGGCCCTAAGCATGAAGTGGGGGAGCAGAAAAGGGCTAGGGGGTTAGGAGTGGAGCCGGCCGACCAAAGCCACCGGCCACACCTAACTTGAGGACCCCTAGGTGCGGTGATTGTGTTTTATGTGGTGATGAGTGGTTGTGGAAGTGAGTTGTTTGGTTTATTCCATGCGTAGGGATGCACAGGTATTCCATGTGTAAGGATCCACCTGCGCAGTTTTTTTTTTTTACTACTACTAGGAGAACAACATCATGTACCTAGTCTTCCTTGTCTGATGGAGGCACAGAAGGGGGTCGGATGGACTTGCTCAAAAATTGACGGCTTTGCATGTACCCTTTGAGGTTCATGCGAACGTGGAGAGAGGTAGTAGAAAGGAAGGGGTGGTTGCACCTAGTAAATTTGCTATTGTTCATATCTTCTAGGAGAGCTAGGCAAAAAGAGGGAAGAGGGATAGCTCTCATCATTAGGCATGCCATGGCGCAGCTATCAATAGCATTGGGGTCAAAAGAGAGGGGGGGAAAGCCACGCTCTTGTGGTGTCGGAGTAATAGCTTAAGAAGCCTAAGATAATTACATGTAGTTATAAAGGCAGGATCTGGACAAGAGGAAAAGTCTGCGAGAAAGTGCGTCATGGAATCACTTAGGCTTCCTAAATCAAAAAGGAGGGCATGCTCGAAGGAGGCGGCATTGGAGTTGTAGATGATGGGGAAGTCATGCCGCCCATGGAGGGTGGCAACAAAATCCACGCTTACCCTACGAGGATATGCCATGAATGTGGGGTCATTCCTCTCGTAGGGTAGGGTGTTGCAAAACGCCATCCAGGCGAGCATGTTAATATCGCATACTCGCCTTCTCCAAAGAGGTTGGCAGTTATAGCCCCGTACAGTGTGTGGTACCTCGAACACCTTGTCTTGCCAAAACTCTGCTTCCTCCATGCCCCACAGAGTGGGGGTCTTCGCTCTGTCTTCTAGCCATTTTTGGCCCAGCCGGCCGCCAGTCGCGATCATCTCCTCCATTACCTTAATTGGTAGGACCCTTCTCAGGCTGTTAAGCATGAGGAAACTGAAAGTGAAAGGGTCCGTTTCATTTTCTTGATGTTCCCAAATCACCAGCTCCGCGTGGAATTGCGTCGAGAGGTCATCGGGGCACAGTGGGAGGGGTGCGGATGGCCGCATGACTGGTTTGGCTCTCAACTGCCTCTTGGTTTCTTCAACTAGTTTCCTCCGTCGCTCCCTGAGCGTGGTTTGTCTGTCTGAGGGCGGGTCAATTTGTTGTTGTTCCTGATCATGCGACGAGGGGGGTTGTGGGATTATTTCTTCACTGGTTCTCCTTATGACAAATTTAATGTCAACCTCCTTCCCCTGACAATCATCTAGTTGTGCTCCTTCCTCAAAGCCGAGTGCGTCCAACTCCTGGGGGGTTAGGCCGGCCAATAGTAGGTACTTTTGTTGTTCTTCTAAGCCCAGCCTAACCTCCGTAGGTTGGGGTGGCATCTGTAGCCCCGCATGCAAGGCCCTGCGTGCGATGCTCAGTTTCTTCTGCACCACCTCCAACAACTCCTTTCCCTCTGGCCAGGTCGTGTCCAGTAATGTGTTGAGAAAGGCCTGTTACTGTGGGCAGTGAAGGCTGTATGGGCGGCGTCCGCTTTGCTTTCTGCCAAGATTTTTTCTTTTTCCACCAAAGAGAGGCACCGCACCAGTGCCTTCACCCGTTTCTCGTTCTGCGCGGCCAATTCCTCGGCCCTTTTGTTCATTCCTTCCATGCTCTCCCCCTGCTTTTGTGCTAGGGTTATGAGATTCTACTCCTGGGCTCTGAGTTCTTTGCTCATATTCTCGTGCTCTTTCCTTCCGAGGTGCAGTTGATCAGTCATGGGCTCGATCTCTTTTCATTGTTGCTCCCTCTCTTGTCTTCTCTCCTCTTCTTTGGTGTTTAGCTCCTGCATCATTTGCTCAATGTTGGCGGTTTTTGCCTCCAGTTTTCCATGTTGCATCAGGAGGAGCTTGTATTCCCACTGCATCTGCACAAGTTCTTGATTTTCATCCTCAAGCTGCTGTTTGTAGCTTTCTTCCATGTCTTCTTTTGCTTTCCATTCTTGCCTGAGGTTAAATATTTGTCATTGTTGCATGGCTATGATGCGGGTTTTCTCCAGTTAGAAGGCAGCTACTGACTCTTTCTCTGCCACCAACTCAGTCCGCCATTCTCTTTTCCTCCTTCGCCCTCTCCAATTGGGAGAGCAGCTCGGTGATGTATTCGTCGTAACTGGTTGGTGGCGTCATTGTTGCGTGGGTGGTGGTGGTCGAGGCCTCCACACGCGCAGACGCTTCTGGTCCTGCCTCAATTCTACATCCGTGGCTGGCCTTTTTTGCCCCGTGGCCATGGTTTCTGTGCTCTTCCTTGGGCCATTTCTTTACTGATGAAGTATTGCATCCACGCCACAAAGTTGGAAACTTCCATGCTGGTGGGGATGCTAGAGGTGATCATAGTGGGTTTAGTGGAGGGTGCCATGATGGTGGGGATAGGATGGAGGGGTGCTTTGCCTTTGCCTTCCAGGACTGCGGGCGGCGCGGCTTCTTGTGCCTATGTGCTAGAGCTAGGCCCTTCTTCCCTCAACTGGCTCCAGGCTCCTAGATCATCCGCTCTGCATTGTTGCTCAATGGACCGGCGTGTGGCCTGTTGAGATATCGAGCTCCACTCGTGATATGCCAGGGTGACCGTTGTGTATTTATGTCACCGACTTGTCAGATGCGGTTGGTACACCGCCCATGAATAATAGCTAGATGACAGCTATCCTTATCTACTCTAGTTCGTGGCTCAGTTAGTATGCCACCTTAGTTAGTTGTCTTTGGTTTGAGACCCATATATAGGGTTCTTCTATTTCTTTGTATTAGAGTTCTTTTGGCTTACACAACTGATGCCAGGAGGCATATTCCACGGTGGATTCCGTGCCACGGTGGATTCCGTGAGGTTTTACGGTGGATTCCGTAAACTTAGATAACCGGGGCTCATACGCAAAGAGGATTCTTTGTGCGAGAAGTTGATGGGGACGCCTGTCCTTTTCGGGCGTTTCATTAATTTAGTGTGTACATGGGTGATTCCATAGCGGGTGATTCCGCAAAATGCATATTAAATTAATAAACGTTTATGAGTTTAGAGTGCGCACTCGTAATAAATTAAGGTTAGGATTTATTTCTAACCAGTTGATTTATTTATGTAGCTGAAGACTGCTAGGTATTCACTTTTGTCGGTTTAAATGTGTTATTTTACTAACGATTGTGAATGCTTCAGTTGATGTGTAGAGATAGCAGCAGTGGCGGAGGAAAGCATTGGAGACTAGCGAGTTTTCGATCTTTGGACTATATTTTGATAGGCGCCACGCCTATATTTTGTTATGTCTATAGAGACATCGACTATTTATTATTATTTTGTATGCGCTTATGCGCCTGGATATGTTATTTTTATTTGGACATTGAGATTGGGCGTGCCAAACTCTATGGGCACCGTCCATTAGCTTTATTTTCTTATTTTTGGTAGAAAGCAAACTCAAAAGCTAAAAGCTTGTCATATTTTTGTAATTGGGCTATTTTTGAGCATAAAGATTGGAAATATACATTAAATACATGCTTTGTGAAGCGCTCACACAAGGCATGGGGGAGATTCAACCCAATTTGTCTCTTGTCTCATGTCGTGCTTGCTTTCTCATTGGTTTTTGTGCTAAAAAGTAGAGTGCTTTGTTCTTGGGGACCTTTGGGAATTCACTACGTGAGCTACCTGCGTCCGATCTGCGCACCAGTGGTATCAGAGCGGAGCAGAGATCAAGGGCTTCCAATCGCTACCAATCTCGGGCGAAGGCGGAGCTCCAGGAACAAACGGCCTCTACAGTCAATCTCGTCGCGAACCGTCGATACAGGCAGACTTCTGGCGATCAAGAACCCCTGTTTCCACTCTCAGATCGCGAAGGACCACTCTCTGTCGGCGGAGGACCACGCAAACATCTTCTTCACTAAAATCGTGGATAATACAGTAAGAAGCCATAACTTTTGCTTCAAAAAGCTTAGTCTTGAAGTTTAAAAGCTTAAGGAATTAAAGAAGTCTCCAAAACTTGTCGACGTGCTGTCTGAGGATGTCCGAAAATTCCGCGACGGCATCAAATCTATATTGAAGTCCTCCACGAATTGCGCCGTTTTCTGACGGCTCTTCATCTCCCTAAAGCTTAAGTTATTAAGCTTATTAAACTTAAGCTTAATTCCTTAAGCTAAGTCACACAATCCTCTGCAAGTCACACTGGGCAGACAAGTTCAGAAACTCCGGGTCACACACTTCAGAAGTCAAGTTTCGCAAGTCGACACTAATCAAGTACTGCAAGTTCTGCAAGTCGGCTAAGTTCATCAAGTTCACAACCCTGCAAGTCTGTTAAGTCTGCAACTCTGCAAGTCAGACTAAATCAGAACTGACTATTGCTTAAAACTCCTAGAAGACTTGTTCGTTTGCAAAAACTCAGAACTGGAAAGTTGTTCGCAGCAAGCTGTTCTACCTATCTGCAACTTCGTTGAAGTACTTTCAGCAAACAGAGACAGAAATATTTCAGAATTTCTGAAAATTGAAGAAGAAAATACCCAAAAATACATAGCCTTGTAACCCCAAATTTGAGCTACGCTCATCCCGCTAACTGATTTTGAGTGAGAAAGGTTTGTTGAGTTTTACAGGATGACTACCCCACATATGGATGATCCTATGGCTGAAGACGACCTACCTGAGCCTACCATGGAGCAAAAGCTGGATCTTATCATGTTGCAATTGGACGAAGAGCGAAGAGCTAGGCAAGCCTTGCAAGCGCAATTGACAAAGCTACAAGGAGCGTCCACTGATAAAGAAGAACCTCAAGCTGAAGATTTGATACGCCGTACCATCGACGCCACTCTTGAAGCACAAACCATTCGCAAGGAATCCAAGATAAGTAAACGAAGTTTCAAGTTTCGCACTTTCAATGGCATAAGAGAAGGAAAGACTGTTTTATCATTCATTAGCCAGTTTGATGACTATTTCCATGAGGAAACTTATCCTGAGAAAGATAAAATCAAGTGTGTTACTAATCATCTGATAGATAGAGCATCACTTTGGTGGACTGTTGTCCGCAAGAGCATAGAATGTCCTGCTACATGGGAAGATTTCAAGAAGAAGTTCATGCAAAATTTCCTTCCACCGCAATTTCATGAGAAGGCAATCAAGCAATGGGATTTACTACAACAACGCGATCGTGAGCCTATTTCACAGTATACAGAGCGTTTTTGGAATGCACTCCTACAGCTACGCATGCTTGAAGACGTACCAGAGACGACCCATAAGCGGAAGTACATGTCTGGACTTCTTGGACATTACTACGCTGAGGTGAATATGTTCAAGCCTGCTACCCTTGAAGATGCTATCTCCTTAGCTCACGACACTGAAGATAAGTTACGTGGAAGAGATCGACGACCACAGCCATTCCAAGCAAACGGTAATTATGGATCTAAACAATTCAATTCCAATTTCAGAAGGTTTAATCCAGGTCGTTTTTCATCACCATCTTTCCGCAAGAATTGGCCTAAACCACCTGCATTACCATCCACTATCAATCCAAATCCTAAGCCTATCCAACAAGCAAATCCAAATATACCCAGACTCCCAGCCATTGCAAATAATGTGACCAAAGCCAAGCCCATTGTATGCTACAAGTGTCACCAGCCAGGCCATCTCGCAGCAAATTGTCATTCAAAGAAGCCATCAGCACATATCAACTACCTTGGAGCTATGGACGAGGACGAGCATGAGGATATGCCGGACTTCACTGAAGAAGAAGATGATCCTACTACTACTTCCGACACTTTACCAGGTATGCCTACTTTACATTCATTGTTGACTATGAAATGTATGGTGCATGGAAAAGAAAGAATTATATTGCATGATGACGGTAGTACGCATGATTTTATTTCAGCAAAATTGGTAAAGGAATTGAAATTGCATACAGTACCTACGCACTATCGCATAAAAGCTGCATTTTTAGGCACTAGGTACAATGGCACACAAGAAGTTCAAAATTTAGAAATTCAAATTGGTCCATATATTGAAAGAAGAAATTTCTTAGTTGTCCCATTACAGTCAAGCGACATTATTCTAGGAATGCCATGGAGACACCAACATAATCCCAATATAGATTATTCCACACACACAATGAATATTAATTTTCAAGGAAAATCTATTACATTATTTGGTATGCATGCATCTCATATGTTTCCACTGCTTTCGCATACTCAAGCAAAACGTGCACTACGCAAGAACACTAAATCATATCTCATTTGGGTGAATGAATTGCACGCAAAAGAAACTCATATGCACCCTAGGCATAAGGAATTTCTTGCATACTTTAAGGACTGTTTTGCAGAAGACCTACCACCAGGTTTACCACCATCACGTCCAGAAGACCATAAGATTGACCTAATACCTGGCACACAACCACCTTGCAAAGCCCCATATAGGCAAAATCAAATAGAGCAAAAAGAAATCCAGAGTCAAGTAGAAGAATTACTAAATAGAGGTTTAATTCGACCTAGCAGTTCTCCATTCGGTGCACCTGTGCTCTTAGTCAAGAAAAAGAATAATACTTATCGGATGTGTATTGACTACCGAGCATTAAACAAGATCACTGTAAAGAATAGGTATCCTATACCTAGAGTTGATGACCTTATGGATAAACTGCAAGGATCTTCTATATTTAGTAAAATTGACCTTAAATCTGGATATCATCAGGTGAGGTTAGATAGATCCGACATATTTAAAACTGCATTCAGGACACAGTTTGGCCATTACGAATTCTTAGTTATGCCATTCGGATTAACTAATGCACCTGCCACTTTCAGTAGAATGATGAATCGTATTTTTCTAAAATATCAATATTGTGTGATTGTTTTCTTTGATGATATTTTAGTATTCAGTCAAAGTGAAAAAGAGCATTATGAGCATTTATCATTAGTTTTTCAATTACTGAAAGAAAATCAATTGTTTGCAAATCCTGACAAGAGTGAATTCTTTAAGACAGAAATAGAATATCTAGGTCATATTGTATCAGAAGAAGGAATAAAAGTTGATAATAAGAAAATTGATGCACTATTGCATTGGCCTATTCCTAAAAATGTACATGAACTACGCTCATTCCTTGGTCTTGCTAGTTTCTATAGGAAGTTTGTACGTAATTTCTCATTACTTGCTTTACCATTGACCAAACTTCTTAAGAAAGGTATTGTTTATCAATGGACTGAAAACCAGCAGAAATCCTTTGATTTACTTAAACGTGCATTGACCAATGCCCCTGTCCTACAATTGCCTGACTTTAACAGACCATTCTTTCTAGTTGTGACCGATGCTAGCGGATCAGGAATAGGAGCCGTGCTAATGCAAGACAACCATCCAATAGCATATTCTAGTTCTAAGCTGAAACCCTCTGAGCTTAAATATTCCACTTATGACAAGGAACTCTTAGCAGTTGTTCAAGCATTGAAACAATGGAAGCATTATTTAATGGGTTCAGAATTCATGATAAAGACCGACCAGCAAAGCATTAGACATCTACTTAGCCAACCCCAAATTTCTGACCGCCATATCAAATGGGCTTCATTCATTCAAAGTTTCCATCCTATCATTCAATACCAACCTGGAAAAGAAAATGTAGTTGCCGATGCATTGAGTAGAAGACCTGCAATTCATAACATTTCTATCATATCTTTTGATTCTTTGATTGCTATGAAAGACACATATCACCAGGATATTACTTTTCATTCTGATTGGCAAAAATTAGTTCAAAATAATTTCATTCCTGTTGATTCATTATCATATAATGATGGATTCATGTTCTTTGAAAAGAGACTGTGTGTTACTATTCCATTCCGATCTTTTGTTTTAAATGAAATTCATTGTCCCCCATATCAAGGTCATAGAGGTATCATTTCTACATTACGCATGTTAACTGAAGATTTTTATTGGCCGTATATGAATGCAGATGTATCTAATTTTGTTTCTGAATGTTTGATTTGTCAAAGAATAAAGAGACATCATGGTAAACAGTATGGGTTATTAATGCCTTTATCTATTCCATCTAAACCTTGGGAACATATATCTATGGATTTCATTACTGGCTTACCAAATACTAAATCTAACCATGACATGATTTGGACAATTGTAGATAGATTTAGTAAGCAAGCATATTTCATTGCATGTAAGAAAACTTTAACAGCATCACAAGCAGCACAGTTATTTTTGAAAACTGTTTTTACTAACCATGGATTGCCGAAAGTCATTATTTCAGATAGAGATTCTAGATTTTGTAATAATTTCTGGATTACACTGTTTGCAAATCTAGGCACAAAGATTGATTTTTCATCTGCATTTCATCCAGAAACAAATGGACAAACAGAAGCCACAAATAGCACTATTTTAGATCTTTTACGTGCATACACTATCTCTAAACCTCAAACATGGGATACTCATTTGCATTTATTACAGTTTGCCTACAATAATACACCGCACACATCTACAAAGAAAGCACCTTTTGAAGTTATTTATGGACATAGATTATCTACACCTGTTGCATCTTTGTCTAATAGAATACAAAGTGCCGATGATATTGCTGTTATGCATAACACTATTTTTGATGAGGTCAAGGATATGATTGCTAAAGCCCAACAATCATATACCAAACAAGCCAACAAGAAAAGACAAGCCATGAATTTCAAAGTTGATGATTATGTTTGGCTTAGAATAGAAAAGCGTAGACTGCAAAGTGTAGATAGACATCCAGTTGTTAAATTAGCCCCTAGATTCTACGGACCATTTAGAATCATTCATAAGATTAATGACAATGCATTCAAGTTAGAACTGCCATCACATTGGAAAATTCATAATACCTTTCATATTAGTTTATTGAGACCATTTAGAGGACAATTACCTATCCACCCTGTCTATGAAAACCCACCTTTACTAGAGGAAGAGACTGAAATACTTGAACCAGAAGCCATCATAGACACTGATTACATGACCACTAGAACTGGCCGAAGGTACTCTAGATATCTTGTGAAATTTAAGAACCATCCTGTAGAAGAAGCACAATGGATGCACGCTAGAGACCTAAATGCTTTCCCCACTCTGTTAGCTCCACATTGAGCTAGCAATTGAGGTCAATTGCTATCCCACCCCGGGGGTATGATGCCAGGAGGCATATTCCACGGTGGATTCCGTGCCACGGTGGATTCCGTGAGGTTTTACGGTGGATTCCGTAAACTTAGATAACCGGGGCTCATACGCAAAGAGGATTCTTTGTGCGAGAAGTTGATGGGGACGCCTGTCCTTTTCGGGCGTTTCATTAATTTAGTGTGTACATGGGTGATTCCATAGCGGGTGATTCC
Organism: Lygodium microphyllum; assembly: GCF_053477565.2. NCBI lineage: Eukaryota > Viridiplantae > Streptophyta > Polypodiopsida > Schizaeales > Lygodiaceae > Lygodium > Lygodium microphyllum. Next base: position 113,781,637 of record NC_141153.1, on the reverse strand, counting down.
GCAAAATGCATATTAAATTAATAAACGTTTATGAGTTTAGAGTGCGCACTCGTAATAAATTAAGGTTAGGATTTATTTCTAACCAGTTGATTTATTTATGTAGCTGAAGACTGCTAGGTATTCACTTTTGTCGGTTTAAATGTGTTATTTTACTAACGATTGTGAATGCTTCAGTTGATGTGTAGAGATAGCAGCAGTGGCGGAGGAAAGCATTGGAGACTAGCGAGTTTTCGATCTTTGGACTATATTTTGATAGGCGCCACGCCTATATTTTGTTATGTCTATAGAGACATCGACTATTTATTATTATTTTGTATGCGCTTATGCGCCTGGATATGTTATTTTTATTTGGACATTGAGATTGGGCGTGCCAAACTCTATGGGCACCGTCCATTAGCTTTATTTTCTTATTTTTGGTAGAAAGCAAACTCAAAAGCTAAAAGCTTGTCATATTTTTGTAATTGGGCTATTTTTGAGCATAAAGATTGGAAATATACATTAAATACATGCTTTGTGAAGCGCTCACACAAGGCATGGGGGAGATTCAACCCAATTTGTCTCTTGTCTCATGTCGTGCTTGCTTTCTCATTGGTTTTTGTGCTAAAAAGTAGAGTGCTTTGTTCTTGGGGACCTTTGGGAATTCACTACGTGAGCTACCTGCGTCCGATCTGCGCACCAACAACTAAGAAGAGGAAAGCTGTTTTTCAGCCTCCACCTTTGTGTGTATTCCTCCATTGTGCAAGCAAGAAAGCTACAAGTGAGACTCCTTCCTTCTCTCCCACAATCTTGACATGGTATCAGAGCCTTGTTCGTGGTAAGGAGCTCAAGAAAGCAAGCCAAGCTCGAGGTGTTCTGGTAAGAGGAGCAGTATTGCTTTCATTTTCTATTTTGGGAGCAGATCTCTGCAGGCAGCACAGCCGGAAATTGCAAGAGTGCATTGTCTCAGGTTGAGACACCCTTCGCGGTAAAGCAAGAGGGCAGTATATGCTGCGAGACATGGCTTTAGCCCTTGGCGACCCTGTTTTTTTTATTTGAGGCCATTTCGGGGCCTGTTTTGGAGGCGGAAGTTTTCTGCATGCACTCAGGAAAAGGCCCAGTTTTATGCTGTGCGACCACTGTTCTACAGGTCGGTGAAAAGTTACCACAAATATTGCATCGTATGCTCGTGTGCAGAGACATTGGGAGTTACAGAATCATCCTTGGTTCCTGTATATGCAAAATCGTCACTAGGAAGTGACTGTGTGGTCAAATACCACTTTCGCCAGTTTTACAGATTTGCCCTTGTGAGGCTGAAGCTGTGTTCTTTGCAGTGACAGAATTTTTTGCAGTGTTCTGTAATGGCGTCTGATTCTCTTTCACAGATTGTCACTGAAAAGCTTGACAAGAACAACTTCCAAGCATGGAAGTTTAGAATGACGAATTTCCTTATGGGAAAAGGATATTGGGAATTTGTTGCAGGAAATGAAGAAGAATGAGTTCTTCCTGATGTTCCCAATCAACAGCAAATGCAGGCATTTAAAGCATGGCATGAGAGAGCCAGGAAAGTTATGTACTGGCTGTCTATCAGCATTTCAGACTCTATGATTGTGCATATTCAAGATGCAAGTATGCCAAAGGAGGCATGGGATACTTTGTCAAAAATGTATAGCACAAATACGTAAGCCAGGAAAATGCAACTCAAGCAAGAGTTGCACAATGTGCAAAGAGAAAATATGAGCATCAATGACTACCACATGAAGGTGAAGAAGATTGCAGATGCACTTGCTTCCATTGGGTCGCCAGTGGAAGATGATGATTTAGTTTCTGTGACCTTGAATGGTCTAGGAAAGGATTATGCACAGTTTCGGACATCCATTTCAGTTCATGAAAGATTTCTTGATTTTGAGGAGTTGATTGCTCTTCTAATTTCTGAGGAGCAGAGAAATGGTGGTGCATCTTCTTCAGGAGGAACTTCAAAAGAAACTGTCTTCTACTCAAATCTGGAAGAGGTAGAGGCAGAGGTAGAGGAGGCCAATTTGGAGGCTGTGGCAGAAATCAGAATATGCAACAAACTCAAGAAAACCAGTCCTATGGAGGAGGATGTGGTAACTCTAGAGGCAGGGGGAGCCAAAGAGGTCGTGGTAGATGGCAAAGAGGTCAAAATGCAAACAGCAATGTTGAATGCTACTACTGTGGTAAAATGGGTCATATGGCTAAAGACTGCTATAAAAAGCAGAATGACATCATGAATGGGAAATTGCAACAAGGGAATTATGCATCTTCTAGTAGACAGGGTGATGACAGAAATGAGCATTTGTTTATGGTGCAGCACATGAACAATTCTGTGACAAGTGCAGAAGAAAGCAACGATGTGTGGTATGTTGACTCAGGTGCATCAAACCACATGACAGGTCATGCAGAATGGATGGAGGATGCAAGAAAAATAAAAAAACCAGGATTTGTGGAGACTGGTGATGATACTGCATATCCTATTGTGCAGATTGGAAAAATTCCTTTGTCTATGCATGATGGGAAAAATAAATACCTGTCTGATGTATTTCATGTCCCGGATATCACCAAGAATCTGGTTTCTGTTGGTCAAATGGTTGAGCAGGGTTTGCAGGTCAGATTTAATCCTCATGGATGCTTTGTTGAGGATATGAAAAATAAAGGTCGCTTGATAGCAAAAGGAAAGAAGAAGGGCAGAATGTTTACGTTGGATGCAGACATGTCTGAATTGAGTGCAGCAATGTTTGCACATGGGACCGGTGTAGTTGCAGATATTGATATCTGGCATAAACGCATTGGTCATGTTAATGTACAGCGACTTAAATCAATGCAGGCCCAAAATATTGTTGCAGGAATGCCCAAATTCAAGGTTGCAGAAATGCATAAGGTATGTGAAGCCTGTTAGTTTGGAAAACATGCAAGGAAACCATTTCCTAGACATGTTCAAGAAAGTAAGAAGCCATTGGAATTAATCCACTCTGATGTGTGGACTACTAAAGCTGCATCTCTTGGAGGCTGTCATTATTTTGTCACTTTTATTGATGACTATAGCAAAAAAGTTTGGGTGTATTTTATGAAAAAGAAAAGTGAAGTTTTTGGGCATTTCAAAACTCTTAAAGCTATGGTTGAAAAAGAAACAGGCCTGCAAATAAAATGCCTAAGATCAGATGGAGGGGGAGAGTACCTCTCAAATGAGTTTGCAAGCTTCCTGCAAGAGCATGGCATAAAGCAGCAATATTCATGCAGTCATACCCCACAAAAAAATGGAATTGCAGAAAGGAAAAACAGGCATATTGGAGAGGTATCTCGTGCCATGCTCAACGAAAAAGACTTGCCAGATTTTTACTGGGCTGAAGCAGTTGCTACAGCAGTCTATATAATGAACAGGACTCCCACTGCAGCAATACATGGGATGACTCCAGAGGAGAGGTATACTGGTAGGAAACCAGATATTTCTCATTTGAAAATTTTTGGTTGCATTGCCTATGTACATGTGCCAGATGAGTTGAGATCCAAGTTGGATCCAAAAGCTGAGAAGTGCATCTTTATTGGTTACTCTCTGCACAGCAAAAAGAGTATAGATGCTATAACCCTTCTACTCGTAAGTTTACAGTGAGCAGAGATGTTGTTTTTGATAAGATGAGTAGCTGGTATAAACCAGTAAATGTGATTGATGATGTAGATGCACAAAATGGTAATGCTGCACAGAATTCACAGCAGCAGTCACAAAATATTAGTGGACCTGGAGCGTCCTCTAGCAGTGGTTCACATTCTTCGCCATGGACAGGCAGATTGAGATCAGGAGAATCTTCTCAAAGCAATGCAGATAGTGGTATGCAGATATCACGAAAAGGAAAAGAGAAGGTTGATCAGCCCATGCTTGATGTGAATGCAGGTCACTCTTATGTGGATGGTGAATCCAGTGGCTCAGAACAGAGCATTGATGATGAGTTGGGTATTCCTTCTATTGTTACACCTGGAGTAAGGAAGACCAGGGATGTTTTGAGAGCACCTGGGAGTGAACCTACTTTGCACAGGTCTATGAAAGCTAGGTATCCTGTGGATAGGCTGAAATATGATGGATTTACAGCCATTCACTATGCATATATGGTCAAAGTGATACAGAAACCAGAACCCACTTCTTTTGAGCAAGCCATGGGAAAAGAAAAATGGGAGAAAGCCATGGATGAAGAAATGGATGCCTTGGAAGCAAATGCTACATGGGAGTTAGTACCTTTGCCTAAAGATAAGAATGCAATTGGCTGTAAGTGGGTTTATAAGGTGAAGCACAATGCAGATGGTTCTGTGAACAGATACAAGGCAAGATTAGTAGTCAAGGGGTATGCACAAACATATGGCATTGACTATGAAGAAACATTCAGTCCGGTTGCAAGGATGGCAACCGTAAGAGCAGTCATTGCTATGGCTGCATCAAAGGAATGGTCTTTACATCAGATGGATGTAAAGAATGCCTTCTTGCATGGTGATTTGCAAGAAGAGGTCTATATGGAGCAGCCACCAGGTTATGTGCATGCTCTTCATCCTGAGTTTGTTTGCAGGTTGAAGAAAGCCTTGTATGGCTTGAAGCAAGCACCTAGAGCATGGTCTGACAAGATAGGACAGTATCTTGTCACTATTGGCTTTCAGATTTCCAAGGCAGATTTCTCACTTTATGTGAGAAAAACAGAGAAAGGTATTATGCTACTTGTCATTTATGTTGATGATTTGATTATGACAAGTGACAGTGATGAAGATATTCTTCATGTGAAAATGCTATTGAGGCAGAAGTTTGAGATGAAGGATTTGGGAGAGCTGCATTATTTCTTGGGCATTGAGGTGATTAGATCACCAAGTAGGATACAGCTCTTGCAGAGGCAGTATGGATTGGACATGCTGTCCAAATATGGGATGACAGGCTATAAGCCTATTTCAATTCCTTTGGAGCAGAATGTGAAGCTAAGCACAGATGCAGGTGAGCTTCTGGAAGACCCTACTATGTACAGACGCATAGTAGGAAGTTTGATTTATATGACTATTACCAGGCCAGATTTGAGCTATGCTGTTGGATTGGTAAGTCAGTTTATGCAGGCTCCAAGGAAACCGCATTTGGATGCGGCTAGACGCATACTCAGGTATGTGAAGTCCACATTGCAGTATGGACTATTTTATGAGACTGGGGTTCAGATACAGCTGCATGGATACACTGATGCTGATTGGGCTGGTAGTATTTCTGATAGGCGATCTACCAGTGGATATGTGTTCTCTTTTGGGAGTGCTGCAGTCACTTGGAGCAACAAGAAACAGCCTACAGTTGCCTTATCGAGCACAGAGGCCGAGTACAGGGGTGCAGCAATGGCTGCATGTGAGGTAGCTTGGTTGCATAAGCTACTTTATGATATGCATCAGCCTACAGATGGGCCAGTTGTCATTTATTGTGACAACATGAGCAGTATACGCTTGGCAAATAACCCAGTCTATCATGTTTGAACAAAGCACATTGAGGTGCATTATCACTATGTGCGGGAGAGGGTTTTACTAGGTCTTATTGATCTAGTTTATGTCAGCACAGAGGATCAGGTAGCTGACATATTTACGAAAGCATTGGGCGCAGAGAAGCTGCGCAAGTTCAGAGACCTGCTTGGTATGCAGGAATTGGGATTGAGCTCGAGGGGGAGTGTTGAGATATCGAGCTCCACTCGTGATATGCCAGGGTGACCGTTGTGCATTTATGTCACCGACTTGTCAGATGCGGTTGGTACACCACCCATGAATAATAGCTAGATGACAGCTATCCTTATCTACTCTAGTTCGTGGCTCAGTTAGTATGCCACCTTAGTTAGTTGTCTTTGGTTTGAGACCCATATATAGGGTTTTTCTATTTCTTTGTATTAGAGTTCTTTTGGCTTACACAACTAAGAAGAGGAAAACTGTTTTTCAGCCTCCATCTTTGTGTGTATTCCTCCATTGTGCAAGCAAGAAAGCTAGAAGTGAGACTCCTTCCTTCTCTCCCACAATCTTGACATGGCCTCGGCCAAGTCCTCCTCTTCCTTTCTTCTTAATTCCTCTTCTTCCTCCACAGCTCTTCTTTGCCTTTCTTTTTCGGCATTTCTGTATTCTTCCTCCAGTTTCTCCTTTTCTTCCTACTCCTCTCTTTTTCTCTTTTCAGCCTCCTACTTCGACGCCTTTTTAGCCTGCTTGAGTTGCTCTGTTGTTTCTTCTTCTTCTTGCTTCCTCTTCTTCTCCCTCTCCTCCTCGACCTCCCTGAGGTATTGTCTTTTTGCTTTTTCCAAATCTTCCTTCTCCTTCCTGCGGCCTTCATCCGGTTTCTTTTTCTTCTGCGCTGTCTTCTTCTTGGTTTCCTTGACCTGCTTTTTGCTTGATTTCTCTTCTTGCCCCTGTCCTTCCTTATCGGTCTCAGTCCTGTCACTGGACCTCTCCTGGTAGTACTGATGAGGGGGTGACCTGTCGGGCGTTTCCCCTTCCCCCTCTTCTGCATCCTGCATCTCTTTCATGACCTCCTGGATGAGCGCTATTAAGATGCTTCCATATGCGATGAACGAGGCCTTGGACGAGTTCTTCTTTCTTTCTGCGGCCTTAGATGCTGGAGACTCTCCTCCTGCGGGCATGCTTCCTAAAGCCAATGCTTTAGCCGCCTGGTCGATAGTTTTACGCACATAATCGTTCCAATCAAATTCATGTAGGGTATGAGCCGCCACGTTCTCCAGCACCGGCACACTGATGCGGTGCATCAATTCGTTGTAGCGTTAGCTAGAGAAGAGCGCGTGTACCAGTTTTGCCTGCAATCTGGTTTCTGCATCAGGGATATCTTGAATGTTGATGCTGTCGTTTGTCAGCACGTCCTCCTTTCTCATCCCCAGCATGGCATACACATCTCTCTTTTGCTTCTTTTCTATTTTCGATTCTAGTTCCAGTGCCTTTTCCACCAAGGCAGGGGTTAAGCGAACCAGCACCTGCTTGGCGTTTTGTCCCCTTCCTATTTTGACGGTGCCGCACTCGTTGTTGGGGTCGTAAGGCCTCAGAAATTCCACACACCTTGTGTGGTCAGGTTCTTGTGCGAATCTTTCCGGGTACTTGGTGAAGTTGCATTTTTCAATGACTCTCCTGGCTGCCTCTTCCTTGGCCACCAATCCTTCTATGTTGTGAATAGTTTGGAATTTTAGTTGGTTGTAGGCACGGCTCTCCAGGATGATGCTGTACTGCTCTCTCTCCTCTTCCGTGAATGGAAGCCGGTGGGCACTGTCTTGTTGCGACATTTTTCATTCCTGTCATGAACCCCAGTTTCCATTAGTTCTTCCAAATTGACAATACAAAAACATCCTAGACTGAAAAGGAAAAATTTACGTGTTTATTGAATGGAAGCCTCAAAATCCTATCCAATGTGAAGTCCCCCCTTTTCAGCTTTAACTTTTTGCCTTTTATTTTAAGGGATAGGACATATAACTCGTAACGCATTTATGTAATTAAATTCTTGGTTGTGTCTCGCGATTAAGGTAATCATAGACGGACATTAAATGATGTTTGAATAGTTGCAATTCATGGAAAGGATTTATGTACCTTGCATATTGCATGCGATGATAATTACATCCTAGGTTGGGTTAAGTGTTAAAGGACGGATTAGATCAATAATGGTCTCATGGCATTCGCTCATGCAAGGAGTCCTTTTATCAAAGTTTGAATGCATCTTCATTAAAAATATCAAAGCTTTGATTTCGTTGCACCATTATATTTTAGGGCAAGGAAAAGAAAAGATCATTGTAAATCTTTTAGCTACATAGGAGGAAAAGGTCTATAGTCTTGAAATCGCAAATTTGCATGGACTGATACATCGCATACATCTTGCAGTTCCTTGCATCTTTTAGGGAAATGTACTTGCTAATTTAGAAGAAAGTATTTGTATCTTTAAAAAGGATGATCGTCTCTAATCATGGGTTAGTTAAATCAACTAAGTAATCCACGTATAGTTGAGTTGCTCACATGAAAATCATAAAGGTACGATTAGATTGCATATGACGATCACCTCAAAGTGCTAGGTAGGGTTAAGTTACGTTAAAATTCTGCCTAGTATTGCACTTGGGTTGCCGACTTAACACTTCCAATCTTGTCCTACTCACATTCACGGAATATTAGGGTTAGCTAAACGTCCATGCAAGAATAATCTAGGGTTCTCACCCTAGTGATCGGATGACAAAATGCTAGACTTCCACAAGGAAATTAGGAACCCTAGGGCCAAAGCATTATCGGCCTAGTAAGGTTAGGGTTGGATTGGGTCAAGAGGACTCCTAAACCCTACATCTTGACCAAAGGTATTCTTGACCAAGGAATACCTGTGATGGGAGAAATAATCCCACAAGTTAGGTGCGACACTTGTCTTGTGCAACAAGTTGCAACGTCGCATGGTTTTGTGTCTAAATCACAAGGTAGTATTGCCACTCCTTAGGACAAGTTTGGCAAGTTCTAAAGTACAAGTCTAATTGGCAAGAGGACGAGTAGTCATCCTGCTACATCACCCTTCTTTGAGGCTAATTTGCCAAGTTAGTGTAATTATGAATTTCCTAGCAAGCAATTGACCAATCATGTTAGGGCAACGAGGTTGCCCAGGATGTATTGACCTTAATATAAGAAAACCTAAGCTATTGACAATTTGGGTTAACAGGGTATAAACCCTAACCCAAGAATAAAGGGTAAACAAGCAACTCAGCTTATGAAACCCTTGGGATCTTGCCAAGTCGCAAGTGATCCCGGATCGAATGCTGGATGTATTCGGAGAGAAGGATTCACACCTTAGCAGTTGGCCGTACAAACAACCACTGGAGTGCTTGTGTTTGTACACTTAGGAGTACTGTTTGTTCTTCTTTGATCAAGGAACTAATGCTTCAGGTTGAAATTCTGGAGGGAGAGGCAACATCAGTTACCCCCTACTGTCTGCCTGACCCTATCCAAGGGGGTTGTTAGCCGCGCCGGGTACGTGGACCAAACCCGCTGCGAGAGGTCTCTCCATGGGTGCTACTTGGAGCAGGAGGACGCTTGGGTGCCAGGGGGGCTCTGGCTGTAAATCCCTTACCTCCAGGTCCTGCACAAGAGGTCAACGTGACTCGATATGGGATCTCGAGGCCCGCATACTAGTCTATGAGCAGAACTTGGAATAGCGAACCCTGAGGATTGCTAGAATTGCCTTCAGGCAGATTATGGAATAGCCTTCGAGTTGGATTATATGATGTATTTCAAATACTGATAAATAAAGATAAAATGTTGAAAAAGAACTTGTTTGACATTGTTTTTCTATGCCGGTGCCTAAGTTACGTGAAGGAACCAGTGATAAATTGGCTAATTAAGGAAGCTGTTTTTGCGTGTCAAACTAAATGTGATAGGTAATTAGATAACTAAACCAACCCGAGAAAAGTGCGGTGGATGTGACCATGGGTCCGTCCTACGGAAGGGTGGTCCTGGTTGGCCGGGAACTTTTCTCAAAGAAATTGACAGCAAGGTAACAATGACCTAGAATCTAGAAAGCTAGAGTCCCGATTTATACTGTTTTAGGGGAACGGAATGGGACTATGCCTAATGGGTAGAGAGGTCGAGCTTCGCATCCCTCTCATTTTCCATTCTCCTTGAACCAAGTGCATTATAAATGACCATTAGAAAACCCCTGATTCAAGTCGGTTCTAAGTGGGAATAGTCGGAATGCTTCGGCTTCGTGGTAGACTCGAGAAGACCTAGATCGCAAACCCTGTGATATTCCATGGGAGTGCCGTGCAGCGCTTTTTGGACTCTCTTCCTGATGGGCTGCTAAGATGTGTCCTGCAAGTGGTAAGGGAAACACGTTACACCATCCTAGGGACAGCCGGCTTCATGTCATTAGGCGCAAGAAGGGCCAATGGGACTCCCCTTCTGAAAAGTGGTTGCGGTCTGTTTGCTAGGTAAGGCTGACCATATGGTTGGGAGTACGGAAGTCTCCTGGGCAATCTGGCAGTGCATAGCATCGTGACCGAACTTGCCGCAGTTAGCGCAAGGTCTCGACCGAGGGTCTTGACATTCGGCTGGCAAATGATTTTCGCCACAGTACACACATTGGATGTGCGGCCGCGTTGGTCGTCTCCACAGGTCTTGCAGCTTGACTATCTCCATCTTAACATTAGCCAAGTCTTGGTCAAGTCTTGGTTCATCTCGGTGGCCTTCCCCTTATCTTGGGATGATGGTGTGGGTTGCTCACTAGAGGTTGGTGCTCTTTCCAAACCTCACGAGCTGGTTTCTTCTGAACTGGAGTTCCTGGAGCTCCTCTCTTTTAGTTGGTCATCAACTCTGATAGCTTCCTTAAAAACCCTAGCTAGTGCGTCTTGCTACAAGCTTGAGTTGGCTGCCAAAGCCTTATACAGTTCCTCGTTTCGAATTCCGCTAATGAACACAGTCAAAACCGCTCTTTCAGTCGATTGTTCACCTGTAGGGATTCTCTTGAAGAGGCTCCTTATGTGGGTTACGTAATCGCGAATGTCCTCCTTCTCTTTCTGCTTGACATTCATCAATCGCACCAGCAGATTGTCGGAGTATCCAAGTTCAGCAAATCTCTTAATGAAGAGATCCTTGAGGCTATTGAAGTTTGCCTGCTCTGCAGCATCTAAACTTGTATACCAAGTCCTGCCCTTGTCACCTAAGTAGAGTCCGAACACTTGAGAACGCCGCCAGGTCGTTGAGGCAGTTGCCTTCGCAGACTTGCTCGAACTGCTCTACAAAGTTGTATGGGGTTGGTACTTGTCGAGCTGCTTTGCGACTATCGGGTTTTTAGACTGGCTCCTAGAGCCTTGGGTTGCTCCTAACCCTGCAAGCAGTGAGGTTGCTAACGCTGCAGCACTTTGCTCTGTTGTGGTGTTGTCTAACAAGCGCTTCATAAGAAGCTTGCTTGGCGTTAAGTCTCCTTCTAAGGCTCTCTCGTGATCCGTTCGGTTTCAGCCGGCTAAGTTCAGCACTCGCTGTATCTCATGCAACTCCATGCTTTGCCTTTGGCTCCTGACCTGCTAGTCTCTATTGTACACGGCTATGCCTTGCAACGCCTTATGGGCTAGCTTCCTCTCTTCTTCTAAGTCTGTGATGATAGCATCTACTGTCGTACCGCGGTGCTCATATTGGGTGTGCGCATCGTAGCTGCTGACCAATTGCTGAATAGCCTCTGGGAAGACGCCCAAGTCAAGTTCCTCATTAGACCTGAGGTCCGAGCTTTCCTCCGCCATGGTCGAGTTCTTATGCTTCGCCAAGCTATCAATCGGATTGAGTGGGTTTGTCAAATCCCCTTCGCTTGTGCCGCTTGCCTGGTTCTACTTTGCGTGTTGATGTTTGTCTCCGTCCGTGGGTTCTCTCCTATTTGTGGGTTCCTTGAGTGGCTTATCTGAGTGAGTTCCTTGACTTATTAAATGCAATTCTCAAGTTATCTCCACTTTGTGCGGGTGTTCTTTCTGGTGCACATGTGTTCAATCAGGCTTTCAGTTTTTCTTAAGTGCCCTTCAAGTGCAGAAATTCAAGGTGAGTGCAACAAATAGCCTCTAAGCGTCTCCCTTGGGCCTGATAGGCTTGGTAGATCGATTCTCTAGCTGTCTAGGAGGGATTTAGGGCCTCTCGGCTATGTTGCCTTGCCGTTTCTTTTGGGCTCGATCAAGGTTTTATGGCTCGGCGGGTTACCTCCAGATCTCTGGGTTTCTAGGTATCAAAATAGCCCACTCAAACTGTTAAGCAACCATGCCTTACGATTTTGTCTACTCTGTGCGCCAGAATCAGGCTTTAAGCTTTAGGAAGGCTTATGACAAGTTGCGTCGCTGAGCTCCAATTGGGTCAAGTCAAATCTCTGAGACTGAGTTGGGGCACACACTCGGCCCAACTGGTCCGAGTTGCAGGGGCTGAGAGGGTGACTCGGACGGGCCGAATCTCACCTGTCCGAGTGCAAAAAGCTTCTTGTAGATCAAGGTCCGAGTGGAGTAACTCGGACGGGCCGAGCCAGATGTTGGGCCAAGGGCCGAGTATCGTGTCTTGGGCTGAGTAGACACTCGGGCCGAGTGGACTTGGGTTCGAGTGTTAGTTTGGTCAAAGGGCCAAGTCGAGTAATTCGGACGGCGGGCCGAGTTGAGTAATTCGAACTGGCCGAGTCGAGTAATTCGGACAGGCCGATTCCGAGGGCCGAGTAGGGTTTTCGGGTCGAGGTCCGAATGGGCAGTTCCGAGGGCCGAGTCTGGGACTCGGCCTAACAAGGGTCGTTTGGACGGGCCGAACGCGGCTGACAAATGCCGCGCGATGACAATTTCGATCGAATCTCCCTAGTCAGGCAATCATCCCCTACATAAACTTCCAGATCCTGGCTAAGGCACCAAGGGAAGTGATTGGCATACCTGGGGTGAGCGGTAGGCTCTCCGACAACGCGATCGAATCGAATCTTCGCAGGGGCTCTCTCTCTCTCTCACTGCAATGGTTGCAAATGAGCTCTCCCTTAGCCTCCTGACCCTTAAACCCCTTCCCAGGCAAGTTCAATCATTCACTTGTCGACATTAAGCATCCCAAGCTAGCTTTTTGCTATTTTTTGCATGTTTTATGCCCTTTTTTGCTCTATTTGCAACAGTAAACCCTACCCTTTCCCGGTTCGATTTCCTAATGCTATCCTACACTAAATGCAACGAGAATTGAAAGCAACAAACTGACATGATTTCTCCCTATTTTCCAATCATCAAACAAACTAACCCAAAATACTTACTTGTTTCGAAGATCAAAACACCCAACCTTCCTACCTACCTCAAGCTCCATTTCGGGGTAGAATCCCTTACTTCGATGCTTGATATGGGGTGCGCAAGCGCTCAAGCTTGAATTCGTTGTCCCGGCAACGGAACCAAAATGTGGGAGCTTTCGCTCAACCGCCAAGACCCACGGACCGCTTATTGTTTCAAGTGTTCCAAGCGAGCTCGAATGGCTACCTCTCACATAGCCAACGCACCCTCGATCCTAAGAGTGTAATGAGCTTACCTTGATGCCGATATGAGTTGCCTCCTCTCTTCCACACTCCGATAGCTCCACGATCCTAGATGCTAGCTCAAGCATGCTCACGCCTCCTCCTTCTCCGAGCTCCAACCACCATAGCTGTGCATGCAAAAGAAGGAAAGAGAAGAGAAGAGAAGAGAAGATGATGAAGAGCTTCACCCCCTTGATCCCTCACTTCCACTCACTCCCTCCCTCACTCTCACTATCACTCCCTCTCTCAAGAGCACACACAAGCAAGGAGAGGAGAAGAAGAGGAGAAGAGAAGAGCTCTTATTGGGCACACACCAAAGAATGAGCTTCCATTCACTTTTTGAACTTTATATATATAAACCCTAAAACCCCATGGGCACCCATCCTTTTTTACATGACCGGCCATTGTGGCAAGGTCCCTTTTTCTAATTCCCTCTTTTTGCTTCGTGCCCTAGGCATATATTTGACTATTCTTTTACAAGTGGCACAGGAGGGAGCCTGGCGCTTTTTTACAAAAGTTTTTTGGAGTTTTTGAGGTGCCTTTTTATTTAAAACTGCGCTTTTGGCCCCGGCTTAGCTTTGGAGCCTACCTGCATATCCTTGCTCCTTTTCCATCTTCTTTTTGCTTTTTCATTCGTCTTTCCATCTTCTCAGCTTGGGGTTAACAATATATAATATGATAGTGCAATAAGGCTGTCAATTCAGTTGGACAGCACCTACATTGTGTGTGCTCTTCTCTCTCGCATCTTTCTCTTCTCCTTCTCCACTGCCATTGCATCCCCTTCAATTGGTATCAGAGCGGGTCTTCAAGAGCTCATCCCGGCCTTCCACACAAGGTATGAGATCTTTATTCTCACTCAGTTTTCAGCTCAACAGGGTTTTCACATGTTGTGGGCAACCATAGCTCACACCTCTTGGAGCTTCCTTCACTTGGATCTTGCTTCCATCCTATCAAGGCTTGCTGAGGTTTGGTGTAGGCCTTCTTTGGCCCCCATTTGTGCCCCCTTTGGGCCCCATTGTTGATACGTGGGATAGTAGACCCCCTCAGCCAGCTCACGTTTTGTTTGCGCCTGTTTCAAAATCTGGCCCAAAAATCACTCTTTTTGTCATATCTCGGGCATTCGGAACCCAATTCAGGCAAGGTAAGAGTCTAAGTTGGGGTTTTGGCACACTCCAGACGTGATGGTGATGTCGAATTTGCCAAATTTTGATGATAGAATATTCTGCAATAGATTTCAAGTCTGAGAAAGCATGTATTTGTATGCTTATGGCTTATGTGATGCTTCTACTAATGTGTATTGATACTGGATCACTTGTGGATGTTATGTCTCTTATGTGAGATGCATTTGGAGCTGATTTAGCTCAGCCATTGACTGTTTTGAACAATCCTAGATCTGTCCAAAACAGGGTAGCCACATGATACTTCAATTTTATGCTTACAAGTCTTGGCATTTGATGCCCGATTATGCCCGGTTGGTGCCTATGCATACGGGAATGTATGCCTATGGTTTGCTTATGGATTTGAGCTTGGATTGAGCACTGATTTGCTGAGTTTACAAAGTTGATATGCTGCTGGAAACTTCAAGACTGAAGCTATTTATGCTACAGTTGGGTTATGCCTATTGGTTACGAGGTGCTCCCGGCTACTCGGTATGATGTCATGATGTATTTGGACTATGCCACATGTCTTGTTTATGCTCCGGAATGCTTTTGAGCTGAGATTACAGCTCGTTTTGGGTTTGACTGTCACTTATTTGTAGCTGGCATTTCATTTATGACATGGTTTATGCCTAGGCTACCCAGTACAGGTTATGATGTCTTGGTGAATGCTTTATGCTTTAGCTGTGGATGGCAGCTGTTCATCTCGACATTCATTTGAGTATTCCCTTGAGTAGTTGGACATTGACTTGGCTTTTTCCGTTACGACTTGGCTTTTTCCGTTACGACCTTGGATGCTATATGGGATTTGATATTCCGATTATGGATCTTGGCTATTACTTGGATGCACTTACAGGTATTGAGCAGTGAGCTGCTCCCTTGTTTTGGCAGTTGCCTATTGAGCTGTGATTGCTCATTTTCATTTGATATGCAGGATACTTACTAATCATTGGACTTGGATAGTGCTTGGCATTTACAGTTATGGCTTTCTTGCTCCTCTGTTATCTAACTTCTATGCTAGTTAGGCTCCTGTTGCCCGTCCATGTTAGAGAGTAGATGCTATGTATGCTTACCCGTCTATGCACATGGTCTACTGTTATATACCTTACAAAGCCACTTATTTGGATGTTGTTGTATAGATGTTTGGGCTTCACCTGGAGCTTGACTCTTGCAGGATGCTTTGCCACTTGTCGGTCTTTACTTGACTTGGATGTTCCTTGGTGGCATGATGTACTGCAGAGCTATGCATATGCATATGGTTATGGGCTGATTTCATGGCTGAATATCATATGCTCTTGTGACAGATGTCTTATGCTTTACTATACTGTGGTTGGTTATGTCATGCAGTTGGCTACGACTCTTCTTCATGTGGGAGATTTTGCATCCTTGATTGATGCCTTTATGTCCTCTCATCCATTGAGGTTTCATGAGCATTTGCAGCATGCTTCTACCACTGATGTACTAGCAGATGATTGTCTTTATGAGCAGGTTCCCTCTATTGGAACAGCCCTCGACTGCTTGAGCTCCATGGATGCTATGGATATCCCTATTCATGATGACTTGGATTCCTTGTCATCTTCTACAGGTTCTTCTACTTCAGATATTGTTTGCTTCCATTGTGGGAAGCTTGGGCATGTTCAAAGAAAATGCTTTAGATGGATTAGAGAGCATCAGAGACAGAGACGAACTTGACATGAGCAGAGAGTCAGCGATGCAGCAGGTATTACCACTCTTTCTAGTGGTGAGATACATGCAGTTACCCATGATGATGCAGTTGAGCATGTCCTCCTGTCATCTAGTTTCCCTACAGCTTACTTGCTCAATGATCAGGCCCATGCCTTTGATTGGCTTTTCGACTCTATGGCATCTTGTCATGTTACCCCTCATAGAGCATGGTTCTCTTCTTATAGGGAGGTTGATGGATGTATTGATCTAGGCCTTGAGCAGACTTATGCTATTGTTGGTACAAGGAACATACACCTAGCTTTGCCTAATGGGACTTCTCTTATGCTCAGGGATGTTCTACATGTTTCCATGCTCAGTAAGAGCCTGATTTCTGTCAATCAGCTGCATGATGTAGGTTACTCTGTTTCTCTTCACGATAGGTCATGGAAGATCTGTCATTGTTTCTTGGTTTTGACCAGAGGTTCTCGAGTTGGTTCTCATTACTCAGTGCATGTCTCTCATGTGGGAGATTCTATGGTTGCAGTTATTCGGATACCACATGCATTGTTATGGCATTATCGCCTAGGCCATATGCACCACAGAGAGATGGAGATCTTGTCTCATTCAGACTCATTGCTGCCTCCTATGTCACTTACAGATCTTGATGCTTGCCCTGATTGTACTCTTGGTCCTTGCAGAGCCCCCTTGGCTTATGGCAATTGTATGAGGCATGCTTCTCTAGATCTTGTCGATTGTGCAGTATATGGACCTATGCCTTCCTAGTCACTTGGTGGAGCGTCGTACTTTGTGACCTTTGTTGATCAAGCTACCCATCGTATTTGGGCTTTTTCCTTGGTGCAGATTGAGGATGCTGCCGTTATGCTTGACAGGTTTATGGATTCTGTTGGTAGCAAGCCTAGGTGCTTGCAGATGGATTATGAGAGTCATGCTCTCTCTCCCAGCTTTCGGACCTCTTGTCAGCAATATGGCATTGATTTCTTGTGCCCACAGTATTATGGGATTGCTCATGGCATGTGTCTGACCTTACAGGCAAAGGTTGCTTCTATGCTTACCACAGCTGGGTTGTCTTATGGCTTTTGGGTTGAGGCCCTTATGACAGCAGTGTTGAGATATCGAGCTCCACTTGTGATATGCCAAGGTGACCGTTATGCATTTATGTCACCGACTTGTCAGTTGTAGATGCGGTTGGTACACCGCCCATGAATAATAGCTAGATGACAGCTATCCTTATCTACTCTAGTTCGTGGCTCGGATAGTATGCCACCTTAGTTAGTTGTCTTTGATTCGAGACCCATATATAGGGTTCTTCTATTTCTTTGTATGAGACTTCTTTTTGGCTTACACAACTAAGAAGAGAAAAACTGTTTTCAGCCTCCACCTTTGTGTGTATTCCCCCATTGTGCAAGCAAGAAAGCTACAAGTGAGACTCCTTCCTTCTCTCCCACAATCTTGACATGGTATCAGAGCCTTGTTCGTGGTAAGGAGCTCAAGAAAGCAAGCCAAGATCGCGGTGTTCTGGTAAGAGGAGCAGTGTTGCTTTCATTTTCTGTTTTGGGAGCAGATCTCTGCAGGTAGTACAGCCGGAAATTGCAAGAGTGCAATGTCTCAAGTTGAGACGCCCTTCGCGGTGAAGCAAGAGGGCAGTATATGCTGCGGGACATGGCTTTAGCCCTCGGCGACCCTGTTTTTTTTATTTGAGGCCATTTCGGGGCCTGTTTTGAAGGCAGAAGTTTTCTGCACGCACTCAGGAAAAGGCCCTGTTTTATGCTGTGCGACCACTGTTCTTTAGGTCGGTGAAAAGTTACCACAGAAATTGCATCCTATGCTTGTGTGCAGAGACATTGGGAGTTAAGAATCATCCTTGTTGCCTGTTGATGCAAAATCGTCACTAGGAAGTGACTGTGTGGTCAAATACCACTTTCGTCAGTTTTGCAAATTAGCCCTTGTGAGGCTGAAGCTGTGTTCTTTGCAGTGATAGAATTTTTTGCAGTGTTCTGTAATGGCGTCTAATTCTCTCTCACAGATTGTCACTGAAAAGCTTGACAAGAACAACTTCCAAGCATGGAAGTTTAGAATGACGAATTTCCTTATGGGAAAAGGATATTGGGAATTTATTGCAGGAAATGAAGAAGAACCAGTTCTTCCTGATGTTCCCAATCAACAGCAAATGCAGGCATTTAAAGCATGGCATGAGAGAGCCAGGAAAGTTATGTACTGGCTGTCTATCAGCATTTCAGACTCTATGATTGTG
This sequence comes from Lygodium microphyllum, assembly GCF_053477565.2. Classification (NCBI taxonomy): domain Eukaryota; kingdom Viridiplantae; phylum Streptophyta; class Polypodiopsida; order Schizaeales; family Lygodiaceae; genus Lygodium; species Lygodium microphyllum. Next base: position 113,763,555 of record NC_141153.1, on the reverse strand, counting down.
CATATTCAAGATGCAAGTACGCCAAAGGAGGCATGGGATACTTTGTCAAAAATATATAAATGCTGGAAGAGGTAGAGGCAGAGGTAGAGGAGGCCGATCTGGAGGCCGTGGTAGAAATCAGAATATGCAGCAAACTCAAGAAAACCAGTCCTATGGAGGAGAACGTGGTAACTTTAGAGGCAGGAGGAGCCAAAGAGGTCGTGGTGGATGGCAAAGAGGCCAAAATGCAAACAGTAATGTTGAATGCTACTACTGTGGTAAAATGGGTCATATGGCTAAAGACTGCTATAAAAAGCAGAATGATATCATGAATGGTAAATTGCAACAAGAGAATTATGCATCTTCTAGTAGACAGGGTGATGACACAAATGAGCATTTGTTTATGGTGCAGCACATGAACAATTCTATGACAAGTGCAGAAGAAAGCAATGATGTATGGTATGTTGACTCAGGTGCATCAAACCACATGACAGGTCATGCAGAATGGATGGAGGATGCAAGGAAAATGGAAAAACCAGGATTTGTGGAGACTGGTGATGATACTGCACATTCTATTTTGCAGATTGGAAAAATTCCTTTGTCTATGCAGGATGGGAAAAAGAAATACCTGTCCGATGTATTTCATGTCCCGAATATCACCAAGAATCTAGTTTCTATTGCTCAAATGGTTGAACAGGGCTTGCAGGTCAGATTTAATCCTCATGGATGCTTTGTTGAGGATATGAAAAATAAAGGTCGCTTGATAGCAAAAGAAAAGAAGAAGGGCAAAATGTTTACATTGGATACAGACATGTCTGAATTTAGTGCAGCAATGTTTGCACATGGGACCGGTATAGTTGCAGATATTGATATCTGGCATAAACGCATTGGTCATGTTAATGTACAGCGACTTAAATCAATGCAGGCCCAAAACATTGTTGCAAGATTGCCTAAATTCAAGGTTGCAGAAATGCATAAGGTATGTGAAGCCTGTCAGTTTGGAAAACAGGCAAGGAAACCATTTCCTAGACATGTTCAAGAGAGTAAGAACCCATTGGAATTAATCCACTCTGATGTGTGGACTACTAAAGCTGCATCTCTTGGAGGCTGTCATTATTTTGTCACTTTTATTGATGACTATAGCAGAAAAGTTTGGGTGTATTTTATGAAAAAGAAAAGTGAAGTTTTTGGGCATTTAAAAACTCTTAAAGCTATGGTTGAAAAAGAAACAGGCCTGCAAATAAAATCCCTAAGGTCAGATAGAGGGGGAGAGTACCTCTCAAATGAGTTTGCAAGGTTCTTGCAAGAGCATGGCATAAAGCAGCAATATTCATGCAGTCATACCCCACAACAAAATGGAATTGCAGAAAGGAAAAACAAGCATATTGGAGAGATATCTCGTGCTATGCTCAACGAAAAAGACTTGCCAGATTTTTACTGGACTGAAGCAGTTGCTACAGCAGTCTATATAATGAACAGGACTCCCACTGCAGCAATACATGGGATGACTCCAGAGGAGAGGTATACTGGTAGGAAACCAGATATTTCTCATTTGAAAATTTTTGGTTGCATTGCCTATGTACATGTGCCAGATGAGTTGAGATCCAAGTTGGATCCAAAAGCTGAGAAGTGCATCTTTATTGGTTACTCTCTGCAGCAAAAAGGGTATAGATGCTATAACCCTTCTACTCGTAAGTTTACAGTGAGCAGAGATGTTGTTTTTGATGAGATGAGTGATTGGTATAAACCAATAAATATGATTGATGATGTAGATGCACAAAACGGTAATGCTGCACAGAATTCACAGCAGCAGTCACAAAATATTAGTGGACCTGGAGCGTCCTCTAGCAGTGGTTCACATTCTTCACCATGGACAGGCAAATTGAGATCAGGAGAATCTTCTCAAAGTAATGCAGATAGTGGTATTCAGGTATCACGAAAAGGAAAAGAGAAGGTAGATCAGCCCATGTTTGATGTGAATGCAGGTCACTCTTATGTGGATGGTGAATCCAATGGCTCAGAATAGAGCATTGATGATGAGTTGGGTATTCCTTCTATTGTTACACCTGGAGTAAGGAAGACCAGGGATGTTTTGAGAGCACCTGGGAGTGAACCTACTTTGTGTAGGTCTACCAGAGCTAGGTATCCTGTGGATAGGCTGAAATATGATGGATTTACAGCCATTCACTATGCATATATGGTCAAAGTGATACAGGAACCAGAACCCACTTCTTTTGAGCAAGCCATGGGAAAAGAAAAATGGGAGAAAGCCATGGATGAAGAAATGGATGCCTTGGAAGCAAATGCTACATGGGAATTGGTACCTTTGCCTAAAGGTAAGAATGCAATTGGTTGTAAGTGGGTTTATAATGTGAAGCACAATGCAGATGGTTCTGTGAATAGATACAAGGCAAGATTAGTAGTCAAGGGGTATGCACAAACATATGGCATTGATTATGAAGAAACATTCAGTCCGGTTGCAAGGATGGCAACCGTAAGAGCAGTCATTGCTATGGCTGCATCAAAGGAATGGTCTTTACATCAGATGGATGTAAAGAATGCCTTCTTGCATGGTGATTTGCAAGAAGATGTATATATGGAGCAGCCACCAGGTTATGTGCATGCTGTTCATCCTGAGTTTGTTTGCAAGTTGAAGAAAGCCTTGTATGGCTTGAAGCAAGCACCTAGAGCATAGTCTGACAAGATAGGACAGTATCTTGTCACTATTGGCTTTCAGATTTCCAAGGCAGATTTCTCACTTTATGTGAGAAAAACAGAGAAAGGTATTATGCTACTTGTCATTTATGTTGATGATTTGATTATGACAAGTGACAGTGATGAAGATATTCTTCATGTGAAAATGCTATTGAGGCAGAAGTTTGAGATGAAGGATTTGGGAGAGCTGCATTATTTCTTGGGCATTGAGGTGATTAGATCACCAAGTAGGATACAGCTCTTGCAGAGGCAGTATGGATTGGACATGCTGTCCAAATATGGAATGACAGGCTGTAAGTCTATTTCAGTTCCTTTGGAGCAGAATGTGAAGCTGAGCACAGATGCAGGTGAGCTTCTGGAAGACCCTACTATGTACAGACGCATAGTAGGAAGTTTGATTTATATGACTATTACCAGGCCAGATTTGAGCTATGCTGTTGGATTGGTAAGTCAGTTTATGCAGGCTCTAAGGAAATCGCATTTGGATGCGGCTAGACGCATACTTAGGTATGTGAAGTCCACATTGCAGTATGGACTATTTTATGAGACTGGGGTTCAGATACAGCTGCATGGATACACTGATGCTGATTGGGCTGGTAGTATTTCTGATAGACGATCTACCAGTGGATATGTGTTCTCTTTTGGGAGTGCTGCAGTCACTTGGAGCAGTAAGAAACAGCCTACAGTTGCCTTGTCGAGCACAGAGGCCGAGTACAGGGGTGCGGCAATGGCTGCATGTGAGGTAGCTTGGTTGCATAAGCTACTTTATGATATGTATCAGCCTACAGATGGACCAGTTGTCATTTATTGTGACAACATAGCAGTATACACTTGGCAAATAACCCAGTCTATCATGCTAGAACAAAGCACATTGAGGTGCATTATCACTATGTGCGGGAGAGGGTTTTACTAGGTCTTATTGATCTAGTTTATGTCAGCACAGAGGATCAGGTAGCTGATATATTTACGAAGGCATTGGGCGCAGAGAAGCTGTGCAAGTTCAGAGACCTGCTTGGTGTGCAAGAATTGGGATTGAGCTCGAGGGGGAGTGTTGAGATATCGAGCTCCACTCGTGATATGCCAGGGTGACAGTTGTGCATTTATGTCACCGACTTGTCAGTTGTAGATGCGGTTGGTACACCACCCATGAATAATAGCTAGATGACAGCTATCCTTATCTACTCTAGTTCGTGGCTCAGTTAGTATGCCACCTTAGTTAGTTGTCTTTGGTTTGAGACCCATATATAGGGTTTTTCTATTTCTTTGTATGAGACTTCTTTTTGGCTTACACAACTAAGAAGAGGAAAACTGTTTTCAGCCTCGACCTTTGTGTGTATTCCCCCATTGTGCAAGCAAGAAAGCTACAAGTGAGACTCCTTCCTTCTCTCCCACAATCTTGACAAGCAGTCTATTTGGTTAACAGGACGCCGTGCTTGACCTTGGATGGTATTACACCCCATGAGGCATGGAGTGGCATGCAACCCTCCTATGATTACTTGAGGATATTTGGGTGCCAAGCATCTGTACGTATGCCACATGAGCCTATGTCACGTAGATGTATCCTCCTTGTTATGGAGATGGTGACTTTAAGGCCTACAAATTATGGGATTTTGATACCCAGCAGGTCATACGCAGCCATCATGTTGTCTTCTATGAGACGCAAACACCTCTTAGCCCTCTTGATGAGAGTTCAGTACACTTTATGGGGCTGATTTTACAGCAGCTCTACAGTGCCATTACAGCAATCTGTTTATGCTAAAAATGAGGCACTTATTAGCCCAGATGACGTAGCTATGCATAGCAGTCAGGGTCAGGATGTTGGTAGTCAGTTGCTAGACCCCTTATAGGCTCATGAGAGCCATTTTCTTGTAGTTTTGCAGGCTAGACAGCTAGCCATATGTCAGTCTTCCGCTTCGTTGAGGCCACATGTAGTCTTGAGACCCCGTTGAACGAGTGTCCGGGATGTTGGGCCTCTTTCAGTGATTGACTCTGGAGAGTTTGAATGCTCTCCGCTGTCTTATATGCACCACCCTGATGCTATGCACGACTCTAATGCTTTACAGCCGTGCACTAATGAGTTGTGCTTGCTTCATGAGAAGCATTCTTGGATTTCTCCGTTGTATGGAGTTGCAGGATCGCTTATCTCTTGGATGTCATGGACTCAGGGATGCTTGACTCTTCTTCTGCAGAGGTTCTCGACACTTCTTGCACAACTCGCTTTCCGATTTGGCATTGGGTGAGATGTTATGATTCCTCACCTTGTCTTTTTTTTTCTTTTCTTTGTTTTCACTCCCTAGCCACATTGGCCTTTTAGTGGGAGGTTGTTGGGGTAAAAGGCCTCTGGGCTGTTGAGTGTTGAAATGACCTATTTTTTGGCTGATTTTTGTTGTTTTTGAGAGCTAAATGGTTGATTTTATGAGATGATTGATTGGTTTGGAAGTGGTTTGAGAGTGTTTTGGATAGGTTGGAATGGTTTTATTAAGCTCATGGTGTTTATTAGTAGAGACGTGAAGTTCTGTTGATGTTCTGAAATATTCTATTTGGTCCTGATAGCTTTTGTTTTGTTCTGTTTTCTCTCTGTATGGAAGGATGGAGTATTGATTGATAGGGTTTGAGATTGTTTGAAAGATTATTGAGTGATTTTTGATGGTTTGGAATGGTTTTGGTATGAGTTATGTGGTTTTGATGCTTTCTGTTGACCCTCTGTAACTCTCTATTGAGCTTCTGTGAGCCTCTGTAGACCTTCGGTATGCTTCTGTACGTGTTCTATTGGATGAGAGTGTAGCTTGGGAAAGTTTTCTAGCCTTAGAAAGAGGTGAATACAAGTGCAAAAGAGCTAAAAGAAGTCAAAGAAGTAGCTGCTGAAGACTCAAGTAAAGACTGGAGTGAAGTGACAGTGGTAAGCTATGAAAAGACACTGTAGTGGCTCTGGTGCCTCTTCATATCAGGCATACCTCTTGGGAGGTGCATCCACGACCTAAGAAGGATTATTGAGGGTTATTATTGAGTGATTGTAGTAAGGATATGATGTACTATTGATGGAGAGAGAGAGAGAGAGAGTCAGAGATAGCCAATTCTATCAAAACAGTGTAATTGTATATGAGAGATTGAGAGAGAAGACTATGAAGATATTGAAGATGAATACTATGTGATGTATTTCCATTCAAAGATGGTGTATTCCTTTTCTTTCTTTGTTATATTGATGGATTTTGTGAAGATGTTGAAGAATATGGTTGATTCTATCAAATCTGTGGGAGATATACATGATGCTACATGAAGATTTGTTGTGCCTGGTGTTCTTTTCTTCATTGTGATCATATAAAACCTAATAAAAAAAAGCTTGTTGATGTTACAAGATAGATTTTCTTGCAAGAGAATTCCCTTTTCCTTGGTGTTCCTCTTGGGGCTCCATGGGCCTACACATGTATACTGTGACCGCCCATTCTTTATTCATATATAATATGATAGTGCAATAAGGCTGTCAATTCAGTTGGACAGCACCTACATTGTGTGTGCTCTTCTCTCCCGCATCTTTCTCTTCTCCTTCTCCACTGCCATTGCATCCCCTTCACTATACTCCTCATGTAACCTCTGCACACTACGTCCTCTATACATTTAGTGAGGCCTTGTGACAGCCTCTAGCTTTGTATGGTTGGTGGTTCTTTCCATGTCTAAACTTAGCAAGGTTCTACTCATAATAGCCTTTGTATACTCAGTGTCTTTATTGGTTGTGATTGAGGCGGGGTGTTGAGAAATGTGCAATCACATCCATCATAGCCTCTTTGTAAGGAACAAACAAGGCAAAGAAACACATTGCAAATAAAGCCTTAGACTAGTTCATGTACGCATGGTTTATTAAAACCACAGTTGGTGAATACTACTACGGTCACTTTCCACCTTTCCTCACCTACCAATACCACCTGCTGTAAGCCTATAAAAGGCACTCATTCCCACACTCAATCAATCAGTCATTCTCATCAATTGTACTTGCATTATGCTTGGATAATATCAGTTGATCTTCTTTGGCAATGCTTATGCCTCATTATGATTGTCTATTTGCTCATCAGTGATCCTCCTTAGCATCCATCCTCAATATTTTAACAATTCACAGTCTTACCATAATAATGACATGTCATCCAATCTTTGTTGTCGAAGTTGAATCCTCAGTCTCGGCCTTTTTCTCTCCAGTACCTCCTTTGGTGTATAAGAGATTTTCCCTAGATGATGGAATACCATCTTTTGCATTCTTGTTCTTTTGTTTATTCTCTTCATCAAGAAGAGAATGCTCAATAACTTTTGTGTGATAGAGGTACATTACTGAGAGTAGAGACAAGATTTTCATAAGGATCCTAGTTTACACTAGCAAGGAGTACAGCAATGGCTTTATCTTCATGTTTTTTTTTTCAAAGTGGCAAGTTGAGTTTTTAGACTTTTGAATTTGTTAATATGCATAGTCATTGAAGTGTTGGTTTTTTATGTCAAGCTTATAGAATTGCATTAACAACTCGACCTTAGAGTTTTTGGCTTGACTTCCAAGGATTTCTGTCAAGCTCATCCCAATGCTTCTTAGCATCTCTAATGCCAGAGATATGATGTAATACATCATCATATAGTTCCCAAGCAATGATGCCTAGAGCCTTGTTGTTCATATTTTTCCACTCCTTTGTCTTGAGATGGTCTTCTTCAAGGAACCCGTCTTCATCATCTTCCTTCTTGCTATCTACATCATCCTCAAACAGATCCCACAAGTCCTTCCGTATAAGGTGATACATGGTATTCTCCTTCTAGGCATGAGAGCCTTCTCCATTGAACGTGGCTATTTGCTCAAGTTCAGACATTTTGAAGGTCTTACCACGAGTATACTCAGGCAGTGTCTATTCTTTTACAATGAGATTGAAACTTACAAGAGATTTAATCAGTTAGATATTCCACATTAAAAATCTTCATGTTTGTCATTGCAAGAACTAAAGTAAAACCAGCAAATGAATTGTTCTTGGATGTGACAAGAAACTCAGGTGCCAAGAAGCACTAGGTTAGTATCAAGAGATACTATCTTGATTTCAGGCTTGATGTTTGCCTGATTTTATGTAGTCTTCTTGATCTTCAAGTGAACTACTTGAATTCAGGTGGGTTGCTCCAGATCTTCTTCTTGAAGGTTTATACTTTCTGCTTTAGAAATGAGAGAAGGAGGCTTCGATTGACTTAAAAAATAGGAAAAATGAAGTGGAAAGGAGCTTGAAGAGTACTTGGCTATGACTGATTAGAGTTTTTAAAATAGGGGTCTAATTCTTTGGTTGGGACAGCTTGTACAATGGATCCTTTGAGAAACCCTTTTAGTGGGAGATAGCTTAGGTATGGCTCTTTAAAAGACCTATGGTTGCAGGGCAGATCGCACAGCACAGAGGACAAATCGTCGTACGGACAGTAAACGACGCGATTCTAAATAGCCAACTTGAAATTTGACAATTTGAGCTCTGGAGTGGCCAATATCAAGGTCTTATGTGATATAGAGTAGCAGCTTGAGTCAGAGAAAAAATCCCTAGAAGGAAGTAAGTTGAGATATGCTCTAGTTTGAGAGATCCAAAAGCTCAAAGTCAGGTAGGTGTTGGCTATGGCTGCCACAAGGTCAAGTGGAGATGGAAGTGAGAAATGAAACCATGAGCTAGATTTGAGCTAACCTTAGGGTAAGAGGAGGAACTGATAGAGCAAAGAAGGAAGTTATGCCATGCTCAGTTGAACTCTGATACCATGTTAAAAGCACATATCTAGAGCATGGTAGGAGCTATGGTGGATGGAAGATGAAGGCTAGATTCATGTTGACATAGACAATGAGTAGACAACTATTACACAAGTGAATTAGGTTCCAAGATGGAAGCTTGGATTCATAAACACAATCTTGTGTAATGGACTGACAATGACAATGACACTAACTAAAATAGAAAAGCATCATGATATTGCATTACTCATTTTGAAAGTACAATTCTTTATAGTAGTTGGGTTGTCCCACTCTCCTCACTGTGCATATGGGATTCAAGGCATCTCTTCTTGGAGCATATATCATTTGTCATTTCTCAATAGTTCATGCAATGATCTCCAAAAAATACTTTACAAGCAAGAAGCCCGATATGTTACACTTAAAATTGTTTGATTGTATTACATATATTTATGTATTAGATAAGATGCAAAAGAAACTTGATCCAAATACTGAAAAATGTATTTTCATTGGATACTCTTTACAACAAAAGGGGTATTACTATTATAACCTTGTCACAGATGAATTTAAAGTGAGCAAGAATGTTATTTTTTATGAGATGAGCAATTAGCATGCATCTAATGGTGATGTATTGGATAATAATCATGATCATGATAGACGTGTGCAAAAAGAAAAGCAAGAACTATAGAGCCTTAGTAGACCAAAAGCATCATCTGGTACTAGATCTACAGTTAGCCCTTGGTCTAGGAGACTACGGAGCAGTCCCACCTCTTCAAGTGCATCTACTAATATTGTAGGTAAAGACAAATGAAAGAAAAATGTGACAAATAATGATGTATTTGCTAGTCATTTGGGGTTTGATGGAGATTCATATGGTTCAGAGAGTTTGGATTACGACCTTGGTACACACTCAATCAGGACACCAATTTTACAAAGAGTACATGATAATGTAAAGACTCCACTGAGTGATCTAGTGGTACACAGATCTAGCAAGGTCAAAATATCATATTAAAAGATCTAGTTTTAAAGGTTATGCAACTCACCATTATACTTATATGGTAAAGATGATTGAGGATATTAAGCATACTTATTTTAAGAATGTTGTTGGTCATGCTCATTGGGATGTAGCAATGGATGAGGAGATTGTTGCATTAGAGACCAACAAGACTTGAGATACAATACCATTGCCTAAGGATAAGAAAGCTATTGACTATAAGTGGGTCAAAAAAATTAAGCATAATATAGATGGTTATGCTAGTAGAAATAAGATTAGAATGGTTACAAAAGGCTATGCTCAAATATGCAACAAAAATTATGAAGAGACATTTAGTCCAATTGCCAGGATGGTAAGTGTTAAATGTGTGATTACTTTGGCAACACCAAAGGTTAGAGTTTGCAACAAATGGATGTAAATAATACATTCTTACATGGTAAATTACAAGAGGTGTATATGGAGTAGCCAACAAGTTATGACGATTTAGAGCATCCCACATGTATGTAAGTTAAAGAATGTGTTTTATAGACTGAAGCAAATACCTAGATCATGGTTTGACAATATCGGAGACTATCTTGTCAACAATAGCTTTTATGTTTCTAAGGATGATTACTCACTTTAAGTGAGAAAGGGAGATACAAGTTTGGTTATCATAGTCATCCATGTGGATTACCTGATTATTACAAGTAATAGTAATAATGGAATTGTTGAAGTCAATGACTTTTTGAAAAAAAAAATTGAGATGAAGGATTTGGGTGAGCCAAGGTACTCTTTTGGTATTGAGATCATCATATGTGATGATGGCATATGGCTATCCCAAAGGCAGTATAGCTTGGATATATTGTCCAAGTATGGTATGATAGCTTGTAAACCTCTTTCAATGTCGTTGGAGCAAAATGTAAAGTTAAGTGCTGATATTGGAGATGAGATAAAAGACCCTACTATGTTCAAGAGGATAGAAGGGAGTTTGATTTACATAAATATCACAAGGCCAAACTTAAGCTATATTATTAACTATGTCAATCAATTTATACAGATACTTAGAAAACCTCATTTAAATACAGTTAGACACATATTGAGATATGTACAGTCCACTTCAGATTATGGCATTTTTTATGAGACAAGTAAGGCTATACATGTGTTTAGATACATAGATGCAAATTGGGCTAGTAGTATGTTTGATAGAAGATCTACTAGCAAATTTATGTTTTCCCTTAATAATACAGCAATTACGTGAAGCAATAAAAAGCAACCTGCATTTGCTTTATCGAGTACAGAGACCAAGTGCAAAGCTACTACTCTGATAGTATATGAGATAATATAACTATAAAAGTTATTAGGTGATTTGGATGTACAAGTAGATGGTCCAATTATCATTCATTGTGACAATATGAGTAGCATACAATTGGCTAGAAACCCTATATTCCATGCTAAGACAAAGCACATTGAAGTGTATTACCACTTTGTGTGAGAAAATACTTGCAAGTGAGATTGACTTGACATATATCAATACACAAGATCAGATAGCTGATATTTTTAAATGAAGACATTGAGTAAAGAGAAGCTTCAAAAGTTTCAAAGCTTACTTCAAGTTGAAGAGATATAATTGAGCTTGAGGAAAAGTGTTGAGATATCAAGCTCAACACATACAAACATTAATGATGAACCGCCTACTTAGATAGGTCCACACGTCTACACTAGCACATCAATGATTATCATGACACTTACATTATCACTAACTTATCACTTATTATATTTGGTTTGTTACACCTATCTACAACTAACATAGTTCTAACATCGATCGATTAGTATAGTTTGTTATGCATTGTTTAACTCCTTCATTTATGTTGTATCTTATCTATACTTTGTGTACATTGAAAAGTGTATATAAGAAAAAAAAAACCAACAAGAAAACATGTTGCCCTACATCTTTCTTTATGTGTTGTTGAGTGAGCTTCTCCTTGTGTGTATAGGATTGCATTCGACGCAACAGCTTAAGTCCGTTCCCCCACAATACAATTTGCACATACAAGGAAAGAGAGAGAGTTGTATCTTCGTTTGATACCTCAAAGGCATATAAACATATCAAGATTTTAGTTATAATCCACTTCAAAATGCCATTGGCACAAAATGAAAATCCACTTCACGGTGCCATTTGCACATAAGGACCCAATTGTGTTACTAAATATGTTATGACTCAAAAAACTTGATGTTTAGGCTTTCTATACTCCTCTATAACGGCTTTGCCACCTCAATAAATTCCCCATTTTCCCTCCTTAGCCACCTTCATCTTGGTCATTCTTTGAGTTGTACTCATATAAGTTCAAACATTTCAATCACTTAAATGTTTGGACTTTGACTTACACGTTCCCAAACTCCAAAGTGAGTTGATTCTTCCCTCTCATGGTGATTTCCCATGGTATCAACCAATCAAGACCCCCTAAACATGCATGAAATGCAATCTTCTTTTACAATGTAGCTTCATTAACTACTAATAAAATTGTCTCTATCATATCTTACTTATCTACTTTTTGTTTCAATGTCCTTATTGTACCATCTCTTGCACTTTCATTATCATTTCCTTAACTTCATCCTCAATCTTCTTATTAGCTATACCCACCTTAATGTCAAGTTTCCCTTTAGTTCCACAAAGTGCATAAGGGCTTCGTCAACTCAACCTTTCAAAACCACATTTTATACTTTGCAAACTCACTAATGTAGGTATCCTCCCCTAACTTGGCTCTCTATTTGTCTTGGGTAGTGATGCGACAAACACTAAGAAAGTCTTTGAGTTCATCACATTATTAGAGCAAGAGCTGGAGTCTAAACCCCACCCTTGGGTGGTATCCTTACCTCATAGAGAGAGATTGTGAGGAAGAGCAGAAACTGTCATTGCAAGTACACACAACCCTCATCATTGTCAACATTTTATATACCACTTTGAAGCTGCTACCGAGCATCATGCAATTCCCCTAGCAATCCAATTGACATTTGAAATGTATTACTTCAGACATGGTGTCCAAAACAAGCACAAAGGTGTTCATATTGAAGTCCGCCAACCAAAAAAGTAAAAGTTACTCCAATAAAGGACCTGAAACCACAGTTTGGATCTCATAAAAAAGAGTTGTGACAGTCAATCACAAATTAGAGATATAAAAAATTTGCACTAAAGCAATAATGCTAATCTATGTTACCCTCTTAAAACTAAACATGGACCAGCTTACACACGATCCTGGATGTACATGTCAAATTCTTTACTGAAGCAAATAAATGTCCTCTCCTTAAAAGTGATAAGCTTGAAATACAGCCTTCCGCCATCATAGTGGAATTAAAGCATTGGTGCTTTATGGCTCTACTGACTTTTTGATAAAGCCAACACGACAATGGTGCACCAAGTCAAACCCAATAATGGATGCGAGGCAAAGTAGTAAAACCACGTCATAAGACCGTCCTCCAAGCAACTCTAAAACCTTCCCAACATTGAAAGACCTAGCTACTCTCCATTGGCCCAGCCCCCAATGTAGTACATAACCAAAAGAAGTTGTGGAGTACTGTTGCAATACATCCAAAAGAGAGTCCAGATGCAATTGGGTCAGTACTATCATATCAATATGCAGATATGCTATCAAACTTAGGCCAGTCTTGTGAACTACATACCAATGAAAAGATGAGTAAACTCTCTTTGAAAGTGATGATCTAAGACCACCAGCGTTAAACATGCAGCTAAAAAGAGCATATTTTAACCCCCTTCCACCATAGATACTTTACTAGGTTAGGCTTCAGCAATTCACATCACCTTACGAACTAGGCCAGCACTAGTACTAACGTTTCTCATGATCATATTGTATTTTTGTTGTCTACAAGAATTTCATCAGGATCTTATCTGTCAATGGCTTGGGACCTGTTGTTAATGATGTTGAAATACCATTCTTTCATCATTGGATGGATGCCTTAGCCGTGGCCAGTGACACAATCTGCAGAATCTCATTTGTGCATCTGGATTCCAAGCTGGGATCATTTTAACTTCCTAGAGAGCCAGTAACTGGTTGGAGGCAGCACTCCTGCGCAAAGCAATCAGGTGGGGCTGATAGCCGTACTTTTCAATCACAGCATGCAAACCTCCACCATTTCTGTGCAGACCTGTTTCATAACCTTTGCAAACATAATGATCAACAGAGTTATTTTGATGTGATAAACCTTCATATGTGAATGGTCTAACCCAAGTTGGTATGGCAATGTGTTTTCGTTTGTTACACCTGTACTCCTAGGAGTACAGGGGAGGGATAAACACTTGACATTTTGGCGTGCAGCTCACTAGTAGTCCCATAAGACCATGGAAAACATATGGTTCATCACATTTGCTGTATTATATCCTTACACTGTGAGAACGATTCCTAGGAGAAATAAAAGCTGCTCTTCAAGTACTCTGAATCTTTAACAGCTTCTAGAAGGATAATCTTTTACAAATGTTCTGAACTGCACTGAGTTAAATTGTGATAGAAAAACTAAAAGCTGTAAATGAATGGTCCGACCCCATGCCTCAGTTCGAGGGTCACATGTAACAAAAGAATCAGACCAAGCCCAAGTTTGTTCACTGACGTGAAATGTGATGTACACTTCTCTCTTTCCTTTATGAAGAAGCTGGTTGCCTCACTGCATCTGTTGGCTACTTGCTATAGATCTCATGGCCACATCCTGAGGTGAGCTTTTTCTTCTACTTGAAGTTATTAGTGGTTATCAATAAATGAGATGCTTTGGAGAATCTTTTAGCATAAGCCGATAGCTCTGGAACTCCTGAAACTTGTGAACAGGAATGTGCAAGTGTGAGATCAAAGAAAAGAAGCATGACGTAGGCCAAATATGGGAGCCTATCAACCACATGGCCAATAAAATCATAGTAGTAATAGCATATCAGCCATAATTGCTAGCTCATATAGCATGAGCTTGCCATAAAGCATGAGATAGTCGAATGAAGCAGCAAGGATGTGAGCAACATCAATGCACAAATCAACTTGCTGTTTCAGTTTCAGTAGCATGTACTAGCAAGATGTTTGGGCACTTGTTGCTTCACACTGAGGAAGTCAGAACATGGAAGCATATGGTTCTTGCAAACAACCCTTTCTGGCCATTTCTTTTAACAGTTTCCTGCTGTCTACTCCTTTACCCACCTTCTTCAAAGTTTTCAAAAAGGTAACCAGTCTGTCAGCATTGACGACAATCTTGTTATTCATAACATAATCAATCAATTTCAAAGCATGGTCTACTAATCCTGCATTGCTAAGTCCATCAAGGAGTGCATTGCACACATTTCTATTCATATAGCAGCCTTCTTTCATCAGTACGTCAAAAAGGTTAGAAGCTGCTTCCAGCTCTTGATTTTTGCAATACAAACAGATTAGGCCTTCATAAGTAACAGCACTAGGCTTGCACCCTTTTGCTTTCATTTCCCAAAACACCCGCTCGGCTTCCCTTATCCAGCCATTCCGGCAGTATCCAAACATCAAGGATGTATATGAGTAGGTATCTGGAGTGCAAATCTGCTTTTCCATTTTCTTAAAAAATGCCTCAGCCTTGGCCATGCTTCTTGTGCACAATGCATGGAGTATAGCATTGCAACCAACTGGGTCTACTTTGCGACCAGACTCTATGAAGGCATCCAGTATACAGATAGCTCTATCAACTTTGTCAGCCTTTGTAAGGCCTATCAGGAGAATCTTATCTGTTTCCAAGCTAGGGTCCACTCCTTCTCTTGACATGCTTTTGTAAAGCTTGATGGCCCTGTACACTGCACTTTGCTGACATAATGCATCAATAAGCATATTGTAAGTATCAATGTCAGGTTGACAACCTGAAGAGCGCATGCTGTGGAAAAGTTTGTAAGCTGTCACAAACCTTTGATCCTTGCAAAGGGCATCAATAAGCGCATTGTAAGTAGCAACAGAGGGTTTGTGACACTTAGCTATCATTTCTACCAGAAGCCTGTGTGCATGTGCACAGTTCCCAACTCTAGATAGACTCTGTATCAAGCAGTTGTAAATTTGCTCATCAGGAGAGCAGCCCACATTAATCATTTCATCAAAGAACTCACATGCTATAGTAACTTCTCCACTATTACAGAATCCATTAATGATAGCAGTAAATATCTCTTTATTTGCCTTCAGGCCCTCACCACACATCCTTTTGTATAACAGCAGGGCCACCCTAGGCCTCTTCACTCTGACTACATACTCGATCAAGTAAAGGTAATGTTCTGTGGCAGGGGAGCACTCAAAATCAGTCATTTTCATTAGGGTATCGATGGCTGGTTTAACTTGCCCAGCATTGCAATATCCCTGGATGATAATCTCAAATATATGAGGCGTGACCTCAAGACGGTTGTTGCGCATATCATCCAGGACATGCCAGACACTAATGAACATCTTCGCAGCACATAGTTTCTTGATGAGCACAATATAGGATGCGGGGGAGTGAGTATATCCTTCTTGCTCTGCAGCCCATTTGAAGATGGTAAGGGCGTTTTGCCCAAATTTCTGTCTGCTAATGACTTCTTCAACCAACTGAGGGTTTACCTTATCACGCGAAATGGTTCTAAGCGGGCCTTCAAAGTCTGCAAGAAGGCTGTCTCTTGGTAGAGGACCAGAGTCATCTTGAAGCAGATTATCTGGCAGTGTAAGATTTTCCAGAACATGTCCTTTTTCTTCATCCCATGATGTCAACCCAGTGCTTAAAGACCTGTAAAAATCCCACAGACCCATTTTACCTGTCTGGATCAAAGTTACAGAGAAGACAAAAAAACACTTAACACTTCAAGTCCTTACAGTAAACATCCAATGATGCACAAGGCACACCAAATTCCTCTCTCTCTCTCTCTCTCTCTCTACACAGGTGTGACTATAAACTAGGGGCAAACCTGGTCTGATGATCGCAGTGTAACTTGAGCATTCTGTGCTTATTCAAGCAAGTCCTGAACAGAGAAGCCAGCCTATACCCACTCGCCATGGTCAGGCGAGGCTACACAGACTTAACATACTTAATTTCGTGAGACAACGAGCGTGACAGTAAGAGGCATCAAAGAAAAGATACGAAAACCTTTCACTTTCACAATTGTGGAGAATAAAAATACACTTCAAATTTACAAGGGCTTCTTTGAAAAATACGTGAACGTATCTTCATGAACGCTAGCGAACCTTTAGTTCTTCTATTGCATTGATTATTGATTATATTACTAATATAAGGTCAAAAATTTCGAAGCTTACTTGGAGTTGTAGAGATATTGTTGAGCTTGAGGGGGGAGTGTTGAGATAGCAAGCTCAATACATGCAAACATTGATGATAGATTACTTGGTTAGATGGATCTGCATGTCTACACTTAGCATACCGATAGTCATTATGATCTTCATATGGCCATCACCTAGCTTATCACTTATTATATTTAGCTTGTTGCACCTACCTACAACTAGCATAATTATAGCGTAAATCGATTCATATAGTCAATTATACATTGTTTGACTTAGTAAGCCACTTTCCTTTATGTTGTATCATGTTTGTACTTTGTGTATGTTGTATTGTGTAAAAAAGAAGAAGAAAAAACCAACAAGAAAATATTTTGGTCTCCATCTCTCTTCTTGTATTCTTGAGTGAGCTTCCTCTTGTGTATATGGTGTGTGTTTGGCATAGTAACTCAAGTAAGTCCCCCCACCACCATACGATTCGTGACATAATGGTAATACTAAGGAAGGTTGAGTATATAGGAAAAAGATACATTGTTGTTTCTTGGATTTCTACAAGGCATTTGATATAGTACCACGTACCAAACTCAGTGGCAAGCAAGGTATGGACCCACCAGGTGTCTTAGATTTAGGTAGTACTACTAATGGAGTGAAACAAAGATGTTTGGTCTCACCTACTTTATTTGGGCTCTATATAGATGAGGTTTCAAATTATATTGAAAAGGAGGAAGGGTTGGAGAAAGTTTAGTTGGTGTGTTGGTATTTATATTGCTTTATGCAAATGACATTGTGCTTATATCTAACTCACTCAAGGGACTAAAGAGACATTTGGATATGATGCACTATCAGCTTTCTACATGATAGAGATCTTAATGTGAACATTGAGAAAACCAAGGTTATGGTATTCAATAGCTTAATCACTTGGGTGACAAGATCTAAATATCAATTTACTTTTAATGGAGAGCCAATGAAGACTATCAAATAATATAATACTTGGCAATAACTTTCAAAGGTTCACAATTTTTCTAGAGACCATCAAAGACTCAACTAGCATGAGCATATACAGCATTAGGTGCATTGGAGACACTGTGTGCACATGAAGTTCCATGAACCACACACCAAATTGTGGGTATTTGATGCCAGGAGGCATATTCCACGGTGGATTCCGTGAGGATTTACGGTGGATTCCGTAAACTTAGATGACTGGGGCTCATACACAAAGAGGATTCTTTGTGCGAGAAGTTGATGGGGATGCCTGTCTTTTTCGGGCGTTTCATTAATTTAGTGTGTACATGGGTGATTCCATAGCGGGTGATTCCGCAAAATGCATATTAAATTAATAAACGTTTATGAGTTTAGAGTGCGCACTCGTAATAAATTAAGGTTAGGATTTATTTCTAACCAGTTGATTTATTTATGTAGCTGAAGACTGCTAGGTATTCACTTTTGTCAGTTTAATTGTATTATTTTACTAACGATTGTGAATGCTTCAGTTGATGTGTAGAGATAGCAGCAGTAGCGGAGGAAAGCATTGGAGTCTAGCGAGTATTCGACCTTTGGACTATATTTTGATAGGCGCCACGCCTATATTTTGTTATGTCTATTGAGACATTGATTATTGATTATTATTTTGTATGCGCCTATGCACACGGATATGTTATTTCTATTTGGACATTGAGATTGGGCGTGCCAGACTCTATGGGCACCGTCCATTAGCTTTATTTTCCTATTTTTGTAGAAAGCAAACTCAAAAGCTAAAAGCTTGTCATATTTTTGTAAATTGGGCTATTATTGAGCATGAAGATTGAAATATACATAAAATACATGCTTTGTGAAGCGCTCACACAAGGCATGGGGGAGATTGAACCCAATTTGTCTCTTGCCTCTTGTCGTGCATGCTTTTACATGGTTTTTTGTGCAAAAAGGTAGAGTTCATTGTTCTTGGGGACCTTCCGGGATTCACTACGTGAGCATTCTGCGTCCGATCTGCGCACCAATATTTGATACACTAGTTACACTACACTCCTCTATGGGGCAACCATTTGGGCCCAAGCCTTCGGCATATGTGGAGATAACCATTGATAAATCATAATGGACTAGAGAGGGAGTTTTATGATGGATGGGAGCATATGGAGTGACCATTGGTCATGATAATATCATGTATGATACAAGTGAAGAGATGAACCCCACACGAGATAATTAAAGTGGAGATGGGGTAGCACCTATAGTGCTTGAGGCCTTGTTGTAGGTAGTGACTTTCATTCATTGATTTGTTGAGATATTTGAAAGAGAGATAGGAGGGAAAGAGGGTACATAAGTACAATGGACCAGAATGTACAATGATAAAAGGACTTGTTTATTTGTGTAGAAAGGGTGCCCAAGTTCTTTTGGTAGGTACCTTGCTACTAGTGGCATCTAGGTGGATAAGGTGGGTGGTTAAAGGTGGATTTACATAGTGTAATGTGTAGAAGGAGACATTGATAGATACAAAGCACAGGATAAACCAAATTAAACTAGGTAGTGTGACTCTTTTGCAATCCCACAAATGTTAAAAACACGGATCTAGAGCATGGTAGGAGCTATGGAGGATGGAAGATGAATATACAACTCATGATGACATAAACTTAGATAGACTAACTGTGACACAAGTGAATTAGGTTCCAAGATAGATTAGCTTGGACTCATAAACACATTCTTGTGTAAGATGGACAATGACATTGACAATGACTCAAACAAATAGTTCCATTCCCTCAAATGATTGTCAACAAGTATATGCTTATATAGCATTTGGATAGTACCACTCTCCTCACTGTGCATATGGGATTCTGAACATCTCTACCTAGAGCATACATCATTTGTCTATCTTCTAGCCTCTTTAGGGCATACATCTAGCCTCTATGGGCAAGCATCATTTGCTATTCTCAACACCCCTCCTCAAATGATGAGTCTCTTCCCTTGCTGGCTTTTGCTCCCCCTACATGATGACATGGCCTGGGAGACTAGCTCTTTGGCAGCCTAGTCAAGTTAAGGCTTGAAACTTTACATCTTTGGTAAGGGCTTTTACATCCACAATGGGAAACAAGATCCACTACGGGAAATAAAGATCCACAATGGGAAAATTTCTTTGTTGGCAACAGCGAAAATTTCTTTATATTCTTCATGCTTCTTTGGCATTCCTTGCTTTTCTCGATCTTCTGGGTGTGTTTGATCTTCTTGGACTCCTTCTTGGTTTTCATGCTTTTCATCTTTGACTTGTTCTTCATTATCTTGTGCTCTAGTCTTCTTTGTGAGGTCCTTTTGGTCATCTTTCTTAGTGAGTTTGAGATAGGTACATTGTTGTGACTTGACATGACTTGTTGAACTATTACATAAATTTTAGGATACATAGCTTTTGGGATTTCATATGGCTTTGAATCATGGCTTGACATTACATTGGATTTTCTTCTGAGATCATACAACATCTTGTTCTTCATTTTGCTTGCTTTATCGCTCTTTACTTTGCTTGCAGCTTCTTTGACTTTGACTTTGCTCTTCTTGTCCATGTCTCCCTCAAGCAAAGGTATCATGATGTCCAAGACAGCTGGAATGTCTTCAAAATCTTCATATAAATTCATTGATTGCTCTTCAAAACAAGTAAATCCAACCATCCCTACAAGTAGAATAAACAAGTCCTCTATGTAGTTAAAATGAACAACAAGAGTAATGCTACTCTTCATGAGCAAAACCTTCATGCTCCACATTCTCATTACTGAGAATCAACCTCAAATCTCTAATTTTGCAGCAAAAGAGTTGAAAGATTTTGTGTCAAGAGCACAAGTGCAAGATAGTGTGAAGACACACTCTGTAGTATCAAGAGATACTATGTATGGACTTGAGCTTGATGATGATTCTTGATGCTTGTCTTGTCCTTCAACTTGAGTCCCCTCCTTGCTGGTAAATGACTTGAGTTTAGCAATAGATTTGAGTAACGGTACTTGTCTTTATCAAATGAATTTGAGAATGGAGTGAAGAAAGAAGCTTGAATGTTAATGGCTATGGTGCTTTTTAGGGTTTTGAAGCACATGTGGCCGATTTTTTGGATGGTACAATGGCTACAATGGATAATCCAATCGAATATTTGATGAAGAGGAAGCTTAGAAGTCACCCTTCAAATGCCCTATGCTCATAGGAGGAATCGTAGCGTACACACAAAGATCGAGCTATATGAGTTCAATCAAAGGTGCAGAAATTACAATGATCACGAATTTTGTCAATGTCGGTGCATAGAGTGGCCAATGTTGATTTGTAAAATGGTACAAAATTGTGCCCTAAGTTGCTAAACAACTCGTTAGAAGAAATTGTAATGAGATATGACCTCTAATATGAGATCCAGAAACTCAAATGGTTGTAGGTCCTATTTGGCCATGGAGAACATGTAGAACAGAAGTTGACAAGGTTGACAATATTGAGCTATAGATGACCTAATATTGAGCTCTAAGGTGACAGATAAGAGCTCTAGAAGTAGGAGTAGAGATTTCCAGAAGGAAGCTTGTCAAGACATCTAAGAGCTTAAAGCAGGGTAGGTGCATGGTGGTTATGGCTGCCAAGCAGGGCAGTGAAAAGAAGTGAAGAATGGGTGTCATACACTCACACTGAGCTGGAATGAGATGAAGAGGAGCTAAGAGGAGTGAAAAAAGAGATGGGCCATGCTCAGCTAAGCTCTGATACCATGCCAAAAACATGAATCTAGAGCATGGCAGGAGCTATGAAGGATGGAAGATGAATATACAACTCATGATGACATAGACTTAGATAGACTAACTGTTACACAAGTGAATCAGGTTTCAAGATAGATTAGCTTGGACTCATAAACACATTCTTGTGTAAGATGGACAATGACACTGGCAATGACTCAAACGGATAGTTCCATTCCCTCAAATGATTGTCAACAAGTACATGCTTATATAGCATTTGGATAGTACCACTCTCCTCATTATGCATATGGGATTCTAAACATCTCTACCTAGAGCACACATCATTTGTCTATCTTCTAGCCTCTTTAGGGCATACATCTAGCCTCTATGGGCAAGCATCATTTGCTATTCTCAACAACAAATACATATCATGTGTTTGTGATTTTATTACTCCCTTTTAAAGTCATGATTGTACATAGCTTTGTACATAACCACCATCCTTTCGATAACTTGGTCACCACATAACTTATTAGGGGCATGTCCATCCTTGAGTGTCATTATCTTGTGTTCCCAAGATGATCAAACACATTCTTTACTTGACCACTTTTGGCTCAAAGGTTTGGATGGTTTAGTGGAATTTAGCTTTTAGGCAAGATGATTTTAGTAGAGGCTGAACAACTAAAAGTTACAAGGGTTTTATGTTATGACTAGAGAGAATTACAAAAGAGAATGCACACTTTTTAAAGAAATCGTTCACAAGTTGAAACATCAAAAGGAGCCTTCTTAGCTTCCTTTTTCTTCTCAAAGGTCATTAAAAGGGCTTCATGATGCTTTTCTTTTTCTTCAAGTTCCACTTCCTCCTTATCTTCTTCTTCTTCTTCATCAATCTTTTGAACTGTCTTCATAAGAAATAACTTTTGAGTCTCCTTTTATGAAAATATTTTTTCTCCTTGTGTCCAAGTTTGTGACAAAAGTCACACACAATGGTCTCATTGTGATTGCATGTATTCTTCCCTTTGAACTTGGATTTGGTATAGAGGGCCTCATGCTTTAAAGTTGCATTGATCTCCTTAAACTTTAATATTTTCTCTTTTTCCAAAAAAAGGCATTCACTTCAACTAGCCTAGGAGAGGGCAACTTGATAAGAGTAGTGACCACATGGTCATACTCTTTAGGTAGGGATTTAAGCAAGACACCAATAGCAATGTCCTCTTCAATTTTGAGTTCAATTCCTAAAAGCTGAGTTAACAATCATTTCATTCATATAAATCAAATGAGATGCAAGAGAAGACTCATATTTCATTTCTAAATGGAAAAAATCAATCATTCGACCAAATTTGGAACTCTTCGATTAGGATCCAAACAACTTATTGAGTTCATCCCAAGTATATTTTGAAGTGTCACATCCATCCACATGATAAATGTAAGTATCACCCAAATCCATTTTGATGATGGCTTGGGCTTTGTCATCTTTTACTTCCCACGCAGGTACTTAGGTTGCATCCCAATGCTTATTTTCTTTCCCATTGGCAATATACCATAAGCCTTTCGTCATAAGGATTGGTTTGATCCTTGTTTGCCATTTGTGAAATGCATAATCTTTAAACTTAGTGGAACCAATTTTCCCATTAGAAGTCATGCTTCTAGACTGAGAAAATTGATATCTTACACAATAAAATAGCAAGAAGGAAATTATTGAAGAACATAGGATAGAAGTAGTCATATCATATTTATCTCAGTAAGAACATTGACTAAAATAGAGTTGAAATATACCATAATCTTAACGATAAACAAAGACATAAATAACACCTCAGTCCACAAAAGTAAATCCTTGTTTTATAGCAGCATAGCAGCTATTACTCTGGATTGAAACCTAAGTAATGGTTTAGCTCAGACAATTGGACATGGATAGTAAGTATATTTATTCTTCACAAAGATTAGCAATAAATTAGAGAGCCTATTAGTGACGTATATATGGAGTGCTGAAATGTTTTGGTAGTTGAGATGGTTGAATGAATGTTTTAAGAGATGGGGTTAAGGTTGTGTTAAAAGATTTATGAAAGATTGAATTGGATTTGGTTTGGTTTTTATGGTTTTTATGGTCTTTGTTGATCTTCTGTAAGGTTTTGTGGTTTTGTTGTTCTATATTTATGTTGCTCTGTGGTCTATTCTGTTCGTTTCTGTTGAGTGTTATGTTGGATGTATGGATCTTTTGGGAAGTGTTTTTGTTTTAGGAAAGGATGAATGGAAGCTCTATTCAAGCTAATTGAAGTGAAGAAGTAGCTAATGAAAATTCACAGAAGGTTACAAAAGAACAATGACAGAAGCCAAATCTCACAGGACACTATGATGTCTCTGGTGCCTCTTTGCATTAGACATACCTTTTGGGAGGTGTATCCACAACCAAGAGAGGAGAATTGATTTCCATTCTTGATTATTGTAGTGAGGTTATAATGTACTATTGAGAGAGCAAGAGTATGTGAGAGAGAGAAGTGAGAGAAACTTAGTTCTATGCCTCAAAACAATGTATCTACTATGAGAGATAGAGAGAGAACTATGAAGACAATGAAAATGAATACTATGTGATTATTTCCATTCAAAAATGGTGTATTCTTTTGTGTTCCTTGTTCTATTGATGGATTCTATAAAGATTTTGAAGATTATGGTTGATTCTATTAAATCCGTGGGAGATATCTACTATGATGCTACGTGAAAATTTGTTCTTTTCCTTGTTATGGTTCTCAAAAGAATGAAATAAAAGCTTGTTGATGCTACAATATAGATTTTATTATAGTAGAAACCCCTTTTCCTTGGTGTTCCTCTTGGGGCTCCATGTTTTTGGTGCGCAGCCAGGGAAGATTGCCACCAACAAGCATCAAAAGAGGCTGAAAATGAAAGAAATGGCATTGCCATCAAGAAGAGAAGAATTCAATGGATGTTTGCAAAGTTCCTTCTTCCACTGAAGAGTTGGAGATTCTCATTATCAAAGCCACTTTCTACAAGAAGTTCATTCTACAATGGCAGAAACATATTACCATCATGATGCAAGCTCTATGTGGTGGACTATTTCCTCTTTCAGTTGAAGCAACAAAGACGTGCATCTTGGTGGCAAACTGTTTGGGAACAAACTGAAGAGCAAAAATATAGAGAATGACCATCCATGGAAGATTTGGCATTCATTGAGAAGTTTTCAGACATCATCAAGTGGGAGATCGTGAAGAAGCTTCAGGAGTTGTGGTCAGTGGAGGTTCACGAAAACAAGAAAGAAAATAGTTGGAATTTGTTCGTGGATGCTCAACAGCAAGATATGTGGGATGCTTGGTGTTCTGACAATCTTCTGTTTGTCCAATTAGCAACCCACTGGAAGTTGGTAGATAGAGTGTTTTTCACAACATACACTGTTGAAACCCTCAAAATCTGGCATTATTATAATGATGGCACAACAATGATCTTAAGAAGAATGAGTTTTGATACTTTCAGAACGGAATATCTCCCCCTATGTAGTGGTTTGAAAGCTAAATTCAGAGATGTTGAAAAGAAGGAAGTAGAAGAGATGTTGGCCAGAGAATCCTCCAAAGACTAAAGCCCCTCTCTGATTCTATTCTTTTGAGTACAAACCAACTGGTTGGAGCCAACCCCCTGATGAATGACGCAATCAAGAGGCAAGCATTAGAATGAGTCCAGAGGTACGTGAGAAGAGAGAAGGCAAGAATCAAGGCTGAGAACGAGCTTATAGTAGCAGAAGCCTCCTTTGATGCCCTAAAAGCACTCTTTACAGAAGTCCCCATGGTGACTCAAGGTCCCCTTCCTAGTCAGATTCATCTTGGAAATATTGATGACAGGCCAGCAAATGTAGTCCCATTGCCAATTTTTATGGGAGAGTACAATGAAGACCTTGATCTTCATGTAGTAGAGTTTATGGTAGCATGTGTAGCTAGCAATGTCAGAACCCCCGAGCATTGGTTAGCAATCTTCCCCGCCACTTTCAAAGGCGTGGCATTTCAATGCTATGAGAGACAAGGAGCAGAAACTTTTGGCTCATGGGACGACCTGAAGTTGGCCTTCCTCACTAAATTCAGGCGTAAAGGTTTTGAAGAGCAGATGCGAGAGGAATTCATGAACCTAAGTCAGTCCTCTGGAGAAAGAGTAGAAGCTTATGTCTCGCGAATGGAATCCATCCTGAAGAGATGGACTAAGCATCATTTGGATGAAGGTATCCAAAAAGGAGTGTTCCTCAGAGGCCTACAACCAGAAGTTTGCAAGTTCTTGGAATTGAGAAGACTAGCCAATTTGCAAGCTGCAGTGGAAGGTGCAAGATTGTATGACGAAGTTAAAGAAAGGTTGTCAATGACTCCAGGAAGAGGAGTTTTACCTCCTCCCATGCTAGGAATGGTATACCCATCAAATGTAGTCCTAGGGGCAGTTTCCTACCCCTATTCCCAGATGCAAACAGTGCCACAATACAATGCATGTAGTCCACAGTGGCCACAGACAACAATGCCTGAAATGATGGTTCAACCACAACAACAGTGGCCTCAAAGAGTTCCTCCAATGGTGACTCAACAATAGTGGAACCCTACCAACTGAAATCAACAACCCCAAGTCTCAACAGGAGCTCTGAATCAGAACCAGAACAGAGGACCCTCTGGATCAACCCAACCTGTATATGCAATAATTACAGAAGCTTCCCAAAACCCTACTACAAGTACTCCAGGAAGTGAAAATCTGAAGGACTATTTATCTAACTATGTCGCAAGTATCAAGAGAGAGCTTATGGATGTGATTACAGAGCATCTATAGACACTGAAGATGAATACTGCCAATATATTCACTCCCGCAGGAGGTGGGAGAGATGTGATGCATTTTAATACATGGTGTGGAAAGTGCCATCAAGTAGGACATTTAGACACTGAATGTACTCGAAAACCAACCATTCATGGAGCCTTCTGTTCATACTGTTTGAGGAAGAACCATACATAGGATATTTGCTCTCTGAAAGAGATGCACGAATGAAGATAGAAAGATGAAAACGCAAGATTCAACTTGCTAGAATCCAAAATGACAATGCAGGACATTGGACTAAAGCCTAGGGAGTTTGGTCCTAATTTTGGTCCAATGAGGTTTCCCTCTCAAAGTTATAGAGGATGACAGTCTGGTGGTGGTCAGAGATCTGAGGTGGAATGTTACAGATGTGGAGAAAAGGGTCATATGTGGAGAAAAGGGTCATATCTCCCCAAATTGTCCAAACCCTAGAAGATTTGTGGATTACAAGCCCTTATGCAGCCGATGCAAAGGAGAAGGCCATACTACAAAAGATTGTCCAAGTCCAGCCCTTGTCAAATCTACTTCTGATACCCAATAGAAGACCCAAGAACCTGCTTCTAGTTTGGTGGATTTGGAAGTGGCCGCAATCACGCGAGCAAAGAAAGGAGACCCCATAGTTCCAAAAAAGAACATTCCTTCTGCCAAGGTTGTGAAGTTCAACCTCCCTCAGGAAAAATAGAACAATACAATCAGAAATAAGGAAGCACAGAGCACCACAGAGCCACGAACGTAAGGTCCGTTCATATGAATGAAGCACAAAACTAAAAATAAGGGCAAACGATCAAGAAACAACCCCAAGGACAGGGTGAAATAGAACGAAAGGGTGGGGAAGGGACCCCATCAGGGTAAAATGAAACCATGGCATAGATGCATGATCAGAACAGGGTATATGCATGGGCGTATGCAACATAGACGTGCAGGGACGCGTCCCCACACTTAAAACCTTTAGCATGAAGGGTAACCCGAACATCAAGGACCTAGTACCACACATCAGGCCAACCACGACGTCCCCACACTTAAGACATGACCATCACTGAGAAACAGAAGGTGTAGGGTTAGAAAAACTTGGCCCATATTGCCGAGGAGGAATGTCAACTATCGAGGTTGCATCTATCATCGTCGTCGGCTCCAGGAGGTAATAAAGTATCTTTACAGCACATGTCCTTCATCCTTCATGGCCGGGACCATGCAACAGCACCCAAGGAGGTAGCTGGTTGAAGGAATCACAGGAAATTCGTCGATGGCGAGGGATATTACACTCAACTCACGATCACTCAAATGGATTGAAAGAGCAGTCATTCGCCCCATTACTAATACCACTCGAAGAAAATAATAATGAAACCCATAGCTCACACCCGGTTTAGGAATCAACAAGGGGATGGTGCAGAAAGTATGCCAGGGTGCACAATTGATGGTGCATTAGTGCATTCCACCCATCTGGCATAGGTGCAAGGAGAAAGGCCAGGGAGCCTTGTAGTGCAGTGTACATAACAGAGTGACGTGTCCTATGCTGATGGCAGAGACCCAGCCCATGGATGCATAGGGAAACGGGAACGTACCTGACTCCAATGGTCGCAACGTCCCTCAATCCTCACCTCTCAATAAGTGATTGAAGAAACACCAGTCACACTCAGCCCACCCTCTGTCTCACGCTTCGTTGATAGATACAGAGGGCAGCCCTTTCCTGAAACCCATTGATGTAATCCTCACTGTCACTTGTGTAGAGGTTGTATGCCTTGTGCGCAATTGATGGTGCAACTGTGCATCCCACCCTGTGTCGGCATATAGTGTAAGAAGGAAGGCCAGGGAGCCTTATGGTGCAGTGCACAGGAACAAACCGTGCTTTGTGCATTGAGAGGCCCATCCCGTGCATGCCACACTCCATTCACACAACTTCACCTCTCATTTGATTTAAAGGGAAAAACTGGACACTCCCCCCACCCTCTGTCTCACTCTCGGATAGATATAGAGGGCAGCCCATACTCACGTCCCCATTCTGTTAGGATGAAAGCTCGCATCACTCAAGGGGTTGTTGATGAAGATCATGTCGGCTGTTGTTGTCATGAGGATCTTGAAGATGAGGCGTACCCAGGCAGGTAGCCAACAAGTCTCGTACTTCAATGACTTGTAAGAAGATCGTCTGTTAAGAAGGGCAAATGGACTGATATTGCAAAGACAGCGCACCAAGGGAGGTGGCTTCAAATTACTCGCTAAAGAGGTTCTGCTGGTGAGTCAGCTATCCTGAACTGCAAGGTGTTACCACCTTTTCCACAGTCAGCTTCCTGCCCAAGGGTGTTTCCACCTTTTCTTGGAACGAGGCCTGTTATGACAGGGAATTTCTTCCTTTTCTCCTATAACAGTTTGTTTATTTTTTTTAAAAAAAATTATTTTGTTTTTTTCTTTTTCTTTTTCTTTTTTGTTTTCGTTTTCCTTTTTTTTTCTTTTTTTTCTTCTTGTGTTTTTTTTTTCTTAAGAAAGAGAATGGTAGAAATACCATATATCAGGACCAACCTCGCCACCGGTGTTAGATCAGACGAGAAGAAAACAATGTCGGGTTGAGATGTTTTTGCGAGGGGGTAGTAGAACGAGACCGCCTCATGAGGAGAATCATAATGTCTATCAGAAGCACGACAAGAAGGACAGTGCGACGCCCAAAAGGGAAGAGGTAGGTCGACTGTGATTCAAGATCCCCAGGGAGGGAAGTACTTCTTCAGGCGATAGCCATTGATGAGGAAAGGATCATCAGAGGCATCAACGGTCTGCACCTGAACAGAGCCATTAGGATTGACGGCCAGTACCTTGTACGGGCCCATCCACCGTTGTTGGAGCTTGCCACTAGGAAACTTGCCAAATCTCGAATCATAGGCTAGAACAAGATCACCTTCTTTGAACTCCTTGTGCTTGATGAAACTGTCATGATAGGCCTTACATCGTGCTTGAGTGGTTTCCATGCACTATAGGGCCCTCCGTCGTATCTCATCCAAGCATTCCAAGTGCAGGAGACGGCATTGCAGTGACTCATTATCTCCCAAGCATTCTTTAACTGCCACTCGTAAAGAGGACAATTCCAGTTCAACAGGGAAGACGGCTTCTGTACCATACACTAGCTGGAAAGGGGTCTGTCCTGTAACTGCCTTATGAGAGGTTCTGTACGCCCAGAGGGCCTCTGTAAGTCGATCGTCCCAGTCGCGATGATGTGTGGCAATCGTTCTTGTCAGAATTGAGCAGAGGATGTGATTGGTGACTTCAACTTGGCCGTTTGCTCTGGGGTAATAGGGAGTGGACTTGCGATGGCGGATCTTATATAGTTCCGTCAGCTCCTCCATAATTTTGTTAAGGAAATGAGTACCTCTGTCACTTACCAGCTCGAGGGGACTGCCAAAATGGGTGATAATATTCTCGTACATGAACAAGGCTACACTGTTACCATCATCCCGCTTCAAGGCTTTAGCTTCACACCACTTTGTGACATAATCCGTACATGCTAAGATGTATCTGTTCTTCTTCCATCTGGTGGGTGGATCAATGGGACCCGCGAAATCAATCCCCCACTTCTCGAACGACTTTAAGGGAAGAATGGGTTGTAGTGGCATGGCATTTATTTTGGTAGGTTTCCCCATTTGCTGACAAGCATCACATCTCTTACAGTAATCATATGCATCCTTGTGGAGGGTCGGCCATCAGTATCCTGCTAATAGAGCCTTCCTGGCTGTCACTTCTCCTGCAAAGTGTCCACCACATGGTTCGTCATGGCATGCTTTCAATACTATGCCGATTTCATCCCCTGTAACATATCTTCGCAGCACTTCATCTTTGCCTTTCTTGTACAGGGCACCGCCTAGCAAGGTGTAGGGGCTGATTCTAACAGAAGCTTCTTCTTCTCACGACTTGAGATGCTAGGAGGATATTGTTGAGTTGCCAAGAGGTTGGCTATGTCTGCATACCAGGGAGTAACTGTTTCAACTAGAAACAAAGAAGCATCAGGAAGGTCTGGATCATCATGTTCCTCTTCTTCTGATTGAGGGATCCATGATGGATGATCAGCTAGGACATGGGAACGGCCAGGCTTAGTGATCACTTCAAAATCAAACTCCTGGAATAGTAGCAACCATCTCATCAGTCATCCTTTAACATCTGCTTTGTTCATCAGGAAGGACATGGCTTCATGATCCACATAGAACTTGAAATGCGTTGATAATAGATAGTGTCGAAACTTCTCCAATGCAAACACCATTGCCAAGCACTCAAGCTCTATCACTGTGTAGTTCCGTTCCCTATTAGTGACCTTTCGGCTTGCATAATATATTGGCTGATCTAATTTAGAGGAGCCCTTTTGACATAGGACAGCACCTAGCCCTTCAACTGATGCATCTGTGCACATGGAACTCCTTCGTCCAATCAAGAGGCTGCAAAATAGGTGCTTGGATAAGGCACTGCTTTAGGATATTAAAGGCCTCTTCACGGTCATCAGTCCAAAGGAAATCAGCTTCTTTCCTTAGGAGCTTGTGTAGAGGGGCTGCCTTGGTTGCAAAATGTGCAATGAATCTTCTGTAGACATGGCCAAGAAATTCTCTCAATTGCTTGAGGTTTGTTGGTGCTGTTAAGGCGGTACTCTTTTCAATCTTTGCCAGGTTTGTTGCAATCCCTTGTGCAGAGACAATATGGCCCAGCAAAACTCTTGATGAGACGCCAAAGACATATTTGTCGGGGTTGAGAGAAATCCCATACTCGCGGCATCTATCAAAACATTGCTCTAGGTGTCCCCAGTGCTCTCGGATCAAACTATAGACACAAAAGTCATCAAGATACACCTCAATGAAATCATGAAGATGATTCTGGAAGGCAACCATCATTACTCGTTAGAAGGTGGCAGGAGCATTACAGAGCCTAAATGGCATCACTCTATAGGCATAGGTCTCCCATTCTGTGGTGAAGGTTGTTTTAGATTGGTCCTCTTCTGCAATTTGGACTTCATTATATCCGCTGAATCCATCCAAGAGGGAATACAACTCATGGCCTACCACTGTGTCCAACAGTTGGTCTATAAAAGGGATGGGAAAATGATCCTTCTTTGTCTTCGAATTGAGCTTCTAAAAGTCGACACATATTCGAAGTTTCCCGTTCTTCTTAGGTACTACCACAATGGGCGAAACCCATTCACTGTTAGCCACGGGATAAATGAACTCTGCTTCAAGAAGTTTCAATAATTCGGCCTTCACCAAAGCACAATAATTAAGATTCATACGCCTTTGTCTTTGCCTTACAGGTTTGGCATTAGGCTCTAGGTCAATGTGATGTTGCCATACTGTGGGATCAATCCCTTTTAGATCTTTATATAACCAAGCAAACACGTCTAAGTTCTCTTTGAGTAGGTCTCGCAGGACCACTAGTTCTTCTTCTGGAAGATTGAGACCCACTTTTAGGTGACATTCAGTACCGTTAGTATCCAGAAACGTTACTTGTCTTTCACCTTCCACTTCACGGATAAACGTCCCACGGATTGTTTCTGGATAGAGGTCTAACTCTTTCAAGAGAGTAGTATCCTTGTCTGATGTTCCGCTAGAACCAGTGTCCTCCTTCTGAACAAATAACTCGTTTGTCTGTTGAGGTATGCTGGAAGGGTATCAGAGCTTTGTTTGCTTCTGTGTGAGTGGTGATTTCTTCAGGACTCAAGGATTCATCTTTTGAGGATGCGTCCAGGAATGTCACATAGCACGGACCTGCTAGAGGCCATGGCTTTGATGGCTCTGGCTTCTGTTGAAAGGAGGCATCATCATCATCTTTTCTTTGGACTGAACGGTCAGGACGACAAGAGCCACTGGTGAACTTAATTTTTATGCCTTTAATCCATTGCTTATACAGATTCTGCATACTTTGTGGTCCATTGATCAAGCCAAATGGAACCATGGTCATTCCATTCAGTACCCTGCGATTTTCGGCCTCTGAGGTCTCTGTAGGGACATCAACAAGATCATCCTCTATCAGAGGGAATTCTTTATCTGTACTTTCATAACCTGCTTTATTTTCTTCCTCATCATTTTCATCCTCTTCCTCTGGAGGCTCTGTCTCTGCTTCTGTAGAGGCTCTGTAGGAGAAGAACAGATCTTCTACCTCTGCATCTACTTCTGCTTCTGTCACAACTTCTGACTCTACTTCTGCCTCTGGTTCTAGTTCTGTATCTGTTACTGTCTCTGTGTTCTCTCTGTCTCTGTTCTGTAGCCGCTCTATATCTGCTCTGCCTCTGTACTGTCTCTACTCTGTAACTGTACTGTTTCTGCTCTGTCTCTGTGACTGTCATGTAACAGGGAGAACAGTACATCCATGCTTCTATTTCACTGTCAGAGGTGATTTTAGAAGTTAATTCTAGTTGAGGCAGGAGATATTCACCCACGGTCAAGGATTTTGCTTCCCTTTGCAGTTGGCTTACAGTGCCCACTGTTAGGGACTGCGCCTCTATTTTCTTAGAAAAGATCTGCTTAACAGCCTCTTCATCTCCTGATGTACCATCTGTTACCTTGTTGGAAGAGTCAGCTGTTATGACTTCAATGGATGTGGATCCATTGCCTTTTTGCGATCCATACAGCTTCAACACCGCTTTGTTGGGTCCTCTGCCTTTTTGTGATCCATATAGCTTCAACACCGCTTTGTTGGGTCCTCTGCCTAGGGTTAGGGTTCCTTTGAACCAATCCGTCTTGGCTCTTGCTTCAAAAAGCCAAGGTCTTCCCAACAGCAGAGGGTATGAGGTCCCATAAGAATTTGGTTTGACCACCAGGTATGTCAGCATAGTCTCTTCCTGCAAGGGTTGTTTTGACGTATGGGAGGATGCCCAACAGTTTGACTCTGCTTTGGTCTGCCAATCTGATAAGCCACTGTTAAGGTTGAATTCCTTGTAACCCTAAGTCCTTCATTGTGACATCCGTCATTATGTTTACTGATGAGCCTCCATCAATCAATGCATCTGAAATAAAGCATCCTTCTATCCATACACTAATCTCTGGGGTTCCAGGATCGAGGAAGGCATTAGCCATCTACTTCCTTTACAGGCTCTGGGGCCTTATTGGTCTTGGTCGCTGTTGAAGGAGCGATCCTTAGTCCACATCTCCTTGTCAATATGCTTTTGAATTTCTTTCGGCAGCTGGGAGATAGCATCAACAAAACTATCGGAATGTTAAGTTTGGTTTAAAAGTGTCTAGGTCTTTGACCAAGTCATAATCTTTGATAGGATCCACAGGCTTCTCTAGCCTACTAGGGAATGGGGCTACACCCATTTTCATCTTTCCTTTTTCTTCTAACAATTGTAGTATCGGCACTTCCTCTGTTTCTGGAAGTGCTTCTGGCTCTTCTATCTCCTGGACCTCTGGTCCTATCTCTGGGACTGTCTGTGTAACTCTCTATGGCACTGTAGTGCTCTGTACTGCACTGTTCTGTTCTGTACTGCTCTGTCCCTCTATTGGTAGGTTGAACTTCACAGTCTTAGTAGGAGACTTATTTTCGTTCTGAACAACTGGTTCTTTCTTCTTGGTGCGCATAATAGCGGCAACTTCCAACTCTACTAAATTGGAGGCAGGCTCTTGTACCTTCTGTTGGCTATCAATGCCATTGGCCTTTACAGGGGCTAGACTTGGACAATCCTTTGCAGTGTGGCCTTCACCTTTGCATCGACTACATAAGGGCTTGTAATCCACAGATCGTCTAGGGTTTGGACGATTCAGGGAGATATGTCCCTTTTCTCCACACCTATAACATTCCACCTTTGATCTCTGACCATCGCCAGACTGTTGTCCTCTGTAACTTTGAGAGGGAAGCCTCCTCAAACCAAAATTAGGACCAAATTCTCTAGGCTTTGGTCCAATATTCTGTGTTGTCATTTTGGATTCTAGCAAGTTGAATCTTGCATTTTCATCCTTCTTTCTTCGTTCATGCATCTCTTTCAGAGAGCAAATATCCTCTGTATGGTTCTTCCGCAAACAGTAGGAACAGAAGGCTCCAAGAATGATTGGTTTTTGGGTACATTCAGTGGCTAAATGTCCCGCTTGATGACACTTTCCGCACCATGTATTAGAGTGCATCACATCTCTTCCAGCTCCCGTAGGAGTGGATATATTGGTGGTATTCACCTTCAGCGTCTGTAGCTGCTCTTTAATCACATTCAAAAGCTCTTTCTTGATACTTACAATTGAGTTGGATAAGTAGTCCTTCAGATTTTCACCTCTTGAAGTACTTGTAGTAGGGTTTTGGGAAGCGTCTGTAATTACTGCATAAATTGGTTGGGTCGATCCAGGAGGTCCTCTGTTGTTCTGGCTCTGATTCAGAGCTCCTGTTGAGACTTGGGGTTGTTGATTCCAGTTGGTAGGGTTCCACTGTTGTTGAGTCGCCAATGGAGGAACTGCTTGAGGCCACTGTTGCTGTGGTTGAACCAACATTTGAGGCACTGTCGTCGTCTGTGGTGACCACAATGGATTAGGTGCATTATACTGCGGCACTGTTTGCATCTGGGGATAGGGGTAGGGAACTGTCCCTGGGACTGCATTTGGTGGGTATACCATTCTAGGCATGGGAGGAGGTAAA
This sequence comes from Lygodium microphyllum, assembly GCF_053477565.2. Taxonomy (NCBI): domain Eukaryota; kingdom Viridiplantae; phylum Streptophyta; class Polypodiopsida; order Schizaeales; family Lygodiaceae; genus Lygodium; species Lygodium microphyllum. The sequence goes on along the minus strand of NC_141153.1, from coordinate 113,728,860 downwards.
ACTCCTCTTCCTAGAGTCATTGACAGCCTTGCTTCAACTTTGTCATACAATCTTGCACCTTCCACTGTAGCTTGCAAATTGACTGGTCTTCTCAATGCCACGAACTTGCGAACTTCTGGTTGTAGGCCCCTGAGAAACACTCCTTTTTGGATTCCTTCGTCCAAATGATGGTTAGTCCATCTCTTCGGGATGGATTCCATTCACGATACATAAGCTTCTACTCTTTCTCTAGAGGACTGACTTAGGTTCATGAACTCCTCTCGCATCCGCTCTTCAAAACCTTCACGCTTGAATTTAGTGAGGAAGGCGAACTTCAAGTCGTCCCATGTACCAAAATTTCCTACTGCTTGTCTCTCATACCACTGAAACACCGTGCCCTTGAAAGTGGCGGGGCATATTGCTAACCAATGCTCAGGGGTTTTGGCATTGTTAGCCACACATGCTACCATGAACTCTGCTACATGAAGATCAGGGTCTTCATCGTACTCTCCCTTAAAAACTGGCAATGGGACTACATTTGTTGGTCTATCATCAATATTTCCAGGACGATTCTGACTAGGAAGGGGACCTTGAGTTGCCATGGGGACTTCTATAAAGAGTGCTTTTAGGGCGTCAAAGGAGGCTTCTGCTACGAGCTCGTTCTCAGCTTTGATTTTTTCCTTCTCTCTTCTCACGTACCTCTGGACTCGTTCTAACGCTTGCCTCTTTATTGCATCATTCTGTTCCCAAACAGTTTGTCACCAAGATGCAAGTTCCTGCTACTTCAACAGGAAGAGGAAACAGTCTACCACATAGAGCATGCATCATTATGGTGATATGTTTCCACCATTGTGGGATGAACTTCTTGTGGAAAGTGGCTTTGATAATGAGAAATTCCAACTCTTCAGTGGAAGAAGGAACTTTGCAAGCATCCATTGAATTTTTCTCTTCTTGGGAATGCCATTTCCTTCATTTTCAGCCTCTTCTAGTGCTTCTTGATGGCAAGTTTCCCCGGCTGCGCACCAAAAACATGGAGCCCCAAGAGGAAAACCAAAGAAAAGGGAATTCTCTTGCAAAAAAATCTATCTTGTAACATCAACAAGCTTTTATTTCATTCTTTTGATCATCAAAACAAAGGAAACAACAAATCTTCATGCAGCATCATAGTAGATATCTCCCACAGATTTGATAAAATCAATCATAATCTTCAACATCTTCATAGAATCCATCAATATAACAATGAACACAAAAGAATACACCATCTGTGAATGGAAATCAATCACATAATATTCATCTTCAATGTCTTCATAGTTCTCTCTCTCAATCTCTCTCATATAGTTACACTGTTTTGATAGAATTGGCTATCTCTGGCTCTCTCTCTCAATAGTACATCATATCCTCACTACAATACTCTCATAATAACTCTCAATAATCCTTCTTAGGTCGTCGATGCACCTCCTAAGAGGTATGTTTGATATGAAGAGTCACCAGAGCCACTACAGTGTCTTTTCACAGCTCACTACTGTCACTGTCACTTAGTCTTCTCTTCAGTCTTCAGCAGCTGCTTCTTCCATTTGTTTTAGCTCTTTTGAACTTAGATTCATCCTTTCCAAAGGTTAGAAAACTTTCCCAAAGTCACACATACATTCTACAAAACACTTACAGAAGGTCTACAGAACAATTACAGTACAGTACGAGAGCAGCTACAGTACAGTTACAATACAGAGACAGAGCAGAGATAAAGGGTCTACAGAAGGTCATCAGAATCTCATACTCATACTCAAATCATTCCATACTATTAAAAACTATTCAATAAGCTTCCAAAAGATCTCAATCTTCATCAATCATCAATTCATGCTTCATACAGAAGAAAATCAGAACAAAACAGAAGCTATACAGAAGGTATACATAATCAATCAGAACCTCACAGAACATCATAGAGCTTCATATCTCCACTAAGAATCATCATGAACTTCCAAAACATAATCAATATAATCCAAAACACTCTCAAATACTTCCATTAATAACCATACATCACTCTAAATCCATCAAAAATCAATCATTCAGACCTCAAAAACAACAAAAATCAGTCAAAAATTCAGTCTTTTTCCACTCTCAACACTTAGCGCAATAGTCTATGTGTTGCCACCAATCGATTGCACAAGTTAAGAGTTTTTTTTTCATGATGATGACTATTGAAATTATGTCCTCTTCCATCAACAATAGAATTTTGACCTTTATAGCTCTCTTATCCAAGCCACAAATCGCATAGAGTTTCAATATTATTCTCTATTTGATGAATTCAAGCAAGCCCTATGATTTTTGGATAAGCCATCCTTGTGCTTTTTCAAATAAGGTGACCCTCTACTTCTCAATAACAAGCTACCACTATGGTTAACTAGCCATCGTGCTTGTGTACATCAATGTATGAATGAAATCTCTTCTCAAGTGAACTGAAAATCCAACTTATATGTGTTGGTTTATAACCTTTATTGGTAACCCAAACACTTCAAACATGGGCCATTGCATGCCCCAAATTAACCTTCAATGACTCTATTTTACTTAAATCCAAGGGCTTGGCAATAGAATTTGTATCTCTTTTAGATTTAGGTAGCAAGCATCAATTTTGTGGCAGGCAACATTGACTCCTTTATCTCATGAAAGGCATGGACTCCTTGCACTCCTCCTAGCTGAAACCACCAACTCCCATGGATGATGCTCTGCTACTAGTTGAGAGGAAGTGATGGGCTACAAAGTCACAAGCTTTACACGCACCATGGATGATGTTGATGGTTTGCAAAGTCGCAATCTTAAGAGGGGAGAAGAGCATAAGAAGCTTTACACGCACCATGGATGATGTTGATGGTTTGCAAAGTCGCAATCTTAAGAGGGGAGAAGAGCATAAGAAGATCTTATGGTTACTCAATTACCCTTATTCTTCATAATCTTCACTTATATATGAATGTGCATGTATATAAACAAGGGGTGCATGCCTGTCTTTGACCATTTGCCTTTAGCCCAATACCTAACTCTCAAACTATATCATCTATTCATATAGGGATTAAACCCTCTCAAAATTTAATAATATACCATACACCAAATAGATACAATACTCCTTTGTCTTTGGCCCTCTTTCACAAAGTTGGCACCTACAATCTTCTATCTCCATACTCTCTCATCTATGTATTCAATCCTCAGACGATGTGTTGATTGGAAACTCAATACCCATATATCTTGGTCAAGTGATAAAAGCATACTTAAGATTGAATGCTTGGACTCATAAACACAATCTCAAGTAGGACATGATAATGACACAGATTGTAGTACAAAGTATGATAACATTGCATTGAAAAGTGAATCAAGTACATGTATTTATAGCATTCCAGCTTCTCCACTTTCGTCACTGTGGATATGAGATTTAGGACATCTCTTCTTGGAATATACATCATTTGTTATTTCTCAATAGTAGTCTGCCATTGTCATGCCATGTGGGGAAAAAGGTCTAATCCAAGTCCTTTATATATATCTAGTCTCAATATGAGTAGTCTAAATCACATGGTCCAACTCTGATTAGTTAAGATGATAATCTTCACTCTATAGACCATGCAAATTCATCCACGTATCCATCTAAGCATGCTAGAAATGTTTGTTACCCTTTGCTTTGTTGATTGCCTAAATAAAGCCAATGCTAGTAGTGGGAATCTATCACGAGGGAGCTCCCAAAATCATGTTAAAATTACAAACACATGATATGTATTTGGGGGATTTCATAAGAGTCACATTGCCTTATTTAATTTGGTGTAGGGGGAGTCTCCCTACATCCATTGCATTGTGTGAATCCATCTTTAGCCACCAACTTATCCACCTAGAAACTACTAGTAGAAAGGTACCTACAAAACCACTATACAAATCCACTACTCTAAACCACTTGATTGTAATTCTATATAAGGAACAATTTATACATAAATAAACAAGTCATTTTGTCATTGTACTTTTGTTTTAGTCAATTGTACTTTTGTACTCCCTTTTCCTCTAATCTCTCTTTCAAATATTTCAACATGGTATCTTAGAGCATTGTGAGCATAACATGCCCGTTATCCAAGCACATTTTTAGCGGTTCAGGTGAGTCTAAGCGACACAGCCTGACACTCCCATGGAATGACATGGGGTTTGTAGTCTAGGGTTTCTCAAGTCCACTTGGTAATGGAATGTTCGTGGTCGAACCCACTAGGATAGACCTGAAATATAGGTTCCTAGTGGCCAAGGTCTCCTAACAGCAATCTAGCGCCGGATCCTGGGCATCCTACTTTACACAAAGATACCCAAGCTGAAGCATACCCATGCCACACTTGGTTCAAAGAGAATTGGAAACAAGAGGGATGTGCCGCTGAGGTCCATAAGCTTCTTCAACTGATACAATTGTGAAACATGACTTTTCTTGTCATAAAAATCATATATGTTTTTTCATAAATCATAAGCACCACCTATAGTCACAATAACATTAAAGTACACTTGCTTATACAAAGACTATATAACGGACTTGCATAGCTCATCAAGCTCTTCCCAATCATCTCTATTTCAATATTTCGGCTTTATGCCCTTAGTTTTCAATGGCTTGACTTGTTTCTTCTACACCAATACCTGCAAAATTTGAGACTTTCACTATTGGAAATTATTGGCATCTAGCTTCTCTATGTTAAACATAGCATTGCCATTGGAAGCATTGGAAATTCTTACCATTATATTTTCCAACCAAAGAGAATATGGGTTATTGGAATACTAATTAATCATTCTAAAAGTTAAGCCAAAAAGTATACAGTAAGAGAAAGAGTGAGCCAAAAAACTATGGGAAAAAGGTCAAAATACAAAGCTCCCATTGCTAGGGATATTGGGTTAGCAATCAAGTTTTACAATGCAACTAGCAATGCAAAATAGAGTATAAACTTCAAAGGTTCCAAATATTATCAAAGCCCCAAAACATATCAAATACATAGATACAATCCCAAACAAAAAATTAGCATGTGCATAAGCCAATTATGCATAAGAGATCTCCATAAGCAATAGAGATCCACAATCTACCAACTAGCTCATTGCATATGAGCAATGAAGCTCAAGTACATACCCAATAATGCATCAAAAGTGACATACCCATTCAACAGGAGGAAGTATCAAGTGTACAAAACCAAAGCCAAATCATCCACCAGGATCAATGCCTACAAACAAGGATACTGTATGTATAAACCAATGTGTAAGAGTCTCCCACTACTAACTCAAGAGTCCAAGCTCTGTAATGAGAATATCAAAGTTCTCCCACCAAAGCAAATCTGGAATGTCTAAGAGCAAAGCAAAGCTCAATACATATGTCTCATACCATCTGAGTGCCCAATGACATGAAGAAATATATCTAGGAGCATGTACATATAATAAGCCTTCAAGTCCATACATGGGAAACCACTAAAGCAGATAGTCACTACAAATATGTATCCAATAGAGCTCAAATCCAAGGCTTGGAGCTCAACATAAGCATCAACGCCAAGCATCAATACATCCATGTAGCATCCTTAAAGCATGTATAGGCATTCAATACATAAGCCTTCACAGTGAATGCTTGCTTCCCAAAGGGTATTACAGCAAATAAATCTTTAATTGATTAGCCAAACAAACTCTAACTAGTCCAAAATCTTTTTCTGAGCATCAATATATCATCTGAGCATAACAAATAGTCATCATAAGCATCGATAGAGCATGAACCAAGTAAATACTTGCTATCCAAATAGTGAATAGTAGGTATGCCCTACACAATAGGTCAATGGCTAACCTCAAGCACTCTAGATAATGCTCAAGATTTGAAGTTTTCAATATTAAGGAGGATGTCAAGAAAGTAATCAATGCTAGATCAAAGTTTGAAGCTTGATTAAGTTGGACATGATTGAGAAAGGATAGCTAGGATAGTTGGCACAAATCACGTTGACTATCTTGGAGGGTGTTATTATTGCTACTAACCTCAATGTTTACTTGTTATTGCAACTCTTGAAGGTATTTGGCAGCATTGCATATGTGCATGTTCCTGATGAAAAGAGGAAGAAATTGGATCCTAAAGTTGTCAAGAGTGCGTTCCTTGGTTATGCAAGCACAAGATCGAAAATCTTACAAGTGTTATGTACCATATATACATGAGACATTGATTGGCAAATATATTTTTTATGAGCTGGCATTGTGGCATGGTAATCCTATTGCAGTGGCTATTGATGGACTAGTTAGCACTAGTAATGCTGAAAATACACCTACAGTGAGTACATCTATGAGTGGTCCTGCAGGTGATGGGTCACCTACAGTAAATCCTTGGTCAGGATGCTTGCGGAGTCATGCTCCTACATCCACTGGCACGGATATGTCAGTGAGGGGAAGATTGGATAAGGGAAAAGAAAATATGCTTGAGGATGTGACAGGTCCACTTACAGCAAGTTATGAGTCATCTAACAGTGACAGTTTGGATAGTGAGTTGGGCATTTTGTTTGTTATGACGCTTGGAGCAAGGCTGAGTCGTTATGTACTGCCTCATGAGAGGCAAGCTCAAAGTGAGCCACAGTTACAAAGATCTGAGAGAGTCAGAAAACTAGTTCATAGGTTTACATACACTGGTTATATCCCACCATTATGCATATATGGCTAGTGTGACGGGTTACAAAGAACCTACAAAGTTTGATGATTCAATTACATATGATAACTGGTGTGCTACCATGGATGAGGAGTATGCAACCCTGGCTGAAAATGAGACATGGGAATTGGTTGAGTTACCTGAAGGCAAAGTTCCCATTGGCTGCAAATGGGTGTACAAGGTTAAGTGTAAGTCAGATGGTTCATTAGAACACTGTAAGGCCAGGCTGGTTGCAAAAGGGTATGGATAGCAGTAATGCCTTGACTATGAGGAGACTTTCAGTCCGGTGGCTAAAATGGCAACAGTCAGAACTGTCATTGCTTTGACAGCATGCAAAGACTGGAAATTATGGCAAATGGATGTCAAGAATGCTTTCTTGAATGGTGATTTTGTGGAGGAAGTATATATGGAGCAGCCTAAAGGCTATGTTCACACGAACTTTCCTACACATGTATGTAAATTGAAAATGGCTTTATATGGGCTGAAACAGGCACCTAGAGCATGGAATGCTTGGATCATCAGTTATTTACAGCAACATGGATTTAGATTGGGTGATGCAGATCATAGTCTATTCACGAAGAAGACATATCATGGATATGTGCTTCTAGTGGTTTATGTAGATGATCTTATCATCACTGGAGATGATGAAGAGGGCATTGCTGAAATTAAATCATGTTTACAGGCTGAATTTAGAGTCAAAGACCTTGGTGAGCTGAAGTATTTTTTTGGGATTGAGGTGATCTCTACGCCTCAAGGTATATGGTTGCTACAGAAGCAGTATGCTCATGACATATTACAAAAGTATGGTATGGCTGAATGCAAGTCTATGGAGACACCTCTTGATTAGAATGTAAAGCTACAGATTGATGTTGGGAATGACATAGAGAATGTGACCATGTATCGACAGATGGTAGGTAGCTTGATATACTTGACTATTACCCATCTTGACTTACGTTATGTAGTGGGGATAATTAGTCAGTTTATATAGAAGCCTTGCAAACCACATTTAGATGCAGTCAGGAGGATCATGAGATATGTAAAGGGTACTACAGATTATGGGCTATTTTATGTATATGGAAAATTCCTTGACTTGACAGGGTTTACTGATGCTGATTGGGCTAGTTGTGCCTATGACAGGAGGTCAACTAGTGGTTATGCAATTGGATTGGGCAGCAGTATGATCAGTTGGCACAGTAAGAAACAGCCTACTGTTGCATTGTCCAATACAGAAGCTAAGTACATAGGAGCTGCCTTAGTGGATTGCGAAGAAATTTGGTCGATGAAACTACTAAAAGACTTGGGAATACAATTGGAAAGCAGAGTGAGATTGCATTGTGATAACCTCAGTAGTGTTATGTTGGCTAGCAATCCTGTCTACCATGCTAGGTCCAAACATATTGAGGTTCACTACCATTTCATTAGAGAAATGGTTCTTACAGGGCATATTGACTTAATTCATGTGAAGATTGAAGACCAATTATCAGATATATTTACCAAGTTTCTTGGTAAAGAAAAGTTCATATACTTCATACAGCTACTTGGAGTTTATCATATGGTTTGAGTAGAATATCAAGCTCCCGCTACTCTTTAGTCAGTTTATCTTTATGTGTGTGACAGACATTAGCTGGATACAGTTGTATACATGTGTGATATTCAATAAGTCGGTGTAGTCAGCGACTCAACCACAGTTAGTCTTGGTTAGTCATACCTATGTGTGTAAGTCTCTTTCAGTGTGTATGATGGAAGTATAATGGAAGAAGAACAATAATGAGCTGAGGTTCATCTTTTGCTCTACTCTGTCTCTCTCCCTCTCTTCCAACACCTCCAACCCCCCATTGCCCCTTCTTGTGAGGCCAAGATGACGACGATCATAATGGTCGTGGCTTCCTCATCATGATGCCTTCTCCCCTCCCCCCCCCAATAATACCCTTTCCCCCCTATAAACACCCCCCTTAAGAAGGACACGATAATCTCTCCTTTTTCCCCCTTCTGCCAAACTAGAGAGAGAGAGAGAGAGAAAGAGAGAGAGAGGAAAGGGGAAACTTAGAGAGAAAGGGAGAGAGAGAGAGAGAGAGAGAGAGAAGAGGCTCAAGGGCAATTCTTTTCTTGGGCGAAGGCTCGAGTACCCTCTCTCCTCATTGCCACTTCATGAGATCTCTCCATCGACTTGTAAATGGGCTTAGTTTCTCTTGACTTGCGAGAGGAAGGAACAAAAGTTCCTGCTCTCTTGAGGGAAGGAAACCCTAGGGTAAATTTAGAACCCCGATAAAATTCTAAGGTGGGAAAATGGTTACCAACTGACCAATTGAAATCCTAGTTTGAATCATCTAAGACCTGGACCTTAAGATAAGAACCAAAGATTAGCAACTTAGGGAAGAAACCATCTGAAAACTACCGGATATAAATCCAATAGTGTAATTGCTCACTCCTATTACATAGGAGTGAGGTCGGGAAGAGGGTGTTCTCTATCCCTCAGAAGATAATGGAAATTGACGCCAAGGCAAGAAAGACCCAAGAAGGGCAACACCAATCATTCAAAGATGGCAACTCTACCTTAGCAGATGTCGTGAGCACTTGCCTTCATTGTTGTTTGTGCTTGTAAATCTAGATTCAATGTCTATGAAAGGAATGTATGACCCAAGCTCACAAAAGAAATTTGAATAATGAATCAAGTTGAACTCATGGAGGGCACGCCAGGCTAACCCCCCAGCTGGCCGCCAACCCTAGCCAAGGGGGTTCTAAATAACCGTGATGGGAATGTGGACTGAACCCGCCATGAGAGGTCTCTCTGTGGGTAGTTTGAATGTAGGAGGATGTTTGGATGCTAGGGGGGCTCTGGTTGTAAATTCCCTGCCTCTGGGTCCTACTCAAACAATCTACGTGACTCAAGATGGATTCTCAAGGCCCTATTACTAGTGCAAGGGTGGAAACTTGGAAGAAATAGGATGCATCCTCATGGATTGCGGGAACCGTCCTCTTTGGTCAAGATTTGTATCTCAGTTAAAATGTTAATATAAAGTTACTTCCAAGGAACCTGTTTGAACTGTTTTCATATCAGTGCCGTAAGTTACGTGAATGAACCTTGTTCCCTAAAAGGCTTAATTAATGAAGCTGATTTTAAATGTCACACTTAAATATGGTAAGTCCTAATTAGATAGCTAAAGAATGCCTATTGAGGGAAGTGGGTGGGCGGAACCCCTGACGGGTCCGTCCTACAGAAGGGTGGTCCCAGAAGATTGGGATGCTTCTCACAAGGTTCTACATTCATACGAGATTTAGGTAATATTAAGTTAGAACCCATTCATGCCATTTTAGGGGACCGGAGTTGTGTTGGTAAGAGGAGAGAATCTTACTAAGGATAGGTGGATCATAAGCAAGGTGATTGCTTGACGTGGTTTTGGATGTTAATCCAACAACTTGGATGCTAATCCAAGTTGTTTGTGATTGATGATTTCATGGTCGGGTCTGTGATGACTAACTGCCATGGGAAAAAAAGAGATGTTTTCCCTAGTAAATGTTATTGGGCTGGTTGCTTCAGTTGTGGTTGATTTCCTAAAGGGATAATTAAGGAAGGATGGTGCTAGCTACCCCCGTGAACTGCCAAACCCTAACCAAGGGGGTTATGAATCCGTGCCGGGAATGTGGACCGAACCCGCCGTGAGAGGTCTCTCTGTGGAAATTACTTGGCGTAGGAGGACGCTTGGGTGCTAGGGGGGGCTCTGGCCATAAATCCCAATGCCTCCGGACCCTGCACAAGTATTCTATGTGACTCAAGATGGGATCTTGAGGCCTTGATACTAGTTACAAGGTAGAATCTTGGTAGGATAAACCTTCGGGTTTTATTGCCGGGAGACGGAATGATTTTTCTGCGGAGGCAGAAAGGAACACTTAATTCTCCTGTATGGGCGGGAGACAAACATTAATTTGAAGATAAGTTAAGAAAGTGTTTGATCTTGTTTTATCTTGTCTTCGTGTCTGTGTCCTAAATTACATAAAGGAACCTGTGATTAACGGGTTAATTAAGGAAGCTGCTTTTTTGTGTCAAACATAATGTGGTAGGTAATTAGATAACTAAAACAACCCCCGAGGGAAGCATGGTGGATGTGACCGTCGGGTCCATCCTACGGCAGGGTGGTCTCGGTTAGCCGAGAGCTTTCCTCAAAGGAAATGTTAACAAGAAATGTTAGGAAAAGTCAGATGATGACCTTAGACAATGTTGGCTAGAACCCCGATTCATACCGTTTTAGGGGACCGGAATGGGACTATGCCCTACGGGCAGAGAGGTCGAGCGATGCATCCCTCTCATTTCCCATTCTCTTTGAACCAAGTGCGGTATGAGTCTACTTGGGTCCAGTTGTATCTGCGCAAAGTGGAGCGGCTGTCGACGCTAGAAGGCTGTTAGGAAGAATCGACTGCTAGGAACCCAGACTTCAAGTCGATCCTAGTGGGAACGGCCGGATAAGTTCCGTTGCGAGGCAGAATCGAGAGACCCTAGTTGGCAAACCCCGTGTCATTCCTTGGGAGTGTCGGGCATTGTCTTCTAGATTGATTTCTCGATGGGTTGCTAAGACGTGTCCCGCAATTTGAGGGGCGGGCATGTTACACTATCACACCAAATACATCTATGGATAAGTGCTTCCCAATGTAGAGGTAATGAGTTGGATAGTGTTTCATACTCTTGATTGGATCACAAAATGAATAAGGCAGTTCCTAGGTATGGAACAATAGCAAATGCAACAAATAATTGAGATCAGGATTTTAAGCTAGGGAAAGAGCCAAAAGTGTGCCAAAATTCATCATTTTATAGTGGAGATGCAAGGCCATTAGAAGAAATAGAAGCAGATCCAATCATTTTAAGCATAAATTAAAGATGAGTTTTAAAGTTTCATATTTCAAGATGAACCCCGTAGTGGTTTCAAATTTCTATAAAAAATTTTAATGGATATGACCAAAAATGTTAAGTTCCAGGTAGTGCAAGGGTTTGAAATGGACGAGCATAAATTTTCAAAACTCAATTCGAAAGCCAAACATGGAAGTTGCAGGTGCATGAGCGAGAGGCCGAGAAGAAAACCAAATGTGAAAGGGGTTTGCATAAGTGGGAAAGGGGTGTGACCCTTAAGGCCTTCCCTCCCCAATTTTTCACATGAAAGGGGGGAGACATTTTTTTTTGGGTGAAAAAAAAATGTGGGAAGAGGAGGAGGCCTTAAGGGTCACACCCACCATGACACTAAGATAGGGAAGAAGAGGGAAGAGATGGTGAGGAAAGCTTCCATTTACCCATGCTACCTGATGACACCATGTTTCTCTTGGAATTTTTCTCTCCCTATTGCCACCTCTGGCTCTATGAATGGTGGCCCGATCAAAAATTTACATTTCTAGTCTTTCTCTCTCCTCCCTCTCTCTCCTCTTATGGGCTATTCTTGTGGGAATAATCAAGAGAAGTTCACGATGATATATGGCTACCCGAGCTTGAATCGGATGAAGATGAGATGATGTCGATGTTGAGATATGATGACCAACATTGAGTAGAGCCCAAGTTTGGACTAATTATCTTAACTTCCATCACTTGAAATCTATTATCCTAACCTCCATCACTTGCTTTTCAGCTTTCAGATCTAGTATTTGATTCATAATGCCAAAAGTTGCAGTCATCAAATGGGGAGTTGAATGGACTTCGATCGACGAATGGACATTTGCGTTGGATTCTCGATATTAAAATGCATCTAGAAAAACTTCAGCCCCTTGATTTGTGGTCATTTCATTTTTCACTAAAACTACCTCTTTTATGACTCTCTTGAACTATTTTGCGCTTGAAGTTCAGCTTTAAAATCAGCTCTCATTGGCTACCATGGGATAGGGTGACTCAGCCCATCAAACCCATAAATTGATTTGCATAAACATAAACCATAAAGAGCATCAAGATGCTTCAAATAAAAATATACAATAGAGTACAAACATAGCTCTCACCCTACCCCTTGACTAAATCAAAGCATGAAGTCCACGAGGGATAGGCCTAGCATAATGTGATGGAGATTTGAAGCTAGTCACTAACCAATTGCTTCAATATAGAGAATGAATAAAAAGAACTACAAAAAAAGTAATCCTAAGTGGTAGTCTAACATGTCTGCCACCTAACCTAAAACGATTGGACTAGGAACTCCTACTAGGCGAGGACTGCTATAGCTTGGTCTATATATTTTTCCATTTTACCATATTTTTTCTTTCAGTACTTTATACTTGGAAATGTAAAAAGGAGGGAGCTAAACATATTGTGATCCAAGGAGAACAAGGCATCGGCCTCATGTCATGTCTCGGTACTACCCAAGAATCTACCAAGATCTTGTAAGGCATCACTAAATACTTTTCTTCTTTTGCTCAATTTTATTTTTGGTCAAACCATCCTTATATTATTTTTCCAGCTAAATGCCATTCCGAAGAAGAAAATGAATCAGCCTTGGGGATCTGACTCGTCCCCAGGAACCTACCATGCCTTTGCAAGACAATGAACATTTGTTCTTGGAATATTTCTTTATTTATTTTCATATTTTAGGAGTTAGAACCCCTTTTGACATACCTTCGTAAGTATTTGTGTTCTAACATTATGTTTTTGCAAATTGATAGGATTCCCTAGATGCCTCACAACTAATAGGGATTCCTAAAAATAGTTGCCTAGCAAGCTAGTAGAATAGAGTCACTAGGACTATCCTCAGAACTAGATCTTAGAGTGTCCGCCAATGTCTTTACAAGAGGTTGGACAACTGCTCAAATCTCCCCAAATACCTAACCTAACCCTACAACTTTATGCCTTGAATGCCAATCCCCAACAAAAGAAAAATACCTGACATACATATACACATATAGCATAAAGGGAAAGAACTCATAAAGGAAGGATATCACCTAGATGTGGCCATAAGCTTCTGTGCAACAGAGGATCCCTCCAAGTGCTTCATCGAATTTTTTTAGTGTAGCATTAAAACAAAAAACCATTAAGCACACTCGCACCAAACTTACAAATGGCCCTCTTGGCCTAACAAAATCAAACAATTCTCTATAAGAATAAAGGATCCTCTCGACCTAACAAAATATAACCATGAAGCACACCATTTAGCAACCTATTATTGCAAACAAACCTTTGGTCCCCACATGAACTCTATTGAATCCCAAAACTAGACCAAGGGGATGGCCATTCAAAACCTACAATAAATGCATCAAATTATTAGCTAACCCCCTTACATAAATGGCAAGGGGATTTTGACAAATATGCCATTGAATGATATGATATATCATGATAGAATAGGAAGATGGTCAATTGTTGCTACTTGGTTCATAACCTATACTAACCATCGGTGGGCCAAAACAAGACATGTCAACAAGCAGTCCCCACAGTAGCTGTGGACTAACATCAGGAGGCAATTGTAAAAACCCCTCAAGATCACAATTAAGAAAGACATCTTTAACAAAGTCATAATTAGCAGAGAGTTTGCAAAGCGATTCCACTATATCCAAGAATCAAGTAGCATGTCATTGCCTCAAAGATATCAAGGGTGTCCAAGGTTGTACGATGGTACGTCCTTAGAATGGGGTCCCTCACACTATAGGTCCCATTCAATTGGTTGATCACTAAATATTTCGAGTCGCCTTTCACAAATAATTGGCAAATACCATCATGTTTAGCTAGATTTAACATCATAAGTAATGCATTGTATTCTGCTATGTTATTCGTAAAAGAGGTGAAGGAAAGGCTTGAAAGGAAATGGTATGATCTTAGGCAAAGGGGTTCTACTGTGAGGGAGTATTCCAGCCAGTTATTAAACCTTTCCATGTATGTGGAAGGCATTTCTGATTCAGCAAAACTGAACAAATATATTTTTGGTCTTGATCCAAACCTTTCAGCTGAAGTTGGGGTAGCCAAGCCTACAAATATCCATGTAGCCATTCAATATGCTGAAAGGTACATCCAGAAATATAGAAGAGATTTGACTTCATTTTAGCCCAAAATAGGAATGAATTATCAATCAAATCAGCCTATGAGATTTGGACAGTAGTTCAGCCAACAAAGAGAGGGATTTAGAGGTGAAAATAGGTTTCAAAATGATTTTAGCAAGGTTCCAACTTACCCTACAGCATATGCTTCAAAATAGGGAAATAATTTCAGATATAATGCTGATCCAAAAGGAGAATTCAAGAGGACTGAAGGTGCAGTTAAGAAATACCCCAATAACAACAACAACCAAACATTTCCCAATGATAAATCTAAGGGTCCATGCTATAAATGTGGGGAGAAATGGTCTCTTGATCACGAGCAGAAGTGCAAAGGATATATGGCAAAGTCTAATATGCTGAATATTGAAGACTATGATGAAGAGGAGACATAAGAAGGAAATATTTTGCAAGTAGAGGCAGTTCCTACTTGTGATGAGATGCATGAGCATGATGATCAGGACACATACGAGGAATTAGAGCCGGTTAATAGTTTTCCTTATGATCCAAGTGGTCCATTTAATCATGGTGGATCAAAAATTGATGATCCTTCTATGGTTTCTTGTCAGCCCATATTATGTTCCATATCTCAAGATGCATGGTGGATGGGTTGTAAAGGTGAAAATACACTTTGGCTCAAGGGTATTATAAATTCAAAGGTTGCTCATATTCTCATTGATACGGGTAGTGTCAAGATTGTGGGAGAGAAGGAAGGAGTCTCACTTGAAGCTTTCTTGCTTGCACAATGGGGGAATACACACAAGGGTGGAGGCTGAAAACAGTTTTCCTCTTCTTAGTTGTGTAAGCCAAAAGAACTCTCATACAAAGAAATAGAAGAACCCTATATATGGGTCTCAAACCAAAGACAACTAACTAAGGTGGCATACTAACTGAGCCACGAACTAGAGTAGATAAGGATAGCTATCATCTAGCTATTATTCATGGGCAGTGTACCAACCGCGTCTGCACTGACAAGTCGGTGACATAAATACACAACGGTCACCCTGGCGTATCACGAGTGGAGCTCGATATCTCAACACTCCCCCTCGAGCTCAATCCCAATTCCTGCACACCAAGCAGGTCTCTGAACTTGCGCAGCTTCTCTGCGCCCAATGCCTTTGTGAATATGTCAGCTACCTGATCCTCTGTGCTGACATAAACTAGATCAATAAGACCTAGTAAAACCCTCTCTCGCACATAGTGATAATGCACCTCAATGTGCTTTGTTCTAGCATGATAGACTGGGTTATTTGCCAAGTGTATACTGCTCATGTTGTCACAATAAATGACAACTGGCCCATCTGTAGGCTGATGCATATCATAAAGTAGCTTATGCAACCAAGCTACCTCACATGCAGCCATTGCTGCACCCCTGTACTCAGCCTCTGTGCTCAAAAGGCAACTGTAGGCTGTTTCTTGCTGCTCCAAGTGACTGCAGCACTCCCAAAAGAGAACACATATCCACTGGTAGATCATCTATCAGAAATACTACCAGCCCAATCAGCATCAGTGTATCCATGCAGCTGTATCTGAACCCCAGTCTCATAAAATAGTCCATACTGCAATGTGGACTTCACATACCTGAGTATGCGTCTAGCCGCATCCAAATGTGGTTTCCTTGGAGCCTGCATAAACTGACTTACCAGTCCAACAGCATAGCTCAAATCTGGCCTGGTAATAGTCATATAAATCAAACTTCCTACTATGCGTCTGTACATAGTAGGGTCTTCTAGAAGCTCACCTGCATCTGTGCTCAGCTTCACATTCTGCTCCAAAGGAACTGAAATAGGCTTACAGCCTGTCATCCCATATTTGGACAGCATGTCCAATCCATACTGCCTCTGCAAGAGCTGTATCCCACTTGGTGATCTAATCACCTCAATGCCCAAGAAATAACGCAGCTCTCCCAAATCCTTCATCTCAAACTTCTGCTTCAATAGCATTTTCACATGAAGGATATCTTCATCACTGTCACCTGTCATAATCAAATCATCAACATAAATGACAAGTAGCATAATACCTTTCTCTGTTTTTCTCACATAAAGTGAGAAATCTGCCTTGGAAATCTGAAAGCCAATAGTGACAAGATACTGTCCTATCTTGTCAGACCATGCTCTAGGTGCTTGCTTCAAGCCATACAAGGCTTTCTTCAACCTGCAAACAAACTCAGGATGAACAGCATGCACATAACCTGGTGGCTGCTCCATATAGACCTCTTCTTGCAAATCACTATGCAAGAAGGCATTCTTTACATCCATCTGATGTAAAGACCATCCCTTTGATGCAGCCATAGCAATGACTGCTCTTACGGTTGCCATCCTTGCAACCGGACTGAATGTTTCTTCATAGTCAATGCCATATGTTTGTGCATACCCCTTGACTACTAATCTTGCCTTGTATCTGTTCACAGAACCATCTGCATTGTGCTTCACCTTATAAACCCACTTACAGCCAATTGCATTTTTACCTTTAGGCAAAGGTACTAACTCCCATGTAGCATTTGCTTCCAAGGCATCCATTTCTTCATCCATGGCTTTCTCCCATTTTTCTTTTCCCATGGCTTCCTCAAAAGAAGTGGGTTCTGGTTCCTGTATCACTTTAACCATATATGCATAGTGAATGGCTGTAAATCCATCATATTTCAGCCTATCCACAGGATACCTAGCTCTTGTAGACCTGCGCAAAGTAGGTTCACTCCCAGGTGCTCTCAAAACATCCCTGGTCTTCCTTACTCCAGGTGTAACAATAGAAGGAATACCCAACTCATCATCAATGCTCTGTTCTGAGCCACTGGATTCACCATCCACATAAGAGTGACCTGCATTCACATCAAACATGGGCTGATCAACCTTCTCTTTTCCTTTTCGTGATACCTGCATACCACTATCTGCATTGCTTTGAGAAGATTCTCCTGATCTCAATCTGCCTGTCCATGGCGAAGAATGTGAACCACTGCTAGAGGACGCTCCAGGTCCACTAATATTTTGTGACTGCTGCTGTGAATTCTGTGCAGCATTACCATTTTGTGCATCTACATCATCAATCACATTTACTGGTTTATACCAGCTACTCATCTCATCAAAAACAACATCTCTGCTCACTGTAAACTTACGAGTAGAAGGGTTATAGCATCTATACCCTTTTTGCTGCAGAGAGTAACCAATAAAGATGCACTTCTCAGCTTTTGGATCCAACTTGGATCTCAACTCATCTGGCACATGTACATAGGCAATGCAACCAAAAATTTTCAAATGAGAAATATCTGGTTTCCTACCAGTATACCTCTCCTCTGGAGTCATCCCATGTATTGCTGCAGTGGGAGTCCTGTTCATTATGTAGACTGCTGTAGCAACTGCTTCAACCCAATAAAAATCTGGCAAGTCTTTTTCATTGAGCATGGCACGAGATACCTCTCCAATATGCCTGTTTTTCCTTTCTGCAATTCCATTTTTTTGTGGGGTATGACTGCATGAATATTGCTGCTTTATGCCATGCTCCTGCAGGAATCTTGCAAACTCATTTGAGAGATACTCTCCCCCTCCATCTGACCTTAGGCATTTTATCTGCAGGCCTGTTTCTTTTTCAACCATAGCTTTAAGAGTTTTGAAATGCCCAAAAACTTCACTTTTCTTTTTCATAAAATACACCCAAACTTTTCTGCTATAGTCATCAATAAAAGTGACAAAATAATGACAGCCTCCAAGAGATGCAGCTTTAGTAGTCCACACATCAGAGTGGATTAATTCCAATGGCTTCTCACTCTCTTGAACATGTCTAGGAAATGGTTTCCTTGCCTGTTTTCCAAACTGACAGGCTTCACATACCTTATGCATTTTTGCAACCTTGAATTTGGGCAATCCTGCAATAATATTTTGGGCATGCATTGATTTAAGTCGCTGTACATTAACATGACCAATGCGTTTATGCCAGATATCAATATCTGCAACTACACCGATCCCATGTGCAAACATTGCTGCACTCAATTCAGACATGTCTGCATCCAATGTAAACATTCTGCCCTTCTTCTTTCCTTTTGCTATCAAGCGACCTTTATTTTTTATATCCTCAATAAAGCATCCATGAGGATTAAATCTGACCTGCAAGCCCTGCTCAACCATTTGACCAACAGAAACCAGATTCTTGGTGATATTCGGGACATGAAATACATCGGGCAGGTATTTCTTTTTCCCATCTTGCATAGACAAAGGAAATTTTTCAATCTGCACAATAGGATGTGCAGTATCATCACCAGTCTCCACAAATCCTGGTTTTTCCATTTTTCTTGCATCCTCCATCCATTCTGCATGACCTGTCATGTGGTTTGATGCACCTGAGTCAATATACCACACATCGTTGCTTTCTTCTGCACTTGTCACAGAATTGTTCATGTGTTGCACCATAAACAAATGCTCATTTCTGTCATCACCCTGTCTACTAGAAGATGCATAATTTCCTTGTTGCAGTTTTTCATTCATGATGTCATTCTGCTTTTTATAGCAGTCTTTAGCCATATGACCCATTTTACCATAGTAGTAGCATTCAACATTACTGTTTGCATTTTGGCCTCTTTGCCATCCACCACGACCTCTTTGGCTCCCCCTGCCTCTAGAGTTACCACGTCCTCCTCCATAGGACTGGTTTTCTTGAGTTTGCTGCATATTCTGATTTCTACCATGGCCTCCAAATCGGCCTCCTCTACCTTTGCCTCTACCTCTTCCAGCATTTGAGTAGAAGACAGCTTCCTTTGAAGTTCCTCCTGAAGAAGATGCACCACCATTTCTCTGCTCCTCAGAAATTAGAAGAGCAATCAACTCCTCAAAATCAGGAAATCTTTCACGAACTGAAATGGATGTCCGAAACTGTGCATAATCCTTTCCTAGACCATTCAAGGTCACAGAAACTAAATCATCATCTTCCACTGGCGATCCAATGGAAGCAAGTGCATCTGCAATCTTCTTCACCTTCATGTGGTAGTCATTGATGCTCATATTTTCTCTTTGCACATTATGCAACTCTTGCTTGAGCTGCATTTTCCTGGCTTGCGTATTTGTGCTATACATTTTTGACAAAGTATCCCATGCCTCCTTTGGCGTACTTGCATCCTGAATATGCACAATCATAGAGTCTGAAATGCTGATAGACAGCCAGTACATAACTTTCCTGGCTCTCTCATGCCATGCTTTGAATGCCTGCATTTGCTGTTGATTGGGAACATCAGGAAGAACTGGTTCTTCTTCATTTCCTGCAACAAATTCCCAATATCCTTTTCCCATAAGGAAATTCGTCATTCTAAACTTCCATGCTTGGAAGTTGTTCTTGTCAAGCTTTTCAATTACAATCTGTGAAAGAGAATCAGACGCCATTACAGAATACTGCAAAAAATTCTGTCACTTCAAAAAACATAGCTTCACCCTCACAAGGGCAAATCTGCAAAACTGGCGAAAGTGGTATTTGACCACACAGTCACTTCCTAGTGACGGTTTTGCATAAACAGGAACCAATGATGATTCTATAACTCCCAATGTCTCTGCACACAAGCATACGATGCAATTTCTACAGTAACTTTTCACCGACCTGTAGAACAGTGACTGCACAGCATAAAACTGGGCCTTTTCCTAAGTGCGTGCAGAAAACTTCCGCCTCCAAAACAGGCCTCGAAATGGCCTCAAATAAAAAAAACAGGGTCGCCAAGGGCTGAAACCTTTTCCCGCAGCATATACTGCCCTCTTGCTTCACCGCGAAGGGCGTCTCAACCTGAGACAATGCACTCCTGCAATTTCCGGCTGTGCTACCTGCAGAGATCTGCTCCCAAAACAGAAAATGAAAGCAACACTGCTCCTCTTACCAGAACACCGCGAGCTTGGCTTGCTTTCTTGAGCTCCTTACCACGAACAAGGCTCTGATACCATGTCAAGATTGTGGGAGAGAAGGAAGGAGTCTCACTTGAAGCTTTCTTGCTTACACAATGGGGGAATACACACAAGGGTGGAGGCTGAAAACAGTTTTCCTCTTCTTAGTTGTGTAAGCCAAAAGAACTCTCATACAAAGAAATAGAAGAACCCTATATATGGGTCTCAAACCAAAGACAACTAACTAAGGTGGCATACTAACTGAGCCACGAACTAGAGTAGATAAGGATAGCTGTCATCTAGCTATTATTCATGGGCGGTGTACCAATCGCGTCTGCACTGACAAGTCGATGACATAAATACACAACGGTCACCCTGGCGTATCACGAGTGGAGCTCGATATCTCAACAGGTAGCACACATAGTTTTGTTAATGCTAAATCATTGTATGAGTTGAAGTTACTACCTCAACAAATAGATGCCCCATTGAAGGTACACGTGGCTAATGGTTCTCAAGAGCTGAGCAAAGAGATATGTCAGCAGAGTCCTATTGAATTATCACAGTCTTGCACTATTATGATGGACTTGATTGTCCATGGGTCCTATTGATATCATCATTGGATGCGATTGGCTTAAACATCTTGGAAAATTTTCTTTGGATCTAAATTAGATGTTCATGGAGTTTACTTGGAATGGGTAGCAAGTAAAACTTAATGGCATAGAGAGAAAGCAAGTGGAAATAATCAGCAAGAAGAAGATGAAGAAGAAAATTAATGCTATGTCTTGCATTTTCACACTTCTTCTATCAAAGGCAGATGAAAATCAACAATTTACTTCACCTAAGGAGCAAGATCCATGTCTATGTAAACATTTGGAAGAGTTTAAGGACATATTCTAGCCACCTACATCATTGCCTCCTCAGCGAGAAGTGGACCATCCTATTGATTTAATGCTTGATACTAAACCCATCAACAAACCTCCTTACAAGTTATCCAAATATGAGAGGGAAGAAGTAGAGAAACAGGTTAAACACTTGTTGGAAATGGGGTTTATTCAGTCTAGTTAGTCACCTTTTGCTTCTCCCGTACTACTTGTCAAGAAGCAAGATGGGTCATTTAGGATGTGTATTGACTATAGAGGCTTAAACAATAGCACCATAAAGAATAGGTACCCAATCCCCCACATTGATAATTTGTTGGATGAACTCAAGGATGCAAGAGTCTTCACTAAGATTGACTTAAGGTTAGGGTATCACCGAATCAGGATGAAAGTAGGGGATGAGTACAAGACAGCTTTTAGGACAGAAAGAGGTCTCTACCACTTCCTAGTTATGCCGTTTGGACTTTCAAATGCACCTACAACTTTCCAAGCTCATATGAACAAGATTTTGCAGCCATTCTTATATAAATTAGTCTTGGTATTCTTTGATGATATTCTCATCTATAGCAAGAATAGAGAGGAACATCTAAAGCATGTCAAAGAAGTCCTTCTTACCTTAGAAGACAAAAGCTTTTTGCAAAGGAAAGCAAGTGTACTTTTATGGCTGATGAGGTAGAATACTTGGGTCATATAGTTGGAGAGAAAGGAATTATGGTTTATCCAAAGAAGGTCCAGTGCATCAAGGATTTCTTGTATTATCTTCTTTCTATAGGAGATTCATCAAGAATTATGCCCATGTAGCAACTCCTCTCACTAACAGATTGAAAAAGGAAACTTTCTTTTGGGATGCTACAGCCACTATGAGTTTTAATGAGCTGAAAAATCTTCTCATCTCAGCATCTATCTTAGTGTGCCGCTAGTGAGAGAGGTATTGGGGCTGTTTTATGCCAAGACCATGGTGTTATTGCTTATGAAAGCAAGAAGTTGGATGATAAAGAAAGATAACTCCATGTCTATGAGCATGAAACATTAGCTATTCTTCATGCAATCAAGAATTGGCACCACTACATCTATGGCAGCCATTTTAAGGTGAAGAGTGACCATTGTGTGTTGAAGTATTTCCTCTCTCAGCCAAATCTCTCTCCCAAACAAAGACGATGGTTAGCTACACTTCAGGGATATGATTTTGATATTTCTTATATGGCAGGCAAGGATAATGTAGTGGCAGATGCCTTATCTAGGATGTATCTCTACCATACATAAGGATTGGATCTAGGACATTCAAGAATAATAACTTTTAGATGAGCACACTACCAATATTATGAAGAAATTACAGCAAGATGGTGGATCTGAATTTCCCAATTTCAAATGGCAAAGTGACTTCTTTGGTCTAAAGGGAGAGTATACTTGACCCCTCAGTCATCATTTAGGTCTTGAATTTTAAACAAGATGCATTCTTCTCCTTTGGCAGGACATATTGGATTGTTTAAAACCTTTGACAAGATCTATAAATGTTTATATTGGAATGGACTTTGGAAAGATGTCAAGGAGTATGTGATACAATGCTTACCATGCTAGCAAAATAAAGATTCAAATTTATTGCCTAGTGGTCTACTTCTACCTTTGCCTATCCCACATGGTAAATGGATTGATATCAGAATGGATTTTATTACATGACTTCCTACCACTAAGTAGTCTGGAATAGCATTTTTGTTGTGTTGATTGTCTTACAAAATCAGCCCATTTCTTACGTGCTAAAGTCCAATATTTAGCCAAATAGGTGGCAGATCAGTTCATGGAAGAAATTTTCAGACTTCATGGATTACGTATGAAGATTGTTTCTGACAGGGATTCCAAGTTCATGGGGAATTTTTGGAAAAACCTTTTTACTTTCATGGGTACCAAGCTAACTCCAAGTACTGGCTACCATCCACAAATAGATGGCCAAACTGAAAGGGTCAATAAATGGTTAGAAATCTCTACCACACAGACACTTTTGCCATGATACACAGAATGCATGGGATCATTGGATTCATCTTGCGGAATTCTGTTAAAATAATACTCAGCACATGAGTATTGGTATGTCACCATTTGAGGAATTGTATGGATATAACGTCCAAGTACCTTCAGCATTGTTTCATGACGAAGTGAATCCTCTTGCTTGAGAAGAGTTGGAAAAGATGGAAGCCTTAATTAAGCAGTGCAAAGAAAACATCAAGAAGACACAAGAGACAATGAAATTATGTGCGGATGATAAAAGAAGGCATGAGGATTCTGAAGATGGAGAATGGGTATTTTTGAAAGTACCCAAATCTCGTTATGCTTCTCTCAAGGGTGGACATAATAAGCTTGCTCATCGCTATTATGGTCCATATCAAATCACTAGGAAAGTTGGAGATCTTACTTACCAACTTGATTTTCCTTCAACCACACGCATTCACAATGTTTTTCATGTGTCTCAACTCAAGAAATACATTGGCCTTGACATATAAGTTCTTGAAGAGCTACCTTCTCTTGATGAAGATGGCTTAATCATCTATGAGCCTGAAAGGATTATTGGAAAGATAGAGAAGGTTCTAAGGAACCGTATTGTTATGGAATATCTTGTCAAGTGAAAAGGATTACTATGGAAGAATCATCTTGGCAACATGCTTCATATTTAGATCAGATTCCATGGCTTCTTTAAGAAGATAATTAGCTCATTGCACAGGACAGCTTGCTATTATAAATTTCTATCATGAAAATAATTGACCTATCAACATCAAAATTGGATTTTGATGATATGGATGGATACCTTATGAAGTATACTTCATTTCTATATCTCATATTCGTCATTCCTACATTTCTATCCAAAGTTATGGGTCATTTACTATCACTACCTGTTTAGGACATCATTCCAGATTTCCACTGTTTTGAGCTTATTTTGGATATTCTTTTCAATGGAATATTTTCTTCAATGGAAAACTTCAACAAGGATATTCAACATTATTCTCTCATTTCTTCACATTTACCATTCACTTGTCCTTTCAGTCTTCAAAGTTTTGAGGACAAAACTTTTGGGCAGGGATGGATTGTAATAAAGCAAATTTTCATGCTACCTTAGTTAGGTAATTAGCCTATGTTAAACTAGAGTATAAAAGGAAAGAGGGTGCCAATGTAAATAATATTTTAATCATTTTTCACATCTCCACTTCTTGGAGCTTGAAGGTAATTCCTTCCCCACCATTGTAAGGGGTGATTTCCTTGCAGCAGCTGTCATCAATTGATTCTCAAGCTACCATGGTTTCAACATCTCTTGTAATTCTCGGTTGTAGGACAGAAGTGGCAAGATGTGGTTCTCATAATTTCTTGTTGTTTAGCATTTCTTATTAGTCTTTGTGTAATTTCCATTGAAGAGGCAACTTTCATTACAGTTGAATCTCATATTGACAATGCGTATTAGGAAATAATGGATCTATTTCAATGCTCTTTGACATACATTGAATAATTGGTCTATATTAACCAAGATTCAAAAACCGCTATTTATTAGAAGCTCCTAGAAAATGCACCACCTTTTGGGACCTAAAATGGGCCATGGGCTCTATAGCTCTAGCCGGGCAGACCTTCTATGCTCACCAAACTACCCTCATGACCTCACACAGTGAGCAACGTCTAGAGGCTATACACTGATCTAAGTCATGCGTTTGTATCAATTTATAGTCCAATAATTTTGTCTAACCCAAATCCAATAGAGGGAGTATCCAAATATATAGGTGACTAGCACCTCGTATCACATACACAAAGAGGTCCTACCCAACAAAGTGCTATGGCTCCTACTACTATTCTACACCCCAGGGATTGACCCCAGGATGTGCCATCTCCAACATAAAACATAAGTGTAATAGATTCATTTTATAATATAAAAATAATGATCCAAGAGAGTGTATATATCCCTCACATAATCAGTTTTCCAAGATATTGTATTACCTTATAATAAAGTGATCTTACACTCTCAATGTTGGTCATCACCTAGACATACAATTGCAGTGCATCTAGACATTTATCTTCTAATACCATATTTAGCTTGCATATATAAAGGGTATGATACTCTGTTCTCAAATAACTTAAACTTAAAACCAACCGACATGAAGAGCACAAATAATCTCTTCATGATTTCTTTCTACTAGCGTCGTGCTGCGTTACTAAGGAACAACACTATGCTAACTCCTGCTACTAAAGCCCTTAAAAATTATATAAATCATGACCTACATGCTAAGATATGCAAAGAAATTAGCAACTTAATCAAATATATTTTTCTTTTGGTCCCACATCTCCTATTGTTTACATTTTTCTTGCTTGCATAGATATAGGGAGATTTCGTGATAATTTTCCATAGGAACAAGCTCTAAACATGCACTTTAATATATAAGTGGAGGTAAACTGAGGTAAGTCATCATGCTTTACCTTAATTACATAGTCACATATATTCTCCTAATTTTCTATAATTTTTGATGCACAAGAACTTATTTTTCTATAATATTTTAAGGACGAGCTAGGACCCAAGGCCAATGCCTTGTTTTCCTAAGGGTGACATTCAACCAAAAAATAAATAAGACTGATTAGAATCTTGGGTACCAAGATTGGATTTGAGGCCAATACCTTGTTTTCCTTAGCAATATGCTAAGCTCTCTCCTTTTTACAAGCCTGAGTATAAAGTATTGAAGAAAAAAGAATGTGGTAAAATAAAAAATATATAATTTTCAATCGATTAGGCTATAGGAGTGCTTGCCTAATAGGAGTCCCTGGTCTAGTTGTCCTAGGTCAGGTAGGCAGTAGGTTAAATCATCACTTAGAACGACTCCTTTAGTAGCTCTTTTAGCTGGTCTGTGTTGGAGAAATTGGTTAGTGACTAGCTCCAGATCTCTATCGGACTATGCTTGGCCTATCCCTTGTGGAATTTATGCTTTTATTTTCTCAAGGGATAGAGTGAGGGTTGTATTTGTGCTCTGTTGTATATTTTTATTTAAAGCAGTTTGATACTCTTTATGCTTTGTGTTTCTGTAGATCAATTCATGGATTCGATGGGTTGAGTCACCCTATCTTGTGGTCACCAATGAGAGTTGAATTTTAGAGCCGAGTTTAAAGCGCAAAAGTGACTCAAGTTCCATAAAAGAGGCGTTTTTGGTGAAAAATATCACTCAGAGATCAAGGAGCTAGGGTTTTTTTAGATGTATTTTGACACTAGGAATCCAAGGCAAGTGTTCATTTATCAATTGGAGTCCATTTGACCCCCCATTTAGTTGGTCACAACGTTTGGCATTATGAAGCAACTACTTGATCCGGAAGCCAAAAAGTAAGTGATGGAGTCCAGGGTATTAGATTTTGATGCTAGTAGAAAGCCACCCATCTAGTCAAATCATGAATCTGAGATTGTTTGCCCCTTTGTCTGGCCTGAAACCACTTGCGTGACAATATGAACATGTGAGGGTGAACTAGTTTTTTAACAACTTAAGAGCTTAAGCTTGATTAAAATAAGTATGCAATGAAGAAAACACGATGAATGGGGAGGGGAGGCCTCATTTTTTGACAACTCCTCAAATCATTGAAAATTTGGCATTTTGTGATTGTTGGCATCAGGCTTCATGCTCTTGGCCATGGATTCCCCGATTTTTTTGCTCTCTATCATGAGAAATAGCAAGCAATTTGACACATTCTATGGAAAGATAGAGATTTAGTTTTTCCCTCTCCTCTTTTTCTCTCACCATAAATGTAGTTCATATGGGCAGAGAGGATGAGGGAAAATGGGTATCGATTCGTGACTGCATGCGAGAAACAGAACAATAAAGTATAAACAAAGAAAGTGTTAAAAGAGCATCATTGGCTTCTCATTTTTGAAATACATGAGTGCATATACAATTTATAGCATAAGTACCTTTTAGTAAATTTTTATGATGAATCTTTTGTTCTTGTGATGGAAAATGATTGAAAATGGTTGAATATGTTTGACTATGTTTAAAATTATAGAATAATAAATCATTTTTAGTATTCGCGTAATGGAAATCAAAATCGTACAATCCACAATGTGCGACTTAATAGGAAAATGATAATTTCATAGATTTTTATGGTTCAAATGGTGTTCTTATGGAGCTATATTGAATATAATGTTGAATCACAATCCATATAAGATTAATAAATTTGAATAAAAAATTTGTAGTTATTATTAAAATAGATAATAAAAAGAATAAAAATAGATTATTAAATAAATTTTTTTGTTTAAGGCTAAAAATTACCAACCTCATGATTATTAGTCATCAACAATAGTAATTTCTTATTGTTGGATGTCTTTATCTTTGATCTCATTAGGTATGTTGCTTTAATGATCTTTTTTAACCCCCTCTCTTGTTTTTGATAGCTATATTGTATCTTTTGTTGCCACTAGCCTTGCACAATTACATATATTATCTTGATCCGCTAGTATCGAGGATATTGTTTCAAGCGTTCCAAGCCGAGCACTAATGGCTACCTCTCACATAGCCGATGCGCCATCCATATCTACGGGTGTAGTGAGCTTACCTCCATGCCGATCGAGTTACCTCCTCTCCCGCGCACTCTGGTAGCCCCACGATCCAAGTGCAAGCTTCAAGCAAGCTCCATCCTCAAGCTCCACGCTCCAAGCTCCATAGCCACGAGCAAGAGAAGAGAAGAGAAGAGAAGAGAAGAGAAGAGAAGAGAAGAGAAGAGAAGAGAAGAGAAGATGGAGAGCTTCTCCTCCTTGGTCCCTCACCCTCACACACTCACTCCCTCACACTCTCACACTCCCTTTCTCAAGCACAAGCTCAAGCAAGCAAGAAGAAGAAGAAGAAGAAGAAGAAGAGGAGACCCACTTTTGGCCACACACAAGAATGAGCTTCTCATTCACTTTTCAACTTTATATACAAAACTCTAAATCTCTTTTGGGTGGTCATCCCCTTATCCCCTTTTTTACATGGCCGGCCATGGCCTAGGCCCTTTTTCCCATTGTCCTCCTATCTTCCTAGCTTCCTTCCTACCGCCCATCTACCTTTACAAATTGCACGGGTGAGCCTGGCGCTCCTTAAATTAAATCATGATGCGCTTGCGCTCTTTTACAAAAGTATTAACTTGCGCTTTTCCTTGTGTGCCTTTGTCTTCCGTTTCACTTTGCCTTGGCCTTTGTCCTTCTGCTTTAGCTTTTCTAGATTTTCCACCTTATTCATCTGACGGTTAACATTACCCCCTCCTAGACGAGTGCTAGTCCCATGGCACTCTTGTCGACTGTTGGTGGTTGAAGAAGCAGTCGGCGGGGCAGTGATGTGAGGGCAGGGCAACATGTAGACTCGGGTGCTCGTGGAAGCATGGGAGGAAGGTTGCATGGAGAAGTAACGGATGTTGACGGGGGCCTCCGAAGTCGGAGGGTGGGCGCGGTGGTGGTGCTTGGAAGGACAGGGGGTGGTGCTCCACCTAAGGAGGGGGATGTCAATCTTAGTGTGCAATGTGAGTGGCTCAGGGTGACAGGTCTAACCATAGGCGAGTGGCCTCCCTAGGTATGTCTTGCCCTTGATGGGCCCTAAGCATGAAGTGGGGGGGCAAAAAAGGGCTAGGGGGTTAGGAGTGGAGCCGGCCGACTGAAGCCATCGGGCACACCTAACTTGAGGACCCCTAGGTGGGTGTTTGTGCTTTATGAGGTACTGAGTGGGTGTGGAAGTGAGTTGTTTGGTTTATTCCATGTGTAGGGATACATAGGTATTCCATGTGTAAGGAGTTTTTTTTTTTGCACAACTAGGAGAACGACAGCCAGTACCTAATCTTCTTTGTTTGAGGGAGGCGGGGAAGGGGGTCGGATGGATTTGCTCAAAAATTGATGGCTTGCATGTATCCTTTGAGGTTCATGCGGACGTGGAGAGAGGTGGTAGAAAGGAAGGGGTGGTTGCACCTAGTAAACTGACTATCCTTCATATCTTCTAGGAGAGCTAGGCAAAAGGAGGGAAGAAGGCTAGCTCTCATCATTAGGCATGCCATAGCGCAGCTATCAATAGCATTGGGGTCATAAAAGGGGGGGGCAAGCCACTCTCTTGTGGTGTTGGGTCTTGCTTGAGTAATAGCTTAAGAAGCCTAAGGTAATTACATGTAGTTATAAAGGCGGGATCTGGACAGGAGGAGAAGTCTGCAAGAAAGCGCGTCATGGAATCACTTAAGCTTCCTAAATAAAAAAGGAGGGCATGCTCGAAGGAGGCAGCGTTGGAGTTGTAGATGACGGGGAAGTCATGCCGCCTATGGAGGGTGGCAACAAAATCCACGCGTACCCTACGAGGATACGCCATGAAGGTGGGGTCATTCCTCTCGTAGAGTAGGGTGTTGCAAAACGCCATCCAGGAGAGCATGCTAATATCACATACTCACCTTCTCCAAAGAGGTTGGCAGTTGTAGCCCCTTACAGTGTGTGGTACCTCAAACACCTTGTCTTGCCAAAACTCTGCTTCTTATGTGCCCCACAGAGTGGGGGTCTTTGCCCTGTCTTCTAGCCATTTTTGGCCCAGCCGACCGCCAGTCGCGATCACCTCCTTCATTACCTTAATTGGTAGGCTTCTCAGGCTGTTAGGCATGAGGAAACTGAAAGTAAAAGGGTCCTTTTCGTTTTCTTGCTATTCCCAAATCACCAGCTCCGCGTGGAATTGCGTCGGCAGGTCATCGGGGCATGGTGGGAGGGGTGCGGATGGCCGCGTGATTGGCTTGGCTCTCAACTGCCTCTTAGTTTCTTCAACTAATTTCCTCCGTCGCTCCCTGATCGCGGTTTGCTAGGTCGAGTTGTTGCTGTTCCTGATCATGCGGCGAGGGGGGTTGTGGGATTATTTCTTCACTGGTTCTCCTTATGACAAATTCAATGTCAGCCTCCTCCCCTGCTGGTCTTCTAGTTGCGCTCCTTCCGCAAAGCCGAGTGCATCCAACTCCTGGGAGGTTAGGCCGGCCGATAGTAGGTACTTTCGTTGTTCTTCTAAGCCCAGCCTGACCTCCGCAGGTTGAGGTGGCATCTGTAGCCCCACATGCAGGGCTCTGCGTGCAATGCTCAGTTTCTTTTGCACCACCTCTAATGACTCCTTTCCCTCCGGCCGGGTCGTGTCCAGTAATGTATTGAGGAAGCCATATTGCTGGGCAGTGAAGGCTGTCTGGGCGGCGTCCGCTTTGCTTTTTGCCAAGATTTTTTTTTCTGATGCCAGGAGGCATATTCCACGGTGGATTCCGTGAGGTTTTACGGTGGATTCCGTAAACTTAGATGACCGGGGCTCATACACAAAGAGGATTCTTTGTGCGAGAAGTTGATGGGGACGCCTGTCCTTTTCGGGCGTTTCATTAATTTAGTGTGTACGTGGGTGATTCCATAGCGGGTGATTCCGCAAAATGCATATTAAATTAATAAACGTTTATGAGTTTAGAGTGCGCACTCGTAATAAATTAAGGTTAGGATTTATTTCTAACCAGTTGATTTATTTAGGTAGCTGAAGACTGCTAGGTATTCACTTTTGTCGGTTTAATTGTATTATTTTACTAACGATTGTGAATGCTTCAGTTGATGTGTAGAGATAGCAGCAGTGGCGGAGGAAAGCATTGGAGTCTAGCGAGTATTCGACCTTTGGATTATATTTTGATAGGCGCCACGCCTATATTTTGTTATGTCTATTGAGACATCGATTATTGATTATTATTTTGTATGCGCCTATGCGCATGGATATGTTATTTTTATTTGGACATTGAGATTGGGTGTGCCAGACTCTATGGGCATCGTCCATTAGCTTTATTTCCTATTTTTGTAGAAAGCAAACTCAAAAGCTAAAAGCTTGTCATATTTTTGTAAATTGGGCTATTATTGAGCATGAAGATGGAAATATACATAAAATACATGCTTTGTGAAGCGCTCACACAGGGCATGGGGGGAGATTGAACCCAATTGGTTTCTTGCTTCTTGTCGTTCATGCTTTTACATTGTTTTTTGTGCAAAAAGGTAGAGTTCATTGTTCTTGGGGACCTTCCGGGATTCACTACGTGAGCATACAGCAACCGATCTGCGCACCATTTTCCACCAAAGTGAGGCACCACGCCAGTGCCTTCACCCGTTTCTCATTCTGCATGGCCCATTCCTCAGTCCTTTTGTTCATTCCTTCCATGCTCTTCCCCTATTTTTGTGCTAGTGTTACGAGCTTCTGCTCTTGGGCTCTGTGTTCTTTGCTCATATTCTCGTGCTCTTTCCTTCCGAGGTGTAGTTGATCAGTCATGGACTCGATCTCTTTTCGCTGTTGCTCCCTCTCTTGTCTTCTCTCCTCTTCTTTGGCGTTTATTTCCTCCATCATTTGCTCAATGGTGGCGGTTTTCGCCTCCAACACCCCATGTTGCATCAGGAGGAGCTTGTATTCCCGCTGCATCTACACAAGTTCTTGATTTTCATCCTCAAGCCACTGTTTGTAGCTTTCTTCCATGTCTTCTTTTGCTTTTAATTCTTGCTTGAGGTTAAATATTTGACATTGTTGCATGGCTATGATGCAGGTTTTCTCTAGTTGGAAGGCGGCCACTGACTCTTTCTCTGCCACCAACTCAGCCACCGCCATTCTCTTTTCCTCCTTTGCCCTCTCCAATTGGGAGAGCAGCTCGGTGATGTATTCGTCGTAACTAGGTGGTGGTGTCATTGTTGCATGGGTGGGGGTGGTTGAGGCCTCCACACGCGGATGCTTATGGTCCTACCCCGATTTTGCATCCACGGTTGGCCTGTTTTGCACCATGGCCGTGGTTTCTGTGCTCTTCCCTTGGGCCATTTCTTTACTGATGAAATATTGCATCCAGGACACAAAGTTGGAAACTTCCATGCTGGTGCGGATGCTAGGGGTGAGCATAGTGGGTTTAGTGGAGGTGCCATGAGGGTGGGGATAGGATGGAGGGGTGTTTTGCCTTTGCCTTCCAGGACTGCGGGCGGCGCAGCTTCTTGTGTCTGCATGCTAGAGCTAGGCCCTTCTTTCCTCAGCTAGTTCCAGGCTCCTGGATCATCCACCCTACATTGTTGCTCAATGGACCGGCATGTGGCCTCGGCCAAGTCCTCCTCTTCCTTTCTTCTTAATTCCTCTTCTTCCTCCGCAGCTCTTCTTTGCCTTTCTTTTTCGGCCTTTCTGTATTCTTCCTCTAATTTCTCTTTTTCTTCCTGCTCCTCTCTTCTTCTCTTTTCAGTCTCTTGCATCGACGCCTTTTTAGCCCGCTTGACTTGCTCTGTTGTTTCTTCTTCTTCTTCCTTCCCCTTCTTCTCCCTGTCCCTGAGGGATTGTCTTTTTTCTTTTTCCAAATCTTTCTTCTCCTTCCTGTGGCCTTCATCCGTTTCTTTTTCTTCTGCGCCGCCTTCTTCTTGATTTCCTTGACCTACTTTTTTCTTGATTGCTCTTCTTGCCCCTACCCTTCCTTATCGGTCTCAGTCCTATTGCTGGACCTCTCCTGGTACTGATGAGGGGGTGACCTATCGGGTGTTTCTCCTTCTCCCTCCTCTGCATCCTGCATCTCTTTCATGGCCTCCTGGATGAGCGCTGTTAAGATGCTTCCATAGATGATGAACGAGGACTTGGACGAGGCTTGGTCAAAGGGCCGAGTCGAGTAATTCGGACGGGCGAAGTCGAGTAATTCGGACGGGCCGAGTCTGAGGGCTGAGTAGGGTTTTCGGGCCGAGATCCGAATGGGCAGGTTCGAGGGCTGAGTCTGGGACTCGGCCTAACAAGGGCCGTTCGGACGGGCCGAACGCGGCACGACAAATGCCGCGCAATGATGATTTCGATCGAATCCCCTGCATAAACTTCTAGATCCTAGCTAAGGAACCAAGGGAAGTGATTGGCATACTTGGGGTGAGCGGTAGGCTCTCCGACGGCATGATTGAATCGAATCTTCGCGGGGGCTCTCTCTCACTCTCACTCTCTCTCTCTTTCTCACTTCAATGGTTGTAAATGAGCTCTCCCTTGGCCTCCTGACCCTTGAACCCCTTCTTGGGCAGTGCTTTGACACTCTCAATCATTCACTTTCTGACATTAAGCATCCCAAGCAAGCTTTTTGCCATTTTTTGCATGTTTTATGCCCTGTTTTGCCCTGTTTGCAATAGTAAACCCTACCCTTTCCCGGTTTGATTTCCTAATGCTATCCTACACTAAATGCAACGAGAATAGAAAGCAACAAATTGACATGATTTCTCCCTATTTTCCAATCGTCAAACAAACAAACAAATCTAAAATACTTGTTTCGAATATCAAAATACCCAACCTTCCTACCTACCTCAAGCTCCATTTCGGGGGAGAATCCCTTACTTCGATGCTTGATATGGGGCGTGCAAGCGCTCAAGCTTGAATCCATGGTCCCGGCAACAGAACCAAAATGTGGGAGCTTTCGCGCAACCGCCAAGACCCTCAGACCGCTTATTGTTTCAAGCGTTCCAAGCCGAGCACTAATGGCTACTTCTCACATAGCTGATGCACCATCCATATCTATGGGTGTAGTGAGCTTACCTCCATGCCGATCGAGTTACCTCCTCTCCTGCACACTCCGGTAGCTCCACGATCCAAGTGCAAGCTTCAAGCAAGCTCCATCCTCAAGCTCCACGCTCCAAGCTCCATAGCCACGAGCAAGAGAAGAGAAGAGAAGAGAAGAGAAGAGAAGAGAAGAGAAGAGAAGAGAAGAGAAGAGAAGAGAAGAAGAGAGGAGAAGATGGAGAGCTTCTCCTCCTCGGTCCCTCACCCTCACACACTCACTCCCTCACACTCTCACACTCCCTTTCTCAAGCACAAGCTCAAGCAAGAAGAAGAAGAAGAAGAAGAAGAAGAAGAAGAAGAGGAGACCCACTTTTGGCCACACACAAGAATGAGCTTCTCATTCACTTTTCAACTTTATGTACAAAACCCTAAATCCCTTTTGGGTGGTCATCCCTTATCCCCTTTTTTACATGGCCGGCCATGGCCTAGGCCCTTTTTCCCATTGTCCTCCTATCTTCCTAGCTTCCTTCCTACCGCCCATCTACCTTTACAAATTGCATGGGTGAGAGCCGGGCGCTCCTTAAATTAAATCATGATGTGCTTGCGCTCTTTTACAAAAGTATTGACTTGCACTTTTCCTTGTGTGCCTTTGTCTTCCGTTTCACTTTGCCTTGGCCTTTGTCCTTCTGCTTTAGCTTTTCCAGATTTTCCACCTTATTTGTCTGACGGTTAACAACATTTGTTCTCGGATGTATGTCACTTATATCTTGGATGCTTGGATGCTATATCTCTGATGTATTAAGCTTCTTCTACTCATATAGCATTCACTCTATGTTCTAATGGGAGATTTCCTTATATTTTGGATATTATATAGAGCTTAAGATATTCATAGTTGAGCTTGAGCTTACTTTCATCGAGACCGTGGGACACTTACTTCATGTACATACTCTCTTTATATGTATTGGATGTAATTACCCTATAGTGGACTGATTTGACAGCTTACTTTTGGACCTCATACTTATGCCTAATAGTATATTATCAATGATATTTATATGCTTTTGGATTAGGTACTGAGCTTTGCTCAGTGGGTTATACATTTGGCAATTGTCTTCTCTTTACCTTAAGATCTCCTATGTGCATGATATCAATGCCTACTGCATGTACAATTATTAATACACTATAGCTCTGATAGACTTTAGTGCTAGTTTTGTCTAGTTCCTTTTTCTATTTCTTGGTTTCTCAAAGTTGGTTGTTGGTATATTGTTGCCGTTTATTACTACAGCCTCCAATAATTTTCATTTTATGCATTCTATTTGAGGGTAGTCAATCAGATTTGACAATTACTTGATTACACCTTGTGGGCATCTCACCATTTCGGTAGTTCCTCTTGCTTTTATTTACTCTATTATGGTTGGTAGGTTGAATGTCATTGCTATTTTCAACATTGACAAGTTGGATGGCACCAACTTCAGCTATTGGAAGGCATAAGTTTGGTAGGTTCTAGTGATAAAAATGTAGATTAAGCCATTGATACATGAGGATATCAATCTTGAATGCATTGATATACAAGATTGGGTTAAAGTGGATGATTTCTGTAAAACTACAATCATTTTGTCACTCTATAAGTAGGTCTACTATAATGTTGTCTCTAATAGGTAAACTACCTCTGGCAGTTATGGGATAAGATTCATAATGTCTATGATAAGTAGAGCCATGCCTCTCAAATGTATTAGTTGAGGCAAATCATAGACCTTCGTATGAAGAAGGGGACTTCTATACAAAATTGTGTTGTCTAAGTCATGGTACACATTTCATACTACTAGATATGCAAATATGTCTATTGATGGGTTGAAATTATAGGATATAGAGCATGCACGCTTGAATGAAGAGGCTAATAGAAAGAATGTAGATGCTTCCTACACCTCTTATGCTTTGATAGTCAGAGATAATAAAGGTAAGAGTAGTAATGATCACCATGGGAGAGACTCTCAGAAGTCTTGTTCGCAGTTATGTAGATAGTCTTGTATAAGTCCTATGGCTATATTTAACTTGTTACTATTATGGCAAATAGGGTCATATTCGGACATAGTGCCATAAAATGCGTGATGACAAGTGCAAGAAAAAGGGAATGGGTGAAGTACAAGAAAAGAATGATGATCATTACATTGTCCCTAGCAAGTCTAGCATCAACATTGAAGAGATTAATATCATGCATATTGATTTTGATAATGACTATGTACTTGCAGCTTCTTTTCTTAATGTTTTATAGTTGAGTGATGCCTTGTCCACCTATGCTCAGTGTTGGCTAATTGATTTAGGGGTTTCATTTCATGTCACCTCTTATTGATATTGGTTCCACTTCTATTGCAGCATGATAGGATCTATCATATCGGCATTGGATATTGTTGGCATTGGAGATGCCGAATTACAGTTTCCTTCAAGTACTATGTTTACTTTCCATGATATATGCCATAATCTAGCTTTCACTTAAGCCTCTTAGCTAGATAGTTAGATTATGCAAGTGATATTATCTCCTTTGGTGATTTCTCATGGAAGCTTACCCATAGAAATCTTGTCTTGGCATGAGGTGCTAAGTCTGGCACTCCTTATCCCCTACTCATATCTGGGTCTATTGACCATATTTTGGTAGTGGTTGTAGTACCGCATGTATCATTATGACATCATTACTTGGGCATATATCATTAAGAGAATGAAAATGCCTATCCGTTTGTAGTATCTTCCACCTCTTGACTATAAGTTTTTTGATTCTTGTGATAATTGTCGTTATGGTAGGCTAATTCATAGTTTGCATAAGAAGTCTACTATTACGTACATGGGTGAGTCCCTTGTTCATTTTAATATTTATGAACCTTTGCTCTATAAGTCATTAGGTGGCAAGAAGTATTTTGTTACTTTTATTGATGAATACTCACATAAGGTCTCGACATAGGCCTTAGCATATCCCATCAAGTAGAAGTCAAAAGTCTTGGGTACCTTTCAGTGTTGGCTTGCCTTTGTTGAGAACTAGTTTGGGTATAGATTAAAATACCTACAATCTAATAATGGGGGAGAGTGTGTATGTAAAGTATTTGAGTAGTTTTGTGATAAGAGGGGTATTAAGTGTCAGTTGACTACCCTGTACACCCACCCTTGAAGAGTTCGTAATATGCTTGGCTAGACAAGCTTCTCATAGTACTTTTGGACTAAGGTAGTTACTACTATGGTACATTTGATAAATCAATCCCCATGCACTAATCTTGACTATCAGGTTACAGAGGAGGTATGGTCTAGAAAACCTCCATCATATGCTCATGTAAGTGTCCTTGGTTGTGACACTTTCTACCATGTTCCCAAGGACAAGATAAATAAGATGGATCCTAAGTCTATGAAATGTATCTTTCTTAATTATGGGAATGCAGGTGAGATGGGATATTACCTATGTGATCCACATGCTCAAAATGTCATCCATAGCCATCATCCACCACAACCATGTTGTTATTTTCCATAAAGAGAAAGTGCATAAGTAGCTTGAGTAGGTCATTATGATATGTAAAGTGATATTTCAAGAGGAGCCTCATTCTAGTTACAACTATTGAGATAGCCTATAGTTGCAGTTGATGCTCCAGTGGCCTAAGACCATGATGTTAGATAAGATGTATAGGCCCCACAACCTATTTTGCAATGGCCTACTAGAGATAGACGTCAAGCTAATTAGTTCGTGCCCTCCATGGAATATATTATGATGATAGATGCTGGTGAGCCTCTTATCTATAATGAGGCTATGTGCAAAGGTGATAGTCACTCTTGGAAGGGGGCCATGCAATCAGATTATGACTCATTGTAGAAAAATCATATATGGGATTTGGTTTCTTTGCCTAGTGAAAAATGTGCTTTGCCATATAAGTGGGTGTACAAGTTGAAAAGTATCCTTGGACACTCTAAGTCAACCTATAATGCTAGATTGGTTGCTAAGCATTTTAAGCAAGAGCATGGTGTTTAGTTTGATGAAGTCTTCTCTCATGTAGTCAAGACGACTATCCTACATTTGATATTGGCTTTGGTTATGCAACTAGATCTAGACCTCTTTCAAATGGATATCAAGATGACTTTCCTACATAGGGACTTGCATGATGTGATTTATATGTAGTACCCTAAGGGCTTTAAGGAAAAAGGCAGGAAACACCTAGTACATAAGTTGAGAAATATCCTTTATGGCCTTAAGCAAACACCTAGGGAATGGTACAACATGTTCTATACTTTCATGCATTCACATGAATATACTTGTATTGATATGGATTCTTGTTTATACATGAAGAAGGCCCATGACGGCAGCCTTGTGATCTTGGTACTCTATGTGGATAATATGTTGATTGTTGGGAGCACTCATGATGAGATGGATGTCTTGAAATGTTAGCTGAATAAGAGCTTTGAGATGAAGGATATGGGACATGCATCACATATTCTTTGGATGCACATCACGTGCAATTGCTTTAAGGGTCTCCTTTACTTGTCACAAAAGGAGTACATCTAGAAGGTTCTTGAGCACTTTCATATGCAAGATGTTAAGACTATTGACTATCCTTTATCTTATCATGTGAAGGTTAGTCAAACCAATTGTCCACATTCTAATGAGAAAAAGACTGAGATTTCCAAGTTCCCTTATGCATCTGTAGTAGACAATTTGATGTATGCTATGATAGCCAATCATCCTGACATAGAATTTGTAATGGGAGTTGTGGCATGCTATATGGCTACACCTGGGAGATGGCATTAGGATGATGTGGAGGGCATCATGAGGTACTTCAAGGGCATTATAGATATGTGCATGCATTATGGTGTCAAGATACACGCATTGTAGGATACACTGACTCTAATTATATAGGACATGCAAACAATAGGAAATCTACCTCTGGCCATGTCTTTACCTTTACTAGAGGTGTTGTTTCTTATATGTCCAGGGTGTAGAAATGTACATCCCTATCAACTACAAAGGTAGAGTATGTTGTAGCCACTTAGGTTTGCAAAGGAGGTTCTCTGGTTTGCAAACCTTGGTATTTACATTGCATTTGGATTCTATGAATTCTATTCAATTGACCAAGAATTTGATCTTCCATGTGAAGACAAAGCACATTGAGGTATGTTACCACTTTATCAGAGAGGTCATTGAGGATAAGTCCATCAAGCTTATGAAAATCTCTAAAAAATTGCGTATATCTGGTCACTAAAATTCTCCTAGTAGAGAGTTTTGCCTTTTTAAAGAAGTTGATGGGCATTGGATGAGATGATGTATTTCCTCATCTTGTTGTACTTTATGTACATTTGTAATTTGTCACATTTTTCTTATTCTCTCCTCACTAGGGGCACATTTTCCCTTAAGTGGGAAGTCATTGGGGGTAAAGGTGCATGTGCCTAGCTGCCCATGTATTAATTATACTAATAGTATTCCACACCTATACACTACAGGTGGAGGGTGCCCATCACTGTCACTTCATTCTTTATTCTTTCAGTGACATTTGATTAAGGGAAGGCTAGTCACACATTGTGACTATTGGAGTTTCTACATCCTATGTCTCTTGCTCTTGCTCTCTTTCTCCTTTCACCATAGCTCTTGCTTCCACTCATATGCTTCCACTCAAGGCTTCACCCTTTAGTAATACCCCTATGTCCTTATGGTCAATCCTTGTATGTATCCATTGGTTTGAGTCTTTCACATTTCTTCTTGCCATCTCCTAGTAAGACCATGGTGCATTGTATGAAAGCTGAACTTATGGAATATATGAATGTACTGCTTACTATCACTCTGTCTATGTTATCTATTTAGATATGTTCCATTTGATGTGTTTGGAATAATAGCATATCTCTATGTTAAGTCGAAGTATGTTAAGACTTTGTAATCCCACAAAGAGGGTATAGTTTGATTGCATCTAGTGACCACAACCTAGACTTGGACTCAATTACACATGGCAACCATGCTAATCTTTCTCAAGCACATAGATTTACATGTGCACATGCTCTTAGGGTCTGGCAAAGGATGTCCAGCCCATGTGCACATGGTCGTCCAAATGTGAGTAGCGACAGGTGTACTTTCTTCTGAGGGTACTCCATTCCTCAGTTACGATTACAAACTTCCAACAGAGAAGTCTACTATGTAGCCCCACAAACACCACTTGCACCCTAGTTTTTGATCCTACAATGTGCTCCCAAGTCCACCAATTGCTCTTGTGATGCCTTTAAAACTAATATTTGCATTAGCAAAACATTTTGTGGTTTTACCTATTGCATCTTGTGGTATCCCAATCCATACGTGGATGGATATCTGGGCCATATTCAAGTCATTAATGTGCACAAAGGTGGTGGATTGGCTCAAAGAAAAAAATAATTAGGCAACTTTTGATGATACCAAGATAACATTCGGCTTGCGATTTTAGCTAGATCGAATTGATGCCTAGAAGTTGGAGAGACTTTGCAATCTCAAGCAAGGAGATGCCATAGTCCATAGCTATATAGCTCAATTTAAGGTACAAAGGAAGAATATCTCCAAACACACAATCCATTGGTGAAATGTTGCACTCATTATATGTGTAAGGGCTTAATAAGATATCCATAAAGCTTTGGCTTTAGAAGATCTATTGATTCATAATATGG
Organism: Lygodium microphyllum; assembly: GCF_053477565.2. Lineage (NCBI taxonomy): Eukaryota > Viridiplantae > Streptophyta > Polypodiopsida > Schizaeales > Lygodiaceae > Lygodium > Lygodium microphyllum. The sequence goes on along the minus strand of NC_141153.1, from coordinate 113,688,392 downwards.
ATTATTTTTATTGACAAGCTAACTACATTGAAATGTTTCTTGCTAAGGAGAAGTCAGAAAAAGGTAAGAAATTGACAAAATCTATTGAAAAAAGTTGTCACTCTAATGACTCAGATTCAAATTTGGACCTACAGGAAGAGAGTAGCAGTAAGGAAGAGGACTTTGAGAATGAGGGATGGTAGTGTTGAGATATTTGCAATCACACCTACTTCAGTCCCTTAGTGAGAAGCAGTGAGGGCTCAGGACCAAAATCCCATATGCATAGTAGGAGAAAGTACCACCACTCAATTCCTATAAAGCATTGTACTTGCACTCTTTTTCTAATGCAATGATAGTACTCTTTTATTTCCAGTAAAGTGTCATGTCACTGTCAATACACATGATAGTGTTTATGAGTCCAAGTCTCAATCTTGGAGCCTAATTCACTTGTGTAACAAATTGTCCTAGTCAAGGTCAATGTCTACATGAGTTCCTTTTTCCTCTTTCAACCTCCATAGCTTCCACATCTGCCATGCTCTAGATTCCTCGTATTTAACATGGTATCAGAGCTCAGCTGAGCATGGCTTAGAATGTCTCAGGTATCCTCTCTACCCCTTCAGCTCCTCTTCATCCTTGGACAGCTTAGGATCAATGTATGATTCATTTTCTCAACTTCATCTTCAGTCAAGCTTGTGGCAGCCATAGCCAAACAACATATAGCTCTAATTGAGCTCTTAGATCTTGCACTAGAGGCATTATTTCTACATGCTTCCTTCTAAGAAATTGTCCTTGACTTCAAGGCGCTTCATCCTGTCATGACAAACGTGAGCATTGTGCGCCATAGCACCCGGCATTGCAAAGATTATACCTCACTGCTAGAAAGATGAGAGCAGACTATCGTACAGCCGAATCCTCCTATGTGCATTGCGGGATGCCTTGCAATCATAGGGCTTTGGAAGCTAGGGTTATAAGCTTCCTCGTCACCAAATCATTCACGCCATTGCTGCCTATACGAGCTGCTGTAAACGAAAAATCAGTCGCCTCTCTATTAGAAACCCTAGTCCTCCATAGCCACAAGCACCAAAAGCTCATAATTGTCATCATCTCTTTATTCTCCTTAGCCCAAGAAACTTATTGTCACTGTGGTCTACTATCGCATTCAAAACCCAACAAGATTCACCACTCAAATCAACAAGAAAGGGAAGCTATGAATATTTTTTGAAGATCTTCAAGTCAAACTCAAGCAATAAACATCAAAGTTCAAACTAGTATCTTTTGATAATACACTGCCATTGCTTGTGTCTTTTGACACAATCAACTCTACTATTGAAAAATTTTAGAATTTCAAGATTGATTCTCAATGGAAATTATGAAGACTAAGGTTTGAAAGATCTTGAAGGATTTTTTGAAAGGTTGAAGATTCAAGGACATAGTGTCCATTGACACTCACTTAGGGTGGGGTACAACGAAGGAATTGAGAAGTTTGAGGAGAAAATTACCACCCCTTGTACAAACAATGTTTCTTTTGTATACATAAAGAATAGTAGAGATTGAAATGTCTGGAATCCCAAGCATATGATACTCAGAAGAGGCAAAGTCATGATCAAAATACATTACATTTAGTCAATATGGTAGAAATCAAAAGAGCTACCTAAGTTGGAAGTAAATGTGGCTACTCAGTTCTCAGGAAAAAGCTTAAAGGAGAAATAGAGAAGCCTATAGGAATTTTATGAATAGAATAGGAGTCTGCTACCATCAATTGGCCGAGTGGATAGCAAAAAAAAGAGATGGTGATGAGGGGTTTGCAGTTAATTTCTATACCAAATTCAATACCTGCAAGAGTGGAAGGGACTGTAAGAGCACCAATGGCAATGAAGAATCCATTAGCTAACCAAATTCAATACTAGTGAGAGAGGAAGGATAGTAGGAGCATTGGCGATGATGTAGAATATATAGCCAACTCTTCGTCTACAATCAATATCCATGAGGGTGGAACAAAACTGACAATATCACTAAAAGCTAAGGCCTAGTCTTTTTCATGTGCAATTTCAACTAATTCTAAAGCACAAATTGAACCGGGAGTAGTCTCTATCACTATTCCTTTGGGGGATTTACTAAATTTGGTCCTAGAACTCAAGGACCATTTGTTGCAAGTGATTCAATAGGATCAACTTGTATTACCGAAACTAGAAGTGGTGGGGGCCTTGACTACAAATGCACTAGAGGAGGAAGTCTACAAGGTGAAACAAGAGCCTATTACATCAGGACCATTGTCACAAACCCCACTATTCTAGTGATCTCAAGGGTCAAGTAATCAATAATGTATTACTCAATAGTGGCTTAGGAGTCAACATTATCCATTAGGAAAAAAATGAACTCACAAATGGGCCCTTAAAAATAACATAGTTTAAGAAGTGGGCCTTTTGGATTGTCCAATAGGAAGGCTAGATGTTGACATCCATGGTTGGAGGGTGAATCTTCTCTCTCCAAATCTTGGTTTTTTATTTAAAAAGGGGGTACTGGGAGATTTTTAAAAAAGGGAGAATGAATAGTACACACAATTTGAGTTTCTCTCACCTCGTATTTCCCCCCTTTTTTGGAGAAATTTCAATTTTGATTTTTTTCCTTTCACAAAATCAGTTTGACCCAAAAGTTGAGCAGTAGACCACTTTCCCTATCTTCTCTATGCTGGTAAATTTTTGTCTCGATTGAAGCTCCTTGGTGAGAGTAATTAGGGTTTTTAGCGTTCTGCTTACCTCTACACTTTCTTCTCAGTGAAGCTCCAGATTTTGGGCAAAACAGAGGTGCCCATCTCTCTTTTCATTTTCTTTTGTTTGCTATTTTTTCAATAGGGTTTGATGTTATTTCTTATTGTTATTATTGTTTTAGGTTGTTTAGGGCAGGAGGCACAGGTGCTCCTTCCTCTCTCTCTCTCTCTCTCCTTTCTTCCCCCTCTCTCTATGTGTTGTTTCTCTCTTATGTTGTATTTTCAATAGAATTTGATGTTGATTCTAATTGTTGTTTTCTTGCATAGTTTATTTGGAGAAAGATGCAAAGGTGTTAATCTCTCTCTCTCTCTCTCTCTCTGTTTGGTTTTTTTTTCACTGCTATCTTTTTAATATAGCACAATGTTAGTTCTAACCCTTGTTGTTTTATTGCAGAGATAATTTTGGGTGACATTGCATAAGTGCTCATCTCTCTCTCTCTCTTTCTCTCTCTAAGTCTTCTCTTTTCTACTATTTTTTCAGTATACCTTCATGTAAATACTAACTCTTGCTATTGTTTTTTACAGAGATCAATTTGGGGAAGATTGGATAGGTTCTCATTTCTTTCTCTCCCCCATGTACTCACACACTCTCTCTTTCTTCCTCTCTACATTTTCCCTTTTCTACTATCTTTACAATAGGGTTTCATGCTAGTTCTAACTTAAGGATCAATTGTTGTTACTCACTTAACACAAGGTACATCAAAGATTCTATAGTTTGATTTGCAAGTAAATCTGCTATATTTTGTGGTGCCAAAATTTATTCATTTGGTTAGTGACTTTTACATTTGATGGGATTGATTTTTTCTTTTTTCCATCATTTGCAATGGGCTTTGATCAACAATGAATCTTATCTTCAGCAAATCACCTTATTGGTAAATTGGCCTTATTTTGTGTTGCTTCTATTCATGCAGTTATCTAGATATTTTTTGTTAAAAGGGATTCATGTAGATATTTTTTTGCACATGCAGGTATTATACAAGGTTTAGGTGAAGCACATAATTCTCGATTGACTATTTTGATGTGGTGAGTGATTCCTTTGTGTTGGATGATATGGATCTGCTCTGGAAGTCGATGGTTCAAAAATCCTCTGCTCTAGTAGTCATGTGTATCCATTCGGATCTCCATGCCTGTAATATTTCCACACAATAAAAGTTAGTTGGTTAGTTCAAAAGTTAGTTAGTTAATTAATAAGTTAGTAAGATTACTAACTAAAGACTAACTAAGGTAAAAACTAACTAAAATTAATTATTAATAATTTTTATTTAATTTAAAATATTTTATTTAGAAAAATCAAGAGTCGTAAATTCGATATTTTTTTCGAATTGGCAAGGACTGTGGCCATCCTTCACGTAAATTACAACGTGAACGAAACTTATGAGTTATATTAATCACTAGAATAATGTGTATAGTTTGGATGGTCTAAAAATATTAGACTTTTGGACAAGACTAGAATATTTTAGATATTTTAGAGATTATCTTAATTTATTTTAAAAAAAATAGATATGGAGATTTCTAGAACTAGATGTCATTTAAAAGAAAAAAACAAGTGATGTGTTAGTTTGAAGATTTTATAAAAAGAAAAATAAAGAAAAGTGACTGGCGAAATCGCGCGCGCCGCGATCGCAGTTTACAGGCAGTAGACAGCACTTCGAACAGAGAAAAGAAGAAGGAGTGAACTGAGAGCTTTCTAACCAAGTGTCTTGGCGTTTTACCCCCCTTTCGGAGCCAATGGAACCATCAGATTTATGATCTGAGCATCAGATCACTGATCTTTCCAAGATCCCCCTCCACAAAGAGCTCCACTTCTCAACCACAAGCCCTCTTCCCCAATTCACTATAAATATGAGGCATGGGAGAGGCATAAGGGACATAAGGAGACCCCGAGAGGCTGCGAGAGAGAAGAAGAGAGAAGGAAGAATACTCCTTCAAGAGACTGCGAGAAGCTAGACAGAGAGAGAGAGAGAGAGAGAGAGAGAGAGAGAGAGAGAGAGAGAGAGAGAGAGAGAGAGAGAAAGAGAGAGAGAGAGAAAGAGAAAGAGGAAGAGAGTTAGCTCAAATCCCTTGTCTCGATCTTTAACTAAGCCATATTCTCTACCCTCTCTCATCTAAAATCTATCCCACCTTCCCTATCTCTCAAACTCCTCGTGGACGATGGCTCCAAAGCGACGAAGTGGAAAAACCATGGAAATCAACGCAACCGGTCAAGCAACGGGTATTGCCAATGATACGGGAGTGCCCGAGGTTGCGGGAATTGCCACCACAATTGGAACATCGGGTGTGGCTAATGCGAGCGCGAGTAAAGATGAAGTTCCTAATGTCGTCATGCCGCCAAACCAGGTTATTCATTACTAGATTATCAATTTTATAATATAAGATAAATTACATAGGATATTAGCTTTCATATTCTTCGCTTACACATTAAACTGATAACTCATCTAGAAAGACATATTAGTTCAAGCATAAAACGATTATCACTATGATTTCTAGCTAGAATAGTTGGGATACTAAGGCATTGAATCATGATAGAATTAATTGCCAAAGGTTATTGTACATATGTCTTTATGCGTATTCAATATAGTTATGATCAAATGCGACAAGGTTAAGAACTGATTAGTGAAGGTTATAGAAACTGGTTATCTATTTAGGAATCCTAAAGATCATCTCGTTGAGTTTATTGACACAATATATTTCCTTAAGGGATTTTGCTTATGTTAGATAAGTGAATCCAAATGGAAAACTCATGCCCTGCTTAACATGTTTTAAGAGGTGTACTCAACACTTCTTTATGGGGAGAAGAATCCTCATTAGAATGAAAGGTTATCTTAGGATAAGGTCTACCTTGGCTATGTGAAACTGTGATTTACATGTTGGGATGATTGTCATTGCACTATTTGATACATATTTGAAAGGACTGTTTGTGTTTGCTAGAATCTAGATTTTTGATTGAAATTATTGCCAACAGAATAAAAGGAAGGATCGCGCTAGGCTACCCCCAAGCTAGCGGCGAGACCCTACTCCAAGGGGGTCATGATTATCGCTACGAGAGGCTTGGATCGGCTCCGTAGGCGAAAGGTCTGTTAGTAGGGATAGTCTTGGGCAGTAGGAATTGTAGGTGCCAGAGGGGGCTCTGGCTATAAATCCTGCATTGTTCCAAGAATCTGACGAGCCCCTTCGTGACCCAGGATGGGATCCTGGAACCCTAAATACTAGTTATGAGGGTGGAATCTTGGTGGACAGAATGTCCTTATGGAATTCTGTGTATCTTCCGTTGGGACGAAATGATGGAAATTGTAATAAGACTTTCAATATAATAAAGAAGTTTGCTTTACTGTTCGAATTGTATGCGTGTTAGTGAGATAAATTATGTGAAGGAATGTGTGACTAAACGGACTAATTAAGGAAGCTGGTTGTATATGTTCCAATAAATGTGTTGTAGGTAATTAAAAAACTAAAGATGACCCATCATCAGAGGAAAGCGGGTGGGCGTAACCCCCGACGGGTCCGTCCAATGGTAGGGTGGTCCCGGTTAGCTGGGAGCTTTTCTACATCGGATATAGAAATAGGAAGACGATAAATTAACCAAGTAGTCATTAGGTAGAACCGACTTGCATTGTTTTAGGGGGCCGGAATGGGATTTTGCCTTATGGGCAGGAGGGTTGACGTACCGCACTCCCCTCCGTCTCCCATTCTCTTTGAACCAAGTGCAATGGCAAGTCCGCTTCAGATCGAGTAATCCTCTAAAAAGTGAAACTCGAAATTACTGACGCTAGCTGGTTGCTAGGAGACCCATCCGATTTTAGGAACCCAAGTCTTCAGGTCGATCCTAGTGGGTTCGGCCAGAACTCTCCCGTTGCGAAGTAGACTCGGTAGGGCCTAAGTGACAATCCCGTGATGTTCCAAGGGAGCACCGGGCGGCATCATTTATGGAAAAACCTACTGATGGACTACTAAAAGGTGTGCCGTGGATTGGGACTAGCGGACACCTCACAGTTGGTATTAGAGCGCACGGTAGTATAGATTACGACGTAAGCTTAAGAAAAATATTATTTTTTCTAAGCATAGCCTAGGACATGCTTTCTTCTCTTTATTAATGTATGTTTTTTGAATTATGGCAGAGTAATGAATCTTGGAAGCGATTCTTGATCTTTCAAGTAATGTTTATGTCAGCTATGCATTCATCCAGTTTTTCCTGGAGAATTCAGATGATGCGAGTACTAGATCAGTTGTACAACCCGTCGCCTCTATATCGTGAAAGACGGTGGATGATTAGTGGAGGATATTGCTATATTGATGCAAACCGTCTAGCTTATCTTCAAAATAATCTGAAAAGGGTAAAATGGATGGAAGATCTTAAAGTTGTTAAGATCTATCTATTTCATGAGGCCACTGTAAACTCAACCCTGTATACTAGAGGCAAGAAGATCAAACTAAACCAATATATCTATGGGGAAGTTACGAAGATCCTTCCGGCTGACAGAATAAAAGTCATAGGTCGCTCTAGCCGCCGCAACTACAAAAAAGAGGGATTTCCTGAACTCCCTCAAAAATATAGATTCCTAGATATTTACTCTCCGAATCCAAGTTACTTCATAAAGGATGTATCAGAGTGTCATACTTAGATTGTAGTAGGGAATCCTTTCCTGAGAGAAAATAAGATGAGCCTGCGAGCCATCTGAATAATGTACTTCCTTCCATCTGATTACCTTGTACATCCATTGTAATAAAAGATTGATTGATACTTTATCAATCAAAGAAATAATGCAATCCTATTTTATTATTTTTGTCTTGAAACCTCTGAAATTGCAATTTAATTTTATGGGAAGAAAGTTGATTTGAGAGTTGTTTCAGTAAACTAAGCGAGAGATATTTTGAGTACTAAACTCTATTATTGACGCTACATAGAGTTGTAAAATTTAACTTACGAATTGCTAAAAATTTCCCAGAATCTCACACCCACAACAATTCCCAACGAAGCTCAAGAGAAAAGGAATCTTTTGAAGCAAGTCAAACCTCCAGAGTTTAATGGGAAAGGCGAAAATGTGGAAGCTGATGCAGAAATTTGGATCGAATCGATGGAAGATTATTTTACTGCTGCTGGAACTATCCCAGCCAACCAAGCCATGATAGCTAAGCTAAAATTAATTGGCGAAGCTCGACTTTGGTGGAAGCAGTGGTGCCGAGATCAAGGTGTCCCTGAAAATACCATTACTTGGGACTTGCTGAAAGAAGTTGTAAGAGGAAGGTATTTACCTCCAGCTTATTGCACCCAAAAGATGAACGAGTTCTTCAATTTGAAGCAAATGGGACTGACCTTGGAAGCATACTACTCCAAGTTTGTTTCTCTTCTTAAATATGCACCCCCCATGGATACTGTTCAACAAGTGTCCAAGTTTTGCAATGGGCTAAATTATCCTTTGAACACTCGTTTAGAATCAATGCGCCCCATAGACCTCCAGGATGCTTTGATTCGAGCTGCTCCTATTGTGCGGGAAGTACAATCAAAGCCTAATAACAATAAGTTCTGGAGCTACAATAACCAGAACAAAGGAGGATTCAAAGGTCAAGCAAAAAGAACCCAAGGACAATTTTTCCAAGGACAAAAGAAGAAGGCAAAATCCAATGCAGTTGGAAATTTTATTCCTACCCAAGGAAACAGGGATGGTCTTAGGTGCTTCCACTGTAATGAGATAGGACATTTCAGGAGAGATTGTCCAAAGCTTGGTAGAAACCATCACCAATGCCAATTTCGAGGTCAAGGCAGAGCTGCCCAAGGTCGTGGTTATGTAGCTATGGCAAGAGGAAGAACGTCAAATATTACCCTAAAAGAGACTAATAAGGAGGAAGACCCTACTATGGAAGAAGATATTGAAAGAGCAACTGTTCATGCTGCATTCCACAGGAAAGGACCAAATCATCAATATTCGGTAATACAGACACCGGCTAGTCACCAAGGTAAATCATTTAAAGTTTTGATTGACTGTGGAAATACACACTCATTTATTTCACCCAAGTGTGCTAAGAAGATAGGTATAGATACTGTAAATGCATCAAAGCTGCTTGTGGAATTAACAAATGGAAAGGAAGTACTTTCTACACAGCAAACTGCCAAGGTAGAGTTTAACCTAGGGGAAAACCTTTCAAGTATGAGGTTTAGGGTAATGAACCTAGGAGCCTATGAATGTTTACTAGGAATGGATTGGCTGAGTCCCAATGATGCTCATATCCATTGTGGAAAAGGTCAAGTCACATTTCAGGATTTGAATGGTGAAATAGCAACTACACAAGGTGAAACAGGGAAACCTAAAGTTCAATTGGCAAAAGCTTCTCGAATTGTGAAAGGCTTGAAGAAAGGATTACCTGTTTACTTGATCAAGCTTAACAAGACAAATCAAGATGGTCATGCAGAAGAAGAACCATCCTGGTTAAAAGAGTACGCTGACATATTTCTCAAATCAAACTCCTATTCATTATAATGAAATTTATTCTAGCAAAATTCTCCGATTATTCTTGTACTATTCTTTCCATTATATTTCATGTAAATGGTATGATTCAAGTAAAGCCTTGAAATTGAATCTATACTTTGTGTCGATGTACATATCCATATGTATTTTGATATCGATGTCTGTGTCTATTTACAAAAGTGTAAACGTCTCTTAATGCCATGTTGATTCGTATGGGATATTGGTGATTACTAGACATACTTAAAATGCTTCTTGTTTAGGGGTTAATATATACTTATTTACATCGAATGCCTAGGTTATAATGCCTGAGAGAAGAAGAGGCATTCTCTCGATAGAAGTACATAACAGAAAAGATGAAAAAGGGAATTGGATCACTCATACATATCATTGCTCATCTTGGGTATATATGCGTCCAAGTATGAAGGGAGCTTTTAGGGTGAAAGCATATGTAATTGCAGATATATCAAAGTACTGGAAGGGTAAAATTTTAGCTCTTCGACAAAGGAATGTTGATTCTCACCTTGTAGCAGAGGTGTTGGTACAATATGTATTCATACAAAAACAAATATATATTGTGCCCACTATGCCCCTTTCAATGAAACATTGCAAACAATAAGTGAGAGCGGAGTTTTGAGCCCGCGATTGATGGAACCTAGAACGGGCCGGCACTGGCTCGTGCACTAGCCGGACCTCTATCTCACGTGCTCAACAGCCCCACGGCCTCGCGGCCAGGAGCGTTGATGACACATACATTGCCTTCCTAGACATCTTGCGTTTGTATTACGTTGTTTGTAGTCCACTCTTCTCTCACCCACTACTCCTCAGAGGGAGTCCCTTACACATTGCCTAATGGCACGAAGCACAGACATAGGGGGTCCTCCAAGCTGAATGCCGCCACCCCTCTGCGACTCTCCTACACCTTGGGGATTGGCCCCTCGATGCGTCGCTCAACGTATAAACATTCCATACAAAATCCACTCAAGGTACCATTTAATCGTATACAGGAATGTACCATTGTCCTTACTTTTCTTTCCCCTAGACCCCATGACTAGCCTATGGCTTAGGGTGTCCTGTCTCTCACTCAACGTGGGTCAAAGTCCTAATGAAAGCAATTGCTGTGCATCCAGGATTTCTGATACCTTTAAATATTTCGCCTTTCAATGATTTTCAACTACCGTTCTTATGCGGCGTTGCACGAACCTAGCACCAAGGAAACCCTCGTGCTACTAGGCCCTTATTTTATAATTATTCACCGACCTATATGGCATACAAACAAAAACAGCAATCTTTTCATCATTTTACTCCACATTTAGACACATTTTAACCACTCTACCCTCCCATCGATCAAATGTTGCATTGTTGCATAGATTTATAAGGCATTTGGCCATCATTTCATGTGTAAAGAGCGGGAAAACCACACTAGAACAAGAAGGTGGGGTTGAACTGAGGCAAATCCTCATGCTTCAGTCCCCACAAACATTCACAAACATTGTTCTTAATTTTTCATTAATTTTCCGCACCCAAAATGCATTTTTCCCCTATTTTTTGTGATTTTTCTCTGTTTTTCTTGTATTTTCACTTATTTTCTGCATTATTTTATTACTAAAAATTCAAAATAGGTTATGGCCTGTGGCCCTTAGTTCCTTCTTGCAACAAAAATGAAAATTTAGTTAGTGTTCCTATTTATTCCTCCATTTTTATGCCCAAAAACTCAAATTTCCTTTGAAAAAATTGAATTACCGCTTATTTGCGTGTTTCGGGTTTCATGTCCATGGCTGCAAATCTGAAAATCAGCAGCACTTCATGCTCATGACGATCACAAGTCACCATTTCCAGCCCATGGAGCAATCCGATCGATGCCGGACAAGCCTCCACCATTCTTTCTTCTTCCTTTCTCTTCCCACATGAATTCCCCCTTAGAAGAGAGAGAGGGAGGAGAGAGAAATACTAGATTTCTATCTCAGCATTCAGGCCATCAATTGACGGGCGAAGGGCAGCGATAGAGTCAGCATTCAGGAGGGAAGCAAGGGCCAATGTCGATTGGTATGGTTGTTCACAGGCAGCCATGATGATCATCAAGCATCAAGCGCAATTTTCGGCTGCCTGATGGCGCCTTCTTCTCCATGATTTCATCTCATCTCTCTCCTCAAAAGTTTCATGCTACATTTTAATTTTGGGCTCCCAAGGGTCATGCCCACTTTGGCCACTCTAATGTCCACCTCTTCAAATCTTGCCCAACTTCTTGGCCATTTCCCCGTCCGGACTCGGAATTGAACTCTGAAAAATCCTGGGCGTCTGGCTTGGCATCACGCATTGGCCAGTAGCTCGTGTCAACCCACACGACTATCTGAAAAATTATGAAAATCAACAAGTGTCGCTCGGGCACCTTTAAAGCACTTTGGTGCTTAAAATCGTCCTAGATCGAGCTGCCGCCTTTGACGTTGAATATTTTTCCCTTGATATTCATAATTTTTAGCTATTTTTAAGCACTTTCCGGCACCAAAATTCCGCTCTCATTGGCGACCACGGGATAGGGCGACTCAGCCCGTCGAATCCACGAACATATCTGCACATAAACAACCAAAGAAGCAGTTAGGTAGGTAATTCAGACCACCACTTAGGGCGACCTCTTTGATAGTTCTTTTTAGTTTGGCCGTGTTGGAGCAGTCGGTTAAGTGACTAGCTTGGGACCTTCTGTCAGATTATGCTAGGCCTACTCCTTGTGGATGTCATGCCTTGGTTTTGTCAGGGGGTAGGGTGAGCATTGTGCTCTGTTTTAATATGTATCTATTTTGTATTAGCTTGATGCTTCCTTTGGTTGTTTTGTGCAAATTTGTCGTGGGATTCGACGGGCTGAGTCACCCTATCCCATGGTCACCAATGAGAGCGGAGTTTTGAGCCCGGGATGTGCCTAAAATTTGCCAAAAAATTCGAAATTCAGGGGAAAAATATTCGACATCAAAGGCGGCGGTTGCAGCTAGGATGATTTTAAGCACCAAGTGAAAGACGGCTTTTAAAAGGTACCCCAGCGACAATTGTGAATTTTTGATAATTTTTCCGACTGTCGTACGGGATGTCAGAAGCTGTCAGTCAGTGCGGGATGTCAAGCCGGACGCCCAAGATTTTTCAGAGCTCGAATCGAAGTCCGGACGGGGAAAAGGCCACAAATTGGTCAAGATTCGAAGAGGTGGACATTTGAGAGGATCAAAAGGGGGGGTGCCCTTTGGGGATTTTAACCCCCCATGCATTTTTGATCAAGAGGCATGAAAAAAAAACGTGATGGCATGGAGAAAAAGGACATTTGATGGCGCCGAAAAATGCGCCATGAATCCTCCACATGGTGATTGGAGGTTGCAAGCAACCCATCTAACTGACATTACCCCTCCACTTCTCTCTCTTGGCTGATGATTTCACCGGTCTTTGTACGAGGAATGGCTGTCCGGATGAAGAGAACAGAATCTAGTCTTTCTCTCTCCTCCCTCTCTCTCTTCTCTATGGGCTGCTCATGTGTACCATCTTGAAGGAGGAATTGGGGTGGAAGAATGAAGGAAGTGGTGATGAAGATGGATGGAGATGCTGAATATTGATGATGAGCAGCATTGGATTGAGAGCAATGGAGGCTCCATTTGCTGGTTATGCAGTCATTCAAGGCGTCTCAGGTTACGTAAAAACACGGTATGACTATTTTTATGAAGAAAATGAAGGATTTTTAATAGTTTATGATGATAATTATGTTCTTATTGGATGAAAATTTATTTGTGTGTTGTTTGCATTATGAGTAATTGCTATGTATCATAAAATCTTGATTTTACAATGATTTACATGCTTTATTTAATTCCCATAAACCGAAATGCGGTTTTTAAGTGGCAAAATGGTAGTTTTTCCGTTTCGGGTGGGGGAAATGTGTTCCCATGGGGGGGAATATGGAAGATAAATTGAATGTTAGTATGCTGAAGTGATTGGATCAAGAAAAACCAAAAAATAGCATATTTTATTGTCAAATAAATCAAGTAAATGGAAAAAATAAAAATACATCTTGGAAAAATAAGGAAAAATATAATTATTATTCGTGGATGTGTGGTAGTGGCAAAGCATGACGTTTAATCTCTTTGTCAAAGTTTGTGATTTACCGCTTTCTATACATCAAAACATGCTAAAATGAACCTCTACAGCTATGCAACGAAAGCAATACCTAAACGTAGGGGGTTGGGAGGTTTGAATGGTGTGATTTGCGTGCTGATTGTTGCTGATTTTCTGATGCACATCATGTCATAGAGATCGTGG